>NW_028097031.1:3891206-4576166 GCF_014824575.4 Sturnira hondurensis
TCCACCGTTTAAGCACTAATTGCCTCATTCCATGTTTTATTGGAGTGAAAGCCATGCGAGTCACTATTTTTAACTGTTTCTCGTCTCTGCGCCTCCTCCCGCCATTTGCTGAGTCCCGCGTTAGACTCCACGGTTTCCCCGGTCTCGTTATCTCCCCTCGTCCCTGCCCCCGTGGGGTTCAGGGCCAGCGGGCTGCTTCAAAAACACAGGGTATTTTTATGGGCACAAGTATCTTCACTTCTGTCAAAGAAGAGAATGACACATAAGGAAAACACTTTCAGTCTGTAGGTGTTTTTCATGAGCAATGCATTAAAAAGACAGAGGATGTCTGAGGAGACGATAAAAGCTTTGCCTAAAACTTGACGTAAACCTCTTTGCCTTTAGCAGTGCTGGAATAGGCAGCTGCCCCCGGCCAGTTCCATGTCAGTTTGTCTGGACTCCTCACGTGATGACATTCTGTGCACCCTCGCTGATGAGACTCCAGACACCCAGCACACAGACCAGGCCACTCCGCCCTGGGGCTGACTCTGCCTCCCATGAAAATGTCACCCGGACCTAATCGGGCGCAACACAGGGCTGCACTGGGACACAAGGCCTCGGTGTCTGTCCCACAGCTCCTGAAAGCTGGCCAGTGGTTAAAGTGGAGCAGGAGAATCGGAACGGTCCGACGATGGCATCTGGCCTCACGGGCGAGTCCTTGGAAGAGAGTGGCTGCTTTCTCGTGTTAATGACTGTCTTTCTCTCTGGGTAAACTTAACGATGGAGGGAACTTGTGCGTGCCCTGCCCCCAGGTAGCCGTGCGTGGAGCACACGGAGCGTGCAGCAGAATGCCCCTGCCCCACATCTCCGCAGACCCCTTTCCACTGTTTTTGCACGTGGTGCCCCTTTGGCTGCCCATTTGCCTCCAACAGAGGGTGCCCACTCCTTTCAGGAGAGTCGTCCTCCGGCTGTTGGCGTCCAGTGGCACGCCTGCCTGGGAGACATCGGCGCTCTGGGGGACCAGGCAGAAAGGGAGCAGGGGACAGAAGGTGGCCCTCACCCAGGGACAGGGAAGCACAGCCCCGCCTGGCTCGTCAGGACAACTCTGTGGGCAGCTCGCAGTCCAGAGCTCCCTGCAGACAGGACAGGTGGACACTATGCTGGACTGTGCCTGAGACAACACAGACGAAGACACGTGACGCGGGTCCTTCGACTAAAGGGTTGTGAATGGCAATGATTTCAGTCACTGAGTCACAGAGTCATAGCGTGTCCAAACCGAGAGGGGCCCGAGCTGGGGCAGCAGAGACGTGACAGAACTCCCCTGCATCCCCACAGCTGGGACGGAGCAGGGACTCCAAGAACCTTGGTCTCCTGGCCGGAAGGCCACCATTCTTCCACCATCAGTGTCTCCTGAACTTGCCATCACCATGATCGGACTGTGTACACAGTTAGAGGTGAAACCGGTCAACGGAAGGCTGAACTTTTCATTTTCATTATGTCTCATGGAAAAGTGCAGACGTGAACTCAATTCCAAATTAAACCTAGGCCTATTCTGATAGACAGACAGACAGATTCCCCTTCTTCTCTCGCTCTCTCTGCTCTCTCCTTCTCTCTCCATCTTCCCACCACACACCTAACAGATACAGCCAGTCGAGGGAGAATACACCCTGACCTGTGGAGCAGCTTGTGTGCCTGGAGGTCAGTCACAGAGGGCATGCGGTCCCCTTGCCAGTGCCAAACTGCTGTCTCCCCGACAAGACACAGTTTTGTCCCAAAGGACACAGGCCAGACCCACCCCAGTGCTCCCGTAGCCGGAAGGGTCTGTGAGTGCATACCCATGAAGGAGCCTGACTAGAATTACTTACAAACAGTGAAGGGACAGGTAACACTCTGCCCAGCATCACACCTTCCCACAGCATAGGCCAAAAAGGCCCCTGCGTGTCAATGTGACCTTGGGCCAAGGCACTCCACCCCGTTCGGCCCCCTCCTCTCCTCCTCTGTAGAACGGGAGAAATCTTGTGTCTTCTCTGTCTTGCGCCTGATTTTTCATGGACCTGGGCTTAGCCTAGAGCAAGGCTTCAAAACATGTGAGCTATTTTTACTGTTGTGGCTATTATTCTTGTAATTACTTGGGAATAAAACAATACAAGGAGGGCTATGAAAATGATTTTAGAAAACATTTTAACTGCCACAATTTCACTTGAGTCTGTCCAGCACTATTTCAAAAAAAAAAAAAAAGGCCGAAACAAGGCAAGGTAACAGATCGAACTAACCATACTAGCATACCGAAAGCGCACTCAATCACATTATCAAAATAAAATGCTATAATCTTGTTTCTCCTCTCTTCCCCTTTCCTTCCCCTTTCCCCCCACTTGCCTGTGCTTTCTCTTCCTTTACTCATGAAGTGTCCTTTTGTTCCTTTGGAATGTAGGTGAGTAGTTAGAGATTTAAGATTACCCACCAAACTACTGGTGTTTCTACCTGCTCCTAGAACAGGATTTGTTCATTCATGGATTCCATGAAGAACGCGTGAGTCCTCTGCACCAGGCCCCCAGCTGGACAGGCCAGAGGACTAGCCACACGTGCGGGGGCCATTCTAGACCACGGCTCCTCCGCAGGCCCCCTCGCAGGCTCTGTTCGCTCCTGGAGGAAACCTGGTGGGTTTTACGAGAAGTGAAATCCTCCCCTCTCCCTCTTGGAAGGAAGGTTTCCCGGCCTGGCCTGGAGCACACAGACTGCCGGGCATGCTCGTGCCTGGGTGGGGCTCCTGCTCTGGACCTGGCCCCGAGGGGCCGGGGGCTCCTTAAGGAGTCAAGAATTCTAAGTTTCATTCTCCCTCCATTATGCCTCTGGGTGTAGGAGGCACTAACAGAGTAGCTTTTGGAAGTCAAACAAGGGAATTCTGAAATGCAGATAGAAGTCAGACCAAAGAGGGAGACAAGAGAATACCAACCTCTGAAGCCTGTAAAAGAAGCCTGTTGAATTTTAATCGTCTTCACTACAGTGTTTGTAATTGTTGATCTTGTATGGAATCTAATAGTTCCAATGAAAAATGTGTCGAGCCTTGGGTCCAAGGACATCATCATTATAAGCACATAAGTGCCTAGGACAATATAAGTCTCCCCATGGCGCTGCTGCTGTGGCCTTTGATCCTCGGTGTATTACTTACTTATTTATTGATTTATAAAAATGAGCTGTCAAGCTTTTCCTAAGAAGTCCAAGGGCACATGAACAAAATGTAGGAAATATACAACCACAAAAAAATAAACCGTGAAGTATAAACCAGATCCCTAAAGTCCAGGGCACTCTGCCTAGGTGAGTAGGATAAATCAAAAATACACTTTCTAGACACACCCCGAATGTCAACAAACAAAAACTTTGTAAAACCCAGAGAAGGAAGTTATATAATAAGGGCTTATATGAGACATAATATACATTGGCAAGACCCTGATCTAAACACTATGAATTTATTTACACTTGGCCCTTCTTCAGAGACGGGCCTGAGACTCTCACCAGAAAGTATGAAGAGTATGATTATCTCAAACACCAGCAGGGCCAGAGGTCGTGTACTTGGCTTTCAGCATTTAATATTATTTTAAGCCAATTAAAATAACTTGGTTTCCCAGTGGAATGATTCCATTAAATAATAGCTTTGTTCACTGCGAGTGTGGTTGTGTGGTTCTTTACCGAGTGAGATGGAAGTGGGAAGACATGAAGGGTCGAGATGTAACTCAGGGCAAAGACGAGGGGAAGTGCGTGGAATCAGCTCCGGGCAGTGACCACGCAACAGAAACCCCGCGAAGTGGGAGCGTATCATCAACCGTTCCCACTGGCATGGGTCACAAGATGCACATTTATCGTTATTCTTTCTTTCTCGATGACCTAAAATTTTAGAACACAGAACTTCTATTTTCAACCAGTATTTAACCAGTGTCAAAAAGAAAAGCTAAATATATAATGTTCTTCACTCTTCATTTTTAATCCCAGCTGAAACGCAGGGGATTTCATGATTTCCCTGAGCACGACTCCATTTCACTCTGCTAATGACAGTCCCTTGTCTGAAAGCCTACGGGCTGTTAGCTCTGGGCTGCCGTGGAGAGCCAAGTTGGACTGGCTGAATAGGCCAAAAAAAATCAACTTGGGTCCAGAGTCATCCCATTTAGCTGCTGGCACAGAATAATTTACCAGATAATTCCTAACCTTGCCACTTAAATTTGGCTGCGTCCCTCAATGTTTTTGACCAAAAATACCAAAGTCTACACGCAGTGATTGAACACCCCAAATTTCCTGCAATCCGATGGGCTTTAAAGGTACAGAGGTTCGTTGGGGTTGTGTCCCAGTGGATTAAGCAACAATGTGGTGGCCCGCCTATGAGGCTCCTTGGGAGGGAGTCCACACAGGCGGGCGACTCAATGTCTTACCAAGAACGCTGGCTCTTGCAGACAGTCCCTGCATTCTTTGTCCTTCTCCTCTACCACACGCTACCCATGGGCATGACGTCCTGCTCAGTACATGAAGCAGAGTCACCAAAGTCTAGAGTGCCACCAGCAGTGACGCTGTGGGCTCTCCATGTGCTAGTCGGCAGAAGCTGGTCCTCCCTGGCCCTCACTGGCCCTCACTGGAGGTTCCGATGGAGTTCTGCTCTCCTTCTGCCCCTCCCCACGTTATGCAGTTTTACACTTAACTCACTGCCCCAGTGGAGGGCAGCAGTCCAAGTGACCCCTGGGCGGGCTGGCTTATGCACATGTAACTCTGCTCTGACCCCCCGGGGCCTATTCCATCCCCTGTTTCCGTGTCTGTTCTGTAAAGTATTCAGTGGAAGACTGAGAGCACCCATCGTAATGCATCCCCTTGGAGAGAAAATACTAACTCTCTATATTCCTCAAGTAATTCCTCCTCACAATACTTGTTTCTCTTCTGTCTGCTGCAGATGCGTGCAGCCATGCCTCAGAGACATACACTGGGAGCCTCACATCACTGTCCCCCAAAGGGTAGCCGCACTCAGCTAGACCGGTTACCACCAATTACATGTGCTTTGTGCCTCCTTAACCCTCACATACCGGTCAGGGGTTCTGCAAGGAACGGATGGTACAATCAAAGGGCTGATTGAAGAAAGTTTGATGACGCAGCTGTTTACAGAGCTGTGGGCCAGGTTCAGGCTGTCCATGAGGGATGGTGAAACAGGCAAAGACAAGCTATGGAGGAAAGATTTGATCTCCTCTGCACAGAAGAGGGTCTTGTTGCTCAGTGGCAGCCAGAGCCAGAGAGGAGGGCCAACCCCACTGACACAGCTGTGACTGGAGGTGAAGGAAGGCCACCATTGCCCACGCCAGGTAAGGCTAAGCAGGGAGAGGAAAACTCCACCTGCCCTCGTCCTCTGCCTGCTAATTTCTAGGTGGCTGAGTCCAAATGAAAACCAGAGGCAAGAGAGCTGGGTTGGAGTTCAGGCTCTGGGGAAACAGAGCTGGGCAGAGAAGGGTGAAGTACACATCGGAAAAAGGAAATAAACAGTAATCAGCATTTCATGTCAGAAGGGCCTTACCAGGGGATCAAAATTCTCTGAACCAGAAAAGTAAACCATCTCAAGTTTTACAGTCTCAGGAGCCGGGGACAGGACAAGAGGAAGTCCTATTTCATGTGCCTGAGGTTGCAAACGGCCAAAGGAATGAGTTTCAACCACAAATTCTGCCAGAGCTCTGGAAAGCAAGATGAGCAGATACATCCAAGAATAGCAGATGGGTCCAACCTGGGAGATGAGTAAAAGATGAAGGGCCGGGCTGGAAGGGGGCAAAATGAAAAGCAAGTGACTTCAACAATTTGTATCGAAAGGGCTGACATGTCTACGGCTGGTCTGTATCAAAAGGTACCAGAAGGGGAAAGTGAAGATTAGTGTGCAATTGAGAGCAGAATGTAACACCACGTAGGCACAGAGAAGGAAACAGCTACACAAAAAGCCAAAGTTCAAGATGCTTAACAAGCTTCCTTCAAGGGTCAGCAAACATGAGAACAAAGGAGGTAGTCAGGGAGTGGGGGACCTGGGGGGACAGTACGGCAGCCGAAGTCCCATGTTGTCAAGTACTGGTGGTTTGAAATAGATGCAGGACAGAAGAAGACTGGAAAGTATAGATGGAGAGCAAAAACCAGGGATGGAGGTCAGCGTGGGACGTGAGGAGACGGTCGCTCCTACATGCCAGGCTGGAATAGAGCCAGGAGCTTCCAGTCGTGGCTCAGTCCCTGGAGAAAGCTGTCGGTAGACAAGGGAGCAGGTAGTGCAAAGAGAGTGAGTGTGGGGCAGCTCGGCCTGGTGGGCTGAGGAAGGAGCCCAGTGTCCGGCATGCCGAGCCGGCAGAGGGCTTTATCTGCTGTGCCCAGCCTCTCTTGGGTCCCTAGGGTCCTCCTACTGCTCTCACGGATGTCCCCTGGGTTTGCCGCTGGTGAACTGTTTTTCCAGGGAAAAGGCTGAGGCTGACTTGTGGAGTACAGGAGGCTAAAGTTGGTGTAGGGTGGAGGCTAAGAGCGTGCAGAAGAAATGGGTGTGAGAGATACAGCGAAGAATCGACAGACGCCAGAGTATCTTTTGGACATGCCAGCACATTGGCAGACACAGACGCCGGCGACAAAGAAATGAATGGGGACATCTGTTCGATGCGTTCTGGCCCAGCACAAGTCCGGAGAGAGCCAGAGTCCTCCTGTCACCGAACTGAAGGGTGACGCTCCCCCGCGCTTTCTTGTTTCCTGACCGTGCTCGCCGAGGCGATTGGAGAGCATCGTCCGTGAACGGTGCTTGCCTTTCCCAACCTAGTCCCACTTTCGAGTGGAAGAACAAAGTGAGGTGATAAGAAAAGGAGATGGCATTTGTGGAAAATAGTATCAAGTGAAACCCGGGGTACAAATGGACTTGGCCGTCGACTCAGAGGATGGGTGCCTTCTGCGTCACCTGTCATAGGTAAGATAGCGAGTTGAATGATGCCATAAAAAGACTGGTCACAAACTGCAACTAAACTCAGAGCATGAAAAAGTTGTGTTTGTCTTCATGCCCTCGAACTGAGTACTTAAATGCAAAGGGAAAGACAGACTGATTTTAACAGAAGCCGTGTGTCAAGGCAAAACCAAGCCAAACAAATCCCTCTACTAACAAAAATATGAGATTGCCCTTTGGGGATAAAAAGCAGTCGAATGCTTCTTCCATCTTACTTTACCCACCACGTGGCTCAAAACACAAATGAGGGTGCTCTGAGAATAAACTAATGTGAAAGTATAGAAGAAAAATCCCAGCTATGTTCCACTTCTCCCTTTGGGAACGATGAGGAACCCACGTGGTAAAGAGAGGTGCCCCCCCCCCCCCGCAGCGCACGACCCCGTGGAGAACGGCGCCCGCCGGAGCCGAGCCAGGGCACCGGCAACCCCACGGAGGGCATCCGTGCTTGTTGACCCAGCTATCTCTAGGGTGGAGATGATCTAAACCGACAATGAATCTCTTTGTCCTGGAAATTAAACCGGAAATCTCAGGACTGTTTTCAGTGTTTCTTGGCTCTCGTTCTCTTAGAAATCCTGCCCCATTTCAGTATTTTCATTCTTGTCCTGGATGAAATCAGAAAGCAGAGAGGCACTGGAGAATTCTGTTTTTAAATAAAAGTAAACATTTCCAAGTGAGCTTAGGTCTTTGTTTAGTATTTTTACGACCAATTACTAAGCTTAAATGCTCCACAGATGTCATATTTCTTCATGGCACAAGTTTATTGAACCAAGATGGTTAATATTAATGAGAATGTTAATATGTGTCTGTAAGGTATTTAATAAGCATTTCATATCATACTTTTCAACACTTGGTCAAGAATTGTGCAAACAGTGGTTTTTGTTTTTTATTTTCCACGGTGACTGCCGAGGACTCCCGTGGAGGGCTTATGTGTTCGGACGCCTAGGACAAAGCTGACTCTGGTGTTTTCCTCATCATTTGCATGAAAGCTGTATAAATGGCAACCCCAGGTTTTTCTGAACCAACTTTATCATTCAGCAAATGAGCTATTCAACAGGAAGTTAGGAATTTTCTAAAATGCATTGATCCTTTTAAGTCAAAAAGACCCAACTAACTCTCAGAGGCCAGCTTTGGGAGGGAAGAGGACAGTTCTCGGGTTTCGCTTCGTCCTGATGCCTCCCTGGGGTGTGCGATGCTGGATCTGACTTTTAATAGCAACCTCACCCCCAAAGGATACTGGTCACTCTATCCCCTGGGTACACGCCACAGAGCAGCCATCGGTGTTGGCTTGTGCAAATGACACCCGAATGAGGGGCTCCGTCTGTAAAAGGGCAACTGGAGGACAGTCAAACTCAGAAGCCATTGTCCGCATGACTTTGGGCACATTTGGAAATGTTCTGTTCTTGCTATATTTTCCCTCCTGTGCATCTGGAAGGGTTAATGCTTGCCGGAAAACTTACTTACCAGGGTAGACTTTGCCCTTTAGAGCTCTGGCCATTATTTACCCCTGTCTCGTGGCGTGACAAGTGAGAATGGCCCCCTCTGTTATCACTGTGTGCTCTCCAGTGGCGAGACAGGAACACGCGACCATGGTGTGTCATTATTGCTGTGCTTTTCCCTTTGGCTCTTTCCTGGAAGATGGCAGACACTCTCCAGTTTTGAAACCAGTCATCTGGATTCGGGAAAGGGTCCACGAGTGGCATTTGTCCATGACTTTGCAATGCTGTCACCAGCAAAGTGACCAGCTCCTCGAGCAACGGCATAGGTTGCCACAGTACAGAGGCTGGTTTATCGTCTTCAGGAGCACCTAACAGTTACCAACAAGCAGAAATAGTCTTTGGGTTTTGTTTGTTCCTTGCTTACACATTTCTACCTGCTAGTATCAAAAGAGACTGTCCTTCTGGAGTCTTGGATAATCTGGGTGTTGACAGGGTGAACTAGGCAGAAACAGAGTAAGAGGAACCAACTGTGTCTGGAAAGATCTGGGCTCCTCCCCCCAGCCTGGGGGGTCCTCCAGGGCAGGGCAACCTTCTGTCTGCTCTAGTGGCTTTTCTTTGGCAGACCCTGTCAACTACCCCCCCCCACCAGCCACACAAATAGCTACAAAATGTGCTCTGTTCAATTGTGTCTAAGAAATTGGGGGAAATAATAGTTGCTCCAACTAAAATCTAAAAATCGCTAGACCTTGGAGTAAAACGTGACAGAGAGATTGTGGTAGGATAGATTCACCTTTTACTAGAGTCAGTGAAATCAGAGAAGCAGGCAAAGAAAATCTGGTTAAAACTTAGGCTGTAAGAGCATTGTCATAAAAAGGAGCACAGCACTCTCCCTGGAATGCCTCCTAATACGTGTTAGTTGGTCCGAAGATGGGGCGAGCTTCCCCCCAAAACTCAACAAGGGAACACTGATCGAAAGTAAGTCAATGACCGGCCATGTATAACAGTTTCAGAACGTAAAAAGAATTCACAGGAGCAGTGAGTGAACATTGCAGACTTCAGGCAGAAATGTTCAGTTTTGTTGTAGTAGAGGGTTTCCGGACGCTAACGCGACCCAGCGGACCTGCTGGAATGGGCCGGCGTGGTGCTGCGGCGGCGGAACCCAGAATTCCACAGCGCTGAGTGTCCCCGCCAACTCCGTTCCTGCAGAACCAAACTGCTTTTATCTGCCTAATTTCTTTCCTATTACTTTTGACTCTTGAAGACAAATATGCAAGGAATGCTGCCAAAATCCAGTTGGCACTTCATTATCTGAACTTGTTCCACAATGCCTAAGTTTTAAAGTATTTGATGTTGTTATACTAAAAAAACAAAAATTGTGACTAAAACTCCTGGGAATGTTAAGACAACAAGAAGATTGGTAAACTGAGAGCTAAAAATAATCACTAACAGGGTCTTATTTGCTGTCTGTGCTACTAATCCAGTGAATGTTAGGGAAGTTATTCTATCTTTCTTAAAACTTTTATAATGATTAAGCAAAAGTAACATTTACCTTCAAATTTGCTAATGGAATAGACAATAAATATGAGAACTAAAAATATTTTCACATCTCAAGTGCTATTATCTATTTCCACATAACTAATAAAAGGGACAAGGTGCATTGAGTAATTCAATACATTAAACTTTAAGAAGTACCTACACCAAAAAGCTTTACGATGTACTTCAAATTTTTCACTGAATCAATGACCTGTGTACATGTATGACCGAACATATAGTTATACAAAAAGCACACATGACCTTGACCTTGGCCTTGGTCCTGACCCTGACCTTGGTCCTCTTTCTATTCAATCCTATAGTTACTAGTCTAAGACCTAGTTTAACAGCAAGGAGAAGAAGGGTCCTGCCCTGTGTGAAGAGCATCATAAAACCCTGACTTAATTTTTTTCAGCTTCTTATTATAGAAAGTTTTTTAAAATTTATTTATCTTTAGAGGGGAAGGGAAGGAGAGAGGGAGAGAAATATCGATGTATGGTTACCTCTCATGCGTTCCCTGCTAGGAACTGGCCTGCAACCCAGGGATGTGCCCTGACTGGGAATCGAACCACGATCCTCTGGTTTGCAGGCCCGGGCTCAATCCACTGAGCTACACCAGCCAGGGCTTATTATAGAAAGTTTTAAATGCAAAAAAAAGTAGACAATTAATAATGAGCTCCTACATCTACGAGTCAGAGCTTCAATGATTATCTTAGTTTATTATCTTAGTCGATCTTAGTTTACCCACAGTCCCATCTCCTTCTCTCTTCCATGTTATTTCAAAGCAAATCTAAGACATTGTGCTGTTTCATCCATAAGTATTTCAGCATATATCTCTATATGATCATTATGCTTTAAAAATGGCCAAACATTATTATACAAACTAAAACAATGAGCAATAATTCTATAGTATCAAACTGTCACCCATATTCAAAATGTCTAATTGTCTCTTCTTGTAATAGTTTGAGTCATTTTTGCAAAAGTGCTAGGACATTCTTAGCCTTCTTCCTTTCCCTAACTTGGGCGCTCGTGTGAACCTCAGTGGACAGACCACGACCGTGATCACAGGAAAAGCTCGGTGTGCCCGTGTGGCGTCCGGCCCTGGTGAACGACGCCATTCTCCATGGAAAGCTCTTACATCTGTATCTGCATGGGCCATTGTCAGCTTCCCTTTCTGAAACAGGGCAAGAGAAATCCAATACGCTTTGTGGCGAGGAGAAGCCAAAAGGCAAGGAACGTTTGGGAGTGCGGATCTCGCCAAGGCCGTCTGCCCCCACAGGGATGAGGAAGACCAAGGAAGGAGCCATGCAGGCCAGTGGGTGCGGCTCGTGGCGCCTGCCTCGTGCCGCAGCTTCCCCAGTGAGCTCCCCCAAGGTCAGGTGGTACGCTGAGCGCATGACCGACAGGCTGCCTGAAGCAAAGAATAAGATGTTAAGTCCCAGCTCTCAGACCCTTCTCAGATCTGGTCTCCCTCCTCTGTAAGGACATATAAATGACTTCTCGAGATATTGGACACTAATCATGAAAGTCTGTATCTCCAATGAAGGTCTGTAATCATTAATATCCTNCGCTTTGTGGCGAGGAGAAGCCAAAAGGCAAGGAACGTTTGGGAGTGCGGATCTCGCCAAGGCTGTCTGCCCCCACAGGGATGAGGAAGACCAAGGAAGGAGCCATGCAGGCCAGTGGGTGCGGCTCGTGGCGCCTGCCTCGTGCCGCAGCTTCCCCAGTGAGCTCCCCCAAGGTCAGGTGGTACGCTGAGCGCATGACTGACAGGCTGCCTGAAGCAAAGAATAAGATGTTAAGTCCCAGCTCTCAGACCCTTCTCAGACCTGGTCTCCCTCCTCTGTAAGGACATATAAATGACTTCTCGAGATATTGGACACTAATCATGAAAGTCTATATCTCCAATGAAGGTCTGTAATCATTAATATCCTCATACAATAAAGAGTCACAGTTTTTTTTTTCATTGCCCAAAATTTTAGACTGTGCACTGCTTGAAAATCCCAGCACAGCTCTTGCGCCTGGGGGGAAAGACAAAAGTCTGCTGCCCTGAGCAGTCCAGTGTCCTGACTTGGGAGGGTGTTCACTTCTGACCCACCAAATCCAAACGGAGAGAGATCTGTCAATACAGCCACAGGGAGAGAAATAGCCCCTATTCATTATTTGAGTCTCTGATTCCTTCTTAGAAGGATTTGCAGATAGGTTCAAATAAATGACATATCTATAAAAAACCATTAACACGAGAACATAATTGAGAAAGAGATAGATGTCCTAAAGCATATGAAGTTTCTGCAATTAAGCATAGCATGTATGTCTATGTTTCCCTAAAACCAGAAAAGACAGATTTCTTTTTTATACATGCTTGTAAAAATTTAGAAGTCTTTGGAATACCTCCAAAAACATTTCTTAGCTTTGAATAATTAGAAAAGTTTGGCATAATTGATGAATGTATATTTAACATGAATTCCAAGATAATCAGTTAAAACTTGTTCCTTCTCTTCAAGAATATCAGCAATTTCTTGTTTCTCCTACCATCCCCATACATCTGGCCTTGTTATCTTACTAGGACACTTTATTCTTAGAGTTGGCGCCCAACATTTTCCAGCTGTCCTTGAGTCATGTCGCCTTTGACTGCAATGGCTGGATAACTACGGAGATGTGGGCGTCTGTGCCTGCGTGGTGGCATGACCTCTAAGTCCTGGGTGACACTTTGGAACACTCTGTCAGGTCGTTTAACCCGAAACAAACCAACAAGGACAACTAGTTAAATAATGCAAACAATTGCTTCATTCCACTCCTTCTCTTGGCTGTAGTAGCCCGAGTCATTTTCATTTTCAGATAACAGGACTATCTACTATCTCTTCACAATGGTTTGATTTACCCAGGAATCTTTGAAAGATGTAAGCACATGACAGAGAATTGAAACACAGTCAGTTGGGACAGTGTTCCTGGCAGCTCACGAATTCTCTGCTGTTCTGGAAATCTTGATGCATTGATAGCACGTAGTTCAATGTTGCATGAAACAGAAGCCTAATCAGCTCGCTGGAAAGGAAGTAAACGAGGGACTACGGAAGGTGCGAGGGAGGGGAAGCAGGGCGTGTCGTCGGGAACATGGAGCTGTGGCGGGAACGAGGTTCGGCGGGCTGGGATAAGACCACCCTTTCCGGCTCTGGAGAGGATAAACCGGCACCCTCCCTCCCCTTCTCACCAGCCCCCAGACTTTGTTTCTGCCCCACTCTCTGATCCACTGAACGGCTTCCTCAGGGAGCCTGGAATTCCTGTCCTTCATTATCCAGGGCTTCAGGGTAGGTTCAGCCTGCTGTGAACCAACTCTGGGCCTGACCTTTTGGTCCCGCGCCGAGGAGCGGGATGGAGCCTTTGGCTGGACTACCCAGGGTTCCAATGCTTCCCGGGTGAAGTCACTCCTCCGTAGTTCACTTAGGGAGAAAACAGTCTAGTGTCACCTACCACGGTGCAGGCGGTAGTTCCCACACGAGGAGACAACGAGCCAAGGGTCAGGGGCTATGCGATGTGTGTGTGGCACGTTTAGTGACTTGGTGACTTTGAGAACCCTGAGTGGAGCCGTGGGACAGCCTGGAAGAGTCAAAGGATATTCCTGTCCCTCTTCGCTACCTTCTGGAAGCCTGTGCCTCCGGCTGTTAACGAACCTGCCTACTGCAGACGGAAAGCGTCTCCGAAGCAGAGACCTTGATTTACTCACCTTTCCCTCCCCAGTGACAATGGTGCTTGATGACTAAATGAGAAATGGCATGATGCTTGGACTGAAACATCAAACACACACAGAAATCAGACTTTTTAAAGGAGGGGAGGGCATCTTGGAGCTGCAGGTAACCAGCTTTCAGAGTCGTGACCAACCGCAGCGCACTCTAGGCTGGCTTGCAGCCCTGAGAGGCAGGGACAGTGGGCAGGGTGTAGACAGGGACCAACCTGGGAGGGGCTTTGCCTCTGAGGGAGTTCGCGCTGCGTGCCAAAGACCCTGGGAGCCAAGAGAGGCCTCTCAGAAATGGTGACCAGGGCCGAGGTGCATTTGCTGGAGGGCACCTCGCCAGCCACGTGCAGGCGGGCGGCAGGAATAAGGCACAGTGTTGGAAGACTCAGAGGCTCTTGCAGAACAGGCAACAATGGACCAGTCAAGCCACTTCTGGGGCAGACCACAGCCCCCTCCCAAGCCCCGTCTAGTGCCGCTCCCATATGGAGTGTCCCTGGCATGGCTCCCCCCCGCCTTTGCTACTGAGGTTCCTGTTTCTTGAGAACTGGCGTCTGCCCCAGAAGGATGCAGTGTTCTCGCACGTGCCTCCTGATGCTCTCCAGACCCTGTGCATGTCCCTCATCTGCAGCGCCACTCTGCCGTAGGCCTTCCCCGCTGGCTGCTCCTTGGGGATCCTGAGAGAGCAGGCCCTGTTTCTGCCTCCACTCTCCCAGGGGCACCAAGGTGACGCACAGACAAGGAGAGCAAGACCACTCGCATGGGGTACAAATGGATGGGTGGTCTTCGCTGGGTAAATCTGTCCTTGCCCGTACAAATGTCTGCTCCAGGGTGCAAATGAAATTCAACTGAATTCTATGTTGTCCCTCCCTCAGTGCAAGTATGTTCACTGGGACTTTCATTTTTTACTTAAAATGTATTATCACCCAGAAACTTCGGGCTTTCATGACATCGACACCAAGCTGTGCCTTCCAATGTGTGTACATTCACCAACTAAGTCACGCCCACTGCCCTCTACTTGAGTAAGTCTCCAGATGCAATGGATTGAAGAAAGAGCCCTGGCCTGGCCTCGCCCCCAGCCCTGGGATGCTCCTCAGTGAGGCCGTGCAGCAGGGGCGTTCTCGCGAGTTAAAAAGGGAGAGAGATAGGCATTCATTCTCAATGACAGTCTAGCAACCCTTCCGACTCTGATCCTAGGATAGGTGCTGGAAGAAAACAAGAGGTCCAAAACAGGACACGCCTTCGTGTTGCATGGGAGGGAAAGGAGAGTGCTTGCCTGAAACCGAACCTGTGAAAAAGTTCACCCCACGTTCCCCCAGAGACGTACTGTTGGTCCTGAAGATCACAAACAAGTCAGAAGCCAAACCACAAGAACAACAACAGAACATTCTCGAAAGTCCAGTGTGCCTCAGCCTCCTTCTTAGTCTGAGGAGTCAGGCAGAACACTCATGCCCTCGCTCTTCTCCTTGTCTTCACCCATCTTTACTTTTTCATGCTTTCTAGTTTTGCGTCGATAACACAGGCACAGTCCGCCCAGCCCGGTGGCTGTGCAGGGAAACGCCCCGCTCTTCCCCTGCTGCCCTTCCCCACTGTGTCCGCCCGAGGTGAACCCTGCTGCCCTCACAATGACTTTGGCTTTCAGACGTCGTCAGAAATGCCTTTTACTGATGCAGAAGGAGTTCCTCGCTGCCTGAATGGCACCTGCAAGTGAGCAGGTGATGGTAATAAACACAAAGTCCCGTAGTCCTGTTTGTTTGCTCTAGCCCCCGCCTGGAGGTTTCCTCTGGCTCGAGGGCTCCGAGGTAAGGCGCAGGTCACAGTCTAGCTGAGTCGGCGGACAACAGTGACGCAGCAACACAGCTGAGCCATCTGGTGCGCCAGGCCAGGCAGGAAGAGCTGAGAACGGGCGTTTCAAAATCATCCTGACGCTAACCACAGTCCTCCAGGCTGGAAGCACCTGCTTGGAAAGGGCGACTTTTCACAGGGGCCCACGGATGACTCTGAGTGTTGTGCTCCCCAAACTGGGGGGAACCCCTGTAAGAACTGGGGGATCCAACTGTAAGTCCGTGGAAACCCCTCGAAACCTTTCCGTTGGAAGCGCGGTTGGTTTTATGTAGGCTGCAAGGGCCACAGTCTAATGGTAAAACAGCACGAGAGAGACTGTTCCCTCTTTGCGGAGACCAGCGAGAGCCAATCGGCAGCCACGGAGGGGCAGGAGTCCCAGCAGGAAGGGCGATGAACCAGCCGATAGAATTCGGAGCCAGCCCGCTGCATCCCTCTTCTCCGAGAGTGACTGTGACAGCCCTTCAGGCAAAGGTATCTTCTACCTAAGAAGGAACATAAAAACTGAACTTTAAAGATGTAGCCAAAGATGATACACTCTAATGCAATGAAACGAGCCTTCCAAAGCTTACACTGTTAGTATTTTGGCATTGCTCTCCTGATGTTCTGAGACACATTATAAATAAAGCGAGTCTAGATGATGCAAGAGGATGCAACAGATCAAATACAAATTTCAAATCATATTTGTTTCCATTACATTGACAGGGCCAAGTTTAGAGGTTATTTTTCAGTCTTTACTAGGGCAATCTAAAGACATTGGACTCTCTTGCAGTGGTCTACAACAAACCTCTTTTAATGTATATTAGTGTTGAGCGTTAAAGGGGAGATGATAAGGAAACACGAGGTTCAACAAGGAGATCCAAAGAATGTTGGCACAACTGAAGTTCCATCAACTCCACGTATTGAAATGAACAACATCTGATGTGCTCCCAACACTGCCTGTCTCACTTGCACCTTGCCGATCGCCAATATCAAGCAGACAGTTCTCTAAGGAGGTCATATCATCTTCTTGTTCTCTTTTCTTTGATTGCATTTTCCCAGGTTGTGCTCATGCATGAAAGGTCAAGTGGAAAGGACCTCCCACCCTCCCGCTCCCAGGAGAATTACACGTCCCTTTGGCTTGGAGCAGAACAGACACACAGTGAAATCCTGAGCTGACTCAATACCTCCCACATCCAGGAACTTCGAGATGCACTAGCCTGAGTTGCTGAAAGCCCTCAAGACATTTAGCTGCACTGGGGACTGTTGATAGATTTAATAATTTTGTTGGATCTCCTGAAAAGGGAGCTATTATTTATAGAAAGTTATTTAGAACTTTGCAATGTACATTTTTGTTAAATGAGTTATGTAATTTTAGATTTATAGACTAGTTTCAATTTAATCTTTAGTCCTGGAAAACTTCCTTCGATTTAAATGCTATCATCCCAAACCATCACTGATCACTGACTTTGAAAGATTTCTGCCATGATCAAGGGTAAGAAATGCACTTCATATAACTATCCAGATCCCACAAATACATTTACACATATACCTCTGTCTCTGAAACAAAATCTCAGATGATAAGACCTTTCCTCACAATATGGAAAGCGTTCTGACATTTTTTGTCTATTATATACACAGTTGGTTCTACCCAGTGATCCATAGAGTCACTGGGACACTGAATTAGTGAACATTAAATGTTGCTTCCAGGGAAAATAGAAATGTGTTTCTTTTAGCCTCTGGTCACAATATTTTTATCGACAGGTCAACGTGCACCTCGTTCTGTGTGCGTCTGTGTTCGGGGGCATCTAACCGACCACACACTGTCGATTCGTGAACACTGACCTCCAGGCAGATGGCGCAGCGCCACCTCCTACCAGAGCCAGCGGAGCACCCGATCTCTGCAGAGCGCACCCCGTCGCCTCCTCACACTCAGGACCAATGCCCAGCACTTCGGCGCGATGCTTGAGGGCCATCTGAGGCACAAAAGTCAGACAAAAATGCAAAAACCACGGCACTGAGAAAATTGCCAAAAGGGCACTGGATTGCAGTGTGAGGGCTGCAATGAACCGGCAGAGTGTGGGGCAGGCCTGGTTGGCTCCCAGCCGGCGTCGGCAGATTCAGGCCCTGGTGCCCTGTGCGCCTCAGCAAAGGACTCGCAAGAGCAGCAGGGGTCTTCCTTTCACGGTTACAAACAAATTTTAGGGTGGAAGTGAATTCATGAATAGTGAGGACTGACTAGAAATGTATGTGTGGACATGTGTGTGTATACATGTGTGCGCGTATACGTATAAGGATATGATTTTACAACAAACTAATGGTTTTTGACCGGCACCTAGAGTAGCGCTACAATAAGATAAACAATGGAATGTCAGGACTGTGACTTGACTACCACTTTATCTCATATTTGAATCAATGACAAAAAAGTGATCAGTATGGAAGATCAAGTTCCAGGGGACTGCTTACATCAGAATAAAGTGGAGACCACGAGTCAGCAACGCGTTATCAACTTTACGTGCAAGTGGTTGACAGTGACAGCGAGAAACCGTCTTGGAATGTTAACACAAAACAAGAGTTTTCCCCCAAGGTTGTCCTGGGGAACGGAACAGCCCTGGTGGGAGCCGCTCAGGGCCGCATCTAAGGCAGGGCTGGGGGTGGGGGAGGCCAGCAGAGCTGCTTCTGCAAATGAAAAACCTTCAACCCATCGAGGGCTTGTTAGGTCGGAGTCACCCAAGAAACCCGACGGACTCAGCAAGCTAAGGAGACCAGGGTTTATTAGTGGGGATGAGAGGGAAAGTGGAGCCAACCGAGGGAGGTTGGGACTTGCTGGCTCGTTCTTAGATCAGAGTTTTTAAATGCAAAAACCTGCGGTTGGGGCATCAGAGCCTGATTGGCTAGAGCTGGTTGCTGGGTGCAAGCTGCACCCTGTTGTGCCGGATGAGCTGACCCCAGACCCAGATCTTCCTGGGCAGGGTCTGCAGGCAGCTTCCCACGGTGCCGTCTTCTCGCCTGGAGGTTTGCATTCCTCCTGGGCCTGCCCAGATCTAACAGAGCTTATTTGTCTTCACTATACCAGAGTTTTCATTCGTAAAAAAATAGAGACAACCTTAATTACCTTGATCAATAAGAGAATGATTGAAAAATGATACTATTTCAATACAGTCAAATTATACCAGTGAAAATTAATAAACTAATGCAATATAAGAAAAATATCAAAAATATACAATTAAGTAAAAAAGATGGAACTTTTAAATGGTATGTGACCATTTATATAAAGCTAAAAAATATACAAAACAATACTAAATTTTTTACTACAATTTACTAACTGTGACTTGATTAAGGCTTTGTGCAAGGTGAGTAAAATGTAAAAACATGCACAGAATGTCCAGACCATGGTTTCCTTTGTCAAGGGGGCGAGGGAACAGCAAGTGAAAAGTCTTATTTCTTAAGCCAGGATGGGATAGATGGAAGCCTGTTTCATTACTTCCTGTGCTTATTTTTAACCTGAAATGTCTGTTAAAATATTTTTAAAGTTCTTATTTATATGCATATAATAAACGTGTATATGAACAACCACAACAGCTCTTCACCACCGAAAAGGTCGTTCGTTAGGAATAAACCAGTGCTAACTGACGAGACGGAACTTACGAGACAAGGCGGGTTGCCTCGGTCCCAAAGTGCACGTCGCCACTGATTCTCAGGAGGGAGCGGACACACGCCTGCCGGGCACTGTCAGATGGGGGAAATTTCCTCCCTAGAGAGGGAGTTTTTAAGTCTTTTCCAAAAGATTCAAAATAGACACTGAAATCAAATTACTCGGGAAGAAAATTTGCATTAACTCGCGAGGCTCAAAAACGCCTCATCGGAATCCTTCCGAGTCAGTCTCTAAAACGGCACGCCGAGGCCTGGCACGCCGAGGCCTGGCACGCCACCGCCCAGCACCCACATCGTGCTTTCCAACACCATTCTCCGCAGACAGCACCAGGGCTCGTGGATGAGAGGGGTGACCTGGGGTGGCAGCAGCACCCAGACAAGGTGCACCTGGAGCACCGCGCAGTGTCAGGACGTGAGGCGGTGCTCGAAAACCAAAAAGGCCCTGTGACGGTGGTGTGTCAGGTGGACGGAGGAACCAGCTGAGAGAGCGCCCAAAGCCAGCACCGGAACGATTTGGGCAAGACGGAAAGGCGGAATTGGATTAGAACCAAAAGTACAGAATCAGCACTCATGAGTCCTTAATGATGGTAAATGAGTAACAGAGAGAATAGACAGGTCTCTCATACAGACGAATTTCCAGTAATTTCTGCGGACATGCTACCCTGGGGGAGGTGGGGCCTCACTGCCCACGCCTTCTCTGCATGGTGCACACACTGCTTCCGAGGGGCATGGCATTTAAGGGGGAATAAGGAGTCATTTTACAGCCGAGAATTCACCACCACCTCAGCCAGGTCCACATCCCCAGTGACAAGGGGCAGGATGTGTCGCAAACAGCGCTTTGACCTCCGGTGTTCCTCCCCAAAACTCACACCCCCAGCCTAGTCAGGAGGAAAACCTCGGACACGCCGAACCAAGGGGCACTCTGCAAAGTCGCTGACCAGTACGCCTCACAGCCGCTGCGGTCGTTGAGCCCAGGAGAAGGCCGTGACACTGTCGCAGTCCAGACAAGTCAGGACTAAACGGGCCATGGTCTCCTGGGCGGAACCCGGGAACAGAACAGGGACAGGAGGGAGCCTAGGGGCACCCAGGTAAAACACGGACTCTGGTTTGCCGGGGTGTCTCTGTGTCGGCCCTTTCGGGGCGGTTATTCTGCCCTAGTCAGGCTGGCGATCGGGGAAGGTGGGTGCCAGGGAGAGAGGAACTCTCGGCTATTTCTGCCACACTTTCATAAATCTCAAACTATCCTAAAATAAAAGGCTTATTTTTAAAATGCCCTCCTCAACCACAACAAGAACTTCAAATAGCTGGTAACAGGGTAAAACACCCGAAATGTTCAGATGAGAGAAATAAGGCTTCACTTCTGAAATTCCATGTGGTTTTTTCCACCCAAAAGACAAAAAGGAGAATAGAGCTTTTCGATTGGTTGTTAAGGCTGATTGTGTAAAACCTGAACTCATGCATGAACCGGCTCCTAAAGGCCGTCTCAGGGCTTGACCCGAAGCAGATGTCTTTCCCTTCTTCCACTCTCATTAACGCACTGTGATAGCCCGTTCACGTGGCCAAGTCACTGTGAGTCCAGAGTCGGAGTTGCAGCAAGAGTTTGAGCCGGATCTTCGAACCGGAGGTCAGACGTGCCGGTCTCAGTGGGAGGCCATGGACCAGGAGAGAAACAGAGGGTCTGAGACTCAGACGAAGGCCTCCGTAGACCTAAACCCACAGTGACCTGAAACCAGAGCGTAAGTTCATTCCGTCATCAGGACGTCAGTCCCTCTACAGATACAATTAGAGGATAATTAAACAAAATGCTTCCTGTGTCCACCTCGGCCACGAATGTCCCCGTACAAGGGACATTCCTCATGCAAGTACAACCTAAAAGCACATTAATGTAAAAATATATAAACTTTCTTGAAAGTAAACTCCTCAGACCTCTGAAAAGAAACCAAAACAAATCAGGTCAGCCTTGAATTGTTCTCTTCACCTAGGTGTAATTCATTTTGAAGAATGGATTTCATCTGCCATGAAGCTGGGCCTGTTCGCAGCCATTAATTAGGAGTCTCTGTCGGACCCACGTCATCTGAAGGCACGATTTCACGGTCTCCCAAAGTGCCTGCCTGACAGTGTTTCCAGTGGCAACACCAGCTGCCGAGGCAGGGGGCCCATGCGCTGGCAGGCAGCTCTCATTTCCTGGATCACCAGGGATGCGGGGTGGACACAGAGAAGGGTGGGGGCGGTCACCAAGCATGTAGGCAAAAGAGAAAGAAAATCAGAAGGGAAGTCACAACGGACTTCTAAGAAGATGTATTTATTTTGGTTTCCTTTTTGCAGAATTGCTAGCTGGTTATTTTAGGGAATCATGTTTAAATCTTCAGATTGCTGAGAAACGATTCCTTGGGTGAAAAGGCAAAGAAAGGGGATAAATCTTGGTCCATTTATTTTAGTCATTTGTGTATAGGTTTTGTTTCACTTAGAAAGAGGTTTTATTTCATAATGAAGACCCCCCCAAAAAAAGAGTAAAGAAAAGAAAAACTGAAGGGATCAATTTCATTTTATTCTTTGGTCTGAAAATAAAGTTCTCATTCATCTTTAAGTCAACAATTTTGGTTTTTTTTAATAAAATAAATCAGGAAGGTTCAAGTTCTGACGGAAAACTCTACCGTGTTACCGCATGGGCGGTGCTGGAAGGGAGGCGGCGGAATGGCCCCCACTCCGCCTGGCAACGAGGGCTCAGCCCCGCAGGACTCAGGCAGGGACAAGAGGGGGACGACACCCAGGAGAAGATTTCCGAGGAAGACAGCCGGCACTGCGGACCTGTTCTGTGACAAGTGTCCCCAGGGAAAGAGATGGCAAAGAGCACGGCTGGCGTGGCCCAGGCTGGGTTTCACGCTCATTCACAGAGTAAAGTGAGGAAGAGAGTGTGGTAGGGGGACTTACGGCTGTTTCGTTAGCTCAGGCACACGGGGACATGGCGTGGGCAGGCTCGCTAAGAAGAGAACGTGAGAACATGGCAGCGACCGGACGGTCACAACCCCTCTGTCCACTGCGTCTCACAGCTGAGGGTCCGTGCCTCCAACCTGGGCGAGAATGGGGACTGTGTGAAGGGTGGTGAGGGGCATACAGAATCTTGCATCCATAGTACAGCATGTGAAATATTTTCAGTACTCGTCCCAAATATTCAGTGAAATTATTTTAAACCAGGGGATGCCTTCAGATTTCCGACTGCTTAAGGACCAAACATTATGAACTTTAATACATAAGTGAAAGGCGACACGCTCCCATCGGTTTGAACTTCGTTAATCTGGAATTTGTGACCTCAGCCGTGAACTTCCTTTGCCGTGTTTGTGGAGAAGGCAACCTAGGTTACCCTCTGATGTAAACAAGGGCTCGAGGGGGAGTGCTTCCCTTACTTAAGGGAACAAACTGTTTTCAAGCACTACGTAACAGCATCCATTTGTATACAAACAATTAACGTGTTATTTCGGATGCCATCTTCTCTGTTCAGCAGAGCACAGCAGCCTTCTCTCGCCTGGACAAGCTACGTTTGCTGGTGATTCAGAGGACCCCGTGTCTTTGAAAACATGGATGCCTTTCTTCACAGCCAGTGTCTGAGCTTTTCCACCATTCAGTCTTGCCTCCCCGCGTTTTTGAGTGAACGATGGTACATGTTGTAATCATAGGAAGTCAGATCTAGGATTTTGTCCGATAATTTTTCAGTCCAAGAAGAGTTTGGACAGTGAACAAGAACTGTGCGGAGCTGGAAGGAACGAAGTAACGGGGGTTGAGATTCAAATCCCACAGAGGTCGTTGAGTTCTACAAGACTTTTTCCTGAACAGAGTTCAGGATCGTCTTCCAAAGGTTAACAGTTTCCATCACTTCATGAACTTTTACTTTCAAATGGTCTCCATGTTCAGTATTTTTTAAGAAATCCTTCCTCTGGAACTTATCTGTCATTTGTCTTCTAGGCAAATGTACCTTTTAGTGAGTATCCCTCTGGCAAGAATGTTGACTTAATCTGACAGTTGCATAAGACTCAACTCCACTCACTTTCTGAATAAATTCACTTAAATCAAAATCACTTTGAGCATTTGTCCCAGAAAAAGATGTTTCCAAAGCCAGCTGTTTACGTTGCTGAGAAACAAGCTCTCAAGTGTGACAATCTCACAGTTTCTGTCAAAGGAACTGAAGTCACTCACAGTTTGATTACTGTGAGGACTGTTCTGGGCCCCCCCAGATCTCCTTACTAACCCCCCCCAGGGCTTCGAGGTTCACTCTAGGCTCTGTAAATGGCAAGAATTATTTTTTAAAAAAGAAAGTTAAAAATACTCATCCTACAACTACAGAAAATTTGAAATTTTGAAATGTTACAGTGAAGCATCAGGACAAATATATATGTAAAGCTAGCGTTGAAACCATACCTGTGTTGCGTCATTGATTTGTAGACTAAATGGCATCTCCATCCCCTGCCCTGTCAGGCCCTCCCCACCTCTCCCCAACGGCCTCAGGCGGAGTTCTCTCTGTCTTCTAGTTCCTATGGTGTTGTGTCTTCTCTTCTTGGAGTAATCACGTTCTACTTGAAACTGTACTTATCTACGTTCTACCTGGACAGCCTTACACATATCTTGATTTCTCCANGACAATCTCACAGTTTCTGTCAAAGGAACTGAAGTCACTCACAGTTTGATTACTGTGAGGACTGTTCTGGGCCCCCCCAGATCTCCTTACTAACCCCCCCCAGGGCTTCGAGGTTCACTCTAGGCTCTGTAAATGGCAAGAATTATTTTTTAAAAAAGAAAGTTAAAAATACTCATCCTACAACTACAGAAAATTTGAAATTTTGAAATGTTACAGTGAAGCATCAGGACAAATATATATGTAAAACTAGCGTTGAAACCATACCTGTGTTGCGTCATTGATTTGTAGACTAAATGGCATCGCCATCCCCTGCCCTGTCAGGGCCTCCCCACCTCTCCCCAACGGCCTCAGGCGGAGTTCTCTCTGTCTTCTAGTTCCTATGGTGTTGTGTCTTCTCTTCTTGGAGTAACCGCGTTCTACTTGAAACTGTACTTATCTACGTTCTACCTGGACAGCCTTACACATATCTTGATTTCTCCATTGGGTCGTGTTTCCCTTATCGTTGGGTCACGAGTACTTGGTATGGCGCTTGATACAAACTGGTGCTCAATACACATTTGAATAATGGTGAACCCTCAGAAGGTTGCTATTTCAGTACTCTCGGCTATATTTCCATATTTGTGGCTTTCAAAAGGTGTGTAGACTCCAAATA
Organism: Sturnira hondurensis; assembly: GCF_014824575.4. NCBI lineage: Eukaryota > Metazoa > Chordata > Mammalia > Chiroptera > Phyllostomidae > Sturnira > Sturnira hondurensis. The sequence goes on from NW_028097031.1 coordinate 3,915,615, forward strand.
CTACCAGACATTTGTAAGAAGACATTTCAACAAACTCAGCAAGTTCTGTAGGAACCAGGCAACAGAGCGTGTTGTCTTACTTGATTTTGCTTCGTTTTCACACTCACCCCTCACAACACAGACACGAAAGTTCGAAGCATATAAATATTTGCATATAATGGATGTGGAGACTGAGATTCAAAGCAGTTAGATCATTTCCTCAGATTGTTTATCTTCAGGGCTAGAGGACAAGCCGAGTGTTCTTTCTAACACACCCGTCCACACGCCTTACTCACATCTGTTCCTTCACACCAAGTCAACCTCCCCATCCATCATATATTTCCGTGGGCAAAACCCACAAGTCACGAACTCTTATAACAATTTTCTTGGACCACCTTACTCTGTTCTTGGATCTGGCTTTATTTCCTACTCAAGTCCTCTGTTTAGTGAACATACCACTACCATTTCATTCTTTAAAGCTCCAATTTACCCTTTGAACTCAAAACTGTTCCTCTTGATTTTGGCATGGCTGGTAGGACAAGAGCCAGCAACCCCGTCCAACTTTACCCTTTAGCCTTCTGTGGTGAGGAATCGAATGAAAGGGGAGAAACGGTCTCGCACAGGTTGAAAGACCTTGGAAATCGCAGGTTCCATGTCTCCCTCGTTGATAGGACCATTGTAGCTTGTCGATTGCTGCTTTTCTTGTCATTCGCCATATTTTGCCGTGTATAATATGCACATTTTTCCCAAAATTTTTTAGGAAAAATAAGGATGTGCATTATGCATGGCTAGTACTAATTCCATATCTATATAAATGTTTGTAATTCTTTTATTTATGCTTATACATTAAAAGTATAACTCTAGAAAGCAATATGCATATGCAATATCCATATGCAAAATAATACCATGGAATCTGATAATCAGTTTTGTTTCTAAATATAAATAAATAAAAATTTGAATTAAAAATTAAAATGAAAGATTTGTTTTCTGAAAGTTTGTGCCAGAAACATGGGTGCACATTATACCTGACAAAATATGGGATAAATATAAATTAACATTAACGTTAACATGGTTTCATTGTGCTGAGATTAGTTTGCTGTGAGTTTAGTTCACTAAGTACATCTCTAAACAGTTGCTTCTGTGGGATATAATTTTCCAACATGAATAGATTCTAAAGCATATTTTCATCATGGAACTGCAATCCCCGATCAAAAACTTTTAGTACAAAAAGTATTTCAGAATTCAGAACTTTTCAAAGTCTAGGTAGGTAGCGCCGTGTGCAAGAACCTGTGTTAGGAAACGCCAGCTCTGGGACCTGAAGCAGCCCCCACAACCTAGCACGTCCATTCTCCGCTGTGACACACGTGAGTGCTCACCCTGCGTTGATAATAAAAGCTGATAGAAAGCCTCGCATTCATTTCAGTTAGGAGTTGCAGCCGAATGCACCTGTACCAAACTTCCCGAAAGACTTCCCATCTTCAGAGCTTTTTGGATTTGAGAATTGCAAATAGATCTTGTGAGACTGTACATGTCACTGTCATTCTCCAATACAATGAGTATGATGGGAATTTTGAAAACAACCACAGCAACAACACTCCCTGCGTAAGAGTCAGGCGGGGTATTTCCCACTGGAGTAGGGCTGGGTTCAATTGACCGGGTACTTGAGGGCCATTTTATTTGTGAGAAAAGAAAAAAGAGCCCTCGGAGTGTTAACTGGGAATGCACCAGATGATAACTAAACTCCTGTTCATATAAAGTGAACAAAGCTTTCGGAAGGTCCCTGAACTAGTTAGAGAAAAACGGAAGGCAAGTGGGGACAGCACCATGCGGGCGGGAGCCCTGGCAGAAGGAGCAACCTATCCAAACTGCCTGGCGTGGGCACGCTGTTAGGAATAGCCAGAGGATTTACAAGAAAAGAGATGCTTACTCTTTAAGTTATTGGCTTTACTAAGACTCAGGTAACGTTCTCCTGTCTTGTTCCTGCCATTGGAGTTGTGGTCTCACCTAAATAAAGCAAAATCAAAACAGACACCCTACTCTGTAAAAAGGCTGCCACAAATCAGGATCTCAGGTTGGCCTTTGAACACGGCCCATCCCGGATTAAAGACTGAAACTTTCCGTGAAAGAACAGAAGGAGATAAGAGAGAAACAGCAGTCCCTTCCAGCCTTCCTGTCTCCCCTCAGGTAGAAAAGCACAGTAAATTCAGGTGTGGCTTCAAGGAGACGGATGTTGCCCCTGGGGAGGGAGTTTGGGTGGCGCTGTCCTGATGAAGAAAAGCTCGTAGAGGTCACAGCCCAGGGACACAACTGCAGGAAGGAATGGGATGTCACCACCAAGCTCTGGTACAACAACGGATTCCACTCACTGAGCTGGAGGACTCAGGCTCTGTCTGGCGAAAGTTCTTCGGGGACCCTGAAGACAACAGGGGAGACAAAATCAAAGACACTGTGGGCATCTGAAGCTTCTGGCACCTATGACCACAGCAAACATTAAACACAACCCAACTCACAGCCAATGTTAACATAAAACCTCACACTAAAAGCCTCGGTTCCTATCGCCCAACGCATCGTGTCTAGCTTTCAAGGCTAGAACTACAAGTCCCACCAACAGGAAGGAAAAAAAACAACTCAGACTGTGAAGACAAACCAAGCATCAGACTCAAATTCCAATATGACAGGTTTTGGAATCATCAGACATTTCCTTTGGAAATATCAAAGGAATTTAAAATAATAGTCAGTGATAAGTTAAAGACTCTAAGTGGAAAACTTAGACAACACGCAAGAAGAAACAGGTAAGGTTAGCATACAATAAGAAGAAAAAAGAATGTTAAAATTAAAAAAAAAAAAACATTGTCACAGAATAGAATGACTTTGATGGGCTCATAAGTAGACATGGCTGAGAAAGAGTCAGTCCCAGACTTCCCTGACCAGTGTGGCTCAGTTGGTTGGAGCTTTGTCCTGCAAAGTGAAAGGTCACTGGTTCAATTCCTGGTCAGAATATACGCCTGGGTTGTGGATTTGGCCCCTGGTGGGGTGCATATGAGAGGAGAAATCTCAATCTCTCTCACATTGAGATTTTTCTCCTTCTCTTGCTCACCTCTTTGCCCTCTTTCTAAAAAAAATATTTTATTTTAAAAAAATATTTTTTAAAGTTCACAAACTAAAAGACAAATATGAAAAAAAAGGAACAGTAAATCCAAGAACTATGAGACAATTGCAAAAGGTGTCCCATTTGCATAACCAGAATACCAGAAGGAAAAGAGAGAAAAGAACAGAAGGAATATTTAAAGTAATAACGGCTGAAATTTTTCCAAAGTTAGGATAGACACCATACCATAGATGTAGGGAGCTGAAAAAACATCAAGAGGAATAACTAGCAACTCATGTACACATCCCTAGGCTATCATATTCAAACTGCAGAAAACTAAAGACAAAGAGAAATCATTGTTAAAAAGCCAGCCCTATCTGGTATGGCTCAGCAGATTGAATGCCAGCCTGCTAAAGAACCAAAGCGTCACCCGTTCGATTCCCAGTCAGGGCACACACCCGGCTTGCAGGCCAGGTCCCCATCTGGGGGCACACGAGAGGCAGCCACACATTGGTGTTTCTCTTCTTCTCTTTCTCCCTCCCTTCCTCTCTCTCTAAAGTAAATAAATAAAATCTTTAAATAAAAAACAAAGCCAGAGGTCGGGACCCTCACTTATAGAGGAACAATAATAAGAATCCCAGGAGACTTCTCATCATAAATTACACTAACAAGAGAGTGGAGTAAAATCTTTAAAGTGTTGTAAAAGATAACCACTGCTGTAGAATTCTGTATCCAGCAAAGTTATCCTTTAAAAGTAAAAAAGAAATGAAGACTTTCTCAGAAAAAACAAACGAATAAAAAACTGAGGGAATTCACTGACAACAGACTTCCAAAAGAAATGTTAAAAGTAGTTCTCCAGACGGATGGAGAAATGTGTTGGTCAGAAGGTAGGATCTCCCTAAAGGAGAGAAGTACATCAGCAAATGAGTAAGTGAAAAGTAAAATAAATCTGCCATGTTCTGTATACTTGATTGATCTAAAAGAGAGCTGTTTAAATTAAAAATACTCACAGTCTATTGGGTGATTATTACATGTTGATAAATGAAGTGGACACTCACAATGTGTCACAGGGGACGGTGCAGGGAAATTGGGGACACAGGTCTAAGGTACCTACCTGCTCTACACATGTTCTTTGAAGGCAGACTTAGATTAGTTAAATACATACATGTATTATAAACGAGGACAACAACTAAAATTTTTAAAAAGAAGTGTAATTGGGTTTGCTAATAGAGGAGATAAAGGAAAATTATATGAGATGGCCAATTAAAGTCAGAGGAGGAGGAACAAAGAAAAAAATTGTTAAATAGAAAACAATAATAGTAAATTTAATTCACCCTTGTCAACAGTCACTTTATGAATAGTATCGATAAGCCAATTGAAAGACTACAGCTGTCAAAGTAGATTTTTTAAAAATAAAAATAAAAAACTAAGACCTAGTTCTATAATGTCACACAAACCCAATACAAGTGTGAAGATTCAATAGGTGACGAGTAAAGGCAGGAAGAAAGATACACCACGCTAAGGCTAGTCGAAGCAGCTGGAAGAGTCTTATTAACTTCAAAGTTGGTTTCCAAACAAGGAGACTTATCAGGAATAGAGACAGGCATCACATGACAAAAAGAGGCCAGCCCTCTGGGGAGACGTACCAGTCCTGAACACGTAAGTACCTGAGAGCAGAGTGTCCAGATACATACACCAAAAACCGGTAGAGCAGCGAGGGGAACTCCACAAGTCCACCATGAGAGCCTTTCACCCCTTCTGTTAGGCACTGAGGGTCCAGCAGGCCGAAACTCAGTAAGGGCATCGTGAACTTAACAGCATCATCCATTAGCTGTGTCTAATGGACATTTAAAGAAAAGTCCAACCAACTAGAGCAAAAGACATTTTTTTCAAGCTCACATGCAACATTCATCAAGACAGACCACATCTTAAACCGTGAAATATACCTTAACATGTTAAAAAGAATAAAAATCACACAAAGTATGTTCTCAGACTACAGTGGAAAAAGTGGAAATCAGTAAAAGGAAGATAGCTGGAAAATACCCAAATAGTTGGAAACTGGACAGCATATTTGTAAATACACATGGCTTATAGAAAAAAATCTCAAGAGAAATTAAAAATATTGGACTGAATGGAAATAAAAATACAACTTTTCAAAATTTGTGGGATATAATAATAGCTGTGCTTAGAAAGAAATCTAGAGCATTAAATGCCATAAAAAGAAAAAAGGTCTAAAATCAATAACTAAAGAAACTAGGAAAAGAAAGACAACTTAAGCCTAAGTTAAAAAAAAAAAAAAGAAGCAATAAAAATTAGACCATAAGTCAATTTCATTGAAAACAATAAAATAATAGAGAAAACCAATGAAACCAAAAGCTGGTTCCTTGAGAAGATCGATAAAATTGACAAATCTACAGACAAGCTAACAAAGAAAAAAAGAGAAGACCCGAATAACCAATATCAGAAATGAAGTTGGGTCATTACTAATCCCATAGCTATTAAAAGGGCACAAAGGGACACCACCAGCAACTCGATGCCCACAGATTTGATAACTTAGAAGAAACTGACCCATTCCTTGAAAGACGCAATCTACCAAAACTCACACAGGAGAAATAAGTCACCCGAATATCCTTATACCTACTAAATTAAAGTCAAAGCCAGTAGGTGGGGGCTGTGGCTTCGGGTAGGATAGTGCCATTCTCATCCCATCCCATTCAGGGCACAGCTTATCGATGGGACTTGCACCGTTGGTGTTGGTTACCCCTGACCACTTGCCTGGAGTGGCGTTGGCAGGGGTCTCCAGCAGAGAGACACTTTTCCCTCTGCAGAGCATCCTTCTGGAGGAAAAGCCCTTACAGGCAGCCTGCACCGAGATGGCAAGGAGTCACCTTCCACCGCCTGGAGAGTAGAACTCTCTCTACAAATTATGGGGCATTTTTCTGCATGGAAGATTTGTCTCCTCTCTCATTCATTTATGTTTCCAATCATTTGTTTACATCTATAGGAACTCATGCACTCTGTGTTATAATCCATTACTACTTTATTTGTTTTGCTACCCCAATTGTTCCAGTTTGGGCCATTGGGAACTCTGGTTTTTCTCATGTCCCTTATCATGTACCCCTATCCTTGTGGGGTTTTTACATACAGGCTCCGGCAGAGGTAATGCCTGCTTAAGTGTGGTTGGTAGGGTAATAATAATATGGGTGTAGTGATTTATGTTTTAATTTGGACATTTCACCTACAGTGCCATGTGGTATGCTTGGGTGTGATATTATTATGTTACGGAATTACGTACTTATGATTTTGCGATAGAAGGTTTTCTAACAAAGCAGGGGCGTTATTTGTGCTGGACCCTGTGTGCATTTTGAGAACTGTCGTCCTTTCTAACACAGTAAAGCACGTCTCACCCCAGTGCCAGAGGCAGCCATTTCTGCAAGGCACCAGGTCCGTTTCCTGGGGAATGACACGGAAACCGACACCTGGATGACAGCCATGTTCACAGCGACTAAGATGTCGTTGCTTCTAGGACCTCGTGATGGACAGAACAAGAAAATAAGTGCAGGCACTAACCTGGGTGCGTACACACCTATCTATAAGCATGTCTACATATAACTATCTGTATCAATATTAAGCCAAACATGAGTTCATACTCATGTCTCCAGCTCTAAGCCATTATCCTACAAATTGGCCCAGCCTCCCCTCATTTTCACCTGTAGCCTTCAAAACAACACGCCTTGCTCCCACCACCTGCCATCTGTTTACTTAATTATTCAATTCCAGTACACACGTAGAGGGGCTTCAGAATTGTTAACCTGCAGCCCTGTGAGACACGACTGTGTCCCCAACATGAAGTGCCTTAGGACGGTTCCCTGTGCAGGCTGCCCGCAGCCCCAGACGCCCTCGGGGTCTGTGCAGAGCCTGGGGCAGGGTCTGTGGCCCCGTGGCTCCTTCAGAGAATGCTCTACAGGAAACACCTCTGTGGGGAGTCGGTCAGCACAGGGCAGGGGGAAGCGCCCAGCAAGGGTGCGGTCTTGGCCGAGTCTTCTAAAAAGGAAAAGGACAGTGGGAAGGACAGAAGTCGCCACTGTCCACCACAAGTTCATGGTCCCCAACCACAGAGCAGAGACTGTTTAAGGAGGGACTGCCGGGTCTCCCTTGCAGCCAAGGGGAAGCACGGGAGCGAGTCCTGGCCTGTGAGCAGTGGGTGGAGAAGTTGGTGCCAAGGCCCCTCATGGCCACACCCCCTCCTCTGCATGGCCCCCTTTGCTCTGTCCCCCTGGGCGGCCGCAAGTTGAAGCTGGCAGGCCCTCCCTCCACCTGGGTTCTTGAGTGATGGCAGAGGGTGGGTGGCACCCGCCCACCGGCTCCCTGTGCAGCCGGGAAGAAGGGAAGGAAGACACTTCGGGTACAATGGAGCTGCTATATCCTTCAGGGTCTATGGAAGCAACCGGCCTGCCCTAGTGGGTAGGGAGTATTCCCAGCATCCTTAGTGAACGAGGCTCACTGGGTCATCCTTTCCAAGTCCTAGGCTCGACCAGTTGCATGAATTTTCTGTGACGATATGTGTACAAGGGGAGAATGAGTTTCTACTCTTCCTCACGTGGTCAGCCCTCCAAAACAGGGGGCACAGCCGTTGTGTGTCGTGTCTACTGTGCCATCAAGTAAAAACATAAAAGGCCAAAAATGCCAATTAATTCCTGTACCTTCAATAAAGAAGCGGTGTTATGTAATGTTTCCTTAATTCTGCATCAGTATCTTGCACCCCAATAAGGAAGAGGTGCTGTCTAGTTGCCTCCTGAGTTCTACGCGATGTCCCCACTAAGTGACGCGGTGTCACTGGCAGGCCATCGGTGCCCTCTGCAGAGTGCACTAGTGGAAACGATGATGGCACCCAGCCGCATTTCATTCAGGAACACGGGGCTTCCTGGAGGCCCTGCTGGAGAATCCTACAGTTTGGAAGCCAGAGATGAGGCTTGTTTTGTAAGAAAGTTCTACTTTTAAAACAAAAAGAGAGAAATGCTGAGCAGTTTGGCGAGTACCCCACTACCCAAGCCTCCTGCTCAGGAAAACAAAGCCAAGAAATGCCCGTGGCCTGGGGCACAGGTGGCCTGGCCGGTGCCTTCTAGTCCAAGGCTCAGGAGGCTTGGTTGGGTGAGGTTGGACGGCCTAATCCCGACCCTGGGCAAGCTGCTTCTGTCCACCCCAACCCCACCCCGAGGGCATCAGAGCCTCTCCTGAAAGTTTAGTAATGACCTAGGGGGGACAAGTCTGAAAAAGCACGCACGACATTGGCATTAGTAGCACATGAGTTTATCGTGCTGACCTTTACTCTAGTGAAAGCCAGAAGAACTGGAAATAACTTAGTCCAGTATTCAGACCATCATGGACAAGGTCAAGGTGCCCCAAGCCCAGAGTCTGAATGAATACAGTGTCTGTTGTAAGGCCACTGAGACGGCAGCATGGAAAGTGTCACGGAGCCCGGGGACCCCCTCCGGCACTCTAACAGACCCATTGTTTACAGTGCAGGGCCCACTGGTCACGGGGCCAGTGCATTCCAGCGCGCCCGCGGGCGGAAGAATTCCAGTGTGTCATTTCAGAAGAATATTGAACTAGACCCCGGCTTGGCTAATGCTCGAGTCCTCCAAATTCCCCAGGGGTTGCTTTTGATGGGAATCTGGCCCCAACTGCTCTGAAATGTTCATGCTTGACCCCTACAGCTCAACCCAAGAACCATCTAGCCTAGATTTGTGTTCTGTCCAGTCTGTCGTTCTGGGCTAACAAATGTGAGAATGCTCTGGGCAGGAAACATAGAATCCACTGACATTGAGGATGATCCCCACAGGTTACTGACCCTCCAGGGCTGGCCTCAGCAACCACCAGTGTGCCCAGAATGCCCTCTGTACACCTCTCCATTCACACACACATACAGGCACACATAGGGTTCTGACCACCTGTAATACTGGGACAAGTCTCCACGCGTGAATTCAGCTGTCTTCCGGGCACAGGCAACCCCTTCCCCCATGAGAGGACTTCTCAGGTGAGCCCATGAAGTTTGTCTACAGAATCTAATGCCCCTATAGGGAACGCTTTAAATTAGCATAGATTTTTAAAAGTTATTATAACAGTTATAGATGTTTACTAGAATAACTAGAAACTATGAATAGGCAGAAAGATGACTGCGTGACTCTACCGTCTGTGGACGGCCATTGTTATACTGTGGTGCCTGCCCCGCCAGCTCCGCCCTGTTCAGCACGCAGCCGCCAACCACGGGAGGCCCTCGACGGGCGAAGCACACCCAGTCTGAACTGCAATGTACTCTGGCCGTGTATTCACTGGGTTTCAACAGATTGTAAAATGCACAAAATGTCTCCAATAATCACATTAGTTGTGTTAATATTTAATGATATCTTGGCTCTATTGCCTTACATACACACAATCAAAGTTAACTTCATTTTACTTTGTTCTGCTCATTCTAACGTGGCTAGTGGAAGGTTTTAGGGGACACGTGTGGCTTCCATCTGTGGATTGCATTATATCTCCATAGAAAACGCTGCTCAGGAGCTTTTCATGTGCATAGACATTTACTTCTTTATGAGTGTCATGTCTTCAGTTTTAAGTAACTTTTGAAGTTTAACAATGTATTGTGAGTATATTTCTAAATCATTAAATATTAATTTGCAGCATCATTTTTAATGTCCACTATACAGTTTAATATTATGTTCATAATCTTAATTTATTTCACCAGTACCTTAGTGTTGAACTTTTAGGTTAATTAGGTATATATCCAATTAATGCATGGAGAATTTCTGAAATCACGATCCGAGTGTGTCTTTTTTCACTGTTCCTGCACTTTACTTTCCAGGAGAAGAGGAATGAGAATAAACCACTGGACATCATAAAGCTGAGGGCTGCAGAGTCAGCAGTTTTATATATGTCTTATATGCTGTGTTAGGGCTCTCCAGAGAAGCAGACCAATACACCAGTAAGACAGACAGATAGATACATAGACAGTAGACGCATAGAAAGATACAGAGACAGAGAGAGAGATGAGAGAGAGAGAGAGAGAGAGAGAGAGAGAGAGATTGACTTATTATAGGAAGTGGCTCACAAGAAAACGGAACCTGGGGAGTCCCATAGCCTTCCATCTTGGAGCTGAAGAGCTAGGAAATCCAGGGTTGTCATTCAAATCATATCCAGGGGCTGAGGACCAGAACAGCCAGTGTCTGGGGACAGAAGGAGACAGACACCCGTCTCAGCAGAAGCACTCCCTCCTCCTCAGCCTTTGTGTTCCAGTGAGACCCTCCGTGGACTGGCTGATGCCCACCCACAGTGGTGGGGCCCATCTCTCCACTCAGCCTACCACCTGAAATGCTAGCCTCTCCCAGAAACACCCTTGCAGACACAGCAGGAATAACGCTTCATTAGCTCTCTGGGCGTCCCTTAGCCCATTGAAGCTGACACATAAAATAACTGTCACACATGCATTTAAGTAAAAACTACCAAGCAGAGAATTCTAAGATACATCGGAAAACATCTCCAAGAAAGATTTATTTTGCTGGAAGATGGGTTGGCTTTGCCTCTGAGTTGGTCAACATTTCTTTAATGCTACAAACACTAATCCTGATATAAATGAACACATATAATTACATGCACCTAAATTCTCATAGCTTAGTCTAATGAGATGTTCAGTCAACCACGTGTTGGTTTTGTCCCTAACAGATTTTATGAATGGTTTTGTGCATTGATTTTTAAGTGGCTAAGCTGCAAACGCTCTCATGACCTACACGACAGCACAAGGAGGAAACGGATCCGCCTGTGAATGAAACTGGCGACTTTGTTCACAGCGCGTGGACTGGGCAATGTGTTTAGACAGCCCAGAAATGCCCTAGCCAAAAGTTCCGGAGCATGTTTTAAATACGGCTTCCCAAAAGGAAGTTTCTTCTCTGTTATTCAGGAATCTGTTCTTCTGTTACCCTAACTCTGCTTCCTTCTAATTCTGAAGTCAAAACAGAGTCCCTATATATTTCAAAGTAGGGTCAGTACTGAAAAACAAATAAAGGAAGACAGAAACTGTCCCTAATCAACAAGAAAGGGCTTGAATAAAAGAGGGTTTTCTGTGATGTTGACGAGAGAGTATTATGATAGAATTTGAATCCTATGAAGAAAGGCTGCCCATTTCTCTGAAATAGCAGGGCCCCCCCCAGTCGTAAAGCCAGCACCCGGCAACGTACAATCACTTCCTACTCGGAGGAGATGTCGGAGAAACACTCCCTCGCCCCAGCCCTCAGCCCTGATGTATCTCCCTGAGCTGGCCCTTCCCTAAGCAACAGACCTCAGGCCCAGCCAGGTCCTCCCCGGCCGCAGCCAGGCACGCCCACTCATTGGCCAAGGAGCAGAGCCCACGTCCCTATGCACATCGTGTTACGAAAAGGAAAAGAAATCTCCTTCTTCCTTATTTTCCGAAAGGCTTTCAAAGTACTTGACTGTGTCTGTCCTCCTCCCAAGAACAAAAGGCAAGAGGACAATAAATATCAGTTGCCTCGTGTTGTGTCATTAGCCCTGAACTTAGGGATGGAGCTCCAAGAGGGTTCACAGGACTTTGAATTAAAGAGAGCGTGGAGCAGCACCTTTTCTCCAGGCTGCCCGGCCTGCCTCAGCGAAACGCCCTATAGCCTCAGGTTCACCCTAGGCCTTGAACGCTGTCTAACTGTGCTCTGTAAACATCGCAAAAATAAGCCACATGGGTTTATTGGGAGCATTTGAAATGTGGGCTGAAATAAAGTAAAATGAAATTCCTAGAACCTTCGTTGGCACCACAACCATTTTAAGAAGGTAAACAAAAAGAAGCACCTGTGAACGCCCCCTCTTAAATATTCCTAAGTTTAAACCTGGTCTCTACTTCCCACTGGAAATTTTTGTTGTATCATGCAAAATGTAGGTCAAGTTGTTGGTAAGTGCTGGATAGAAATCTGTTTATATCAAAAAGTAAGTGGTAAAATCCTCCCAGCCTGACACAGTTTTAAAAATTCTCCCTGCCAGTTCAGGGTGTCCCAGATAAATTTGGGGAATGGTTAACAAGGGCCTCTCTGGAGGCTAAGTCTCTTTAAATTACATTTTATTCATTATGCCATTACAGTTGTCCTCATTCTTCCTCCCTTGCCCCCCTCCACCCAGCACCCCCACTCCCTCAGGCCATCCCCCCACCATTGTTCATGTCCACGGGCCATGCCTATAGGTTCTTTGGCTATTCCATTTCCTACACTGTACTTTACATCTCCATGGCTATTCTGTGACTACCTATTTGTACTTCTCAATCCTCTCACCTCCTCACCCATTCTCCCTCACTCCCCCCTCCCATCTGACAACCATCACAACGCTCTCGATATTCATGATTCTGTCTCTGTCCTTCTTGTTGCTTAGTTTATTTTTTAGATTCAACTGTTGATAGATTTGTGTTTTTTGCCATTTTATTGACCATAATTTGACCTTCTTCTTTTTCTTAAATGAGTCCCTTTAGTATTTCATATAGTAATGTTTTGATGATGATGAACTCCTTTAGTTTTTTCTTATCTGGGAAGCTCTTTATCTGCTCAATTCTAAATATCTCTGCTGGGTAGAGCAATTTTGGCTATAGGTCCCTGCTTTTCATGACTTTGAATATTTCTTGCCAACCCCTTCTAGTCTGCAAATTTTTTTTTTAGAAATCAGCTAACAGTCTTATGGGAACTCCCCCATAGGTAACTCTCTGCTTTTCCCTTGCTGCTTTTAAGATTCACTCTTTATCTTCAACCTTTGGCATTTTAATTGTGATGTGTCCCGGAGTGGGCCTCTTTGCATCCATCCTTTTCAGGACTCTCTGTGCTTTCTGATTTACATGTCTATTTCCTTCACCAAATTCAGAAAGTTTTCTTTCATTATTTTTTTCAAATAGATTTCCAATTTCTTGCTCTTTCTCTTCTCCTTCTGGCACCCTTATGGTGCAAATGTTCGACCTCTTAAAGTTGTCCCAGAGGTTGCTTATACTATCCTCATTTCTACGGATTCCTTTTTCTTCTTGTTCTGTTGGATTGTTTTGTGCTTCCTTATGTTCAAAGTCATTCAGTTCATTCTTGGCTTCATCCATTTTACCTTTCTCTCCCTTTAAAACTGTTCTTTATTTCAATCAGTGTGTGCTTTAGGCCTCTCTGACTGCAGAGAACCCCTTCGACCTCCACACATTTCTTCTGACGATACTTTCCTGTTGAGAGGAGGACTTTGGCTACAAAATGAGGGCCGTTCCCCACAAGGACCCAGCTCTGGTGCTGCTTCCACCAGGGGCAAGACCAGCTGAAGTGGTCATGGACGGTGCCCAGAAAGAGGGTAGCACAAGGTCAAGACCAACAAGTGCTTGGTTACAGTATTTCTTCTTAAGTCATGAGCAAAATAGAGACCTCTTAATTCAGAGACCAGGAAGTGAAGAAAGCCTGTCCTTCTTATAAAAATAGCATCACATCCTTCCTGTGCATACTTTAAAAAATAAATAGTTTACTCGGTTATGGGGATCTAAGTGCCCTTCGCTGTCTCCCTGTGGAACAACGCTTACCCGGGACTGAGCCACCCTCGGTCCCTCCAGAGCCTCAGCCCTCTGACTCGCTGTGTCTTCCCAGGGTTGCAGCCTGGGTGGCCAGAGAGCAGTGATCTTTGGGCCCAGTCTGGAGCAGGACCAGCTGGGAGCTGAGCAGCCCCTGAGCCACCGGCCAAGACAGGGAACCCCCGTCTCTCAGCTCAGAGGGGCGGGGCGCACTCCCCAAGGGGAGAGAGGCAGGGGCTCTAGCCCCCAGGGATGAAGCATTGGGAGTGCCCCCTCCTCCACCAGCACAGTGTGAAAAGATTGAAGCCCCACCGGGAGGGGACAGACGGGACCGGGATGTGAAACGCGGAGAGCGAATCTAGTCTGGGTCCCGGCCGTGGCTGGGTGCTGAGGAGAGATAAGAAAGCCCACCATCTGAAATGTCGTGTAAGATGTTTGCCCACATGTTTTCTTGAGCGACATTAGAGTTTTGGCTCTTCTATTCAGGACTACGCTCCATTTGGAGTTAATTTTTACACATGAAGTGAGAGAAGAGTAGAGGTTTATTCCTCTGTACACGGCTTTCCAACTACCTCAGCAATATTCATGGAAAAGATCGCCCTTCCCCCACTGGGCTGCTTCCACGCCTTTTCTGACATCGGTTGGCCCCACATGTGGGGGTCTGACCGTGAGCTTTCTGCTCCGTTGATGTGTTCCTCTGTCTTCCCACAAGCCACATTACCTCGGGCACTAGAGCTTTGCCATAAGTATTAAGTGGTGTAAGTCTACCAACCTGGCTCTTGTTCAAAATAGTTTTCATTTTTCTGGATCTTTTGCATTTCTACATAAAGTTCAGAATCAGTTTATCCAAAATAATAATAATGGTAATAGCCTACTGATATTTTGACTGGGCTGTGGTTGACTTTGTAAATCAATTTGGGAAGAATTAACATCTGAACAACATTGACTTTTCCCATTCTTTCTTGGTCCTTATGCCTGTTATCATTCTTTCTAAGTATTTTTCTTGGAATTTTTTAGAGCAGTATCTGTAAAAGACTCTTGCATACCATGCAGTACTGAGGACATAAATTTTTCTAACAAATGTCAAAAGTTAATAACACTATCCAAGAACTGCGAAAGTATATTACTGTTACAACAAATAACAGAAAACCTAAGTCGTTACATCTAATTCTGCTAGTAGACTGTCTTCAACTGACATGCTATTTGGTCTTTACATATTTATTCTCCTTGGATTGTGTAAATAAAATGTCTAGTTTCACTTTTACTCAAAGGCTAGTCACCTTCACCTTCAGCCTTCCGGACCCGGAAAGCACTGACCTAAGCTGTTTGCAAAATCTGATCCCTGAATAGCAGAAAATGATAAAACCCCAAGACTTCACATCGGGCCCCTCCTAATGGAGGTAAGAAAGGACTTCTCTGTCTGGGTGTATGAGTGTGATGAATAGCTAAAGTTAACATTCAACAGTCCACTCAGAATAGACCCAAACAATCAGAAAGGACACCCTTAAAAAACAACCCATAGAGCAATTTTGTTGCAAACCACCTAAAAATAGCCCTGTATAAGGACCAATTTGTCTGTGTAACCTCAAGTGTCTCCTAGGCTGAGAGAGCGAAGCTTCCGGGAAGGTCTGATGTGTGTACCGGTTGCCTTCACCCCCAGGCAACCAAGTGCCGGATTTCATTTTCTGAATCCCAGCGGCCTCCACTTTGCAGAGACCAGCGTGTCCACGTCTTCACCTCTACACACCTCAAACTGTTCCCTGTTGCTGCTATTTCTTTTTCCAACAGACCCTACATGTGCAGGCTATCTTGCTAAGGGGGATCTCAAAGATCATAACCCCACCCCTTTGTTTCACCACTGGGAAAGAGAGGGGACCAAAAATTACTCATCCAGCCCCAGCTGGTGTGACTCAATGGATTGAGTGTGGGCCGGCGAACTAGAGGATCGTGGTTCGATTCCCAGTCAGGGCACATGCCTGGGTTGCAGGCCAGTTCCCAGTGGGGGGACACATGAGAGGCAACCAGACATTGATATTTCTCTCCTTCTCTCCTTCCCTTCCCCTCTAAAAATAAGTAAATAAAATCTTTAAGGAAAAATTACTTAAAATTACTTATCCAGAGTCATGCCAGGGAGTCAGAAATTGGACTAGAGCTCAAGCTGCCTGCCTGCCACCTTCCACCACCAGAGCCGTCCAGAACACCTCAGCCAGGAAGCAACCGTCGCCTGTGCGTTGGGGGGGCCAGTCACCGGGGCAGGTCCGTTACAGTGCGTACCGGGTGGGGCAAAGCAGGTGTACGGTGACAGGTCGGGGGAACACAGTTTACTCCTGCACTATTATTAATTATTGCGTTATTTCCCAAACAAACCCTGCCAGGCGACCCTACCTTCACCCCACCCTGCATTTCAGATGTTTCAGGTGATGTAGGTGACGTGCAAGCCTCCCATGGTCCCGCCAACCCCCACTCCTGCCTGTCCCTGGCATATTTTATTCCCGGGTTGGTGGTATTTGCCTTTTTTCTTTTGCATTTACATACAAGTTTTCCTATACATAACTTTGATTTTAGGGAGATTTTTTTAAAAATAAGAGTATGACTACCTATTGTTGGCAGCGTGCCTTGTCCCTCTGTTTGCAGACCGCCACCCCGGAGCCGGGCCACAGGGCGCCACGGTGCATCAGATGGTGTCTTAGCCACGTGCGCCTCGGCTTCCTCCTCCTGCGTTCTTACTGTCACAGGGGAGAAGCCCAGAAATACATTTCCCAGAATCCCCTTGAACTATGGGTCTGGGTTAATCCTCTCAGTAAGAAGAGCTCCCCCAAGACTGAGAACCAGATGTGGGGTGGGGTGGGGGTAGCAACTGTAGCTGTGGGTGGTTGTTACACAGCACAGGGGTCGGCGCCCCAAAACACACATCATTCAAGGGTCGGCTGTGGAGTGGGCGTTTGCCTGTCCTAATGTTGTCTTCAAAAAAGTTCCTGAAAGACACTATTTTATTTAATTTCCCATGTAGCATAAGGCATTTACTTATTCTCCTGCTATTGGGTATATAACTTCTCTGCAACTTTTGGTTTAATAAATGAAGCTATATTCAAGTATTACATATAAATCTCTAGTAGTCTCTCCACAATTTTTCCTAAGATGGATTCTTACAAGTGGTGTTATAGGGTCAAGGGACGCACATGTGCATGGAAGGTGTGTCTTATTTTCGCTCCACTGGTGGGGATGAGGTCAGCTGGGTCTGTTGGGTCACACCCCGAAATAGGCAGATTTCCCTTCCCGAGCATTGCCCTTGAGGAGCCTGGGGCCCCACTTTCTACCTCATGGCACCTCAGAGTATCCTAAAACATTGAAAAGAAAGGTGCATGGGGACAAATGAGAATGACCCCTTGGAGGTTTGCTGGCCCCGGGCCTGGAGTGCTGTCACTGACACCCACACGAAGGGTGTCACTGAGGTGCAGTGCAGTGGCCCACGGACACCAGTTTCGCTCCTTGGGGAGTCTCTGGTGCTGCAATGGGTGAACTGGATCTAGTGTTAGTCGGCCGACACCCGTGCTACCCACCCCAGTCTCGGCAGGTCCCAGGGCACTTGACCCTGCCGGGGCACTTTCATCCATCTTGTAAGCTCCTTCAAACATTATGCAATGCATTGATCTGCAAATAAGCAAATAAGAAAAACTATAGACGATAGAGTAAGACTTGGCAATCTGCAGTCCACTGGGCAGATCTGGGCTGCAGCCTGTTTGGGAGACAGTTTTATTGAAACGCAGCCCCGGCCACTCATTTCGCGTGGTCTACGGTCACTCTTTGCAACAATGGCAGGTTTCAGCAGGTTCGAAGGAGACATCAGGGCCCTGGTGCTTAAAATATTTACTCTCTGGTTCCTTAGAGGAGAAGGTGTCTGACTCTGGGTCTGAGGCCTGGGTAACAACCACTGGGCCAGGTACTGTGTTCACACACTACCCTGCTCATCCCGTTCAGCTCTGGGTAACTCCCTCACACTACTTAGGAATGGCCTCCGTATAGGTTCAGGATCACGTGCACACACACTGCTTCAGTCACCCAGATTAATGACGAACGTGTTGAGTGGCATTTTTCTCCCTGGAAACGAAGAACTCAAGTATTCTCCAGTGCTTGGTCAACAGTGCCATTGACCTTCTCTTTCTCCTACTCCTAGTAAATATTGCAGTCACAGTCATTTTCATCACAAAAGCCTTGAAACCCCAGGGTTACCTCATCCCAATAGAAACAAAGGGGAAGGGGAGTCAGGCTGCAGGAAGCGCTAAAGTAAAACACTTTCCAGGATATCAAAGGGAATTAGGAATAACGACGTGTGTTTCTTTCAAATAAATGTGCCCTTCTTTCAAAAGGCATCGTGGCCTAGAAAACTATCTTCGAAGTCCTAAAAATCGCCACTAAATGTAAAGGAAGATAAACAAGGATCATTAAAATTTTAAGTCAATTAAAGAAATTCTAAAATTGACAATAGTCGCCTAAATCAAAGTAAATCAAGAGAAAACACATAGCTGTTTAAGAAACACACATAAAATTGCAAGATACTCTTGTCTCCTGATTAAACAGCTAGTTAATCACTGTTTTCCAATTGACGTAACAGGGATGTACTTGCGTGTGCTATTTACAAGACCAAATACATGATTAACAAAAAGACGAAGTTTAAAACACCATCTTTTAATGTTTTTGTTATTCAAGTGGACCCAGATTTGCGCTTAAAAGTCTCCAGAGCAGCATGTGGAAACCTGGTATGAATCAGCGCTGGTTTCCGGCCTTGCCCCTCCCAGGGAAGCGCACCCTCTTCCCCAGCTAAAAGCACATCAAACACTGGCAGCTGTAAAACTGTGTGGAAAGAAAGCACTTTATTTAAAATAATTTTTCTCAATTTCTAACACAAAAACTTGTTACCTAATTGCTCACATGTCACTTAACTCCTTCCTGGAAGTACAAAAGTGACTTATTGTTTAATATGGTTAGAGATCATTTTAATGGTCTAATTGTTCGAATAATGCAAAATCTTTTGCCAAGCCCTGGGAACAGCTGGTTTCACCAGCATGCTGACTTTTAAAGGGTGAGCTGGCCTTCGGGTGGCTTTAACCAGACTCCTCCTGTGTAGGGGGACAATGTCTAAAGGACCTCCAGAGACTTCATTTACTGATGTTTCTAGGATCTTTTTGTGTGATGAAGCCCAAGGGTTGCCCAAGAAAAAATCAATTTGCGACATTTCACATCGTGTGGAGAGGCCCGTTGCCAAGCGCTCATGTCCGGGAGTCCTTCCCACAGTGGCACCCATCTCTCCGCCCTTTCGCTTCTCCCGGGGGGCTGTGTGAGTGGGGTGTGAACCTCATCTCCTCCCTCTCCCACCCCTCTCCCCCTCCCCTTTACAAGGTCTGTTGGTCTTTGACTTGGGTGACCTTCCTTTTCGAAGGCTCCTCTCTCAATTTCACCCTTTTCTTCCAGGAGCCCAGCAAGCACCCTGGGCCAGGCCCTGTCTTGTTCCTCTACCTCTGTTTAACCAGTTACCCCAAGCCTCGGTGTAAGACAGTCTGCACTGATTGAGCCGCGCTGGTTCTGGGGACCAGGCATCTCTATGCAGTTTAGGCAGGAGAGCCATCTCCCAGGTTGGCAGTGGGTGGGAGTTGGGATGACAGCTGGGGCCTACGGGTCCCGAGGGCTAGGGAGTCTGCTCACACAGATGCCAGGAACCTGGAGCCCGGGCGGCCGGAGGCCTTGGGTCCCCACCATGGGGAACTCTCTACCTCGCCTCTGAGGGTCTGTGCCATGACAGAGGGTGGCTGGCTGTCCCCAGAACAGCTGATTGAAGAGTAAGGCTGCAACCTCGGGGTCTTTGGTGGCCCAGCTTTGGGAGTCACTTCCATGAGGTCTTCGCATTACAAAGTGGTGGTAATAGCACCAGAGCGTCAGTGACACCGAGTGAGGATGTTCGGGGCTGACTCGGAGGTCCCCGCAGTCACCCTGCACCCTGGCTGCCAGTGCGGCCCCAACCACAGCTGCAGCATTTCCCCTCCTAGGCCCAGCTCTTCTCCCGGTGGCACAGCTTCGGGCAGCGGCTGGTTCTCGTGGGCGTGGGCAGAGAAGGCTGCAGGGTAACAGCCACGTCCAGCTCAGCCCGCCCTCACCAAGGGTCAGAGAGCAGAGGCCTCGACTCAGCCCCAGCCCTTGTGGGGGACATGTGGGCCCACTGAAGACAGAGGAGGGCCCTGTCCTCATACTGACTCCTGGGAAATCTCACCAGTAGGCAAAGCCCTGCTTCCACAACTCCTGGGTCCAAGCCTGGAGGGGCGCTAGGACAGAATACCGCCCATCGCAGGCTTCGCTCCAGCTCTCTGACTGTGGGCTGAAAGCCGAGGGCCGTGCCCTGAGCCCTGGGCATGCAGGGGCATCCTCGGAGCCTGGCTGCAGGCAGCACGCAGTGAGGACCGCCCAGTGAGAGAGGGAAGGTCCTGGTGGACACGACTCCTGAGTAAATGACAGAACTCATCAAGTTGCCCACCTGCTTTCTAATCACTGACGTGGTACAGCTTCAAATAAAGAAAAGCAGAGAGAACGCCGAAAGGGAAAAAAAGCGTTCAACACACTTTAAATCAATGCAACAAGTCACGCTTAGAGGAGAACAATTAGAAGCGCAGCTCTCCGGAATTTGAAAGGCCAGACAGGGTGATGACTTCATCTGAGTTATGCCTTTGAGATGAAAAATAAAAGAATTACGAGCAGCAAGTGTCAGAGACGAGCAGTAGTAGCTCCATCCCTGAGCATCCGGCCAGGGGGCTGTGCCGCTCACGCAGGAGCCGAGCGCCTCCTTCCACAACCCTGCCCGGAGGGCGTGAGGAGCCCCCACCAAAGGAGCTATCAGTAGCAGGCGGGTGACTGTCTCCGGAGGGAGAGCTGGGCTCCCAGTCCAGGTTTGTCTGACTCCAAAGCACCGGCTTTTGCTCCATCACGACGCAGACAAATCTGTTACTGCCGCTCATCAGAAGCCCGGCACACAGGTCGCTGCCAACGGCAATTCAGGCAGACCTGTGGCTGCCTGCTGCCTGCCCTGGTTCACGCACTCGAGGCTGCCGGCCTGGCTCCGGGCAGCTGTGTGCGGGCTGGACCAGTGGGCAGGCCAGCCAGACCCAGGGCCTCCCAGGGCCCATCACTGCTGGTGGCACTTTCTTGGGGAGGACAGAAAAAATATGATGAGGGGAAGGCCTCCCTCAGCACGTGGGTCTGGAGGCTGTGGCGACGTGCAAAGTTTGGTTGAAGGAGGGCAGAGGAGAAGGCAGTGTTTACAGTGCTTGAAAAACAATAATGGATCGTTTTTCAATGTTAGCTCCTGGTGGAACAGTTTTTTGTGTATTCTTTTTTAGTTTTTATTGAATGTATTGGGGTGACATTGATTAATAAAATTATATAGGTTTCAGGGGTCCAACTGTGTAACACACCATCTGTATTGTGTGTTTACCACCCCAAGTCAAGTCTCCTCCCATCACCATTTATCTCTCTTTTACTCTCTTTACCTCCCCAAAACAATATTTTAAATTTACTTTCCCCTATTGGTATATAGATTTATACAAAGGGTTGGTTTTTCCATATATCACTGTCTTTTTTCTTTTGTAGCAACATTCACCTCTGCATGAGAGTTCTAAGCTGTAATAAAGGATCTGAATGAAAAATAGAAAAAAGGAAATGATTCTTCATGCTCACATATGGCCACCAAGCACACAACCTCCACAGAAAAAAATCATTTTATAAGCTGCAAATTTAGCACTTCAAGAGAGCTGGAAACATAATGTGCTGAATTCTATCATCTGATTATTCTAATTACACTAAAATCTTGAAGAAAGGAAAAAGAAAAAATGAAGAAATTCTCTAAGAGAATTGTTAATAAACTGGCAAATATCTAATTTTCCAGGCAATCAGCAAGAAATGGTGGCTTTTTACTTCTCAAAATTTTGTAACACACTTTGCAAGTGTTCCCACTCTCTCCTTTGCATACCATCCAGGACTTGTCTTGAATGTCCTTGATGTCCAGTCACCTAGAGTCCCGATAACTCCCCCACTCCGGCTCTTTCCTGGCACCGCGGAGGTTACAAGGAAGTCTAGGCCCCGTCTTTTGGGGTGCAACGATGGTTCTCCATTGGGAGCGTGCATCTGAGACACAGGCTTGTCAAAATATGGAGTGCTGGGCCCCACACCTGGAATTTTTGGTCCAGCAGCTCTGGGGAGGAGCCTAAGAAGCGGTAATGCTCACGCATTCTCCGAAGAGAACTGGTGCCTCATCCAGAGACACCACCACCACTGCGGAACCGAGTCTGCAGTCCGGGGCTGGAGGAGAGACGGGGCCACCTGTCAGTGCGAGCAGACGGACAGACGGACAGATGGACAGATGGTGCTGTAAGGGAGGGCAATAGAGGCTCCCAGGAGGGAGGCACAGCCCAGGAAGAGGGATCAGGAAGAAGGGTGACCCCTGCTGAATGAGGGCGGTGTGGGGGGGCGGGGGGGGACAGCTCAGCACGGGTGCCATGCTTCACCACCAGGTGGCTCTGAGAAGGGACTGTCCACAGTCAGCAGCGGCTCTGGGGCCGGGGAATGCAGAGAAGCACTGAATGCAGGTTAAAGACCCGTGGGCTTCTGGAACCAGTGGAGGGGTGGTGATGTTAGCCACGATTTTAGCAGGGATAGGGTGAGGATTCAAAGGCAGTAACACGTACATCCTGTGCCCAAAGCACCTTGAGGGGGGCGGGGGGAGCCCCCAGCTGGAAGGCAGATCCTGTGGTCTAAGCTGAGGGGACAGGATCTGCGAGAGGGGCTGGGAAGGAAAACCAAGAGGCACAAACACCGAAAAGGGGAGAAAAAGTCACAACGTCCCCAACACGAAGGCTGAGGCCAAGGCCAAGGAGAGAGATGGGGTTGGTGTTCACTGAGGCCATGAACCCTGTGGCTAGGAGGAAGCTGCAACAAAAACACTCAGCTTTCTTGGACAACGCCCCGGCGTTTCTGCTGACACCGCGCTCTCCGAGGTGTGGGCTGGGGGGGGGGGGGGCAGGCGGGGGGAGAGTCTCCGCTGGCCCCAACCGTACAGGGTCAGGGCTTCAAGTCTGAATCTCATTTGTGTCCAAACCCATTTAAACTCTTTAAAAAGTGATTTCCTGTCATAAAGAGAAAAAATATACATATTTTTAAAATTATTCAAAGGGCTTAAATAGTTCTTACACATCAAACAACTCTTGAGAAATAATATTTTGATGATTTAAGTAAAATTAATCAAAAACATATGGATTGAATTTCCTTTCAAATACACATCGTGTTTAGAAAGGAAGGCAGACACGGCTCCGAGAGGTCGGTTTGCTCTTTTATCAAACCCGAGGCGGCCCGGACACTCGGCAAGTACTCAGGTCCCAGCCAGCTCCGCCCCAGCCTGCTCTCCGTGCTGTGGGGTATCCGAATCTCTCTGGCCACCCTGCCTTCTCTAGCCAACGAATCGTGACCCTGGTTTCCGCAGGACACGACACGGAGGGACCATGTGGACGCACACCTGCACGATACCGTAATGCAGCTGAGGCCGTGGAAGGCTGCCGTGAGAGCTCCCGTGCGGTCCGAGAGTTCCCCGCGCAGTCAGGAACTTCTGACGGCAGTTTTCATACTTGGCAAGAGACCCCGTCCTCGGAGTCAACCCTGGGCCCCAAGGAGCTGTGGGGAAGTTGGNAATACACATCGTGTTTAGAAAGGAAGGCAGACACGGCTCCGAGAGGTCGGTTTGCTCTTTTATCAAACCCGAGGCGGCCCGGACACTCGGCAAGTACTCAGGTCCCAGCCAGCTCCGCCCCAGCCTGCTCTCCGTGCTGCGGGGTATCCGAATCTCTCCGGCCACCCTGCCTTCTCTAGCCAACGAATCGTGACCCTGGTTTCCGCAGGACACGACACGGAGGGACCATGTGGACGCACACCTGCACGATACCGCAGCTGAGGCCGTGGAAGGCCGCCGTGAGAGCTCCCGTGCGGTCCGAGAGTTCCCCGCACAGTCAGGAACTTCTGACGGCAGTTTTCATACTTGGCAAGAGACCCCGTCCTCGGAGTCAACCCTGGGCCCCAAGGAGCTGTGGGGAAGCTGGCCAGCTTCTTAGCGGTGGCCCACTCGGCAGCCCCAACGCCACCTGCACACGCACACACAGACACACGCAAGAGCAGAACTTCGTGGCCTGTGGGACCCTGTATGTCCCGATGTCACTTTAGCACAGACTTCATGACCCACATCTTAGACTTTGTCTCCCCAAGCCTTCGACCTACCTTCCCACACCCCTAACCTGTGCCTCCCTCCTTCCTGCCCTGCGTCCCTCCCAAGTCCAGCTCCTCCTCTGTACAAATAGGAGTAACAGACTATTCATTAGCTAAGTGCGTAAATCCGTAAGTCCTTCATGCCCGAGGGTGGCAGCAACCTTACAGGTCAAGTAGTTCGGCCCCTGGTTATCAGCCACGGGAAGGGCGTTCCCCTGTGAGGCAGGCTGGTCAGCAGGTGGGTGGGAACTGGGGTGCAGGCCCCAGCGTCCCATCCCCCAACCTCTTCCCCTGTCACACCACGTTATCTCCTGGACACCTGCATTTATAGGTGACGACCTGACCCCTGCCCAGCTGTCCCTCCCATTAAATCCGGAATGAACCGTTTCCTTGCCTGACCGCTCAGGCAGCTGCCCTCAACCTTCTGCTAGGGCCCCGGCCAAAACACCCGAGGCGGGCCTTTCCGGGCAATGCGGAGGGCAGTGGAGGTGTTGCCGGTCCCGCGAGCCTCTGCAGGGTGCTGCGGTCTCACCGCATCATTTCCTGCTGCCGGCGCAGGTCACACCTACAGCCACATCCGCTCCCTGCCACCTCGCTCACTTTAGGGCAATCATTTGAAACCGTGCAAGAGACTTTTGCCCCTCAGGGGACATTTGTCAGTGTCTGGAGACACCTTTGGTTTCCACAACGTGGGCGGGGTTGGGGAAGGGACTGCTGGCATCCGTGGGAAGAGGCCAGGGATGCTGCTAAACCTCCCACCGGGGACGACAGAGCCCCACACCGAGGAACCAGCCAGCTCCACGGGCAGCAGAGCGGAATTCGGGGCCCTGTTTTAGGAGAAGGGCCTAATACAGGCATCTGCACGAGAATTTCCACACAGTGGGTTCGCAGATAACAGCGAGACTCTTCCGTCCAGGAACATTCAGTCGGCACCTACTGTGTGCCGGGCATTGTACTTGGTGCCACTGCCAAAGCCACGCGAGAAACAAGGGTGGCCGTCGCGCTGAGAGGTTCTAGATCCAGTGAGACACCGTCTTCAGTCGGCTACGGTCCTGATGCGCGCGCCTCACCACGGACGTGTGGCACCCGGAACCATTGGCAGGCATTGCCGGCCTCGGCCATCCCTGGGATGGACCACAGCCGCTGGGACCTGGACGCGGTGTCCGTCCCCGGGGGCCGTCCAAGAACAACTGGACAGGCCGCTGCAGAGAACGCTTTGCACAGTGAAACACGGCCGCGTGGTTTCTGTTGCTGCCCTTGGGGTCCTGCCGAGGGAAGAGCGCACCGTGCTTTCGGAGCGGAAGTCTCCCATCCACCCCGTGTCCCCCGGCGGTGCTGTGCCACCCTGGGAGGCGGGGCTCCAGCCGGCCGATATCAAAGCCACTTTTATCAGTGTTATTCCTCCTTTGAACACATTCTTTCAATTTAAATCCATGTGACTGGTTTGTATTAAAATATTGGAAAGGCTCTTGGGTTTCAGACTGATAGTAAATCCATAAAAAAGCAAATGGCTTTTCCATTTCCGGGAAATCTAATTAAATGTTGTGAAAACAAATGTGCCCTGGTGCAGTATATGATGAAATCATATTGAAGAATAAATACTGAGTGTCTGCGGTTCGGTAAACTCTTTGAACTCAGAAGAATGTGAGGAAAATACCTTCCCTGGCAAGGGGATCTGGGACCAGGCAGATGAGGAACCCCTCTGAGCCTTCCCCCTCCACCCCACCCCCTGCACAGAAACCGAAATAAAGGGAGGCAAGGCCTCCACAGGCTCAGGTACAGGGACCTCCAGCCCAGGGGGGGACTGGTGTCTGAGAGGCCATGTCCCTCCAACAGCCCCTCCAGAATCCTCTGGAGAGAAGAAACATAAGTCTGGGCTCTCATGCCCGTCTCAGCACCCCGTGCCCCACCTGGCTTGGTTACGGTGAATCCCTCCACAGGCAGTGGTCAGGGTCTCTCTGTTTTCTATGTCTGTTGACAAAATATTTGTGAAGTTCAGGGGTGGGGGCTGGGAGGTCTCCAAGGGTGACTGTGGCTGTGTAGTGACCCTCTATCTACATTGACGCCTTACCTGCAGCCCACACACCATCTCAGCTGAAACCAGGGCTTCGCTCTGCAAACCCAGCTCTGGCCAGCTCTCTTCCAACCAGGCTGCTGCTTCCAAACTCGCATTTGACGTGCACAAGGGGACTGATGTTTTTACGGACAATGCTGGATCACTGTGATCCTGTCTCACAATTTACAGGCAATTGCATGTCCTATCATAGCTCAGACTATTTCTGACGGTCCCCTTGAGGGACCACACTGAGCCTGGGACAGAGCCCGGAGGGAGGCAGTGTGCCCCCCTCGGTAGACTGCCCTGCCCACTCCACGCCTCCTTTCCAGTCTGTCTCACTGGAATGGGCTCGAGAAAGAATGAGACCACCTCCTCTCGGTGGGCCGAAATCCCCAGGGGGTGCCTCGGAGGAAGTCGGAGCCCCTCTCTGCTTTCCACGTGAAGAAGAGGGTCAATCGCCCGTGACTCTTGCGCAAGTAAGATGAGCTTCGTGGTTTTCCACAAAGATGCATGAACAGCACCCTGTCCCTGGGCAGAGCGAGGCACCTCCACCTGCCGCTCAGCTCTCTCCAGTGCGTCCCAAACGCAGCCCTGAAGTGTTCCGTTGGCTTTGTTCTGGCAAACTGAGATCTCCCAACCAGCTGTGTGTCTGCCTTCCTCTCCCACGGACACCCGGGTCACCAGCATCCTGACTCGTTCTTTCTCATCACACCACTTGGCCCAGCTGTGTCTATGTGTCTGTGTGACCACCTGTGCGGATGTCCGCTCAGGTGTTTGCAGGGGGCATTCAGGGGAGGTTAAAGACACTCTGTTGAAACACTGAGTTTGAACAGTCTTTATTCTTAGTTCTAGGGACTTCACAACTAGTGGCATAAGTGATCATTCCTGACTTAACAATGTAAAAAGTCACATTTAAAGATAGTACAGTAAGCTAAAAAAAAATGGTAAGCAACTTTCAGCATGTTTGGCTTCGCTACCAGAGGGAGAAACTGCTATGCCCTTTTCAAGTTTTCTCCCTCTGAGACAACTGATTAGCGACTGCCACACGACCCAGGGTTCCCGGGGAGGCAGTGTGCCCAACATGATGGCTGCAATGTGTTACTGCATTTAATTTACTCGCGAGTCTCTCCCCCCACCAACCACCCCACCTCGAGGCAGCAGGCCCCGTATACTGTGTGTTGCGTTCTCGGAAACGCTAAAGCCTAGCATGCCACCGACTCGGTGCCAGGGGCTGCCAGGGGCTTGTTGACTAGATTAAACAAGGGACTGTAAAGAGCCCCTCTAAATTAAAAAATAAAAGTTTACAAAATGGGCAGGAGAGATGACCAAAAAATACACACCCACTAAATACATAAAAAGAGTCTCGTCCACATCATTCGTCAGGGAAATTGCCAACCAAAACAATAATGAAACAGTTTTCATCCCTTAGATGATGTCATTTAATTTAAATAATTATTTAAATACTAGGCCCTGACCTGAGGAAATAAGCACACCCAAGCAGTATGAATTATTTCAATTTGACCACATCTATCAAAATGTAAGAGCTGCAAGTTCCCTAATCGAGCAAGTCTACTTTGAGGAATGCACACAGGAGAGAAACTCGGTATGTGCACAAAATTAGGAGCTTCAGCAAAGTATGGTTTTTAATTGGAAAAAATGAGGAAACCATTATTATGTCCATCGACGTTCATTAGTAGAGCAAGGGTAAATAAGTGATAGTCCACCCACATTACGAAGCCCTGTGACCATCTCAAAACCAAATTTCAGTAAATTTCAGTAAATTTCAGTAAATTTCCCTTTTCATTTACTGTTTTGCTCATTGTTGCTTTTTGGTTTTGTCTTTCGATGCTTATATACTTATATTGGGGGCAGATGTTTTGTTGCTGTTGACACTATTACCACGAAGCGTCCCACCCCGCTCACCTCCACCCGTTCATCATTCGGTAACCACGAGGCGGGGAGCATGGGGAAGACCCCGCAGAAAGAAGCGCAGGGAGGCTCCGGGCCAAGGCGTCCCTCCGGGTGGGGCTGCAGGCCTCAGCCTCCGGCGTTGGGGTGCAGGCTGCAGCCCCTGCTCCGGGTGGATCAGGGGCATGGGGCCCAGCCCATGCTTTTTACCAGACTTGACCAGGAGAACGGCCACTCGGCCCAGGTGGGACTCCGAGAGTGTCTTGGTTTCCTGCGCCACGGAAGGACTGGTGCTTGTCCCCACAGCACAGTGCCCCTGGGGTCAAACTTCCTGTCACACTCCTTCTTCCTCCTCTGGCCCCAGCATCCTTCTCTATGTTGTCTTTCTCCGATGCCTGAGTAGCCCATTCCCCGAGGTCCTATTGCACCTCCCCTGATACAAGGACATCCTTTCTCACCCTTTGGTGGCACATGGTCGCGCCGTAGCAGGGGCTGGCTGACTGCGACAGTGTCCCAGGGGGCAGGGCTGGCGAGGCGTCTCTGAGTGAATGTCTCCCTCCTGTGCAAAGACTTCTGAGTGTCGTCAATGAGAAGAGCCTGGTTCAGAGCAGAAGCCATGACTCCACTTTGGGTTTCTGGGGTGTTTTTCAGAAGTTGGTTGGGTTTTTGGTGGCGGCGGTTTCTGCCCTCTGCTCGTGGGCCGTTTGGATGTGCCTGCCTGTGTGTGTGAAGTGCGCTGCACTGACCAGAGTCGGGCTGACACCCGAGGGTGCGCGAGGGCAGGTGGGACCAGTCTGAGGACAGGGCGCCCCTCCCCTCTCCTGTCCACCAGGGCGTCATCCGTGGCTGCTCTGCCTGCTGTGGAGGCTCCAGCCTCTGCCCACTGCCCCCTCCCCCATGGTTTTTCTCTCTCCTCCTGCACTGTCCTGTGCTGGGGGGCAAGGAAGTGCACCCCAGGCTCTAGGGAAGGCTCCCCTGACTCCACGCTGGCTTCCTTGGGGGCAGGGGGAGGGGTTGGAAGCTGAGTAGAAAAACTTTTTCACCTTTTATTCTTCACTTTTTCAAACATCTGGAAGGTTTGAACCTCACATGAAAACGAACCCATGGATTTCTGAGGCAATAAAAACAAGCAGGAGAGGAGAACGAATGGGGGTTGTGAGCTGGGGGGGAGGTGCTATGTGTGGCTTTTTGTCTTACTTTCTGGGGGCTTCTGGAACTGTTCAGGTAATTGCTTTTCAGACACTGGAGGGACTCGGTTTCCCCAAACATCTCCTGCATATCAGGTCTGGCACCGGAGACTGTCACTTACTCAGTAAATATTCACTGAGCTTGTATGGCAGACAGAACACCTTGCTAGTGTTTGTTCCTTTCTGTCTCTCTCCCCTCCTTACTGAAATGCAGATATCTCCCTCCTCACCCCTATGGCTGAGGTGAAACGCCTGCTTTCAGCTCACACCTCGGGAGATTCCAGGAGCCAAGAAAAAAGCGGGGAGGCATGTTTGTCCATTTATCCATTCATTTATTCAACCATTATTGAGGATTTCCGGTTGCTGTAACAAGCTGACTTTTTCTTTTCTTTTTTTAAAGAGAGGGGAAGGGAAGGAGAAAGAGAGGTGGAGAGACACCCATGTGAGAGAGAAACATTAGTCAGTTGCCTCTGGTACACACCCAGACCACAGCCTGAACCCACAACCCAGGCCTGTGTCCTGACCGGGAATCCAACCGGCGACCTTTCACGTTACGGGATGACACCCAGCCAACGGAGCCACACCAGTCCGGGCAACAAGCTGAACTTTCATCTAATGAGCAAGGCAGGCAACAAGAAGCTAATTTATGAAAGGAAAGAAGAAAAAAGTGGGGCAGGAAAGAAAAAGAAAGTATAACAAACTAGGTAGGGGCATGGAGAAAAGATACGGAGAGTTGTGAGTGCCTACCTGGTGATCTGATCTCTTTCTTAGGGAAAGACTTCCCTGAGGGAACGACTGGGCGGAGACCCAGTATTCCAACTGTGTCACTGGAAGGCTGGCATGGAGACCAGTGTGACTTGACCAACTCGTAGCGACTGAAATGTGCACGCTTGAGGAACCGTGCCCAATGGGGGCGCCTCGTACATACAGTCCCCCACCACCCTCTCGAGAAACTGGGTCTTGCTACCTTCCCCCTCAGTGTCCTGGCCTCCGCTGTAATACAGATAAAGCAGCGTTTCAGAGTGGAGAGGGACTCACAAGTGTGGGGGTGGAAACTGATGCAAGGGCTGGAGGTGGCCGCAGGGGAGGCAGAGCAGAGAGGTTCGGGAGGAGGGCAGAGGCGCGCCCAGAGCTGGGGGGCCAGGTGAGGGCTAGCAGCCGAGGAAAGGGACGTGGTAGCTGGGCGTGGACACAGCAAAGTAAGCAGACGGTGAGAGACGTTTGGTCCGCAGAAGAGGGGGCATTTGGTGAGGGGTCGAGGAGGAAGAGGCGTGCCGGATGGAGCCTGGGCCCAAGGCTCCTACAAGCAAGTAGCTGTCAGTGGCCTTGCTGGGGCTGAGGAGCCCAGGAGGGAGAGACCTGGGCCCGGAGGACAGGCAGCAGGGCTCCCGAGGCCGGCCTTCGACAGGTCCATGCTGAGCCATCTTTCAAACCGCCCACGGCAGCGACTAAGAAAGAGCTCCGAAAAGCAGCCGAGACGGGAATGTCAGTGTGGGAACCACTGACATGCAGACGTGTGGGCGATGTCAAGTGGGGCACGCGTGTGCTGAATAACAACAGAAATGAGTGGTGGTCAAAGGCCAAGTCCACTGAGATAAGGCCCAACTGCCCTCTAGTGGAATCCCGGCAGTCCCAGCAGCCTGCACCAGGAAGCGCACGGAGCTGGTTTGCCCGTGCCCGTGCGCGGAAGGCTGCAGGCTCTCTGCCGAGCAGACCAGCGGACCAGACCTCAGGGAGAGCCCCCTCCCTCCATGGGACTCTGGGGGAGGACCCAAGGTCTCTCTTTTAATGGAATTCAAGAAAATGAGGCTAATTAATAATTGTGGTTTTGAAATACCAGTCTACAATCCTTTTTCCATGATCCAAATACTATCCAAAGGTTTTTAAAAACCAAAACATTTTTCCCTAAACTCTTTTGGTGGCCAAACCTGACTTGATCTCAACTGACTTGGTGGCAAAATCTGACCTGAGTTTTTATGAGCCTGTCTGTAGCCCTCGGGTGCCCCCTTTGTATAGACATCATGTGCTTCTTGTTGCCAAAACCTGGCTGATGAGGGAACGATGAGACGGGTGAACGTGCCCTAGTGCCTTCCTAAAACTCTAAAGCACAAAATCTAGAACCTCTAAACCACTGAGGTCTAAGAATGCTGAGGCTCCAGTGGTCCTGGGCTTTTAGCTAAAGGATCAGGCAGATGGCCCACAGCAGAAGAAATTCTAGCATTTCAGTTCCTAATCAGAGGCATGTCCAAAAAAGGAAAGTAACCCCTGAGTAAACATGGGCAGGCTCCGGTTATCCAACATTCAAGTGCAACGGGGAATCTTAACCGAAGACACAAGTACTTGAACTCAACTACAGCAGTGAGGGTCGCCGGGCAGTGAGCTGTCAGCATCCTGGTAATGTGTGCATATGCCTGCACACGTGTGTGTGCCTGAAAACACAAATGTGTGTGTGTGTTGAGTCTATGAATTGGGACACAGGCATGGCTTAGAGGTGCTTTCGCTCTTTCCACCCTGCGAGCCAAGGCTGGGGCTGCCTGCTGCCACGTCTCCGCGAGCGCACGGTTCAGCGGACCCCACCTCCTGGACCTGGCTCTCTTCTCCCCCTCAGCCCTCAAACAGGAGATGCAGAGAATACAGACGACGACTCTGTACCACGATCTTCCCTTAAGAAGGAAAAAGAGGGAGCATTTTCTGCTATCACCGTGCCAAGGAAAAAACACGTGGTGTGCTTGGGAGTCCCCAGGACTGACATGAAAAACCTGTGATCGGCTCCTTCCCACGTTCTTCCGACAGTCGAACAGCCCAGGGCCCAGGGCGAGTCCAGGCAGAAACACAGTCAGACCTTTTCATCTCGTCCTGCGTGCACTGGAAACAGACTACCTCATAGTTTAAAATGCAGCACCTTCTCCCAGAAAACAGACCCTTAAATTCATTTAGAACGGAGACTTGTACTTGACGTTTATTTATTCATTCAGTACACACAGTTGACCCTTGAACGTTGCAGAGTTAAGGGCGCTGACCCCACACAGTCAAAAATCCAAGTAAAACTTTTGGCTTCCCAAAAACTTGACTCCTGGTAGCCTATCTGGACCAGAACCCTTGCTGATAACATAAAGAGTCAACTATTAACTCACATTTTGTATGTTGTATGTATTATATATTAGATTCTCACAATAAAGTAAGCTAGAGAAAAGAAAGTATGTATGTTATTAAGAAAATCATAAGGAAGAAAAAATACATTTACAGTATTTACTGAAAAAATCTGCATGTAAATGGACTCGCCCAGTCCAAACCCACGTTTTCGAGGGCCACCTGTATTTACTGCATGACCGCTAAGCACCAGGGGTTGTCCAGGACATGGTAAACAAGACCAAGCCCCCTCATCCAGGAGGAGGGTGGAGAAGCTGGAGGAAACTACCCCATTTCACAGATGACAGAAATGAGACTGGCCTTGTCCACCTATCAATGACAGGAGTCAGAGGGGCGGACCCCGCCAGCGGGCCTCTGCCGTTGTCTCTGACCCACACCCCAGCCCTGCCCCACCTGCCCCACTGACCTGCAGACTGCCACCCTGAGAACTGGAGGCCCCAGGCCGACCTCAACTGCCAGGCCTGGGACGTCAGGAGTGGAGCCCGCAGAAGAGCCCAGAGCAGCCAGAGCACGCGTCCCAGCCCTAGAAGGAGAGCGGCAACACCAGGGCCCCAAAGAAGCCGAAGAGCAGGGTTTGGGAAATGACTGGGGCTCCCAGAGCCAAGCACGCCAGAACCCAAACCCGGACCACTTGTAGGTCCTCTCCCACCGTCGATAGCACGGCAGAGCTTATTCACGGCTGGTGTCGGAATCATGACTTTCCTGGTCTGGGGCTGCCAGCAAGCGCGCGTTCGACAAGCAGGCCCCCTAGGAACAGCAGGCCCTGCTTCTGCCGAGCGCCCCTCTCGGGCCAGGGCCCGCAGAGCGCTTGGCGAGGGCACCCGCTTGCCGGCGAGAGCTGCGGCTGGGGAGGAGTGTTTCCACCGTCTCTCAGAATGTCCTGAAGAAAGACCGGGGCGGGAAGGGGTCACCGAAGGCCGCAGACACACTGTGTCGCGTCTGTGTTCCTGCGCACTTTCTAGACAGGTAAGGCGGGTGCTGGAGATGTTGCAGTCTGTGTGCACTTGGCTCCCAGAGGGCTGAGACCGGCCAAAAACGCAGGTAAACAACATGCCGGCTGTAAACTCCTCTACAAGAATGCTCTGGAACGGCACACCTGGATTATGGCTGGGAGCCATCACAAACAGAGCCCGTGGACCTGCTGGCGTCCGGACAAGCATTGCCCGCGGGAGAAGTCGGGGGAGTGCATGGCTCGGGGACCTGATAATGGGACGTGTTTTGCCTCTTATCTTCTGGCTCAGATTCAGCCCAGGTGGAAAAGTGACAAAAAGTGGCCACCTGATGGTGGCCTCTGGGCTTGGCTGTCTCCACTGGGGACCTGGTAAACAAGGCCCCCTCTCAGACAAAAGGCCCAAAGCGGGAGACTTGGAGCAAATGTCTGACAGGCCTGCCAAGAACTCCATGGGCCGTGGAAAGAAGAGAAAAAATGGGGAGGGGGGCGGGTAAAAGGCCTCCTCCTCTTAACGGGTGGGTAGAAGCAGGCCCCGTGGTTGATCCTGTGGGGAAGCCACTGGGGGTCTTGAAGGAGGGCTTGCAGTGAAGCGGCCAGGGAAGGCGTGAAGAGGTCGGCTCCGAGGTCACGACGTGGTTGGCAAGACCGCAGCCTCCAGGAACGCTGGGGCGGAAGGCGAGGAGACAGTGCTCGCAGTCCCAGTGAGCTCCCGGGCCCCCAGCCCACCTCCTGCCAGGGGCCCTGGGCTGCGGCTCAGGCCTCTGCTAGCCGTCCTCTCGTGCTCGGTGGAGGGGCTCAGCTTCAGTTTACCAAAAAAACCAGCACCTAGGAAGCATGATAAAGCAAGGTGCAGAAAGGGAGGAGTGTAACTGTCTGAAGCCACCTCACCCATTAACTCGTCCTTCATGCCCATCTTCTCATGCTAAGCCATGCTTCCAGGTCCAAGTGTGCCAAGCTCACTGCTGTTGCCACTCTGAGCTGAGCAGTTTTTTGTGGCTGTTCCGTGCACTGGTGAGCAGTGCACCTGGCCTCTACCACAGGTCTCCAGACATCACAGCATTTCCTGAGGGGCAGAATTGTCTCAGCGAAGAGTTGCTGCTCTCGGACAAGGGACCATAAAGGGCAGTAAAGGGGGCAGGAGACCTGGAGCCGGCAGACCAGGCGTGGGTCTGAGTCTCAGTCCTGTCTGTGTGACATTGGGCAAGTCACAAACCACTGGGGCCTCCGCACCCTGGTAGGCACCCCTCGGCCCTGCCGGGGTAGCGGGAAGGCCACATCGGATGATACAGCCTGGCCCCTGGTGGGTGTTCTAGTTTTGGTCTCCTTCCCTCTGCCCTCCGAAGGCCCTTTCAGCAAAGAGAGATGCCTGCCTTCCTTCCACGGTCTGACCTGCCTCCCACTGTTGTGGGGCACTGATCCCCTCATTCGTTCTCTGCACATGCACTGCGCTGAAATGGAAAGACTTGGGAAGTATGCCTTGGCTTTGCACTTGCAGGATAGATCGGCAATTTTCACCCGGTGCGCCACAAGAATTTTAAAACAGGCAGTACCTGACTGCTTGGTCAAGGGCACTGACCTCTCTTCCCTTAGACGGTCAAATTAGAACATGACAACTGCCCACACAACAAGAGCTGTCTGGTGTGAATCAAAAGAATACCTATTTTTGTCCAGTCCGCAAAAAATACATTTCTTGGTGCGCCGTAAGTTTTAGTAGTTAGTTTCATGAGCTGTGGGGATGAAGAAGGTTGAAAATCATTGGGTGGAGTGAACTGGATAAGCTATTTAACTGCTTTTGGATTTTCCAATGTCAAATCTATGTCATCACCTTGGCATCCACAAACCTGCCAGAGGGGACACCTCTCCTGCCTGGACCTCGGAGGGGCCCGCTGTCTCTGTGCGAGTCTGGGAGAACATGACCAAAGGCCACCGAGTTGACGTCTTGTTCAATTGGTTCTCACACACGCTCATGTGTTGAGACGGCCTGCGAAGGTTTTCAAATCGGAATCCAGAGGCTCAGGGTGCCTCCCCCGGTGCCTTAGTCAATAGGTCCAGGGTGGGACTCAAGCCGTTGTCATTTTTTTCAAACTTCCCAGGCGATGTGCATGGGTGGCCAGGATGGAGCCTGACAGTCCTGGACGCAGACCCTCCAATGTCTTGCATGCACCTGCTCCCCGTCCCTGACCTGTGATGGACCCCCTCCCCACCCCCCACCCCCCTTGCAGGAATCACTGCCCCTACCCGAGGCTTCTTTCTCATCCTCTGCCCAGGCTAGCTCGCTGAAGGAAGAATGGCCTCTTTTCTCATGAACCGAGACTGGCTCACCCTCGAACACCTCTAGTGCATGCGTGATATGTGATGCTTAGAAAAAAACATTTATTTCCAAACAAAAATAAGCATCGCACAGTAATGTTGTAACACATTGTGTTTCGGAGTCACCTGAACCTCCGTAAAGAGCATCACTGAGCAGAACCTCAGTTAGAACCCTCCGCTCGGTGGCCACCCGGGACAGCTTGGAGCCGGCAGAGAAGGCCACGCAGTTAGTTCCACTCCGCAGCCCGGCTCCGGCAGCACGCCCTGCTCACCGGGCTCGACTCTAAGCGTCTTTTAGAGCTCTCTAAGGAGTGAGCCCGCCATTAAAGGGTGATTCTCCATGTTGGGTCACGTTCAACAATGATACTGCAAGATCTGAAGACAATTTTTAAAATGTTTTGAAAAACATTGGCAGTGTGATTGGAATAAGAGTGTAGTCTTCCAAGTTGATTGCCTCAATAGAAACACTCGTTCAAATAAATAAGTTACAATACCTTTGTTTAGAAAAAGTCGTCATTGTCGATCCAAACACCCTATCGCTTTACGTTTCATCACTATCGCTAGCTTGCAAGCTGTTTGCTCACAGAGGTTGCTCTCAACAAGGGGACATTTGGCAAAGTCTGGAGACATTTTTAATCGTCACAAGGGCAGGCGGCAGGTGCTACCACCGGCCATTTGTGCCCCAGCTGAAAACTCCGAATTCAATGTGTCCATGGCCGCGCATGCATTTTTACAGACTTTGACCTGCCTGTTCTCTCTCCAGGGGAAATTCCTTCCTTCCTCCACTGCTCAGTGCAGAGCTGTATAGATGAAGGTGACGGGGAAAGCGCTGTGCCACTGGCCAGCGGTTTTTCCTGGTAAGTGAAAATCCCCATTAACTAGGAGTCATTGTCCCAAGGAGGTACCACAGACAATCGCGTGGTGTCGTCAGTGGGAGTCTGGACTCCAGAGTCAGCTGGGCCAGGTATAAGTCTCGGCTCTTTCATCAGCCACGTGACTTTAAACACCTGACTGAGCCTCCCCACGCCTAAATTCCTTCATCTGTAAGATGAGAGTGATGTGATCTCTTCTCTCTTATTATTTTTGTAAAAGTAGAACAAACCGAAAAGTGTTTAGGGCCTGGCGTATAAGAAGTGCTCGGTAACCGTTAGTTATCACCATCACCATGGTGAGCGAACACCACGGCACAGATGAAAGAGCCACGCATTTGCGGACGGTGCAAAGCCAAGGGAACTCCTGAGTGGAGTTGGTAGGGCACGGGCAGGGCCCCTCAGCCTTGGCTGGAGCCCGCAATCACCCAGGGAGTTTTTATAAAAGCCCAGAGTCCAGGCCACACCGCAGACCGAGTAGGTCAGAATTCTTGGGCAGGGGACCCAGCCATGAGCGTTGCATTAAGCACACCATGCCATCCCAATGTGTACTCAGGTCCGAGACCACCGCG
Organism: Sturnira hondurensis; assembly: GCF_014824575.4. Lineage (NCBI taxonomy): Eukaryota > Metazoa > Chordata > Mammalia > Chiroptera > Phyllostomidae > Sturnira > Sturnira hondurensis. The sequence goes on from NW_028097031.1 coordinate 3,952,546, forward strand.
TTCAAGTCACTAACAAAGTGCGTCTCTCAGTGGGATGGCAACAGGAGAGGGAGTTTCAAAGGGAACAGGGGCCTGTGACAGAAGGAAAGACGGGGAATGATCGTGGAGGTGATGGATACACCCAGATGAGTAGAGATGCAGAGGTCAGGACACAGCAGCTCCCCACCTTTGAGGAATCTACAGCCCCTACAGTCGGCTGCTCCCGTGAGGCACCCTCAGGCTGGGGAGGCAGAGCACCGGGCCCCGCTGTGCGGGGGGTGACCGCAGAGGAGGTGGGAAGACCCAGCACAGAGAGGCTGACACTGGGGCTATGTCACCTCCCTGGGGTGATCGGTTTTCAAAATTACAAAGTGCTCATCACACAGGTAGTCAACGGGGAGTCCTGGATAACCAAGGGGAAGGCATTTGCTGTTGATAGTTTCTCACGTTTGGTTTCACAGGGATAAGGACCTTATTCCCTCGTCCCAGAAAGCACAGCAAACCAGCCACACAATCTTAAAAACTGCCCACTCTGCGGGGCCCCGAGTCACATCACGTGCCGACAGTACGCACGCTGTCATGACCCCCCAGGACCTCCACACGCCCCACGTCAAGGCAGGGCACTGAATGGCCGCTGTGCGATCGAGTGACCCTATTAAAGGAAAGGAAGGGACACTTCCTGTTCTTACTCCCAGAGTCAGATATAGCAGATATTTTGTGTTCAAAAGACGAACTGACACGCAGGCCCAAACCATCTTGTAAGAACAGTGAAACCACCAGAGCACCCTGTTCACAGAAACGTGCCCTGTGGATCTGGGTGTTAGTCTCTGAAACGCCAGGGTTTGGGGCAGGGGTGGTTTCTTTAATTTTGCTTCCGCTTTAACTGAAAAGAAAAGCACGAGCAATCCTCGCTTGGTGGTCGCCGCGGCAAGTTTTCAGTGGGGGCATTTGCCTCTTTGAAGGCCCCGCGAACAGATCCAAATACGACCACGGAAGCAAAGCTACCCTCACTCCCGGGCATGAGCCTGGAATCTCGTTTCATCTTCCTACGTGCATCCTGTCAGGGACCCTAGGTAACAATGCAAGACCACCTCCCAGGATGGGGAGAGAGGGGGTGAGCCATAGCAGCTGTGGTCCCAGGGTGGGAACCCCATGCAGCGCGCTGTGAAATTCTCCAAGGCTCCGGCCATTGTGGCAGGAACACCTGGGCAAAGCAGGTTGGCGCTGAGCCTCCAGAAAGCCCTCCGTGTCACACAGGCCCAAACGGTGTATGCGGCTTTGGGGCCAGTTCCCTGCTCGGCATTTAGACAGTCATTCCACCGCTCCCTCTGAGCTCTCCAAGGGAGCTCGGAGAGTTCTTGGGAGATGCATCAGCGAGGCGGCTCCCCCCTGCCCCTCCCAGCCCTCCTCTCCGTGACTCCCCGGGCCAGACAACCTTGATGGACCCTTCCTCTAGGATCCACGAAGGTTTTTCATGAAGTCAAATCTTCCACAGCCCTGATGGTACAGAGGCAGCTGGGGGCAGGCCATGACCCCCCCATTTCTGTGGGACCCACGCCACCAGCAAACGAGGCACCACTGCCTGCCCCAAAGGAGCTGGTTACCAAAATCGCTGCGATCGCTTACACTAAAAAATGTCTGTGGTTTCTGCTTGAAAGGAGTCAGAAGAATGCCACTCTTGAATACTACTGAAAACGTGATGAAGACGAGTCCTCAGAGGTCGGCGATAGGGACAGGAAATGTCAGAATCCAGTTCTCAGGCTCCGCTATTCATCTCATAAATAAATGTTGAAGATGGGTCTGTCTCATGAAAGTTGAGAAGCGCAGCGTTTGGCGATTACACGGGTCCTGAAGGCTTGGCTCCCTGCAACCGTTTCTGTTGGTCTTGGAGTGCTCGCCGGGTCCAAGCAGCTGACAAAGTTTTTTATTATTATTAATAATAACACCGGCTTTAAGGAAGGTATGAGCCCTCTGAGTGAGTAAGGAGCCTCTGGCTTCATTCCATATTTCCAGTCTCACTATGGACCAACGGTCGCTGATTTTCCACTTAACACGGTACTCGTGTGTCTTTTCTAGTAATAGGAACTCATTATTCAATTCAGGATGAATTCAAAGGCAAGATGTTGGGTCCTTTAGGAAGCCTTACAAAAACATTTGCACGGAGGAAAGCCAGTTGAACTCTCAGTGGGTAATACTGTGCTTGTTACCCCTGGGCTGCTGTCCCCCTGGCCACGGGGAGCGGCCTACAGCGCAGCCCCGCACACGCATCCCCGCACACGCATCCCATGCAGCCTCTCCGAGAAGCTCCCGCTGCCCCTGAGGACCTCATTGTTCAAAATAGTCAAATGCTACTCAAAAAGAAAAAACACTTGTGAACCCTAGGCCCTGCCCTCTGGGGGCTTACAGTTTTAATCCACGGCCCGCATGTGTGCTACTGGCAATAAAAGTGTCCCAACACACAGCCCACTCCACCCCCGGCTCTGTGCTGGGCACAGAGGAGGCTTCAGGAGTGGAAAACCTGCCTCATTCTCAAGGAGGATGCAATGGAGTTAGTGAGACCAGATCGATGCCGGCAAGGAGGTGGGTGGGGACTGGAGGGAGCAGAGGTACGCTCAGGAGGAGACACCTCCCCCCTCAACCAGGCCCGCCAGGATGGCTGCGACCCGGTGGACTCGGTGGAGGGAAGGCGTTCAGACGGGAGGCCGAGGCAACAACGGTGTGCAGGCAGACGAGAGCGTGGCTGTATCTCAGGGATTCCCAAGGGCGCTCCCTTCCCTTTTCTTTTGGTCTTATTAGATCCAGCTGATGGGGACAAGGTTAGAATTATCTGGAAGAATTTTGCCTCATCGACATGCACCTCCTGCGGGAGCAGAGAGACAAGGGAGCCTTTGAATGCGGGAGAGCTCAGCAGCCTGGAAGTGTCTGTGCCGGAACGGAACGACTGCGATCGCCACGAGGCGTGTGAAGCGCTGCTAAGGGAACACACAGTCCCGGGGCAGGAAGTGTCCCGGGAAGACTCGGCTCCTTCCACTGGCTCCTCGACCACACGCAGCGGTCACAGACAAGGTCACACCTGGGGTCAATTAGAGGCGCTCCGAGAGTGCCAAGTGTGCCGGGCGCCATCCAGGGCTCTCATCGTTCTCTCTGCTTCATGCTCTGCCACCCACGAGGTCCCATGATTCCACACGAAGCCACCTCATTGGCTTCCACCCAAAATCCACTCATGCTCCCCCATTTCCTGAATCAATTGCCCTGACTACAAATTTAGACAGCTGTGGAGAGAGACTGCAGGACAGAGCACGTGGCCGGCCTTCCAACACCGGTGGGTCCAGGGTACCAGGCTCTCCTTCCTCCCCCTCCAAGAAGTGGGAAAGTTCTCTGCCGGTCGGGCTCCAAGGAGCTCCGTGCAAATCCGCACCCGCAGCCTCTCCTTTCCGCCCCGGGGCCTCTCCTGTGTGGGGCGGCTGCTCGCCTCAGTTACTTTTCCTCATCGTATTTCGTGTTCCCGAGGTGAAGGTGAGGAGGAGAGTGCTGGCGGTCGGTCTCAGCTTTTGCCGCGCTCTCCCCGAAGGACGAGGTGAGACGCAACACCTGGGGATTAGTGGCCCTCAGTCCCCTCCACACAGCAGGCCTTCCTCCCTCCCCGCCCCGAACTTCCCCAACCCGCCTCCGGTGGCCCCCGAGAAACACGGTCTCCAAGGAGCCTCAGGAACCCCCTCGTGGCTCGGCCCCTTCCGTGACCTGAGGGGTCTCTCCCATGCACCCAGCCCAGCCAGGTGCTCTCTGCAGCAGGGGTCCCTGGAGAACCTGGAGATGGTCTGGGAGTGGGACTCCCAGTCTGGACCTTGGGCCTCGAGAGCAGGAGACCCCCTGGGAGGGACGTTGCTGCTCAGTGAGCACCCTGCCCCGCACAGCTCCGCCCTGGGGCCCGTCCACAGGTGCGCACGGGCAAGGTGTTTACAGGACCGGGTTCGCTGGTGGCGCTGGGAGAACTCAGCTCCCCGGCTTCTTTCCCGGTCCCTGACCTTAATGTCTGGAAATGCAATGACTTTTCCTGCTGGTGGGAGCTTGCCACAAAATGCCTTTTCTCTCCGCTAACAAAACCACAGCGCATACCGGGACGTCCTGTATGTGTTCTCCCGCCGCTCACACTGACAGAAGTTACCACCCATCTCGTCTGGGGTTCTGCGTGTACCTGGCTTCTTTCTGAGACAGCCCATAATAAACACCGCATGCTCCCCAAGAGCTGCGCCGCCTGTCTCAGAATGGTTTCTGGAACTCGGCTCTGAATTTAAATGGGATTTCCAAAATCATCAAGGTGTTCAGTGGGCCCCACAAATCCCTGCTCTCCCTGCACGACCTACCCCACAGTTTGGAGAACAGAGTCAGGCCGCACTCCTGGCTCAGATCTGCATCTTAATTCAAATGATGCTGGACAGGACCCCAAAATGAAACACAGATGTCAAACAGGGAACTTGGAGACGTGTTTAAATGTGGGCAAACCCGAATCCTACAGGCTGTGCAAGGCACAGTCCCCGTGTGATTCCTGAGAGCGCCCCGGCCGGCTTCCCTGGGCCCTGCCCCTGCGCCGGGACCACACACCCACCCCGCCGGAAGCCCGGTCTGTCCGCCAGTTTGTGTGAGAATCTACTCACACCCAAACATTTCTTTTAGTTTAGAACCTTTGGAAAGATTTGGGAATGGTTTTACGGGGAAGAATCACACATGACCGTTCTCCATCTCTCTCTCTCTCCATCCCCATCTCTCTCCCCCTCTCCCCCAAAACAACAGAAAAAAGCAGAAAGATTCAGAGACACTGGGCCCCCGCAGGAGAAACAAGGGTGTGAGGCACGTTAGGGAAAGATGAGTCTCTCCAATGAAAGTGCACAAGGGCAGGATTCCTGGTCCAGGCGTTTTTAGCTGAGGGAAAGAAAAGCCTGGTGATCGAACTTGAATCCAATAGGTTGGCCCGTATGACATGGCTGATATCCAATTGTTTCTTTCCTAAGGAACAACAACACTGTATGATTCAAGCAAACCTAGATAACCAGGCAGTTTGGTAGCTGATTACCCAGTTTAAGAAGGAGAGTAGGAAATAATTGTTTGATACACAAGTCATTTGTTTATTCTTTGCCCCCTAGTTTTAACTTAATAAAAATACAGGCAAAGATTGAAGTTACCACTAAAATATGACAAAATCAATTGTTTGCAACGATTTCTTTCCATCTTTAGTATTTTGTGCATATATTCAAATATGTACTTTATATAAAATGTGTGTACATACTTTAATCGTGAAATCAAACGTACCATATGACAGAGCCGTTAATAATCAAGCAAGTGGCTATTAGGAGAGACATATGACATTTCCTTTTCAATTTGTATATATGTATTCCATAACATGTCCCAGTTCTGTGGGGAGCAGAGTGCAAAAGGTGCCACAATTGTCTTTTGGCGAAGGCCAGGGAATAAAATGACACCGAGTCCCATGTTAGACCTTTTTTCTTGCTCAGAAGTGAAAATGGGGGCAGGGGGTTGCTTGAGTCGGGTGGTGGGAAACCAGCAGATGGAAACTGCAATCAGGCGGGAATCGAGGAAGCCGTTGCCCGTGGAAGCAGAGCCCGGCCTCCCGCCCGGCTCCCAGACGGAGCGGGGCTTGGGGCTGGCAGCGCCGTGCACCGCAGCACCAGGACGAGATGGAGGGCTGGCTGGAGAATTTCTGCTTTGCAACTCGACTTACTCCAAGAAGTGACACGTTGAAGTTTAACAAATACAATAATTTCTGGTCTTTGTTTATTTCTTTTTAAAAGAAAAAGAAAGAACAGATGCTTCACAGTTGGGAATAGAAAAATACCTTGTGGACACGGATTTTACTGCAAGCTGCGCGTCTGAGGAAAGACATTAGTGCCGGATTCGCCCACCAAGATCGAAACTCCTACAAAACTCTTCCAGCTGCAGCGCTTATGGCTCCAGGTTCTGTTTCCGAAAGCGGGGGATACGTTCCAGCACCCTGCTCTGATTTCTCTCTCCTGCCCGTTGTAAGCATAACCATCGTCTGCTCGTTTAACGCTATGGAAACGTTCAGTTGGCACAGCTTCTCCCACAGCCCTGGAAACACCTGCCTCCAAAGTCATTTATAATCTATTTTACACCTATGGCTCCAAGCCACATTCTAGTTTATTTTTTAAAGAATTTTGTTATAAAGCACCTAAGAAAGTTTATACTGTCTGCTTCTTCTCTTTTCGGCTCCCCATGACATGGTGTTGGCTTTTACACATTTCACTTTATGCCCAGCCTTTTAAGATGTTAATAATATGTAAAGACATGTGATATGCTGAAATACATGTAAAGGTTTTTCCAAGTCTTTCAAAGCATATCCCAACACAGATAGTGTACATGACACACACTGTTCTTGAACCTGAGTCCCAAGTCCTCCTCTTATTTGGCCGGACTAGACCACGCAGTGAAGTACCTCTGGAGCTGCTTTAACAAGGAAAAAACTCTGAGTTTGCCTTCAGTTTCACCAACTTCAAATAAGAATGATTCCCTTCTGTAAAAACATTTATTTCCCCTTAGATTTTTACGGTGAGGCAGAGGGAAGAAGTGTTTAATATATTCCAGATGACCTGATGGGAGAAAGATTATGAGAATCAATTGAACTGCTGTCTCCCTGACTTTGCTTTGTTCTGTTTGTCAGTTCCAGGGCCACAGGGCTTTGTAACTCCGACAATATTTAAGCTACTTCCACTCTTGTACTGGGACTGGTATTAGGTTGATATACGTTAATTTTGTATTTTTATATATTTTATTAAAGCAGGCATTCCTTTCTCACAACCAAGAAGTACAAAACCACCTGCGAACCACACGATCGCAGTTCGATTCCCAGTCGGGGCACAGGCCTGGGTTGCAGGCCAGTTCCCAACAGGGGACTCACGAGAGGCAACCATACATTGATATTTCTGTCCCTCTCTCCTTCCCTTCCCCTCTAAAGATAAGTAAATAAAATCTTTTTTTAAAAAATAAAATTAAATAAATAAATAAATAAATAATAAAAATAAAAAAAGAAGTACAAAACCAAATCAACTTTATCAACAAAAATGTCTAGTCTGACCAAAACAATGAGCAAGGAAAGTCAATGACATCATATTGTCATCAAACATGTCATTATTAGTTCAAGGTTGGTAATACCACGCTTACTAGCTCTAGAAAAAGCAAAAATCAAAAAAAGTTCACAATGAAAATGATTGACTTCCTCTTAGTCCGGAGCTTTGGACAACAAAGAGCAAGGGGAAGGCTGGAATGGAAGCACGTGCTTCCAATAGCAAAACCCACGCTTACCCGGCAAAGCTACCTCTAATGGACCCTTTTGGGTCCCCAAACTGGGGACAATTCATGAGCATGAAAGCTAAACGGATCACCTGCCTCTTCCCACTACTGAAAGGTGGTCTATGTAACGTAAGGCTAGACAAAAATCATTCCAGTCTCCAAGAACGCCACATGGCATTATTAAAAGACAAGAAACTGTTGGTGCGACTGCTGCCATCATCTGTGGTTATTTCAGTCCCCTGCCAGCTGTTGGGTGGGACAAAGAGGTAGTAACCTGTTCAATTAAAAAGAAAAAAATCCTAAGGTGGAGGGAAAAATGGGTACATGGGCACCCTTGACTTTATGGGAAATGATTAGTAACACAGCCTTGTAAATGGATAAAACGTCATTGCCAACACTAACCTCCTCCCAGCACCATTCTGGAATTACAATTAAATTAGAGAGACATCGTCCTGAATAACCCACTGACCACAAGCTGGAGAGAAGCCTTATAACCACGGACGGACAGAAGAAACCCCTTCATCACAATGAGCCTGGCAGGGAGTGCGGAGGAGGCACCGGAGGGCTGTCCGGGCTCCCACGGGCAGCAGCTGAAGTGCCAGAGGGGCATTTCAGTGGCCGGGGGTTTCCCTCTGAGAAGTGTGGGGTCTACATCCCATGCTGGGCTCTGCAGTCCATAGCAACAGAGCCAGAAAGGAACCCAGATAACATCCAGCTGTGAAAAATGGCGGGATTTCTGTTTTCCTGGGAGAAACAGCCGGAGACACAGACAGCCTCTTAAAGGGCCAATGCAAAACATTTTGTTTGCAGCCTGGGCTCCAGCAGAGGGAGGGAGGGCAGAGTGGACTAGAGACACTTGAGGACAGTCTGGGGCCGGTGTCTCTGGGGACAGAACTGAGGGAACGGCCACCAGGATCCCTGTGCTGAGTCACCCGCCACCCTGCAGAAGTCATCTCCTCAGGCAGAGCCCTCCTCTCCAAGTGGCAGCAGCCTGAGGGAAAGCAATAGGCCCAAATTTGGGAATTGCTCCGCCCCACTCTGTGATGCTTAAGCTCAGCTGCTGATCACAGCTCAATCTGGTGAACAACTGAGTGATTTAAGGGCTGATTAGTTTAGTGCCTAAGGCAGAAAATACAAGGAAGCAGCCAAAATGTGAAGTCAAAGAGACAGACCCCAAATAAAAGAACAAGAGAATTCTCCAGAAGAACTAGATAAAATGGAGGCAAGCAATTTGTCAGATGAGAGGTCAGAATAATGATTATAAAGGTACTTAATAGCATGAAAAAACACAAAGAAACCATAAAAAGGGACCAGTCAGAAATAAAAACTGCATTATCTGAAATAAATAATATACAGGAAGGAATACACAGTACCTTAGATAAAGCAGAAGATTGAATGAATGTTTTGGGAAACAAGGTGGGAAAACATACCCAGGAAGAACAGCACAGCAAACAGAATTTAAAAAATCGAGGAGAGCTTAAGAAACTTTTTGGACAATGTGAAGCAAAACAACACCTGTACCACAGGAATACCAGAAGGACAAGAGAGTGAGCAAGGTATCAAACACCTATTTGTAAAAACAGTGACAGAAAACTTCCCTAATCTGGTAAAGAAAAAAGTCACATAAGCCCAGGAAGCTCAGAAGTGCCAACTAAGTTGGGCCCAAAGAGGCCTGCACTGACACCCATCATAATTAAAACGACAAGGCTTAACAACGAGGAGAGAATCCTAAAAGCTGCAAGAGAAAAGCAGGTAGTTACCTACAAGGGAGCCCCGATTAGACTGCTATCTGATTTCTCAACATAAACATTTCCAACTAGAAGGAAGTAGCATGAGATATTCAACATGATGAAAAGCAAGGACCTACAACCAAAGCTATTTTACCCAGCGAAGCTATCATTTAAAATCGAAGGTGAAATAAAAAGCTTTCCAGACAAAGCAAAGCTAAAGAAGTTTGTTGACACCAAGCCGGTGCTGCAACGCATGTCAAAGGGCTTGCTTTAAGAGGAAGACAAAGAAGAATTGAAAGCAATGAAAGAGGAAAACAGTCTAACAATAAAACAGTACTAAATACATGGCTTAAAGGCTTCAGCTAAAAGACATGGGGTAGCTGAATGGATGAGAAAACAAGACCCATAGATATGCTGCCTCCAATAGACCCATCTCAGATCAAAAGATACACACAGACTAAAAGTGAAGGGATGGAAAAAGATATTTCATGCAAATGGAAAGGGGAAAAGAGGTGGGGTGGTAGTACTTATGTGCAACAAAATAGATTTTAAAACCCAGGCTACAGTAAGAGACAAAGAAGAACAATATGTAATAATAAGGGGAACAATCCAACAAGAGGACATAACCCTAGTAAACTTTACGTACCCAACATAGGAGCACCTACACATGTAAAGCAAATCTTGATGGACATAACGGGACAGATTGACAGAAATACAGTCATAGTCGGGGATATTAACACCCCATTGACTTCAATGGATTGATCTGCCAGACAGAAAATCAACAAGGAGACAGCAGCCTTAAACAACACGAAGATCAAATGGATTTAATTGATGTCTTCAGAGCATTTCACCCCAAAGCAGCAGAATATACAGACTTTTCAAGTGCACATGGAACATTTTCTAGGACAGACCATATGTTAGAATACAAAACAAACCTCAATAAATTTAGGAATACTGAAATGGTATCAAGCATCTTCTCTGACCACAATACCATGAAACTAGAAATCAATCACAAGAACACTGGAAAACACACAAAGACATGGAAGCTAAACAATGTGTTATTAAAAAATGAATGGTTCAAAAAAATGAATGGATCAACAATGAGATCAAGAAAGAAATCAAAAGATACCTTGATACAAATGAAAATGAGAACACAACAATTCAAAATCTGTGGGACATTGGAAAAGCAATCCTAAGAAAGAAATTCATAGCATTGCAGGCCTATATTAAAAAAGAAAAAACAGACAAAGCTCAAATAAATAATCTAACTTCACACTTAAAGAAACTTGAAGAAGAACAACAAATAAAGCCCAAAGTGAATAGAAGGAAGGAAATAATAAGATGAGAGCAAAAATAAGCAAGATAGAGTCTTGAAAAAATCAATATAAAAAATCAACAAATCAAAGGGCTGGTTCTCTGAAAAAAAATAAACAAGACTGACAAACCTTTAACCAGACTCATCAAGAAAAAAAGAGAAAGGACCCAAATAAATGAAATCAGAAATGAAAGAGGACAAATAACAACTGACAGCAAAAAACACAAAGGATTGTAAGAAAATATTATGAACAACTATATGCGAGCAAACTGGACAACCTGGATTAAATGTATAAATTTCTAGAAACATACATCTTCCAAAAATAAATAAAGAAGAACCAGAGAATCTGAACAGACAGATTACACCTAGTGAAACTGAAGCAGTAATGAAAAAACTCTAAAGAAACAAAAGCCCTGGACCGGATGACTTCACGGGTGAATTTTACCAAACATTCCAAAGTATTGAATGTATTCCTCTTCTCCTTCTCAAAGTATTCAAAAAATTCAAGAGGAGGGAAAGTTCCCAAGCTCATTTTGCAAGGCCAGCATTATCCTAATTCCAAAACCAGGTCAAGATAATACAAAGAAAGAAAATTATAGGCCAATATCCCTGATGAACATAGATGCAAAAGTCTTCAACAAAATATTAGCAGACCGGCCCTGGCTGGTGTAGCTCAGTGGATTGGGTGCGGGCCTGCGAACCAAAGGATCGCAGTTCGATTCCCAGTCAAGGCACATGCCTGGGTTGCAGGCCAGTTCCCAGCAGGGGACTCACGAGAGACAACCATACATTGACATTTCTCTCCCTCTCTCCTTCCCTTCCCCTCTAAAGATAAATAAATAAAATCTTTTTAAAAATTAGCAGACCGAATATAGCAAGGCATCAAAAAGATCATACACCATGATCAAGTGGGATTTATCTAGGAATGCAAGGTTGCTACAACAATCGCAAATCAAAAAACGTGATCCACCATATAAACAAAATGAAAGATAAAAACCACATGATCATATTAATAGATGCAGAAAAAGAATTTGATAAAATCCAACACCCATTTGTGATTAAAAAAAAAACTCTCAGAAACATGGGAATAGCGGGAACATACCTAAACATAATAAAGACCATATATGACAAACTCACTGACAGCATCCTACTCAACAGGCAAAAACTACAAGCGTTCCCCTTAAGATCTGGAACAAAACAGGGATGTCTGATTTCACCTCTCTTATTCAACATAGTACTAGAAGTTCCCAGCCATAGCAATCAGACAAGAAGAAAAAAATAAAAAGCATCAAAATTGGAAAGGAAGTAGTAAAACTATCTTCATTTGCATATAACATGATACTGTACATAGAGAACCTCAAAGATCCAATCAAAAAACTACTGAAACTGATTAATGAATTCAGCAAAGTAGCAGGACACAAAATTAATATCAAGAGATCAGATGCATTCTCACATGTCAATAACTGAAAGGGAAATTAAGAAAACAATCCCATTTACAATTGTTTCAAAAAGAATAAAACACCTAGGAAAAGCCTAACTAAGGATGTAAAAGACCTGTCCAAGGAAAATTATAGGACACGAAAGAAAGAACTTGAAGAAGATACAAAAAAGTGGACACACTTACTGTGTTCAGGGATAGGAAGAATTAACACCATGACAATGTCCATACCACTCAAAGCAATCTATAGGTTCGACGCAATTCCTATCAAGATTCCAATTACGTATTTCACAAACTAGAGCAAATATTTCAAAAATTTATGTGAGACCACAGAAGGCCCCACATTGCAACAGTGATCTTGAGAAAGAAGAACAAAGTTGGAGGGATCATACTACCTAATATCAAACTGTAGTACAAGGCCTTAGTAATCAAAGCAGCCTAGAACTGGCACAAAAACAGACACATAGATCAATAGAACAGAACAGAGAGCCCAGAAAGAAACCCACAGCTTTATAGTCAATTAATATTTGGCAGAAGAAGTAAGCACATACAATAGGTTAAAGATAGTTCATTCAACAAATGGTGTTGGGGAAATTGGACAGATATGTGCAGCAAAATGAAACTAGACACCTTTTTATACCACGCAGAAGGATAAATTCAAAACGAATCAAAGACTTAAATGTTAGCCCCAATACCATACAAATCCTTGAAGAAAACATAGGCACCAAAATCTCAGACAGAGCTCACAGAAATATGTTATCAGATATATCTTCCCAGGTACGGGAAAGAAAAGAAAAAAATAAACAAATAGGACTACATCAATTTAAAAAGTTTTTTCATAGCAAAGAAAATCATAAACAAAATAAAAGACAACTCATAGAATGGGAGAATATATTTGCTGATACATCTGATAATGGGTTAATAACCAAAATTTATAAAGTACTTATAAAACTCAAAACAAACAAAAAAACAATTAAAAAATGGGCAAAGGACCTGAATAGACACTTCCCCAAAGAAGACATATAGCTGGTCAATAGACATATGAAAAGATGCTCAATGTCACTAATCATCAGAGAAACGCAAATGAAAACCACAATGCGATACCATCTCACACCTGTCAGAATGGCTATCATCAATAAATCAACAAACAGCAAGTGCTGGCGAGGACGTGGAGAGAGGGGACCCTCGTGCACTGGTGGTCGAATGCAGCCTGGGGCAGCCACTGTGGAAAGCCGAGTGGAGACGCCTCTAAAAATTAAAAATGGATTTGCCTTTTGACCCAGTGATCCCACTTCTGAAAATATATCCAAAGAAACCCAAAACACCGATTAGAAAGAACATAAGCACCCCTGTGTTCATTGCAACGTTATTTACAATCGCCAAGATGTGGAAGCAGCCCCAGTGTCCATCAGCAGATGAGTGGATAGAACATCCAGGGGACATTTACACAATGGACTCTACTAGGTCATGAAAAAGAATAAAATTTTACCCTTTGAGCCAGTATGCTGGTGGCTCCCAAAGCTACAGTACAACTCCATTAGCTGTAATCCAAGTCTAATCTGTAAGATTTCCTGCCCTACATTTTTCAGAAAGTAATGCCACAAATGTGTCCAAATCTCATCTTTCCCTGAAGACTAGTTCCTTGTCCAAACTCTCATTTCAATTATTTACCACTGTAAGATTTTACTCACTCCAACTCATTATTCCCTTTCTCTATCTTATTTTTCTTCAAATAGTGTACTACCAATTAATATGCTACATGTTTTATTTGTGTATATTTTTAATTATCTGTTTCCCCCTTTCTTGAATGTAAGTTCCATGAGGTCAAGGTGTCACCAATGTTTCTCTTCACTGTATCCAGTATAGAGAACATGGTAAATCCTCAATAAATATTGCTGGAATAAGTGAAAAGATAAATGAATGAACAAAGCCATAATTTTCAAAAAACTCTAGAGCAGAGAAATTAGAATTTTGTTTGAATCTGATCTCACGTCTGCCCCGAATATCTAGCTAACCCTCACAAGTCCTGTGGTTAGTCCTTTCCACGTCTCTCCTCCAAGCCCACACCCTAACTGCCTCACACACGGACGTAAAACAACCAGTCGACAGCTCTCCCGGTTTCAATCGTTTCCTCCAGATGAACCCAGCTTTCATCCCTCTGCAGACCGTATCTGCCGTCCGTGGTAAAACGCATGCAGCTTCTTTGGTGTCGGCTGCGAGGCCGTCCATAAACCGACCACACTGCACCAACACCTTCGGATTCCCGCTGCGGCTCATCCCTCTGCCTTCCCTTCCCCTTCGCTCAGGTCCTGGCTGACCCCGGTACAGTCCATGTGCATTCCTGCCTCGTGCCTTTGCTTCGCTAGACTTCCACTGGCCAAAATGTCCTTCCTTCCCTCCAGCTATTCAAATCCCATGTAATTTTTGATATCTGATCCCCAGCTATGCTCCATTAAGCTCTTTGGAACCTTCACCGACAACCGCAGCCCCAACTGACTCCTGCTTGGTCTCTGGAAGCACGGGTGGTCTGCACCCTGCAGTCCACCGCTCTGTTCGCCGGCAGCTCACGGCTCCCTCCTGGCTCTCCCATAGGGCGCAGCAGGGCCCAGGATCACCCTCACGGCCCGTTTGAGATGGATGCTGTATCCAACAGCTGCGGAACTCCCAACCCAAAGATACATTTTCATATACCTTAACTTTTTACTGGGGATTTTTAAACAGACAGCAAATGTCTTAAAGATGCTCTTTTTTGTCGTTCTTTCTGTAGCTTCCCTAACTGCTGCTCAGTAATTACTCTTCTCTCTCCTTCTCACTTTTACTCTCTATCCTTAAAGCTCTAGCTCACACATACTACTGTTTCGTTTCTCTCACTTTCCTCGCCTCTCAATGTATTCTTCCACAATAGTTCTCTGCCCAGACTCTTGGATATCAATTTAGCCTTTGGGAGCTCTTTCCCACTGTGTCCCCAGAGCAAACCCCCAGTCCCCGAGAAGATTGAAGCAAAAGGGACACTTTCCCCTGAGAAGGCAGACAAGGAGGGAGAGGCTGACAGCCCTGCCCGGGCCCACCCATTCCCGCAGCCACTCTGTCCTCTCCAGGAGGAGGACAGCCCTCGAAGCTCCGCAGCACCACTGTGTCTGTGCACAGACTAGGTCACTATATGAGAACAGAGCCGCCTCCTCACCGCGGAGTTGTGCAGCCGACCCCTGGGGACACAGACATGCAGAAACAGGGCAGCCGACTGGACGAGTGACAGATGGAGACTCGCTGTGGCCAGGGCAAGGGCAATGACACATGCAAAGACCATTTCCAATCGTCTGGAGGGGACGCCCCCAGACATTTCCCAGAGCATGGAGGAGGCTTTGGAAGAGCTCAGGTCTGGCGGTAGAGGCAGCTAAGGAACACAGCGATGCCATGTACGGTCCTGAAGGGTCCGGTCTCAGACAGTCGTCCCCTGAACCTCACACGCAGGCGCGCTCTAACCAGGGTCCACTGTCACAGGGAGTAGTTAATGTTGACTTTAAGATTAAGGAGCACCCAGAGAAATAAAAATCTGTGTCCTCAGGAGCAAGAGGGCGAGAGACCCAGCTTGAGAATGGATTGCAGAAATGTCTATCCTCCTCCATAGACGAAAGTCTAGAAAATTTCAGGAGGGGTCACGTCAATGTTTACCAGTCAGACTATGCCAAAGTCTATCATAAATCAAAGCAGAAAAGGGCCACATGAGGGGTTTTTATAGCTGCGACGGGTCGTCGTGGTGTGACTATCATTCAAAGTACACAATTCAAGTACCATAGTTGATAGGAAGCTTTGTAAGGGGTCAGTTCACAGCTGTATTTCGCCGAAACAAAGGGTACTAAATAAAATGGAACCCTACATTTTGAAATATATAACGAATTACTATAATGAAGTACAATTTCTTCAGATCTTAAAGTCTGTTTGGAACAGAGGGACCACTTCAATATGGACCATGTCTTCTTGGGTCTCACGTTCCAAGGAAACAAGGTCTCAGTTGACAAGCGTCATCAAAGGCCCTCTTTCCGCGTTTCGAGGGCACGTCCACCCCGCGGGCAGATGACGGGGCCGGGACGCAGGGCCGCGTGCTGAGGGGTTTGCCGTCCAGCGGGAAGAGAGACGAGGAAATACGAACAGTGCTCTGAGAGAGGGCGGGCAGGGAGAGAACGGGAAACGAGAAACAGGGGGTGATCAGGCACAGTGTCCCCCCAAATGGATCTCAAATTAAGGTCTGGAAAAATACAGGAGCTGGTTAGTTGATGTGAGCAGAAGCGAGGGGTAGATAGGAAAGCTCCGCCGTGACAGAGAAACAGGGGAGTGTGGCAGGCCCGTGATCCACGGACAGTAACTACGTGGTGTTGTTCCGAGGGGTGAATCCGCCATTAGACATCGTTTTCAACGGGGGCCAAGAAAGGACTTCCTGGCTAACCATAACACTACCTAAGGTCCCCTCATGTATAGTGGTTATGCAACAACTGTTTATCTAATGAATGAGGCCTCAAAGAATAGCTAGTCACCAAGTATGAAGGGCTTATATGTCAGGCTAAGACTTCATTCTCTGTGGGACACCCTAAAAAATTTTCATGGCAAGAGAACAGTATGACTGGGTTTGGGTTTTCGAACATGTCTCCTAGCAGCTCTGTACCAGGTGGACCAAAGAGAGTGAGAAAGAAGATGAGGAGACCATGTCGCAAGTAACGACAAGCAATGACGAGACCCGCACTGGAGCACAGGCAGGGGTCGGAGAGCAGGGGCCAACCGGGAGAGTCATTTGGGAAACAGACCCAGAAGGCCAGGTGCCTGCTCAGATGTGGGCGGCGTGGGAGGGGACGGGCAGAGAGAAGCCTAGAACGGCGCCCATGAGCCTGACGTCCACCACGAGGAGAATAAAATCAGCACCTCTACCACAGAGGAGGGTGCTGCTACTGTTCAGCGACCTAAGAAATACGAGTAAGTGTCGCCTATGAAACCTATTCACATGCATATAGAATAAAAATCCTGGGCTAGATACGAAGATACACGCTGGGAAAGTTGGGGTGCTTTCCTGGTGTATCCATTGACTCAAGGAACAGCAAACGCTTCCTGCCCTGCGTCAGGCTCTCTGTGGGAACAACTTCCCACCGTTATTACGCTGGGGAAATAATTGTGGGAAACAAAACCAGCGCCCCCTCTCACCAAGCTCACAGCTTGGTGTGGGAAACAGGCTATCGATTCTATTAAAAGGAGATGGGAGACAAGTTATGTGAGGCCTCAAGGCCAGGTTAAGAGGTGCTCTGCACCCTGAGAGCCATGGAAAGCCATGGAAGGGTTTCAAGAAGTGAGTAGAGGAAGAAGACCGAGTAAGACTTGGCCTTGAACAATGTCGGTCTGGCTATTGGGCAGGGGTTGTGGTGCGAGGAAGGGTCTGCTTCGGGGGCTTTTCCAGGCCAGAGGCCTCTGGACCTTAGGTTCCAAAGGGCAGGGCTGATGGGTCCAACTGTTTTGGTCACTATCCTGATAGGCCAGTGCCGTGTGCTATACTAGTTATTAACTATTTTGAATATAAACCCACAGCGAGGGAGGTGATGGTCAAGATGGAAAGAGAAGGGCGGATTCAAGAAGTTTTGGGAGGCAGCAGCCGTACCCTTTCGGCAGGCGGACAGGCTCCACAGCTGCTCGCCAGCTCCCTTGGCTGCTGAGCCTTGCAGTGCAGGGGCAAGTGGGCTCAGGAGACGGAACCCACCCACCGGGCAGCTGCGGGAGGCCACACTGGAAAGTCCCCCCGCCCTTTGTCATCTCTATTCCCCCATGGGCACTTGGCGATCTCCATCTCCGAAGGCAGCACGGCCCGGCCTTCTGGTGTAGAAAAAAGGAAAAGTAGGCACCAGGGTGAGCGCCAACCATTCCCAGACCAGCTCTCGCCTGTCGTGGGAGGCACGGGCAGATGCTTGCTTGCTTCCCCTCCTAGGAAGGTCAAACAGGCACTCAGTGATTCACTCGGGCCCCCAGAGCCAAACAGAAGCTGCTCACCCTGAGCAGCCCCTTCCTTCTCCCAAATCTAGAGAATTCCTGTGCAGAAGAGCCGAACTGAGCAGCAGTGGAAATAGCTCATCAGGAGGCTGGAGAACTATGGCGGCCCCAGCATCGAACCACACAGTGAAGTCCCTTAACGTGGTAGCCGCCCCAGGGCCCCACTGGGGGAGGTCCGCCTAGGGCATGCTGGGCTGGTCCCGGTGGGGCTCTGAGCTCAAGTGAGGAGGCCATGTGCCTTCCAGCAAGCAAATCCCTTTGTGCTCCCAGAGGGAAACTGCAACACTCACGCAGAGACCCCAGGGGCCTGATCCACAGCACAGAGGCAGCATGTGTGCCACCCGTGTCTTCACCCCCAGGTCACGTGGTTAAGGGCTATAGAGCCCTGTCTCCCACTCCACTTGGAAGGCCAAACCCAAGAAAACCTCCCCAAGTACAAAGGAAGAAAGGGCCCCGTGAGCTCCAGTAGGACGGAAAGTGTTCGTACAAGAGCAAGATGAATAACAGCAGCTGCCACGTGGTGCACACCCACCATCCCGGCTGCTGTGCCTGGCGTGCTTCTGGAGTAGCCCATTAAATCTTCACAGCTCTGTGGCAGAATTGTTGTTTGCAGAGCTGCCAACGAGTGGCCAAGAGGAGACTCCAGTCGTAGCTGAAATCCACTCTCAGCTGAGCTCTAAAACTCAAGTCCAGGGTCGCTCTTGAAGCCCTGACAGTGACTGGGAATGCATGAGAGAAGGAACAGGCCAGGCGAGTCGGTGTGGGGGAAGCACAGGCAGGTCTGAGTGGAGTGAAAACGGATGAGGGGAGGCTGCAAGGTCGCCAGCAGTGTCTGGGCACCTACAATGAAGAGGGCGGACACCGCGGGGCCCCAGGCACAGACTGCTGGGCCTCAGGAAGAGAAGGCAGAGTGGAACATAGTCCAGGGAGATGCTGACACAAAGAGAAGCTGGTGAGCGTCCGGGGCTGGGTTCCAACATGACAGGCATACTTGGCTTGACACACCGGAAAGTGCTTGAAAGAAGAAAGCCTGGATGGAGATAAAAGGAAAGAGACAGACACACCCACCTGCTGGAAAACAGGAATGGACCTACAGCGACAGCAGCTGATACCCTGCATTTGCAAACGGGCTGAGCTCGAACACAAAGGAGTGACAGATTGTCAGCAACTGTTTTCAGAAGAGAGACCAGGATCACAAGAGCCAGGACATAGCTGGATCTGCACCACATGCCCCTGGGGCCAGCACGGCTGGGAAGCCACTCCTGGGCTCCGCGAAGTCGGGCGGCGGATGTCTGGGAAGGCTTTGTTTTTCACGCATTCTTGCAGGCCCACACTGCCATTTCCAAATGGTTCTCCTGTCTCCCATGTTCCTGCTCGGGGAGCTTAGTCACACGGCGCCTGACCAGAGCACCGCTGACACTTCCCAGGGCTGGCCTGGGGCAGAGCTGGGAAGAGGCCGCAGCTCGGCTGGGGCGTCTCCCCTTTGCCGTCTCCGCTGTCTCCTCCACTGTGGCTCCCCTCTTCCTCTGGAGCCAGCCTGTGCCCTGAAGAATCTGCTGCTCTGGGGGCTCTCAACACAGTTCAGTGATCCCTCCCCTTTCCTGGGGGTGGGAGCTCCCTGGCTGAACCCTCTCCCCACCCAGAGAGCGTGTCCAGATTGGTCAGGGGTAGGCCCCCTAAATCAGCGTTGGTGACAGACCCTCCAGATGTTCGTGGTGCTGCGCTGGCCTGTTTGCTGGTAACTCATTCACGTGTTAGGCTGCAGCTGAGAACTGCCGACCGGAAGGAGGTGGAGCTGAAGACCCACGTCTTCAATGGTGGATTGTAGGCTGGAGAATGAGTATTTAACATGCAGAAGCTCATTTCTGGGCCTCCCCCCTCCACATTGTCAACAGTGCTCAGAGCCACCGCTAACAGATAGCGGTCCCCTGCCCCCGAGGCAGGGCCCTTGAAGCTTACTTTCCCTGGTGTCAGCACATATTTCTGCCTCAACTGTCAGGATAAACCCACAGACCCATCGGAATATTTCCGAGACACCCACACAGAAATATCATTGTACAGAAAGCAAAATTTATTAAGTTTAGGTTTAAAGCTGTTACCCTTTTTCTCAAAGTCACCATCAAAACCAAACACCAAATGTAAACGTCTGTGCCTCTATTGTTTGTAGGCTTCATTATTCTGCCCACACCTTTTTTGTACTTTATCAATTTTATTTGAGTTGTATCATCTTTTTTACATATTTATAACTACCTTAAAGACACAGGCCTTACTAACAGGAGCCAATAATCAAAAAGAATAAAATGGTAAGTGTGTATTTTATAGATCACATCTGACCTCTGTTCTTTCCACTGTTTTTAAACTGCCATTTTCATCATTGTTTTACAGAAATTTGAGAAGCAATATGGAATTTCAACCAACCCTTGATCCGAAGACAGAGCTTTACTAGAATCCTCCAGGCCTAAATTTCAATAAACTCCACTAAAGGGCAGTTTTCCAGGTTCCTGTGAGGTTAGATTTAATCTCCCAGGACTATTTCCAATTGGCTAGTTTTCATTTTTTAAACATATCCCATTAGTTGGGGGAAGAGGTCATAATTCCAAAGGACATATTTTCAGTCCAACCTGAAAAAACTTCCCCAAGCCTCTAACAATCAGGCATGTGATATGTATCACGTTCTCCTCTGAAGCAGAATGCACTCCAAACAAACAAAAAAAACCCGTCACTATAAAACCAATCATGAATCACTTCACTGGTGCCCCACGTCAACCTGGTCAGCACATACAAAGCTGCTGGCTGTCATTTTAAGATAATTCCTCAGTACAGTTCATTTCAAGTAAATAACCTCGATAGTCTAAGACCTGCCCACTTGCTTTTCAGAAAAATGGTCAACATTGCCAGGACATATTCCTAGAACATTCTGAGAATGTGTTTTACCAGTTTAGAAAGTGAGGTTTCTGTTTGAGGAAGCTGGTAGGAAGAGCAAAGGGCAAAGACTCCAGACATCTGTGCTCCCCCGTGTCACAGACCCCGGGGAGCACGAACACGGACGAGTCTTAGAAAATGCTGCTATTCTCCAGCAGTTTCCACCACAGCAGAAAGACCCTGCGGAGCCTCCACCAACAGTATCACCAAGAAAATTTTAACATCTCTTCGAACTGAGTTAGGGTGATTCATTCACACTATTTCAACAAATATTGATTCATTACTTTTTATATGCCAGAATAGTGTAAAAGAATCAACAA
This sequence comes from Sturnira hondurensis, assembly GCF_014824575.4. Taxonomy (NCBI): domain Eukaryota; kingdom Metazoa; phylum Chordata; class Mammalia; order Chiroptera; family Phyllostomidae; genus Sturnira; species Sturnira hondurensis. The sequence continues at coordinate 3,973,597 of NW_028097031.1, forward strand.
CCCATTCATCAAACAAAACTGACCTCATTCTCCTCTTCAATTGATTGGGAAACAGTTTGGAAATGGGATCAAGCTAATACTGAGACTAAACACTCATCGGTTTAAAAACATCTTATTTTAACATGGCTTTGTCCTCTTGAAAGTAAAATGGAAGTCCTATAACATAGTCTGCTTAGCCACTGAACATTTAGTCAACCAGGATCCCAAACAAACTTCTTGTCCCCAAGCCATCCCCTCCAGGGTGAAACCATTCATGTAGCCATGATGTCATAAAAGGGAATTGGGACAAGGAGTCTAACATATCTGGAAAGAATTCTCAAGTATTATAGTTACTCTTCCCAGTTCTCAGGGCATAGCTCAGACTCCACTTCATTGTTGAAACCTCACACACATTTCACTACACCCCCAACAAGCCAGAAATAAGCTTGACCTTTGGGGGCTTGAAAGTACCTGCCACCTCCTGCTTTTCCTCCCGGTGCCGGTGTGTGTCACTTACCTTTTATCAAGGACTCAGTGTATTGAGGGCAGTGCAGTGCTGTGGCTGTGACAGGGGCCCTTGGCCCAGATTTCTATAATTGATTCCCATTTCTGTGTGACCTTGGCCTCAGTTTTCTTACCTATTAAACGAAGGATAATGACCTTACCACATGGAATGCCTGTGATGATAAGAACACTTTCATGAACTGTCATGGCCAAGAGGAGCCTCAGCACTCGTGGTGACTGGAGGTAGTCTGGTCCCTGGGCAGACCCTACAACGCAAAAAAAAGAAATTAGGTAAGAACTAAGAAAGCCAAATAAAATGTGGACTTTTGTTAGTAATAATATAAATACAGGTTCATTAATTAATACAAATATACAATAATAATATAAAATATAAATAATAATTGGGGAAATTGAGTATAGGCTATATGGAACTTTCTGTACTATCTTTGCAACTTTTCTATAAATCTAAATCAACTCTAAAATAGGTTATTTAAATGGTAAAAACCAGAATTAGAAAAAATTAAATGTTATTATAGGCAAAGCATGTAGAATAATGCATGGACTTAATATTGTTAAAATATCCATAATATTCAAAGCAGTATACAAATCTAATGCAATCCTTATCAAATCCCAATGGCATTTTTAACAGAAACAGAAAAACAATTGTACAATTTGTAGAAAACTACCAATGATCACAAATAGCCAAATCAATCTCGAGAAAAACCAACAAAGGTATCACACATCCTCATTTAAAATATATGATAACTATTTAAACTATATGATACCAACAAAGGTATCACACTTCCTGATTTAAAATATATGATAAGATGCAGTGATGGATGGCCCTGGCATAAAGACAGACATGCAGATCAGGGAAACAGAATAGAGAAACCCATATGTATGTTCACCTGATATTCCGCAAAGACACTGAGAATACACAAATGGAAACATCTCAGCAAAAATGGTGTTGGGAAAACCAGATATCTACATGCAAAAGAATGAAATTGGACCTCTATTTTACACCATACTCAAAAAATCAACTCAAAATGGACTAGGGACTTAAAAGACCTAAAACTGTAAAACTTCTAGAAGAAAACATAGGGAAAGAGAGACTTCTGGTCAAGATGGAGGCATAGGTAAACACACTTCACCTCCTTGTACAACCATAGAAAGAATTACAACTCTATCTCAAAACAAGTAACACCCAGAGCCGTCAGAATACTGAGCTGTATGGACAGCCAACAACCAAGGATTTAAAGAAGCCACATTCTGCCCTGGCTGGCGTAGCTCAGTGGATTGAGCACAGGCCTGTGAACCACACAATCGTGGTTCAATTCCCAGTCAGGGCACATGCCTGGGGTGGGTTGCAGGCCAGTTCCTAGCAGGGAACTCACAAGAGGCAACCACACATTCATATTTCTCTCCTTCTCTCCTTCCCTTCCCCTCTAAAGATAAATAAATAAAATATTTCCAAAAAAAAAGAAGCCACATTCATTCCGATGGGTAGGAGGGACGGAGACACAGAGATGGGCAGAGAGGCGCAGAGACACACTGTGGCTGGGGGAGGCGGTGGCAGAACAGGTGGTCCCACATCCAAGTGTGGTGGATAGAAATCGGGAGGGATGCCTTGGGAGTGAGTAATCCCAGCCCCAGGCCAGAACTCAAGCCCAGGGTTCCAGCCCTGGAAAGATAAATCCCCACAACTTCTGGCTCTAAAAACCAATGGGGGTTGAAGCAGTGGAGGAAAAAGCCAGATTTTCAGAAGACTCTGCTTAAGGGGCCCACACAGATTTAAAACGTATGTAGACCCACCCCCTCTGGGATTCAGCACCAGGGCAACTGCTGGAAGGGCACCAGTCACACAGGGCAAGTGCTGGACAAACCTCCAGAAGCCAGGCAGTTGCACTGTCCCCTCTCTGAGCCCTTCCCTCCACACGGAGCCACAGTGTGGAGTAGCAGGTTGCCCTGCCCTGGAGATTACCTAAGGCTCTACACCACAGAATTTACAGGTGCCTTTTCTAAAATAGGCCGTGCTACCAAGACAGGGAATCAAGCATCTTTACCTAATGCATAGAAACAAACACAGGGAGGCTGCCAAATCTAGGAGACAAAAAAATATGGCCCAAATGAAAGCACAGAACAAACCCCCAGAAAATGGACTAAACAAAATGGAGATAACCAACCTGTCAGATGCAGAGCTCAAAACACTGACACTCAAAAGAACTCACTGAGGATGGCAACAAAATCAAAAAAGATCCAGGAAGAAATGAAGGTTACACTAAGTGAAATAAAGAAAAAGCTAAAAGGAACCATCCATTGAGGGGCAGAAGCCGGAATTCAAATCAATGATTTGAAACATAAGGAAGAAATAAGCATTCAATCAGAACAGCAAGAGGAAAAAAGAATTCTGGGATATTTCTAAATGTGCCAATATCCAAAACATAAGGATGCCAGAAGGAGAAGAAGAAGAGCAAGAAATTGAAAACTTACTTGAAAAAATAATGACAGAAGACTTCCCTAATTTGGCAAAGGAAATAGACATACAGGTCCAGGGAGCACAGACAACCCCAAACAAATAGAACCCAAAGAGGAGCACATCAAGACACATCATAATTAAAATGCCAAAGGTTAAAGACGGACAGAGAATCTTAAAAGCCGCAAGAGAAAAGCAGAGAGTTACCTACAGGGGAGTTCCCATAAGACTGCCAGCTGATTTCTCAAAAGAAACTTTGCAGGCCAGAAGGGACTGGCAAGAAGTATTCAAATTGATGAAAAGCAAAGACTACAACCATGATAACTCTATCAGCAAAGCTATCATTTAGAATGCAAGGACAGATAAGTGCTCCCCCGGCAAGGTAAAGTTAAAGGAGTTCATCATCACTAAGCCCTTAGTATATGAACTATTACTTATGTAAGAAAAAGAAGATCAGAACTATGAACACTAAAATGGCAACAGATTCACAACTATCAACAACTAAATCTAAAAAAATTAAGCAAACCACCAAAGCAGGAACAGAATTATAGGTATGGAGATCATTTGGAAGGGTATTGGCTGAGAGGGGGAAGGGAAGATGGGGGGAAGGTATAGGGATTAAGAAGCATAATTGGTAGGTACAAAGTAGACAGGGCAGGTGTTCAGAATAGTTCTGGGAATGGAGAAGCCAAAGAGCTTATGTGCATGACCCATGAACATGAACTAAAGGGGAAGGGTAGCTGGAGGGAATGGGGGGTACCAGGTGGAGGGGGAGACTTGGGGACAATTGTAATAGCATAATCAAAAATAGATACTTAAAAAATAAAATAGGAAGACTCTTCATGAAATTGGTCTTGGCACTGATTTGACACAAAAAGCACAGACAACAACGCACACAAGTGGAACTACGTCAAATTAAAAAGCTTCTACACAGTAAGCAGTTGATAGCGTCGAAAAGCAGTCTATACGATGGGGAAAATATTTATAAATCTTTATCTAATAAGGAATTAATTAGTACACAAGTAACTTCTACAGCTAAATAGTAAAAAAAAAACAAAAATGAAAACTAATAGTCAATTTAAAAATGGATAAGGACCCTGGCTGGTGCGGCTCAGTGGACTGAGTGCTGCCTGTGAACCAAAAGGTCTCAGCTTTGATCCCTGCCGGGGCTCATGCCTGGGTTGTGGCCAGATCCCCAGCAGGGGGCGCACCAAAGGCAACCACACACTAATGTTTCTCTCGCTCTCTTTCTCCCTCCCTTCCCTTTCTCTAAAAATAAATTTATAAAAATAATTGTAAGAGATGAGGGGACAGTCACCTACAAAGGAGTGCCCATCAGACTGTCAGCTAATTTCTCAAAAGAGACCTTACAGGCAAGAGGGGGCTGGGAAGAAGTATTCCAAGTCATGAAATCCAAAGACCTACATCCAAGATTGCTCTATCCACTAAAGCTTTCATTTAGAATGGAAGGACAGATGAAGTACTTCTCAGATAAGGTCAAGTTCAAGGAGTTCATCATCACCAAGCCCTTGTTATATGAAATGTTAAAGGGACTTATCTAAGAAAAAGAAAATAAAAAATAGGAACAGTGAAAGGACAGGAAACTCACAGTTATTAACACCCACACCTAAAACAAAAGCAAACTAAAAGGACAGCTAGATCGGGAGCGGAACCATAGAAATGGAGATCACATGGAGGGTTAGCAACAGGGGAGTGGGAGGAGGAGAGGGGGGACAAGGTACAGAGAATAAGTAGCATAGACAGTAGGTAGAAAATAGACAGGGAGGAGGGCAGGAATACTATGAGAAATACAGAATCTAAAGAACTTGTGACACATGGACATGAACGAAAGGGTGCGAATGGTGGGAGAGGGTGTGCAGGGTGGAGGGGAGTGAATGGGGAAAATGGGACAACTGTAATGGCATAATCAATAAAATATATTTTAAAAGAAGTATGAATTTCTTGTTCCTTATGCTTTTTGTCTCATTTTTGTTACAGCTTTGGAGGATTTCTTTTTTGTGCATTTAGCAAAAAGCTGTCACTGTAAACAGAACTATTATTTAATTTTTTATTTTATTGTTTCAGCATTACATAGGAGAGGATCGCTGTGCCAGAGGCTGCCTACATCTTCATGTCCTTCGGTCACAATCGTAGGTGGTGGGATTGAATGGACATGGCTGCAACGTCAACAGCGCCTGCTTCAGAAGGGACGCATTTATTCTGCAAGCTTTCCATCTGCACTGCTGGCTTTTTCATGTTTTTATTGCATGATTTTCTTTATACAAAATGTCCAAAACAGGCAAATCGATAGACAGAGCATAGATTAATTGTTGCCAAGAACCGAGGGGAGGGGGGAAGAGGAGGTGACTGCTAAAAGGTATGAGCAGGTTTCCGTTTGCGGTGATAGAAATGTTCCAGAATCAGACACTGGGATGGTTGCACACGGTGAATATAGTAAAACCCACTGAAGTATACATATTAAAATGGCGAATTTTATGTTATAGAAATTTTGTCTCAATTAAAAAGTGGCAAAAAACACAGATAGTGCTTAGAACATGGCCTGATCTGAAGTTAGTACTCAGTGAATCTCAGGTGTGATTAACACTAATACTTTCAGCACAGTTACTGTTTCCTTTCTTGTAACAAAGCGCCTGACTCCATTTTTGACATTTGAGGGACTGACAGCTTTTATGCCCAGCGCTCCTGTTCCCCTCCTGCCCACCGCAGAGGATGAGCTGATTAGGAGGCCTGGGCTTCCCTCTTTGGTGTCAGCGGGAGATTCAAACCACCCGAGGCCCTGGCCCACATGCGGAAATAACCTGTCTCCCCATGATCCCAACCGTAAACCACAGCAATGACGCAGGCCAGGCTCCGTGCCTGGTTCTCACAAGGCGTGTCTGACCTGCTCTCCCCAGAGTCCTCAAGTATGCAAACGATACACGTCCAGAGGGTCCTGGTGTGTGCTGTGCAACAGTGTCAGCCTCCACATTCAAACCGAATTTTGGGTTGGGGGCAAGACCCACCCTATCCCCATGAGTGGCTACAACTGTCCCTGTCCCTGTCATCTGGTCCCACTGTGCCTGAGCTCACCCAGATTACCAGGCAGCAATAGAAGGGGGGCTCGCTTGTTGGCCACAGTCCCCACCAGGCCCAGACACCTTACTTCCAGGCTTCTTCATCCATCCATTCTGCCTGCCCTGGCCTGTAGGTGGGGAAGCTTATAGTCCCATGTCACGAGTCTGAGAATCCAAAAAGAGAAAGTCACATCCCCAGAAAGGGGGCCCACCCTGCCCTGGGGCCTGTTGGTGGTGTGCCTTACTGGGGGAGGCCCGGCGTCCACCGCCTGGGCACAGTGACAGGCTCTGTGGCAGTGTCGGCTTCACCTGCTTCTCTGCCGCCTGCCTCAGCGTCACCAGTCTGCTCCTGGAAGCTTTGGGGCTCTTGGGTTGCCGTCTGAGAAGAGGGAGCCCGGGAAGGTGACAGTGGGACCTTTTTGACATCTTGAAAGACACCTGCCCCAACCTCACCACAGCTGAGGCCTCGCATCCCTAGGCAAAGAGCTTTCCCACGGCAAGCGCAGAACTGGAATACCTCCATACTTTCGCCATAGTCTGAACAAAAGGGGACCGTACTGCACCAGGTCAAGGTCTGGTCCTCGGGTGCTGCTGGCTGGACACCAGGCACAAGCACCAGGGGAGGCCCAGGTGCCTCACGTGTATCCTCAGCCCAAAGGCAGGACCCCTCTTCACCGTGGGGGGCTGTGGCTTTCATTTCTGAACTGGAATTTTCGTTTGTGTTTCATAGTGACAACTGCAGAACGAGTTCCGTCTTGCGGTTTTTGACGACCTTACACATGTACAGAATCGAGTCTCAGTGTGTCATTCTAGGACCACCCAGTTCAACCACTCACCACCCCTTCGCAATCCTCCATTATTCGTGCATGGGCTGTTTCTCCCGCTTTTGCCTGGAAGGTTTCTCTCTCCATCCTTCTCATGATACACTAATTCTCACTTTTTGAGGTCTTTTCCATATGTCACAGCCACTTCCTCGACGCCTTCAGAAAAATTAATTCCTGATTCCTCCAGTCTCCCAGAGCATTTTATTTATACAGACCATGAAAATTATAATCTTCTGAATAACACTAAGCATTGTGCAATTCATTGATCTTTATATTTATCCTTTGAATTGGATTTGTTGATTTCAAATGGTCCTCTCTTGGAAACACGATGACCGTGGTTAGCCGAGCTAACAAATCCGCCAGGACTGTTTTCCTACGTCAGATTCCTGTAGAAATTGCCGTGGGTACCACACCTACACCACATGGTCATTCACTTGGCTTTAAGTTGCTCTGGGATTAGTCTATTGCTGTTCAGGCTTTCACTCTCGACCTTAATTAGACAATCTTTGAAAGATGAGATCACATCTATCTTTTGTTCTCTTGCGGGTCAACAGTACCAGTCATGGCAGCTGCAGGTAACAAAGCAAACAGCCACACATTTATGACCGTGGGTGACCTTCGCGTTTTATTCAATGCCTTTAACTCAATGTTTATTCTCTTCAGTTTTGTTTCTGGGGATTGCTGAACCCCAATACTCAGGGCTCTCTCATCTGACCATGAGTCTGCCTGCTCTTTATATCTTTAGGCCCCTAAACAACCATAAAAAATGCTTATTCACTTTATAAAGGGCTGGGGTCTGTCTCCTCAAAGACAGCAAAAAAGTGTATTTTTTCTTTGTGAAATTAATACATTGGTGACCAAGATTCATATAATACCTAAAGTAGAAACACAAATTTCTCCTCAATTCCCCAATATTGCCATTCATTTCATAATGTACAAGACATCTCATTTCTATACATACCATATCATATATTAAAGATACACTTTTCCTAATTTTTATACTCATAAATCATATTATACCAACCACTCTACGTAATTAATAATAGCAATGTTTCTATATTTATACTTTATCTCTTCTATTTTTGTTTTGACCATGCCATATACACTCATCTGGGTAAGAGCAGTTTAGAGAAGAAGTAAAGTATGGAATACGGCAAGGAAAGCCGGCACCACATGTCACATCCGTCTCATAGACAAGCTCTGTCCCCCTCAGGGGAGCAAGAAAGCCAAGTTCTATGGTGGCTGAGAAGATGGTCAAAAAGCACAGAACTTCCTTCTTAAAACCACACTCCTCCTGACCCACTCTGTTTTCTCATCTTTAGTACTATCCAGCCAATGCGCTTTGTTCGCCTGACTCAGCCTCCAGATTTTTCACAAGTGGTTATTTTGACAAGAAAGTTCCCCTGAACTCCGAAAACGACGATGAGCTCAGCGTGTTAGATTTGGTGGCGAACTTTACTACAGACGTGACATCTGTCCCCCGCCGCTGGGTGAACTTGGGTACATCTTCGTGTGCCGTGTATGAGACAAAGCCATGCTTGCAGAGCCAGAGTCGGACAGCGCCCCCTATCCTCGTAAAAGGTGCGGCACGGTCATGCAATGTCGGCACTATTACTGGGGAACCGACTTGACTTTCAAAGCCACGGTGCAAGAAAAGTGTATGTGATTTCATGGCTTTGTCTTTCGTGACACAAAGTCACACCCGTGCAAAAATGCACCCCAACGCCTGAGGTGGTGTTGCCATCCTCGCCGATGAGACTTCCAGAAATCCCCTGGGGAGAGCTCACTGCAAATTCCACCTTCTAGGCAACTTACGCTGAGGTGCAGGGGCATCCTAGGAACAGAGAGCGCTTGCTCCAAAGAGCTCCCTTCTGGTGGACGTCACCCCAGAAAGACAAGCCCGGGGCACCAAGCAGCCGGGGACAGCAAACCTCTGCTGTGCAGGCATCCGTCCAAAGTTGCCGGGACCCACCCCACCTGCTTCCTCTAGCAGCCTCCACAGCACCGCCCACGGGCCATAATTAACATCAGTGGAAACACAAGAGTGCCAAAGACTCAGGGTACAGTCACTCCATCAGCATCTGAGCTCTGCTCACGGAAGCCCTGCCCCTGGACATGTGCGCTAAAACCTCAGCAGCTGCACCCACCTCGAGCCAAAGGGGCATGACTAGACGCGGGGTCAACAATGGGGAAGCGGGACGAATGAGCGACGCGTGGAGCTCAGCAGTGAGCCCCACAGGACGTGCTCTGGATCCCGGGCAGCCAAGGCGTCCGCTGATCCGCCCTGCCCGATTTCCAGCCTGGCACAGCGTCTTGATCCCTCGGGGCTCCTGCAGCCCCAGAAATGAAGGGGGAAGGCCACCGACAGTGACGGCCAGCCTGTCTACACGTGTCCTCAGAGGAGACTGGGCTGCGCCTCGTTAACCAGGCAACTCCGAGCCCCACTCACACACACAAATAGTACGGCCGCCAGTGGCAGCCTGTCCTCCTGCCCAGGACACAAATAAACGCTGCGCACGACGTGGAGATGCAGGCCCAGGCACGTCCCTGCTGGGCCCTGAATTCTCCTCCCAGACTGAAGGTGACTGAAGGTGACTGAGGGTGCCGGCACAGTGGTTAAGGGACAGGTGACCGTCGTTCCCATCGCTTCCCAGTACATGTTTCTGGTCCCCAGCTGGTCCTCAGCCTTTGAAAACACTAGGCTTCCCGAAGGGCCCACGGTCGGTTCTGGGTGGCCTCCACCAGCCCGAGTGTCCCCAGGAGCCGTCAGTGTGCCCGGCTCATCTCTGCCCAGCCCGGACAGCATGTGAGCTCTCATTGCTGGGCCACCCGAGCGCATCTGCGTCCCTGCACCTGCCCCCACCTGTGCGTCCTGACTGGGCCAGCTGATCAAGAGGAAAGCGGCCAAGGACACTCGCGGCACGAACTGGCCCTGGGAGACGCACACAGGGGCCTCTGTTGCAAGGCCTGTGCTCTTCCCCCCAGGCCACAGAGATTCTCCTGGCAGATAGGAGATCCAGACTGCAGATCCGTGGGCAGGCTGGCTTCTGCCCTTCTTGTGGGCCGGAGAATGCTTATCTCCTTACCCCCAGCTTCTTCTCAAGTTGCAGCCAGACCTGGGGAGATGTAAATATGTAAGTAAAACCCAAGACCATACTCCCAGGTTACCCCTTAGAAGGGCCACCCCTTTGTGGGGGCCTTTTCACAGGCTGATTCGACTCCTCATTCACAAAGGGCCAAAGGCAAGGGAAGGCAGCTCCCGGTGCCTGGGGCCGGAGGGAGTTCCCGCCCTATACTGATCTTTTTGTTCTGATACAGACGTGTGTGGGACTGGGCGGTGGACAATGTCTCAGTGTCTCCGGCTGGTGCAGCCCCAGGCTGGCCTCCACCCGCAGCTCTGCTGAAGCGCCCTTTCCCCAGCAGGCATGACGCAGGGGACTTCAACAGTCAGGGCCGGGTTAACGTTTACTGAACACCCCAGGCCAGACCTCGCTCTCTTCTGACGCGTGGCTTGCATCTCGTTAGAGCTTTCTGAGGGGAAAGACTCTCCGGCTGAAAGCTAAAAGCTGTTTAGCTGTCGTAGGACAACAAGCATACACATTCCTCAAATGCCTCTAACTGCTTCCCATAACAGGACACAACTTTCTGCTTCCTCCCCTGAAACAGCCATCCGCATCGCGTGCTGTGTGAGCGCATCTCTTCGACACTTCTTCAAACATCCAACTAGGCCCCCTAGTAGCTTGAGCTGAAAAAGTTACCAGGTGAAAACATGTTTTTTAAGTTTGTTTTCCTTTTTTTTCCGCAGAAAATGTGTTCTACAGTTAGAAACAAGACTCATTTTCAACCTACACAGTGTCAGCCCCTGTTTTGTCTGTCTGCCTTCCTCTTCCTCACAGGGCCCAGTCTACCCCACCCGTGGAGATGGTCCTCACAGGGAAAAGGGGCACACAGGACTCTAACCACACCCCCCAATTCTGGCAGAGCTTGGCAAGAGGCCAGCCCCACCAGACCCAACAGCCTTCCTTCCCATCCCCCGTGCGTTCACTGGCAAACACACCCGGAACCCTGCTCAAAGCCCAACGGGAAGGCTGAGAACTGTGAACCCATTGCTTTCTACCAGCCTTCGTTCCAGAGCTAGGCCCTGCGTGTCGGCAGGGATCCTGAGATGTGAGAGCTGCTTCCAGAATGCCCGTATTTCTTGGCAAGGTTCTGCCTGCCCCTCAGCCTGGTGCCGGTGATCCTCTGAATCACTGCTTTTAGCCACAGCAACAATTCTGGTGGGTGTGCGCCGAAGCATTCGTAACCCTTGTCTCCGGTGGTAAAGGAACAGGCGATGTCAGTTTTCTCCATCACCGTAGTTCCCAAATGTCCTGCAATAACACGTATTACTTTTGTACTCAGGGCAAAAAAAATAAAAAAGTTTTGTGTTTTGCTTAAAGTTCCCGAGACAGACCACTTCCCTCCCTCCCTGCTTTTGCCTCAGTTAAGTTGTCTCTGCACTTTCTACATCTAGGCTGCGGGGAAGGGCTTTCTCTCCACGAAGCAGGAGAAAATCAAAAGAATAAATTCTGAGAGTGAACGTTTTTTAAGGTTTAAAGGTTTTTTATAGCAGAAAAGAGCCAGATTTTGAAAGCATATCCTTTCTAACATCGCAGAAGGAAGGTGAGCGACTTAGCCATGGTGTACGGAGTCCAGTTTCTCAGGGCACTGTAAGTTGGAAACTACGTACATCAAAGTTACAAAGAGGGGAAGGCAGGCCAGAGGAAGTGTGTCCTAGGCACAGAGCAGAGTGACCTTCGGCTCCGAAAGCACCCGACCCCAGGACTTTGGCGGCGAGACTGGGCTATCTCCGTGTTGGCGGGGAACTGGGTCCGCGCAATCGCACGGTTTTCATTCCACCTGGGAAACGTGTTCTCTTCCAAAAGGGGTTACCTGTGGTGTCCTGCAGATTCTGTAGACCACTCTCCTCCCTTCCATCCGCCAGCACCGATGCCGACTGCCGTGCACGGGAAGTTCTTTACTAGGAAATCTACAGGTTGCTGTCGTTGATTTCTCATTACAGAATCTCTTTGTATGGCTTTAACTTCAAGTAGAATTTATTGTTTAACAGAGAAAACACAAGATACCACTTCACACCTATTAAGGTGGCTGTAATCTTAGTTTGCAGACCGTGCTCAATCCACCGAGCTACACCAGCCAGGGCAAGGTAGCTGTAATCAAAAGGACAATGCCAAAGTTTTGACAAGAACAGGGAGAAATGGAAACACCCACAGATCACTGGTGGGATATAATATGATATAAACAGTTTCCAAAAGACTGTTTGAGGAACCATTCGATAGCTTCTCAAAAAGTCAAACAAGGAGCTACCATATGATCCAGGAATTTCACCCCCTGGGTATAAATGCTCAAGATAAATGAAAACACCTGTCACACAAAAACCTGTGTGAGTGTATTCCAAGCTGTATTATTCATAGTAGCTAAAAAGTGGGAAAAACCCAAATATCCAGCAGCTGCTGAATAGATATGTGAAATGTATATTCATACAGTGATATGTTATTTGGCCATGAAAAAGGAATGGAATACCAGTCAGTACAGGCTACACTGTGGATGAACACTGCTAACATACTAAGGAAAAGAATCCAGATACAAAATGCTATATATTGTATGGTTCTCTTTACGTGAAATGTCCAGAATAGGCAAATCCATGGGCAGATCAGTGGTTGCCAACAGCTGAGAGAAAAGAGGAACGGGGGGAACTGAGCAGGGACAAGGGCTTCTTTTTATAGGAACAAGTCACTCACCTTCTTTTTTCCATGTTATTTCAGTAACAAACATGTTCTAGAATTGGATGACGCGATGCCTGCACAAGTCGGCGATACACTGTGCACCGCTGAACTATACACTTCAGAAGAACAGATTGCGTGATGTGAGACTTATACATCAATGAAGCTGTTATTGTTTAACACCTGCGTTGGAAATGCCATTGCACAATTATTGATTTTAATGACCATTTTCTCGCTCTGTTTATTCAAATCTCCCGGAGGTTTTCCATGGACACCTCCTGTGGCAATGAGCACCCGTAACACCCAGCCTTGGACCACTAGTACCATTCCAACTATTAAAAAGAAAAAGGAAAAAGCAGGGCTTACTAGAGAAAGGCTGATTAGAGATGCCTGGGCAGCGGGCAGTCACCAAAGATGAAAGGCAGTCTCAGACGGGTCCTGCCCGTGAGCAACTGACCTTCCAAGATTTATAGGATTGCGTGAAAAGGAAACAGCAGCCACCGCGAAAGGACTTGCACTGGCCCAAATCACGAGGCTGGAAAACCCACGGCGTCTGTGAACATCTGCAAGCGCACCGTGGTGTTCTATGAGATCCATTCTTCAAGGAAGAAAAAAGGCAAAACATAAACTTATTTGTCAAAATCACTTAAAACAGCCATTCGACCAACACCTTCCTTTGACAATATGTAAACGGGGAAAAATAAGCATTATTCTGTCTTTTTGGTGTAAGGTTTCAAAGTAATCAATAACCCTACTTATAAATATGCATTTGTCATATATTTTATTATACATTATCTATCTCATATAAATTATATGTATTACAATTATATATATTAATTGTAAAATATTTGAGCAGAGACCTGAAGAGTGAACAGGTTATGCACATATTTAACGTAAAAGTAGGGTTATTTTTCCCATTTTTAACATATTTTATTTTTTAAGTACAGTCGACATACAATATTGTATCAAAAAGTACGTGGTAAAATCCTCCCAGCCTGGCACAGTGTTTTAAAAATTCTCCCTGCCAATTCAGGGTGTCCCAGATGAATTTGGGGAATGGTTAACAGGGCCTCTCTGGAGGCTAAGTCTCTTTAAATGATGTTTTATTGGTTATGCCATTACAGTTGTCCTCATTCTTCCTCCCTTGCCCCCCCTCCACCCAGCAACCCCACTCCCTCAGGCCATCTGCCCACCATTGCTCATGTCCACGGGCCATGCCTACAGGTTCTTTGGCTACTGTATTTCCTGTACCACACTTTACCAAATATCCATTCCTGTGGCTATTCTGTAAGTACTAACTTGTACTTCTTACTACCCTCACCTCTTCGCCCATTGCCCCGCACCCCCCTCCCATCTGGCAACCATTAAAAGACTCTCACTATCCACGATTTTCTCTCTGTTTGGCTTATTTGCTTAGTTTGTTTGTTTTTATTCAATTGTTGATAGATAAGTATTTTCACCATTTTATTGTTCATAGTTTTGATCCTCTTCTTTTTCTTAAATAAGTCCCTTTAACAATTCATATAATAATAATTTGTGATGATAAACTTCTTTAGTTTTTTCTTGTCTGGGAAGCTCTTTATCATCTCTTCAATTCTAAATGATAGCTTTGCTGGGGAGAGCAATTTTGGCTGTAGGTCTCTGCTTTTCATGATGTTGAATATTTCTTGCCAATCCCTTCAAGCCTGCAAAGGTCTTTTTTGAGAAATCAGCTGATAGTCTTATGGGGGCTTCCCTGCAGGTAACTAACTTCTTTTCTCTTGATGCCTTTAATATTCTCTCTTTATCTTTAACCTTTGGCATTTTGATTGTGATGTGTCTTGGAGTGCGCCTCTTTGCATCCATCTTGTCTAGGGCTCTCTGTGCTTCCTGGGCTTACATGTCTATTTCCTTCACCAAATTAAGGAAGTATTTTTTCATTCTTTTTTCAGATAGATTTTCAATATCTTGCTCTTTCTCTCCTTCTGGCACCCCTATGATGAGAATGTTGGACCTCCTGAAGTTGTCCCAGAGACTACTTACACTACCCTCACTTTTTTTGGATTCTTTCTTCTTCTTGTTCTGATTGGTTGCTTTTTGCTTCCTTATGTTCCAAATCATTGATTTGATTCTTGGCTTCATCCATTCTACTATTGTTTCCTTATAAACTGTTCTGTATTTCAATTAGTGTATCCTTTGTTTCTGATTGAATCTTTTTTATGCTGCTGAGGTCTTCACTAAGTTCCTTGAGCATCCTTAAGACCAATATTTTGAACTCTGCATCTGATAAACTGCTTATCTCCATTTTCTTTAGCTCTTTCTGGAATTTTGATCTGTTCTTTCATTTGGGCCAGTTTCTTTATCTCCTCATTTTGGCAGCCTCCCTGTGTTGGTTTCTGTGTATTAGGTGGAGTTGCTTTAACTCTGTCTTGGTAGTGTCACCAAATGTATTAAGTGTCCTCTAGGGTCCAGTGGCACAGCCTCCCCTATCACCCAAGCTGGGTACTCAAGGTGGGCCCTTCATGTGGGCCAAGTACACCCTCCTCTTGTAGTTGAGCCTTAGTTGCTGTTGGCAGGTCAGTGGGAGGAATTTACCCAGACCAGTCGGCTGCAAGGACTGGCTGTGACCCCTGAGCACTAACCTCTGCCCTCCATGGAGGATCAGCTGTGCAGGGGCAGGGTAGTGGTGCTCCAACATGGTCTGTAGCTGTCCACTGGGTGCGCTGGCCCTGGGGTTTTTCAGGTGGTGCAGGCATGGTCAGCCCCCAACCTGTATTTTGCCCAGGGCCACCATACCTGAACCATAAAGCAATCTGAGACGGCTGCTACTTGTCCTGGGCTTGGAGATTCCCAGGCAAAGCCAAGCTGTGACTCTAGGCTGGCTGCTGCCAGTGCTGGGCCTGGGGCTCACTGAGGCCAGCTGTTGCTTGTTTGAGAGGATTCAGGAAGTTGTGAAACACGAGCCAAGACGAGCCACTCATAGGGAAAGGCAGCTTGGGTGGGCCTTGATTTTGGGTGGGACAGAGGCCCTGGGCATCTCCAAGGCAGGTCAAACAGTGTTGGCCAGGTTGATAGAGTCTCACATATGGCCCCAGCTTACCGGCTCAGTGCTTCCACGGGAGGAGGGCGTAGAAATGGACAATGGCCTCTGCTTGCCTTGACGCCTGACCCCCCAGTTCCTCCCCGTGCACCACCGGTGCCTTTCAAGCTACTACCCCGGGGTTACAGCTCAAATGGAGTGAGTCTGAGTGGGAAGTCCATGCGTGGTCTCTTTAAGAGGAACTGCTTGGGGCTTCAGCAGTTTCTTCCATCAACTCAATTCCTGTTGGTTCTTGCAACTAGAAGTCATGGGGACTTACGTTCCTGGCACAGGAACCCTAGGCTAGACGGCTTGGTGTGGGGTTAGGACTCCTTGCTCCCAACATATCCCTCCCAAATTTTTATCCACCACACCTGGGTGTGGGACCAGCCCATTCTGCCTCTGCACCCCTCCTATCATTCTGGATGGATATTGTTCCTTTGGTTCCGTAGTTGTCAGACTTCCATCCAACCCTAATGGTTGGATCCCTAATGGTTCTGAGTGATGGTTGTTCCCCATTTTAGTTGTAATTTTGATGTGGTTGTGTGAAAAGGTGAGCATCTCTGCCTATACCACCATCTTGAATGGCAGTTCCCAAACTTCTTTTGGGTCCCCAAATGGTTTTTTTTTTTTTTTCCTCTTGGGCTTCAGAAATACTCTCCACTGTCTCTCCCGAGCACTGTCTTCTGGCTGACCCCTTGTCGAATGCAAGGTCTCGGCTAAACATCACCTCAGCAGGAAGCCCTTCCCTGGTCATCCTATCTCAGTTTATGGTGCCTACTGATTTGCCATCGGCTTTCTCTGTTATCCCAAAACTTCAAAGAAAACTGCAACTAGATCTGTCTTATTTGCTCTCTTTCCCCGTCAGAATCTGGAGGATAGAATAAACATTGAAAAGAAAATAGAGAAGACATATTTCATGTCACTGGCATAGAGTAGGTACTCAATGTATGGTAGCTATTATTATTAAGTAACAAACTAATAGATAGCTCCATATTGGGGGGAGGTGTATGGTGAACACTTTCAAGACAATTGCTGCAATGGTAACAACTGGTTAATCTTGCGAGACACTCTATGGAATTATTCCAGAGGGGACAACCTGGCTGAGATCTGAAAGATTCTTGAAAAGCGAGCAGACTAGGGTGCACTGGCAAAATAATCAGCTATCTAGCAGTTGGATACCTCAAAATTGGGGGTCTTACTATGGAGTCCGTGAAAGTCAAGAGTATTTCAAAATGTGTATGATCTTCAAACTGAATGCAACATTTTGGGTGGGTCTATGTGTTTGTCTGCGCACTATTCTAGAGAGATCGTCCGTATCATTCAATGACTTCACAGAGGAACTGTGCATGAAAAAGTTAGGAATCACCGGCTCGAAGTTTCTTGGGGAAATCTGGGGCTCTGGCCGGAAGAAAACGTCGGCAGGGTGACAGCTGTGTCATCAGCTGGCCAAAGCAATGTTTTCTGCTAGAGCAACGATCAGAAGTTTGGGGCCAAAATGACCTCAAGGAAACGATTCTTCTACCTCATGTTCCCATCTGCACAGCATGTGCGCTATTAACACATGGCTGCTGCTGATTATTTTCATATCTTTATTCGCAAAGAAACTGCACTGAGACCAGCTCAGAAGAAATTACTTATCTAATGTATTGGAAAACCAAGTAAATGAGGGTCTTCTACATACTAACAGTTTTATATCGCTGAAGAGTGACTATTTAGGGGCGATTAAACAGACATTGACCAAGACTGCCTCGAAGTCACTCATCTACTAGTACTCACCATAGATTTATATATGGTGAGCACATATATATACACATATACATATGTATGTATACACACACACATATACATATTCCTACCCTAATCCAAAAAAATAGCCAAGTCTCTCCATGTGTTGAAATAATTTATTTCAACACTTAATGCATCGTCTCTCCTGTATTTCTACATGCTGTGTCATCACCATCTGACCTCAACCCGTTGTTAAATATTTGATAGCATCGTTGGATCAATAACACAAAGTATAGTTTACTTTTGAATGCAGCATTTGCATAAAAAAATAAGCCATCCCAGGCTGCACAAGGTACAACGTGAAGGTTATGATACTGATCCTGCTGGTGGACGGAAGAGGAGACGGAAGAGGAGAGGAATCTATGGGGCGGGGGATTAAATCAGGGGGAGCGAGGACTCATGACAAGATGCCATCACTCTCCACTGAAGAGCAAAGGCAGAAAGCAACTGTGCCCAAATGTGGCCACAAGGAACACTCCGCATTTCCGCCTCTCCAGACTTAAGCACGCTGACGGATTGTTTTGAGCAGGCATCTATTCACAAGTAAACGATGAAATGATATTCAACAAAACACTAATCAACAGAGGATCAATCGCGTTTGGTACTCACTCCGCGTAAATCTCTGGGTGACAGAAGTGATTCATTAGAAGGAGTGACTGTGGCCTAAGAGCAACCCCGAGAGGACGCAGGCAAGGGACGGTGATGAGCCGGCCCTGATCTCCTGCCAGGTGTGCCACTGCGCTCTTCTCCGCTGACCGCAGACAAGCGGCCCGAGGAAGCACAGGGACCAGCACGCGCCTGCACGGGGGGCCTTTATAACCCCTCAGTTCCTTCGAGACGAAAAGCTGAAAACCGCATTGATTACCCCTCAGCCACACGTTTTTCACTCAAAATACAAAACGGATCTACAAACCACTGTTGAAAGACATTTGAGAAAACCCAAGTAAATACAAAGATACACCATGTTCATGGTTTTGAAGACTTAACGTTGTTAAAGTTTCAATTCTCGCCCTGGGGCTCAATGAATTGAGCACCGGCCTGCAGACTGAAAAGCCGCCAGTTCCAATCCCAGTCGGGGCACGTGCTTGGGTTGTGGGCCAGGTCACCTGAGGGGGGCATGCGAGAGGCAAGCAATCTATGTTTCTCTTCCTCCTTTTCTCCCTCCTTTCCCTTCTCTCTGAAAACATTAATAAATAAAAATTAAAAATAAAATAGAATTTTGATTCTCTTCAAGTTGATCTGTCCCCGCTAGAATCTGATAAAGTTCTTGTGTGTGTGGAATTCAACAAGTGCATGCTAAAATTTATAGGGAAGTGCAACCAAAATATCCATAGCAAATTTGAAAAAGAATAAATGGGAGGAATTATATTTGAACTCATTACTTTCTACAGAGTCGCAGTAATCAAGATAACATGGTACTGGAACTGAATCAATAAATAGGTCAACGGAACAGAATGGCGAGCCCAGGGGCAGACCCACACTTAGGCGGCCAGTTGATTTCACACACAGGAGCAAAGGCAAAATGCACACGAGATATGGAATGAATCCCCACTGAGGAAAGGTGACTACAACTCCACAGAAAGACGTTGTGAGAGAGCCAAAGCCACGTCTAACGCCTCGTGAACTCTAGATGTCTCGTAAACATACCATTTCATCTGGGGGGCAAAACAGACATAGGAAATGGGACAAGACGCGTGTCAACTAAGAAAATACAGGTGATGGAAAGCATTACGCTGAGTGAAATAAGCCAGGTGTTGAAGGACAAATACCATATGATCTCACCTTTAACAGGAAGCTAAACAACAAAACAAACGAGCAAGCAAAATACAACCAAAGACTCTGAAATAGAGAACAGGGGGACAGTGACCAGAGGGTAGAGGGGAGGGAATTTCAGGGGAAATAGGGGAGGGATTTAGAGGAACAAATATAAAGGACACATGGACAACAAATAAGGGGGGGTGGAAATGGGAGGGAGGGGGGAGCACTGGGGGGTGGGTTGGGATGGGAGTAATAGAAAACTGTACTTGAAAATAAATAGAATTTTTTAAAAAGAGCAAAAACATTTATAAAAAAAAAGAAAATACAGGTGAAAACACGGATGATCAGACAGCGTTTGTATCAGCCATCTACCAAGTGCAATACGGACGAGACAAGCACTTAGCAAAGAATGAATTATTAACCGGGCAACCCCCTGCTACTCTGTGAAAGCTAAAATGAAGTAACAGGCTGAAATGCAGAAGTAGGGACGGCACACCAACTCACCTTTAGCCAGTGACTCATCGGGGAGGTGGCTCTAACTGTGACTGACACATTGTTTCAGTCGCTAAGTAGTGGAACCAAACAGCAAACACTGATTTGCTCTGGTCACACTTTCAGTGCAGCGGAAAATGTATCTGGAATTCGGGTGCACAGGGTCAGATGCCACACCCTGATATTCTCCGTTCTAACCAAATACATGAGTGGCCTGTCTTGTCAAAGTGGTGCAGGACACAGGGGACTACCTCTGTCACTGCATTGCCACATTCCGTCCTGAGACGTACTTTGAATTCTTTACTGAGGTTTATTTTAGTGAATTGTGTTAAACTTGAATGTGCTGATACAGCTAGAGCGACGTGTCTTTGATGACTTCTGGACACCCAAAACATTTCTAAACTGGGAAGGGGAGAATTAGGCAATAAAAATGTTACACAGAAACAGAGTGTCAAAAAGAAAGTTCCCCATTGACTCCACATAACATCGAGGCAACCTTGGAAAGAGAAAAATTGAAATAACCAATTGTTTTCTCAGTATTACAGAGAAAAACACAAAGTCTGATGAGTTTTTTTTAAACTTAATCGGTTCATGGTTTGGACATCATAGATAAACAGTGGCATTTATGTGCCCACATTGCCTAACCTTTTAGTTCGGCAGCAATTCTGCCGGTACAGAACTATCGCGCCCCCCCCCCCACTCCAGATCCTCACCGTAGCCTATAAATCACACAATTCCAATGGCCACGACGCATTAAGTAACCGTTTTTGTACCTAGAACAAAAAAACCTGGTTTTCAAAGCATTTCAGCCTATTTCTCAAGTGCTTAAATTCTGTTGTTTAATCAAGATTGAGTATGTGCGTTTGAAATCTTCATACTCCCTTTGCAAAACACCTAACTTCAAAAAAGTTTGACATTCAATTTTAAGGCCAAAAATATAAGCTCCTCAGCTCATGACTTTCCAACTTTTCCATGTGTGACCTCAATCCACCTCTCCATCGTCTCTTTTCAGGGACTGAAATTCAACCAGGTTCATTCTGGCCTCAAACAACCATTTCATATGATTTCAGATGCCTTCTTGGGAGCTAAATTCAATCATTTGCTAAACTCTAATGTTTTAAATTTACAAACTTCAGAAGGAAGATAGCTTTTGACGCTGACAAAAAAACAATCACAGAACAGCGGTCTTTTTGTGTGCGGCCCAGAAAGTCAGTTACAAAGCAGTCCTATTGTGTTTCTCATAATTTACATTTACTTTTTTGGCAGAGCAGAAAGGAAAAAAATAAGAAGTCAAACTCGGAGGCATACAACAAAAATGAAAGAAGGCATTTTTATTTTAAAATGTCCCCTTGACATTTAGACACCTACAAACCCAGTTACTCCTCATTTACAGGAGACAAGACAGTAGAAGGAAGAACAGCTGTTTCACTGTGGTGTCACGGAGCAGGTGTGGCTCCGGTTCGTGCCACCGAAACTGGACAGCTCCCTTGCTGATTGGTAGGAAGCCCATACAGAGCCAGCACTGACTGGGTCTCATCTCTTCAGACCAGCCAGCAAAGCCCTGAGGCCAACAAGAGTCCCGATGACCCATCGGTGCGGACTCAGAGCAGACATTCTCCCAAACAGATCGATACTATCCAAGGTGCAGCTGAAAAACAGGATGAGCTTGTATCACTGAACAAACAGCAGGCTGCTTATCCACAAGGTAAGAGCAACACAGCACCTGTGTTTTCCACAGTGTGCGTGCCAGTGACCTCGACCCTGACCCGCAGGGCCACCCTCCAGCGCCAGAAGTAATTCTCTGTCCGGTCTGCCTCTGGTCCTGGAGCACACCAAGAGTGGTGGCATTTTCTACAACAACAGCTACTGTGTCTGCTTTGGCCGACATCATCACTTGGTGCCCAAGCAAACTAGTCACTGCAGTCAGGTCCCTCAGCAGCGGGTCTGAGGATATGACCTTACGGAGACAAAGTGTAAAGTAGAAGCAGAATTTCTACCCTTTACCCATCACCCTGGGATTGTGTGGACATTCCTGGATTAATTAATTCAGAAATTTTTTATGACACCATTTTTTATATACATAAAGTAATTATGTGGATAAACCAAATACCTTTGCTCAAACATCCAGATAAATATTTTTTGATTGACTGCCAAAATCGGCCTCTATTTCATTTTTCATTTAGTCACACAGATCCTCCCCTCACCCCTGAAAAAAAAAAGAAGTCATATTGTACATATCTGCATGCTTTTTTATTAACCTGTTATGTATGCACATGTAAATGAACCAGAGTTAAATCTAATAAGAAGACGAGAGTGGCATCACTATTATCATCGCTATCAGGTTTCCAAATATGAGGAAATTATAATCTGTAAAACAATTTTTCCAAGAGTATGGAGAAAATAAACTCTGGATTAAAATGTGACCCTACGTCCCTCTAGGCAAGAGGACTTCATGTATGACCCAGCAGGAGTCAAACGCTAGTGTTTTGAGTGGTCCTAGGGCCAACAACTCATTTGAATTAGGTTTTTCCCCGCTTCCAGAAGCTACGGGAGATTCAGAACCAACAGACCTGTTTAAACAAGGGCCAAATATAAAATTATATAATTTCATCTGCGTCTTAAAATTTTTTAATGACCATTTTAACGGCAGCACTGCCATAAGTCCAACCATCTACCATCTAAGATCTTTTAAGTATTTTGAATTTTTAGTACATTGTCCGACCCCAGATGCACACGGTTGGATAAAGCTGGTTGCTGTTAAAAAGCAAATTTGCGTTAAAAAAAAAAAGTCAAATGACAATAATTGTTGGCCTTTCCCTTTTCTTCAACTAAGTTTTCCTGGGTGGGGGGGGGGAGGAGACTTGAAGGGGGGAACACAAACTTTCCCTCCAGCGTATCACTTCATAAGCACCGTGTCCGTCTCCCCAATAAAGGAGAAATAAGTTCACCTTTGGCACTCTGCCACTGAGTGGCGGCTCCCGCAAAGGGGACGGTCTGCTACTAATCGTTAGCGTCGTCTGCCGTTAGAGGGCACTAAACAACCCCGCATTACTGCCGCCGCGGAGGGAAGAGTCGGGAAGACGAGAAAAGAAAGAGGGAGGGAGGGGACGCGGGCTCAGTCGGGGACNCAATAAAGGAGAAATAAGTTCACCTTTGGCACTCTGCCACTGAGTGGCGGCTCCCGCAAAGGGGACGGTCTGCTACTAATCGTTAGCGTCGTCTGCCGTTAGAGGGCACTAAACAACTCCGCATTACTGCCGCCGCGGAGGGAAGAGACGGGAAGACGAGAAAAGAAAGAGGGAGGGAGGGGACGCGGGCTCAGTCGGGGACGAGGGGGCGAAGGGGAGCCCAGGCGCAGGGGTGGGCGGACGCGAGGGGGCGAGGGGCGAGGGAAGGAGTCGATCCGGAGAGATGAGGGCGGGTGTGGAGTCCCAGAACCGTCTGAAGTGAGCAGAAAGCCCCCGCCCCCGCCCCGCGCCGCCGCGCCCCTCCCCTCGCGTCCCCGGGACGGTAATTATAAAGCGAAAAGCAGCGGCGAGGTCGGCGGATTTTACCAGCCTGCTGCGGCGAGCGCGCGCGGTGCAGGTGCGGCGGCCGCGGGGCTTTGTGACTCATGCCCGCGTTCAGAGGGGGGCTGGGGCCCGTCTGAGACGCACCCAAACAACTGTCTTCTAATATTAGCACGGCTGTATTTCGGGATCTATTATAGTCTGTCCAGACAGATTCCCATTGTAATGGGATCTTTTATTAAAAGATTAGCACTATCTCCTGCAGTTGGTGGAAAAAAATCTGTTATCGCTGAGTTATTTGCAGTTGTGGAGCGGGAAGGAGGGGGTGGCAGATGGGGGGAGGGCGAGAGGAGAAGTGGGGGGCGGTCTAGCGGGGGAGGTTGGGGAGGAAGGGGCGGATTTGAAGCCTGTAGGAGAAAATCCCAGCGACCTGCGAAGGTCCAAGAATTTTGTCTGCATACTTCCTCGTCTGTTGTCCTTGGGCATCCAGAAGCCAAAAGAATGGAAATTTAAAAGGCAGCTTTGGAATTAACAATATAGCATTTTCCGTGCAGTAATCGTTTTATATAAAAGGAAATATCGCCTCCTCAGTTTCATTCAGCGGTGCCAAAAATGTTATAAATGAGAGACCCACCAACTTTCGGCGAAGAATGCCTGGCACTGTGCTTAATAAACTGAGGCTACAGAAGTTCATTATCGATGTTGCAATCTCTCTATTCCGCGAACCGAAAGCGACAGAGACAGAGAAGGAGAGAGGCACAGGCAGAGGCAGACGCTCTCAGGACAGAAACTGGGGAGCCTCGGAGCGGGGGAGGGGCAGACCGCCTACGTCGGCGCCCCAGCTCCGCGCTGCGACTCCAGGCGCGGCGAAGTGAAAGGGGAGAAAAGAAAGGGAGAGGGCGACACTGCGTCGGGGGAGGCCGAGACCGGGGTGCTAAACATTTCTGTCTGTCTCTGACTCGTGGGGACCCAGGGCCGCGTCTGGGCCCCGCTCGGCCCGGGTGGAAGGGGCCGGGGCCAGAGTTCTTGGAGGAACCCTGGGCCGGGGGCGGCTGCAAAGTGAGGCACTCACAGACCCAGACACAAAACCTCGCCTGCCCCGCGCCCAGGCTGCAGGGGCCCGAGACCCAGCACGCCCCGACCCGTGCGCGGGCGGCATGTGAAGTCTCTCCAGGCTCTGGGGCGTTTGCAAAATCTTCCTGGAGCGGAGCAGCGGTGCGCACACAAACTCTGCCCCCCCCCCGCCCCCGGCGTGTCCCTACCGCGCGCGCGCGCGCGCGCGAGCACAGATACAATCACACACACTCACACTCGCCACCCCGCGCGCGCCGGCGCTGCCTGAGAGCGGCGGCGTGCAGGGCTAGAAGTGGGTGTTCTTCCCCACTCCCCACCCCCCCGGCCGCCTCCCCCCTCCCTCTTGCTCCTACGCAATAAGAACTCCGCGATTCCCCTCCTGCCGCTTTGATTTCGGGCACCTCCAGCAGATAATTGGGAAGGGTTTTCAGAAGGTGGGAAATGTCACCTGATTCACACTGAACTTTTAAAAGCTCCCCACCCCCAAGGAGCCGCGCACACCCGCGCTAGCGGCCGCCCTCCCGCTGCCCCACACCCTGGGAGACCGCCCACCGCACACCGCGGAGACCCCCGTCCACATTTAAAGCGCGGCTGCGCCCGGCTCCTGACGTCCATTGAATCGCGCGGCGGCCGGCGGCGAGCGCAGGGCTGCGCCGGGATCTCTGCGCCCTCCGCCGCCCGCCTCTGCGCCCTCCCGGGCCACCGCCGCTCCTCGCCCCGCGCCTGCCCCAGGATGGGCCGCTCCCGGCACCAGCCCGGCGGGTTCTGCCTCCTGCTGCTGCTGCTCTGCCAGTTCATGGAGGACCGCAGCGCCCAGGGTAAGCCAGGCGGGATGCGCGGGGGCTCGGCCGGGGCAAGGGCTCCTCTACTCTTCCGTCGTCCGCACGGAGACGGCTCGGAGCAACGCAGCTCTCGGAAGACGGGCAGACCAACTTGGCGACTCCGGGATGGAGAGCCGTGGGGGACTGGAGGCAGGGACGCTTTGGGAGCCGAGTTTGGAGCGCGCTTGTCCTTAAAAAGGAAAGGGAGTGAGCCGAGGTGCCTGCCGCTCAGTAGTTCGGGTTAGATGCTCCAAGTTCTGGACATCATGCGAGCAGACGTTATCTTTCCGGTTCGGCTCTGAAGAAGGGGACAAGCATCAGTAGCGTGGCCATTGAAGTCGCCCCGTTTGCTGTTTAACCTCTTTCCCTCCCACAGCTTTTAGGTAGTTTGTAAAAAATGACCAGGGGCGGAGGGGGGTGGGGTGCGAGATACTGAAATTTCTTCGGTGGCTAGGGGACATGTTTTCAGAAACTTTGCCCAAACTTGGAAATGTGGATGCTGGAAATTATCGAGGGAAGTAGCTTTCTGCCGAGTGAATGCTTCCTCGAACCCCCTCCCCCGAACCCTGAAAGAAAAAAGACCCAAATTTTGAGGCCGGAGCGTTTTGTGTAGTTTACAGTTTTTCCCCTCTTCTGACCCTTTCCTCCGACTGCTAACTGTATGCACAAAGGTAAGGAGCCTGCAACTGAACTTAAGTCCTGAGGTGCATGGAAAGAAAATTTCTAAAGTTTTTTTTTAATTAGGCTTGTTTATTTTAGTTAGTCTTTGAGCCGATTTTAGAAGAAATAATAATAGCAGTGTATGGTCCAGTTTTTGTTAAAGTTGTGTGGATGATTCATGAGAAGTCCGTACGAACCCGATCCGAACGTTAAAAGGGGGGAAATTACTTGCGGAGATTTCTTGGTGGGTAGGGAATGGGTGCGTGTCACCGGGAAAAGGTACGGAGCCTTCCCCTCTTCCCCTGCACTTTTCTGGAGACGGTCTGCGACCGTCCCGCTCGGAAACCCCCGCCGCCTGCCGCCCGCCGCCCGTCCCGCTCCTCCTCCCGAGTTGCCCGCCTCCGGGGCGAGGCTTGCGGGACGCCCGGGACGTGGGCGCCGCGGAGGGCAGCCCTGGCATATTTCGAAAGACCGCGGTGGCCGCGGGCGTCCCCCGGGCTGGGCGGATTGCAAAACGGGCCCGTCGGGCGGGCTGCGCCCCGAGGCCGGGCTGCGCCCCGAGGCCGGGCAGGACCGGGCTGCCTGTTTGCTTTCATTTTTCACAAGTGCCTTTGGCTCCCGCGTGCTGTGTGTGTCTCGGCCCCTCACTCTTTCTCTGTCTTTCCCAAGTTCTTCTACTTTCTTAACCCCTGTCACGAATAATACCCACTCCGCCCACGTGAAACCAACATGTGAAAACATCCGTCCCGTCCTGTTTTCGTCAAGTTCTTTAATCGGCTCTTCGAGTCGCTGCAGGTTATGGAGCGGGACGAAT
Source organism: Sturnira hondurensis (assembly GCF_014824575.4). Classification (NCBI taxonomy): domain Eukaryota; kingdom Metazoa; phylum Chordata; class Mammalia; order Chiroptera; family Phyllostomidae; genus Sturnira; species Sturnira hondurensis. The sequence continues at coordinate 4,000,208 of NW_028097031.1, forward strand.
AAAAGCAAACAGTCTAGTAAAAGTCAGTGCGGGCTGCACGTGTTGTGTCTGGGTCACTGGTAACTGACAGGGAGGCGGCTGGGGGCCCGCGTCCGCCGGCTTCTAGCCCCCGCCGCCCCCCCCCCCTTGCCCACCACCCACCTCTCCAGGCCGGGCCTCCCCGCTCCGTCCCCACGGCCCTCCGTGTGTTCTCTGCTGGTCCCCGTCCCCTGCCCCCTCCACGCCGCGCCCGCCCGCCGCGGCCTGCTCGCCGCCCCCGCCCCGCGGCGCTCACCCACCTCCCGCCCGTCTCCTCGCAGCTGGGAATTGCTGGCTCCGCCAAGCCAGAAACGGCCGCTGCCAGGTCCTGTACAAGACGGAGCTGAGCCGAGAGGAATGCTGCAGCACCGGCCGCCTGAGCACCTCGTGGACCGAGGAGGACGTCAGTGACAACACGCTCTTCAAGTGGATGATTTTCAACGGGGGCGCCCCCAACTGCATCCCCTGTCAAGGTGGGACTCTTCCCCCCGGAGCTGCAGGCCGGCCCGCAGTAGAGGGCGTCGCACCCTGTGTCCCCACTGCCCAGCTCTGCACCCGGGTGCCGCTCCTCCCCCAGCCCCAGGAAGCCAGAAAGCCGGGAGGCCCTCGGGTGGAGTGTTGCCTGTTATGAACTTTACCCAAAACAAGGTCGACTGCTGGGCCTAGTGTAGGGGGGAAGCCAGCCACCCCAGGCTCGTGGAGAGGGACCCGGGAATGAGGCGAGGCCCGCTTTCGTTCCCTTCCTCTGGCCCCTCCTCGACTTCTGGAGAGCGCCCGGGCCCCTCGGGCGCCACTGCGCCATTGCGCAAGCGCCCCCACTCCGCCCCCTCCCCCCGCAGCCGTCCTGCTGACCCGCATCCTGCCTGGCCCAGGTTTAATCCTTGCCTCTTTCCAACTGGTAGAAACGTGCGAAAACGTAGACTGTGGCCCCGGGAGAAAATGCCGGATGAACAAGAAAAACAAACCCCGCTGCGTCTGCGCCCCGGATTGCTCCAACATCACCTGGAAAGGCCCTGTCTGCGGACTGGACGGGAAAACCTACCGCAATGAGTGCGCGCTCCTCAAGGCCAGGTGCAAAGAGCAGCCGGAGCTGGAAGTCCAGTACCAGGGCAAGTGTAAAAGTAGGTAGACCCACCGGGAGGCCCCAGGGAACGGGTGGGCCGCCGTAGGGGCCCAGTGATAATAATAGTGACACCGAATAAGGGACCCCTTTTGTAACTTCGGAAGACTCCGTAAGAACACATAAAGGACCAACCTGGAGTCATAAATTTTCTCTTGAAAACCACAGCACGCCCCGAGTGCCTTTTGAAAGCTGGTCTCTTTGGTCTCATGTTTTCCAAAGTGATTTCACATTCTGACTCTCCCAAGACCAGAAAGTTCCCACTAGCGTGTGTCTCCCTCTCGGTTTCAGAGACCTGCCGGGACGTTCTCTGTCCGGGCAGCTCCACATGCGTGGTGGACCAGACCAACAACGCCTACTGTGTGACCTGTAACCGGATCTGCCCCGAGCCCGCCTCCTCGGAACAGCATCTCTGTGGCAATGACGGCGTGACCTACTCCAGTGCCTGCCACCTGCGCAAGGCCACCTGCCTGCTGGGCAGGTCCATTGGATTAGCCTACGAGGGAAAGTGTGTCCGTAGGTATTCCTGATAAAGGAACAAAAAGAGAAACCAGGGGTGAAAAGCCTAGTTCCAGCGTTAAAACTGTGGGGCACACCCATAAAAAGGGCTTCAGAGCGCCCCCCCAGTGCCAAGTCACTCCACAGAGAGGACTGTCCCCAGTGACCACAGCTCCCCTAAGGAAGCGACTGTCCTCTGGAAGTGTTGGCGTGTGTGTTAAAATGCGGGCAGAAACAGGAGATGATTTTCTGTCTTAGAAAGCTTAGAACTCACCCAATTTTACACATTCTTTCTAAGTGCTAGACTTGCTGGAAGCAAGAGATAATGACTTAACAGTTCTTAAAACCTGTCATTAGATTCTGATAACTGATGGGATTCTTTCTTTTTTAAAGATCCCCACTGTGGGAAATCATCAAAGCCAGGTTTCCCTGGAGGATGCTGGGAGCCCGTTCCAACAGATGCTCTGTTCATGCACAAAAATAGTGTGCGGGCAACTGGGGGGGCAGGCGGTTCGTGTGTATGTTTCAGTTTTCTTTTCCAGCATTTTTGCCTAGTAGCTCCATGGCCCCCCTGAGTCCAAGCTGTCAGTTACACCTTTATATTTCTCAGTAGGGGAGTAGACAAAGGAGGAAAGGGGGGGCCGTGTCCCCCTAATCACAGGTATGTTATATCCTAGAAGCAAAGTCCTGTGAAGACATCCAGTGTGGCGGTGGGAAAAAGTGCCTGTGGGACTTCAAGGTGGGCCGAGGCCGGTGTTCCCAGTGTGCTGAGCTGTGCCCTGAGGGCAAGTCTGAGGAGCCTGTCTGCGCCAGTGACAACGCCACCTACGCCAGTGAGTGCGCCATGAGGGAAGCGGCCTGCGCCTCCGGCGTGCTCCTGGAAGTGAAGCACTCCGGGTCCTGCAACTGTAAGTGCCCCTGCGCCCTGCTGCGGGGATTGGCTGCCCCTGCTGCCCGGGAAGGCTGCCCCGGGGAAGGCCCCCAGGGAGCGGAGCCCTCCCCGCCCGCAGGCCACTCCCTCCCAGGGAAGTGAGCGAGCTGCTTGATTTCACCAGCCATTCCCTGGCCCACAGAAAAGCCCCTGGAATGTTTTCCTGGCTTTCCACACTTGTCCAGTGGTCAGCAGTGGGGTGGCTTCTAGAGACCTGTTTCCAGTCATTGGCCCCTAATGCCTTTGCTTTCCCAGTGTGCTTTGCTGTGTGCCTTATTAACATTTGAATCTAAACTAACTGCTTCAAAAGTTGTGCTCTCCCCCCCTTTTTCAAAGACAGCTTTATGTTATCACACAGGGCCGCTGCTTTTCGCAGTCGCCTCTCTCTACTAACTCTGCGATAAGGACCCAAAGCGGTAATACCTAGAACACAAGAACGCTTTTTATCTGATTTCAGGAATCTGCCCGTAAAACCTGAGCCATTGATTCTTCAGAACTTTCTGCAGTTTTTGACTTCATAGATTATTTTTTTTAAGTTTTTAAAAACATTGCATAACAGCAGATGCCAAACACCAAAAAAAAAAAAAAAAGCATCTCACTGCAAGTCACATAAAAATGCAGCGCTGTCCCATGGCGGTGTCAGAGGGCTTTGAAAACGTGCGCTGGGCTGCTTCCGCGCTGTCGTTGTCCGCGTTTAAACATCAGCTCCCCTGTGTTCCCCATCTAGCCATTTCGGAAGACACCGAGGAAGAGGAGGAAGATGAAGACCAGGACTACAGCTTTCCCATATCTTCCATTCTAGAGTGGTAAACCCTCCACCAGTGTTCAGTGTTGGCATAGCCTTTGGGCAAAAAAAAAAAAAGGAAAAAAAAGGAAAGAAAAAATATATATTGTCCATACTGTAAATAAGTGTATGCTTATTTATTTGGGGGGAAAACTACACGTAAAGGACCTTTGTCCTACAGCTCTCTCCCAGGCCACCTGTTGCCCACTGGACACAGAGAGGCAGCCTTGTGAGGTCCACTGGATGAGGCGCATAGTTGAGACGTGTAGACATTTATTTATACTGTGTCGTGTTTTATAATTTATACATAAAATGTCTGGTGGACTGTACACCTTGTTTTTGAAGAAATTTATGCGTGACAGGAAGAGCAGTTGTTATTTATTGTGAGGTCTCTTGCTTGTAAAGTAAACGCTTTTTTTTCCTTGTAAACCATTGAAGTCCATTCCTGACCACTCACACACCTGCCCCCTTCACTGTGCTGTTGTTAGACCCCTTCCCACCTGAACAGACTTGCATGTCAGTGTGTCGTGTTTATTTATTGGATTCTCTGCAGCCTGTTCTGCACACACACGACCCCTCGGGTTTTGTTTACAAGGCATCTTGACCGACCAAAAGGCATTGCAACTGACTCAGAGAAGGTACAGAGGACACCGCTTTGAGGGAACTGCTCCTTCAGTTCTCTTGTTGTGACGGAGGTTTGGGGGAGACGGAGGTGATAACAGTGTTAGGCTTCTGACGATGGACTTCTAAGATGTGACGGATGCAAAGGGTTTGGGGGGACATGTGGGCAGACTCAAGGAAGGGGTCCTGACACTCAGCCTTGCCTTAGGTGTTTCCTTCCAGCTGGTCTCCTGTACCTTTCAAATTAGTTCCTTCTCAACCAATGTGTCACTAAAAGTTTTATCGGAGCTTTATCAGTTCAAGTTTCTTGCTTTTCATAATACTTTCTTCTGATGCAATTTTATATTTTCAAACATGGCAAGTTAAATATAAATTCATTTAAATATATAGTTTTGTACTTTTCTACCATGTAAATGTGCAATGTATATAAAAGTTATAATGTGTATTTGTAAATAAATGATGAGTGAAAAAATAAAAAAATTTTAAAAAGCCAGTGGTCTCAACTGCTGTTGATGTCAAAGTTGTTTGGGCTTTGGGGTAAAAACGTCTAGACTTCATTTGCCCAGTCCCTGAAATTTAGTGGCCAGAACAGGAGACGCTCCAAAGCCGGGTGAGTTACAAATTGTCGCCATCGAGTCTGAAGGTAAAGGGATCAGAGTTCCAGCAACCCCTTCGGAAGGACAGTTGGCCCCTGCAGAGGCCCGAGCCTGAAGTTTCCTCTTTAGGGGCCCACCCTAGCTGTTCTGCGCATCATAGCCAGAGGCACCCCTCACTTTATCTGAATAAAATGGATCTTGGGTCTTGAAGACACAGCCTGTCATGAGGAAAGGGGAAAACACGCTCAGCACACCGCAGAAATCCACGCCGTCACAGAAGTAGGCCTCAGAGTTGGCATGGCAGGGGCGTGGTGAGTCCGGGGCGGATTTGCACCATGGCGCCCAGGTTTGTTGGCGACAAAGAGTGACTCTCAGGGAAGAAGAGGCTGGCAGTGTCCTGTGGTCAGTGTTGGGCAGCTGACTCTCACTATTGGAGCCTCAGATTGGCATCTGGGGCGTGCATGGTCGTACGTTGCACCAGATCATAATGGCTACATAACACAAGTTTCCGACACTGCATGCTCAGTCCTTTGATGAAGGATATTAAAAGTGTCAGAAGAGCAAGAGGCAAAGAAGTGAGGCTTGGGACTGGGCGGAGGGGGAGCAAAGAACGGTCGATGGGGCCAACACTGCTAAGCAGTAACTATTAAAAATGGGGGTAGGTCTCATTCAAAAAAAAAAAAAAAAGACTAGAAGACAGTTGGCTCTCAACTGCAGTCACCAAATGAGAAATTTGGAGACAGATGGACCTGGGGAGGCAGAGCTCGTGTATGACTAGGAGCCATAGGATTCCTGAGGAGGGAAGGGAGGCGCAGAAGTCCAGCAGGCTGCCACCACCGGGGAGGATGGGGGTCAGCCGTGGAGGAGCCCAGGCGGGGCTCGCCGGCTGCCGCTGGGGACAGGCTCCCGGGAAAGGAGAGGCAGCTGGCAGGCAGGTCTCGCAGCCCTTGCAGGAGTGGATTTCGTACTTCAAACTTCGTCCCGGGTGCTGCGCGTGCTGCCACTGACAACGAGCGCACCAACACGCCATTTAGCCAGCACTGATGTGTGTCCTGGCAAGACAGTGCGATAACATCAAGCACATGCTTTTAAAACAACATCCGGGTTATTTAAAAATTTTACTTCATGTTTGTCAGCAACAATCACGCCTCTCAAGCACACAAAAAAAAACATTTTCTTTCTCGGAGTTGCCTACTTTCCAATGATCCTGTGTTGGGCTAACTGGTATCCAAAAACAGAAGTCACCTAAAATTCTAATTATATTAATGTCATTAGGCTGTGAGAGGTTCAGCTATGACTCAGAAAAGTAATTCACTTAGGCATATAATGTAATTCCGGTAACTTGTTTTAATGACAATGACTGCATCTTAAGTACTAGGAATTTAAAAATATCAAATAATGATGAAAAATATCAGAAGTCTAGTTTTCTCTTTTTAAACAGATTTTATTTATTTATTTATTTCTAGAGAGAGGCGAAAAGAGGGAGAAAGAGAGGGAGAGAAACATCTATCAGTTACCTCTCACACGTCCCCAACTGGACACAGGTCCCCAATTGGGGCATGCGCCCTGACCAGGAACCAGGGACCAAACAGGTGACCTTTCGCTTTGTGGGGTGACACCCAACCAACTGAGCCACACCAGTCAGGAAAGATGTCTAGTTTTTATCAGCTTAAGATATTTATATGCTCAATGGCTATGGTCCCCAGAGGATGGTAAAAATAAAATTTGGCATAATTAGAATCATTCTCAAAAGTCTTAGAGTCATTTTCTTACAGCCTAATGCAGTAGCTGACCTTAGACTGCATTCTGTACCCTAGGGGGAAAATACTATCCACTGAAAAAAACAGAATACTATTCATAGTTCAAAGTATTGTATCAATGTCAAGTTTACTGAAATTGATTAGCATGCTGATATAAGAGAGTATTCTTACACTTAAAAAAATACACACAGAAATATTTAGAGAAAATGGCCAAAATGTATATAATTTACTCAGAAGTGATTTTTTTAATCCTCCCTTTAGGACCTGCTCACTGATTTTAGAGAGAGGAAAAGGGAGGGAGGGAAGGAGAGAGAGAGAAGGAGAGAAAAACATCCATGTGTGAGAGAAACATCCTTTGGTCACCCCCCAGACACACCCCAGCCGGGGACTAAACCCAAAGCTGAGGCGTGTGCTCTGACCCGGAACCAAACCCACAACCCTTTGGTCTTTGGGACGACGCTCCAGTCAACTGAGCCCCACCGGCAGGACTCCAAAATGATGTAGAGAGGAAAGCTATAGCTTTACATAGCTTTGCCCCACATACATTCAAAAGGAGAGCACACCAGCCTGAAAAGAAGTAGAGTGGAATATAACAACCAGTGAATTTGAATCAAAGGTACATTTAAATTAGATCCAAATAAAAAGTTTGAATTTTTAAAAAGTCATTCTCACAAAGTAGAAGTACATAGTAGACTGCTTGTCCCATTCTCTAGGAGAATAAGGGAAATATCAGAGTCATTAAAAAATCATCTGAATGACCAAAAGACTCTGGGAAATGATTCAATGACTACCAAGGCTACCTGAAGAATCAAAACTGGCACTGAGAATTCCTGACACCCAGACCACACCCGAACTGAGAAGTAGCCTTTTCTTTACTGAAGTAATCTCAAAATGTAGAGTGACTAGTAGCTTTGCAAGACACTCCAGACACCCAAAAGCCCGTCCCTCCCCGCTGCTTGCTGGTATTTCTTGGACAGGTAACTCCGGCTCGCTATGCCTGTTTCCCCAGGAGTGCGACCAGGACGATGCAAGGGTCTCCCTCACAGGGATGTCACGAGGGTTAAAAGACATAAGTCACGTAAAGTGCTCAGGTCAGCACCTGGCACGAAAAAAGTCAGTCAGTGAGCGTCTTCCAGCATTAGAGCAATTGCTGTTAGTGAAAGAAACGAAGATGGCACTATGGGCCCTCAACCAGACCCCACCGAGAAAATGTGTGGCTGAGGCACAAGTCTAAGTCATTTATTTTTATTTTTAAAAATATTTTATTTATTTATTTTTAGAGAGAGGGAAGGGAAGGAGAAAGAGTGGGAGAGAAACATCAGTGTGTGGTTGCCTCTCACGCGCCCCCTACTGGGGACCTGGCCTGCAATCCAGGCATGTGCCCTGACTGGGAATCGAACCAGTGACCCTTTGCTTCACAGGCCCATGCTCAGTCCACTGAGCTACACCAGCCAGGGCTAAGCCATTTTTTTTAATGGAAGATAAACATAATGGCAAAGTATTCTAGCCATGTTAATAGTCAACAAAACTTCAGGAAGCTCTAACATGTTTAGATACAATACTTCCCCTGGAAATTTGGAAAAAATTCCCTCACCCACCATTTCCCAAGCCACAAATATGCCTTTCGCCCTTTATTCACCCAGCACCCAGCACAATTCCTGTTAGTGAATTAAATCATTCTCCTTTAATTTTGATACCAGTCCCTCCATGAGAGTGACAGACTCCTAACGACAGTAATAAACTATTTCCAAACTATTAAAAATCCTAATGCAAATTATACAACTGCCAGGAATTGAAAAATGATATATTATTTATTTAATAACCTTGTTTATCAAAAAGCATTTTTCAAAACCTGGGTCCTAATTTGTTTTTCCCATTGCACTTCCCGTTCCAATCAGCCTCCAGCCAGCCTCCAGCCAGACATGGCCACGTAAATAGACTCCAGGCATGCCTGCCCTGCGTCCTCGACAGGCCTGCCCGGACATGTCCAAATCCCCGCTTCCACTGCGCTGGAATCCCCCCACGGGAACTGGATGGTCCCGGGCTCTGTCCTCCTTGGACCTCGGCTATCTTGGCTGGTGCCACCGAGATTCCTGTGGCTGAGTCCTTCAGACACTTCAAAACCTACCCTCTGGATCACACCAATGTAACCCTGGCAGGGTTGTACTTTGTCATTTTTCTATTTTAAGACTACAGCCCAGGAACCAGCTGGTACTGCAGGGGGACAGACGCACTCCCACCCAAAGTCCCTCGAATCCATTTCCCGAGGGACTCAGGCCTCTGGCCCAAGAACACGTGTGAGGGTTTCTGAAGAACTTGGGGCGAGCCAGAAACCGGGAACAAAGCTGCAATCCTGGTGAGAAAGAGGGGCTCCTTAGCTACTTGAGTTCCCAAAAGAGCTATTGATAGGTCTTTATCTTTTCCAGCACCAAAAAACTGTTGGGGTGACTTTATGGCCCTGACGCATCCCATAAACAGTGGTGTCGGTGAAAGACCACGGGAAGGCCAGTCACTAGAGTTTCTTGAGATTGCTGGAGGCTAATGGCCTGATGACGACACCAACACAGGGATCGGATGACGCAAAAGGTTGGCAATACTTGGGGCCTCTGAGGGGACAGTCTTGACAGAGACTCGGGCAGTTCATTCACTGGGGATGTAGAGGCGGGGCCCAGTCAGTAAAATGCCCCAGTATGAACGGTAACACTTGGTGCCTGGACCAGCAGCAGCAGCGTTAGCTGGTGGACGCTGGTGGCTTGTTAGAAATTCGAGCTCCAGAACACTGCCCCAGAACCACTGAGCCAAAATCACTGAGGGGAGTTCCCAAAATCTGTTTCAACAAGCACCCCAGGGCATTCTTAAGCACACTAAAGTTTAAGACCTACTAGAATCATCTACTAAAAGACCTAGAGTCATTTCAATCTCTGAGTGAGGCTTGGCTACCTGACGTTCCAAAGCTACCAGAGACCCACACGAAGGTATCCAAAGCAACCAGAATACCTGCGTGTGGCTCTCTGGTCGCGCCCCGAGGAGCCAGGTTCCGCCCTGGTCCCCAGCCAGCCCTGGCCAAGGTTCCTGCACAGAATCTGAGCTGCGCCACAGCAGTGCACTCAGGCTGGTGAAGGCCTTCGGCCACAGTGTCACCGAGACATTTTTCCTAAGGCTGTTCCATCTGCTCACCCTTATCTGTTCGAAGACCTTCCCTGGCTGGGTTGTCTAGGAATGAGGATGTGCCTCCCATCCCTTCCAGCCAGGCGTGTTGAATGGTACATTTCTCAAGACGAGATCTGACTCTGAATGAAGAATAGAGCCCTGGTCTTCTCTTGAGTTGACGCTTGGTCCACTTCGCCTCCCGGGGACGTGCCTGAAATGTCTCCCAGGAGACCTGCAGTGGCTTCCCAGAAGGGCACTTCAGCCCCGCCCAGGGGGCAGGAAGCCAAGGCCACCGCCACTCGTATGACCTACCTGTCCCAGAACTGGGAGCCCTAAGCAACCAGACGCAACAGCCCTGCAAGGTCAATGTGATTATAAGCAGTGTCCTCCAGGCGCCATGACATCTCCCGGGGCAGAGCCCGAGCCCAGGGTGGGAGGGCCTCCCCCCACCCCTCTGATGCCAGGCCACCTCCTGGCCTCGGGTTGCTTCCTGCCTCAGTCATCTCAGCGATGCTCACAGCAGGACCCGACTCTGTCAGTTCCCACCTTGCACCTCCCCACTCCCTCTGGCCAAAGTCCCCATCCTGGGTCGGTGAGGTGCACCTTCTCCACACCTGCACCGGTGCCGCTGAGCAAGGACAGAAGCCTCAAAAAGTACCAACTGGTGCCCTGACCCACAGGTGAGATGTGATTTCAGCTGGGTCTTTCTTTTTTTTTTTTTAAGATTGTATTAATTAATTAATTTATTTATTTATTTGAAGAGAGAGGGGAGGAAGGAGAAAGAGAGGGAGAGAAACGTGGACATGCGAGAGAAACATCCATGGGCCGTCTCTCACACGCCCTCAGCCAGGGACCTGGCCTGCATCCCGGGCATGTGCCCTGACCAGGAATCCAACCAGCAACCCTGGGGTCGCAGGACAACGCCCAGCCCACCGAGCCACACCGGCCAAGGCTCCACTGGGTCCTGTAATCGCCGAGCAACGTTGCACACACATCTCCCTTTCCCATAATGGGAATCCCATAAATTTCCCATAATTTCCCATTTCTTGTGCTCTCTTCCAAACTCTCACTGCTCTGGTCATGCACTCCCACACCCACTCCCACTCCCCTCACTTCCAGTAAACTTGACCTCAAGCACTTAACCAGCAAATGGCTGGCATCAGGCAAGCACCACCTCAGATCTGTCCCCTGCCAGCATGCACCGTAAGTTCGCCCAGTTCCCCACCACTTCTAACTGCCTTCCCTCCAGTCACAGAGAGTCTCGTTTTCCTGTCTGTGTTCTTCACTGCACGCCCGTCCCTCTCCTCCAGAAATGCTCTTGATGAGCAACTTCCCCTCCATCATTTTACATTTCTCTCTAGACAGTGCTTTTATTAACTTCAGCCTATAAATATGCCTCACTAAAATTTCTAAAGTGAGATTATATAAAATTGAAATAATATAATTAATAAAGGTTGCCTACCTCACACACACACACACACTCACACACACACTCACACACACACGCTTCTGCCTTGGCTAGCCTATAAAAAATAAAAGAAACCTTATTTGTGACTTGGTCTAGACACCACCTGTGGGGTGGCCTCTGCCCCCTCACCCACCGTCATCCCTCAGTCCTCCGCAGCTCAGACTTTCCTCCAGTTCATCACCTGAAGAGGCCTGACAAAGGTTACCAATGACCCCAAGCTCCCAACACAGTGGACCGTCCTGTCCTTATCTGAAGGACCTCTCCTTGGTTCGTACACTGCTGACCAGACTCCTGCGACTGGCCCTGGCTTTTGCATCACTGCACTTCCTGCCTCACCAATCACAGGGGGCTTCTTTATGGCTCCTGTCTTCTCACCTGAAGACTGGGGGTCAAAAGCTGACCGTCCACACACAGCATCTGACTTAGAGTTTATTTGGTCACACCAACCTGTAAAATAATTTTGAACTAGTTGACAATATTTAAAATGTAGGAAATTTTACCCCCCCCCCCCATCTAGATTTCTACTTGCTCTTGAAAAATCTGAAAGCCAGGTTATCACCAGGTCTTTGAGTCCCCGGGGGCCTGTCATGGGAAGCAGAGTGACCAGCCAGCCACTCACGCATTTAGACGAGGTGGTCCTTGCGGTGGTCTCCCTCGTCCACGGCACCTGCCGTGTCCCCCGCTGCCCTTTGCCTGCTTGCCTCACTCATCTACCCAGCTGGCCACCCTCGACACAGTGTGCTGGGGGACTCACAGAACCCCGCTGTCAACACGGTTTTCCGAGCAGGCCACATGCTGGTGGCTGCAGACACCCTCGGTCAGCCCTGACATTTTACTGCACCTCCGTAATACACCTCAAAGCCTACCGCCCCCGATGAGGGGTGCACCCCACCCTGCTTGCTTCCTCCCATCCATTTCTTCCCCATCAGAATCTCAGATGAGTGCATCCGACATGGGAGCCAAGTCCCCAGCCAGGGAGGCCGGGGAGGCCGAGAGTCGCGGGGTCGAGCTCCCAGCTGAGAAGGGAGAACTCAGCTTGGAGAAAAGTGGAGAAGCTGTCCCAGCAGCCACAACGACAGTGGGAGAGACCACGGAAAAAACCTCAACAAAGACAGGTGTCGCGTCCTTAGAAGGGGGACCGCCAGAGTCTACAGACGGTGCAGAAATCTCCGTCCACAAGCTTCAGGNACTAGTTGACAATATTTAAAATGTAGGAAATTTTCCCCCCCCCCCCATCTAGATTTCTACTTGCTCTTGAAAAATCTGAAAGCCAGGTTATCACCAGGTCTTTGAGTCCCCGGGGGCCTGTCATGGGAAGCGGAGTGACCAGCCAGCCACTCACGCATTTAGACGAGGTGGTCCTTGCAGTGGTCTCCCTCGTCCACGGCACCTGCCGTGTCCCCCGCTGCCCTTTGCCTGCTTGCCTCACTCATCTACCCAGCTGGCCGCCCTCGACACAGTGTGCTGGGGGACTCACAGAACCCCGCTGTCAACACGGTTTTCCGAGCAGGCCACATGCTGGTGGCTGCAGACACCCTCGGTCAGCCCTGACATTTTACTGCACCTCCGTAATACACCTCAAAGCCTACCGCCCCCGATGAGGGGTGCACCCCACCCTGCTTGCTTCCTCCCATCCATTTCTTCCCCATCAGAATCTCAGATGAGTGCATCCGACATGGGAGCCAAGTCCCCAGCCAGGGAGGCCGGGGAGGCCGAGAGTCGCGGGGTCGAGCTCCCAGCTGAGAAGGGAGAACTCAGCTTGGAGAAAAGTGGAGAAGCTGTCCCAAAGACCCTAGCAGCCACAACGACAGTGGGACAGACCACGGAAAAAACCTCAACAAAGACAGGTGTCGCGTCCTTAGAAGGGGGACCGCCAGGGTCTACAGACGGTGCAGAAATCTCCGTCCACAAGCTTCAGGAGTATTTTCACAGCACCGCTCAACAACCCAGGAGCCGAGCGCAGGCCGGGGGCAGGGGCTCCGTTCAATTAGACGGCAGCTTCCAAACGCCCCGCACTGTACCAGCCCCACTCGGAGGGGCGTGGTGAGGGCAGAGAAATGGCTAGAGGACAGCGGCACCGGGCAAACACGGAGAGCAGAGCCATTTCCCACGTAGCGGATGAGTGGCCGTGAGCATCTGGCAGAATGTTTTCGAAGGAAAGTTCCCGAACCCCAGCATCTGGTGGACCGGGCAGGAGACGGGGCTGGCAAATACACTTGGGGGCCTGCACCCAAATTCACGCAGCCACGGCGGGAAAACCAGCACCACAGACTGGGAGAGTCAGACCTCTGCGCTCACGACAGGGACAGAGATCCGGGTGGCGACAGAAAAAGGACCGGATGGAGACGGACGATTTCCTTCGCTCACATCCAGGGGCGGCGGCAAGGGACATAGACAGACGCAACATTTTCAAAATGGCTTTGTGTGACTCGTTGTTTGTCCCTCTGTTTCCAATCCTCCCGAAGAGCTTTGCATTTTATGGGCTAACGTCAAACCTCCGCAAAACCCACAGTGTCACTCATTTATATTTTATGACAGTAGTTTTGGGATCAACTGCTATTCTTTTTTCAAAAACCTTACATATGACCCCAGTATTAAATTATTGCAAGGCTTTACCAATTAATTAGGAGGAACATATAAACAAGTTCATATCCATATACAGGGTCCAGCAGAAGCAATGCCAGCCTGAGTGTGGTTGGCAGGGTGATAACATGGGTGTCATAATTCATAGTTTTAACTTGGACATTCTGCCTAAAATGTCATACAGTGTGCTTGAGTGGGATGTTGTTATGTTATAGCATTACATGCTTATGATTTTATAATAAAAGATTTCACAATAAAAGATTTTGTAATAAAAATATAAAATGCAGAACTTGTCAGAGAACTATTGTGCCTTTAAACGTTTGTGGACATCCAGAACAGTCAAAGGTATAGAGACAGAGAGATGAGGGGTCGCTGGGGGGCGGGGGCTGGGGGAACGGGGCGGGTGGGCGCAGGGCTTCTTTGTGAGAAGACGACCGTGTCCTCCCACTGTGCGTGGTGGCGGCGGCGTGGCTCTGCGGTGCTCTGACACCATCGAACTGTGCTCTTCAAATGAGCGAGTCTCGTGAGATGTGAACTGTATCTCAATAAAACCATTATTTTAAAAAAAAACTGCCCAGTTAATCTAAGTGGAAGTACTCACTTAAGTTCCAAATGGTTTTAGTTTTGTAAGAATTGATTCATGAAAGACATTGTTACATGTTAACATGTTTTGTTGTGTATCCATATTTAGCCCAGATTTCTATACCCTTAAACACCAGGTTTGAGGGTGGCAGCAATCAACCAAGCATGAGAATTAGAGTTCTAATAAAGCTAATCATTTTAGCCTCGGGAGGAAAAAAATTTTTTTCATGGATTAAAAATATGGCATAAGTTTCCCCAGTTTTATTAGTGTATCAACTACATTATTACCACAGAGAAAATCGGAAAAGGAGTCAGGATTTTACAGGAAACAAAACAAAACAAGACAGTTTACCAATATACATTTCTTCTAAAGATGACTCAGCAGCCCTGAATGGGTAGTTCGGTTGTTTAGAGCGTCCTCATGACACCAAGGTTGTGGGTTCGACCCCCGGTCAGAGCTCTCACAAGAAGCAACCAGTGAATGAGTGAATAAGTGGAATGACAGACCTCTATCTCTCTCCCTGCCTCTCTCACCCTCCCTCCCTCTCGCTCTAAAACCAAGCAATCAATAATAAAGAAATAAAAAAATTACTAAGAAAACTTTCAGGTTAGGAAAATGTTAAAAATCCCAGTCTTATCATATAGTACTTTTGTATTGAAAGCACTTCACATATAATTAAAAGAACAACTGCCAAAATCATAGAAAATTTTTACCAAAACAGGGAGAATAATGTTTGTCCCACCTGCCTGTTAAGGCAGTTGAAGAGTCTTAAGGAGATTAATTGTATCATCATGTGTTTTTATTGGTATGCTGCCGATTTCCATCAGCTCAGAAGTTACATTTCTCCCCTTTTACTGTGGAGTCATGCTAGAAAAGAGAATTATTAGTACGTGCAGAACAGTTTTATCTGCAGCAATATTTCAGATTGACTTGTTATATTTCATCTAGAAATGACAAGTTTGCACTCTCTTTTGGCAAATATATGTACATACGCTCTTGCTTTCTGACACGGGCATATTGTTCATTTTCTAAGGAAAACTTTCATGCCCAAAATAAATATACTTTATTTTCCACTTAGAAACCAAGTAGACAATTAAGCACTACCATCTAAATGCTTATTTTCTTTAACTAACTGACAGCATTTTTCACAAATTACAGTTTTTACTTATTTTATTTATTTTGTTTAAAGATTTTATTTATTTATTTTAGAGAGGGGAGGGAGGGAGAAAGAGAGAGAAACATCAGTGTGTGGTTGCCTCTCACATGGCTCCCACTGGGAACCTGGCCTGAAACCCATTCTTGTGCCCTGACTAGGAATCAAACCTGTGACCCTTTGGTTTGCAGCCTGCACTCAATCCATTGAGCTGCGCCAGCCAGGGCACAAATTGCAGTTTGTAAATTGCAGCTTTTCCTTTCAGCGTGTGGAAGGAGAAAAGAGCTATGTCTTTTCTCCTTGACAAGGATCTTTTGCAAAACCTTCCAATCTTACTCAGGTTCTCAGTCCTTACAGTTGGATATGCACCTTGATTTAGTTTTTGTTTATTTGTTTTACATTTTAATTTGATAATTCAGTCTCTCTTGGGGGGGGGACTTGAGAATTTATGCAAATACTTTGTGGTTTATTGATTATATATCTCAAGATATAATATGCAACATACTATAGCAATGATGCATATGCACAGATATGGACGGATGGGCGGATAGGCAGATACAGACAGATGACAGGCAGACAGACAGACAAATGGATGACAGATGGACAAAGACCAGTGGATAGACTATTTTGAAAAACGTTTATCTTATTTTTTATAGGATTTAACTTTCCTTTGTCTTTACCCAGTCAAACACCTTCAATGGGTCCTTATTTTGTAGAAAAGTGTTTACAGTTTGTAAGTTACTGAATCCTCAAAAGGTCCACAAATCTGCATGCATGCCAAACATTGTCCTGTGTCTAGGGACACGTGGATACCCATTTTTGCTATGTCTGTAGATGCTTTGGTGATAAATACAACACAAACTTTTTTTAAAAGTCATTGATTTCATAGTAGCTTTTTATTTTCAGACAAGTCAAAATTATGATTACCAAGGGGTGTTTGTACTGGGGGGAAAATGAAACAACTACTGGGGAAACAAGTCTGAAATCAGCTGCATTTAATTGTAAAACTCATTAATCAAAGTTGTGCTGGGTGATACCTGTACTACAAAAGCATGTACTTGGCTTTGTGAGACACAGCCACATGAATGAGACACGGTTGCTGTATCTCATTCCGGTTCCACAGGGATTCTGATTGACTTGGGAGACAGTCATGGTTCTCAATGATCCTTCCATGAGTTCCGGTGTGAAAAGCATGGAGGTGGGCAAATGCCCACTGGACCCAGAGACCCAGAGTACAAGGAATTTCACTGCCAAAGCTCCGAGAATAAGGCTGTAAGGGCGGAGTCGCAGGATAGGCTGGAAAGGTGAGCTGCAGCCAAGTTGCTGTAGGTTAGGCTGGGGAATTGAGTCTTCATTCTGGAAGTAAAGAGCAGCCACTGAAGTTTTTCACTCAGCGAACCTCTGTGGGCACCCACGATGTGACCAGCAGTGAGCCAGGTGCTGGAAATGCGGTGATCACCAAGGGAGACAAGGTGCCTCCCACCCTCAGCCTCTGAGCGAGAGAATAACGGCATCTGATCTCTAGATCTGGAAGATCGATCTGTGGACAAGATTGACTATTTCCTTTACTTCCGATCACTGGTAAGGGGAAATCCTCTTGGGCAGATAAAATGTTTTTGTTATTAATAATGCCCCTCACCTGTCATTACCTCCAACCCCCCGAATAGGGAAGGTGCAGTCTAAAAAAGAGTCTTTTCTTTATGGAGACAGATGAAGAGCAGGAAGACTGTTAGGAGTTGAAGCGTGTCCTTGAATTTTAACACTTGGAAGTCCTGCTCCCAATGCTTCAGAACTCGGCCTCACATGGAAACAAGGTCATTGCAGAAGGAATTCATTAAGATGAGGCCATTTGGGGTGGACTCTCCTCCATTCTGACCCGTGTCCTTCTAAAAAGGGGAGATTTGGAAGCAGTGGCACGCAGGGAGGACACCACAAGGAGATGAGAGCTGAGGTCAGGGTGACGCTCTACAAAGCAAGGTTTCCAGAGATCGCCAGCCCAGCGCCGGAAGCTAGACCAGAGGCATGCACAGATTCACCCTTGTGGCCTGGAGAAAGACCTAGTTCTGATGACACCTTGACCTTGGAATTGGAGCCTCAAGAACTTCGAGACAATAAATGTCTTCTCTTAGAACCCCTCTCAGTCTGCAGAACTTCGTTATGGTGGTTCTTGAAAACTAATAGGAAGATGAAAGCTAAAAATGTTCTGCATTAAAAAGAGAACAGAGAGAGACCCTCACTGCCACGGTGAAATCAGACTGGTGAGGGTGAAGGGTCTGTGAAGCTGGGCAAAGGGAAGGTCAAGGGGAAGACAGGAAGCTAAAAGGGAACTTTAAGGGAAGAACGGAAACATGAATAGGAATTTTCCACGGGATTTCTGGGCACTGTGTGTTCTCACTCTCCAGCTCCCCCAGAAGTGTGCAGTATGCTCTCCACTGTTTGCTTTGGAGGGACTGAGACTTGAGGGTTTGGGATGCAATAAAAAGCCGAGTCCTAGTTCAAGGTGCGCGTGACAAGGATGACAAGGTTTCCCATGAGCGATGCTGCACTTGCATTCATTCCACAGATGTTCATTAAGCACCGGCTGTGAGTCCGGTGTAAGGCCAGTGGTGTGGGACTCTGGAATAAAGAAGGCAGCCACAGCCCCTGTGTTCCTGGCGCTCGAACTCCAGGGATAGAACGGACAATAAGTAGTTCCTCACACCTCCATTAAGGTGTGACTGTTGGTTTGAGTAAGTTCACTTATATGAGTAACATATGTAAAGGCGAAGCACAGAATGCTGGGATACTATATGACATAGACCGAGGGTTCCTGAAGCCGAGACTCAGGGTGGAGGAGGAACTCGAGGACAGCAGTGAGCCCGGGTTTCGATGGGCAGTGACGAAGATCAGCCCATGGGCCCAGACAGACTGAAACAGTTCGTACTCCTAATCTGAGGGACCACACAGCTTGGTCCATCTGAGAAGCAGTAGGGAGGCCCCTGAGTTTGGAGCCGGAAATAATACAAGGGAGGCAGCGAAAGGGGGAAATGAAGTTGGAGAGGGCAGCCCAGGCCAGATCATGCAGAAAATGTGCGAAGGATGAGGCATTAAAAGAGTAAGCACTTTCCCCCAAGCTAATTGTGACAGCCTACCAAAAAAGAGCATTGATTCCAAAATGTTATTTAGACTGAAAAAAAAAACCCCACATAAAACGTTAAGCCATTGGTTTGCACTTCAAACACCTAAGCCAGCCACAGACTTGAGGTTTTACGGTTCCTTGGCTGTGAAGGTAAATATTATGGGTTGTAATACACCTGACCCAAACCTTGACATCCCTTTACAAGGAACACGAGAGAGGGAACTAAATCGGTGTGTCACTTGCTGTCACGCTAAGGGACACGACACCAGCAAACCCTCTGTCTCCTGCAATAAGAGCAAGTTCGCCCATTCTATGATCAATATATTTGTATCTGCTAGATTCTGAACTCCAAAATTCAGGAGCAGTGTCTGTTCAGTTCATCATAGCTTCTCACCTGCCACCTAATAAGATAGTGCCTGACACTCAGGTGACCTTCGGCGGGTATTTGCAGAATGAAATAGCTGCATTCAGGGTTGACATTATTTACCATTCCATGAATTCTTGGCTATAATTCGTCACTCCAGAACATTCCCTACACCTGCCTAATCTGCTAATTATTCCCCATCGTTGGACCCATGTGAGGAAACAGCTGACATCACTTCCGGGAGTCTCTGACAGGCTCTGCATAAACTCTGTGGGCCTATGGAATTCACAATGGCTGAACTGCCTATTTCTCTGATCAATGACAAGGCTCTTTGAACCGAATTCCTCACCAAAAGTATAGAAGCCTTTCTGGTTAAAGAAGTCTTCTTTCAGCACGCCCCCAAAAATGAAGGCGTAAAGACAATGTAGATGCTAGCATGTCACGATCGGACTTCTCAAGACAGATAAGAGAAAAAAGCCATGTGTCTGACAAATGTTCAAGGGCTGTGATTAAAAACAAATGATAAGCTCGAGGTTCTGTAAAGTCATCCAAAATCAAAACTGCGGCTCTAACCTCACTTAGCTATCTTTATTGTGTTACAATGTGCCAGAAGGGCAACACGACTCCCCAGAGCGCAAGGAGCATACTTCTCTGAGCTCTGCTTTGAATCACACTGATATATTGTAGCGCTGTGGTTGCTGAAGTATTCCATGTTAGAGCTGTGTGTGTGTGTGTGCGTGCGTGCGTGCAGAACAACATATGGGATACTGCTTTGTTAGGCATTTTTCTCCCGATGAGTCAATTAGCAATACATCATCACACACCAGCCCGACTTTGCCTCCACGTGAGGCCAATCTGTGTCTCTCCCTGAACATGGTGAAAACCAGGGCAAAAAAAGTGGGAGCAGGCCCTTATTTCATGCTTTGCTGAATAGTTGCAGCCCACAGTCACTGGTGTGCCCACTGCAGAGGTGGAGGCGCTCCCACAGTGCCAAGCTCAAGGTCATTTGGGGTGGAAAAAAATAAGTGGCGAGAGTAGCAGAACCATGTGGAGGCGGTCGTCATCCTTTGTTCTTACCGCACCTGAGAGAACATGACCAACAGTCCCATGAACCAGGGGTTGGCAGGATCTGTGGCCAGAGGCATTTCAAGACTCCTCGGAGAGTCAAAGAAGCTAGACTCGAACTCGTCAGTACAACGCCCAGAATGCAATTCCGTGATCATCTGTTTGCAGTTAGCAGTCCCTCTCTGTAAGCGCATCCCTGTGCTAACAGAGTATGAATACATCAACATGATTACATTTGACTGCTTTAATTTCCAAATTGAATCATCACAGACTACTTAGTTGATTCAATTCAAGCAGCAGTATTTTTTGAGGCTTAATCTCAAGCCCAGAACTTTGCTGGATGCTTCAGGTTTATAAAAGAAATAAGAGGTGTTTTTTTTTTCCCTGTAAACAGGGGGCAAGTTCACTCGTGAGCTAAGAAACTCGCAGAGAACGCAACTGGAAGTAATACAAAAGGGTATGTACCGTATTTGCTGTGTATAATGCACACCCTTGTTTTCCATACCCATTATTATACTCCTGGAATGTAACCATTATACCCATGTACAATGCGAATCCGTTTGCCCCCCAAATTTGGGCAAAACAGTGCACATTATACATGGCAGAATATGGCCATCAGGAGCTGAGCCATTTAACGTGAACCACGCAATAGACTCTATTTAAATTGAACAAGTCCCAGCCCAGTTCTCGGCCAGCAGAGGACTTGGCATTGGTTTGCGGAGTAGGGGCAGAGCCCGGTACCACACCGGAGGGTGAAGGTGTCTTCGACAGAGGGACAACGGCGGCAGAGGCGAAGAAGGGGGAGCCAGCCTGGCCGCAGCACGCAGGACCACCCACCGCAGCACGCAGGACCACCCACCGCTGGGACAAGCCTGCTGTAAAGTCCCGCCCCAAGGCCGAGGCTGGTCTGAAACCACGCCGGTCATGAAGCTCCTGGCGCCCAGACACCCCGTTCCCAGTGGTCGTGGCCTGTTCGTGGTAGCTCCCGTCTAGTAGTCCTGGCTCTGGGTCCGGAGCGGTCCTGCCACGTTGCCGCGGGTGTTGCAGAAACCGGCCCCAGGGCTCTAGTGATGGGCCTCGCAACCCACAGGTGCCCTCACGGCCAACACGACTCTCGGAGCTTTTGTGAAATGGGTTGAAATATATCCACCATTGCTTAACTGCGTCAGATATTATACTGCTATTTAGTCTACATAATCTTGTCTTGTCCTTGGGCCCCACTGCCACTGATAGTGGAAGGAAAACAGTGCCTACTTAAAATGAACCGCCCCCCTACCGCTGGCCTGGTTAACAGTCTCTTCATCAACCAAGAATGTTAACTCTTTATTGCACAGCCAGACATCTCCTGCTGCCGAAAGGGTCTCCTCTGCCGGTCTTCCGCCGGTCTTCCGTGCCAAGATCCTTTCTGAGTAGGGAGGGAAGCTTCCGTGTCATGTACGTGCTGGTGGGAAGGAGAGGAGCCTTTGGTCTCTCTGCTCTTGACACAGCAGGCCCCATGCAGCAGCCGCTGGCCACGTGTGAGCACTGGAAAAGGGGCGAGGCCAAATCGAGTTGTGTTGCAGACGTGAAATACTCACTGGCTTTCCAAAAGACTTAGAGAAATGCACATGTATGTATAATTAATATATTTATGTTGATTACAATTTGAAATGGAAATACGTTGAATACATTGGGTTAAATACAGTCAAATATGTTAACTACTAAAATTAATTTCACCTTTTAGTTCTTTTACCTTTTTAATGTGGTTACCAGAACATTCTAAGTTGCCCGTGTAGCTTGCACTGCCTTTTCCTTGGCCAGAGTTGTCCTGGGCCCTCTGCCTCCCTACAGGGCAGCTGGCCTGTCTCCTCGCCCGTGCGCCCTGGTCTGTGCTCAGAAGGGCTGGTCCTGCATGGTCGCAACACTGCTGATGACCAGTCCTGGCCTCCAGCCGTAAATTCTCCACCAGTAACAGCTTCCTTTCCCAAGGTAAGCCACTTTGATCTGTCAATCTGTGAAGCTGTGATTTGCAGTAAGAAGCTTGCATCCTCTCTGGCCTTCTCCCTTTCTGGCCCCCAGCTCCTACTGCTATTGGAATTTCCCGGGAGGAGAGGAGCCGAAGGTGTCTCTTGTTATGTTAATGAGTGGCTCTGTGACAGGATTTCCCTTCCTGGAAGCCACTGGAGAGGGCCTGGAGGTGAGTCACTGTCCAAGATCAACAATCAATGATCAGTGATCAACGATGCAACCACACCCAGGTCCTGAGGCCTCCATAAAACCCGAGGGCTGGGCTTTCGAGGGCTGCTGGCTTGGGGGCCGCGTGGAGGTCTGGGGAGAGTGGGTGCTTGGAGGGGGTGGAGGAACCTCGCCCCGTCCCCCACGACCTGTGAGCCTCTTCCACTTGGCTGTTCCTCAATTGTATTCTTTTATAACAAACCAGGGACCTAGCGGGCAAAATGCTTCTCTGGCGTCTGTGAGCCGCTCTAGCAAATTAATTGAACCCAAGGGGCGGGGAGTGTGGAACCTCTGAGTCATGGCCACTGGGTCCCAAGCACAGGTGACACACCCTGGACTTGTGACTGGCATCTGAAGTGGGCAGAGGGAGGGGGCAGTCTCACGAGAGAGAACCCTTCACCTGACATGATGAGAGACAGCGGCAGACTTGTGTTAACTCGCAGGACACCAGCTGGTGTTTGAGAATTGCTGGTGGCAGCGGGGGACCCCACCCCACCCCACACGGGATTGGGGGAGGAAGTCTTACCCCCTGTGGCAGCTCTGCTTCCTGCTGCAAAGTAGCAGGTGGAGGTCACAGGCTGAGGGGCAGGTCCCAGGCCCATCGGGCTAGAAGCCTCCCCTGCCCCACTGACTGGCCACTCCAGAGCTATGGAAGATAAAGCTCCGTCCCGCTGAGGGGTCTCCCCTGCCCCTCCCCCACCAGGGGCTCCTGTCCCCTCGGCAGGCCCTCCTCTGTCCTGGCCTCAGAGTGATAGCTCATCAAATTCCTGTTCAGAAGTTCAGTTCTGCGTATCTGCTCGGCCTCATCTGCCCCCTTCACCTCCCTCACATCAAACCCTCTCTTCGCTCTTCCTGCCCCGGAGGCACTTCCCGCCCCGCCCCCTCTGCGAGGATGTGGGAGCCACGGCAAAACTGCAGTCTGGTTCGGGAGACCGGCTCCTGACACTCCGGAGAGCTTAGGAGACGGTCCGCAGAGCCACGGGTCTCTCCTGGAGAACTAGGCGGCGGCGCCAATGCTGGTGACGTAGTTGGTGACACGCATGCACACGTACCAGTCTTACCTGGACTGCCCTGGTTTCCTGAAATCCTGGGATTCCCTACAGAACAATCGCGTCTAGGCTTCACATAAACAATTTCATTCTTTCCTTTGACATACAGGGTCTGGCACAAATAGTGCCCCCCTTTTTTCCACAAAATCTTTTATTATAAAATCACAGGCATGTCATTCTGTAACATAACAATGCCCCACTGAAGCACACCATATGACATTTTAGGTGACACGTTCAAATTAAAACTATAAATCATGACACCCATACTCGTCCCCTACCAACCACACTCAAGCAGGCATTACTTCTGCCGGATGCTGCGTGTTCAATAATACTTACATGACACATATTCATTTAAAAAATTCAAACAGGACAGAAAAGGCCAAATAAGAAAGAGCATCCCAAATACCAACACCCAGGGCTAATGACAATGTTGTGAAGTTTCCCAGAGACTGTGATTCCAGATCTCTGTACTTGGAGATCAGTTCTAACTACACAGGACTGTTCTACACACGCTGTCTTTGTTCACTGACAGAAGCTCGTGAGTACATTTTTGCGTTAATTAATAAAGGAACCTCCATTGATTTTAATGGCCATTGAGCATTCCACTGTAGGGCCGTACCCTAATTTTCTCGTCCAGGCCCCTGTGGATGGGTTGGGAGGGGCTGAAATGAGCAGGGCCAGGTCGGGCCTCCAGGTCAATACACTAGTTTGCGCGTGTGCAATTGTGCCCTCGAATAAATTTCAGAAGAGAGATTGTGGGTAAAGCTGTATACATTTTATATTTTCATGAATTATGTCAAATTACCTTGTAGGAAGGCTTTTTTTTTCTCTCCACTTCTTCTAACAATGGGTCACTCCAATCTTTTAAAACTTTATAGTTGTAGAAATTATATCTCACAGTTGTTTTTAGTTACATATCTTTGATTATTAATATTTTCATATTTTTCCCAAATGTGTTTCTTCATATACTGCTGGCCCATTAAAACTTATCACTGATTTTTCATATTGAATTGTTATGTTTTTATAGATTTATTCATTTGTACATTATGGCTATTGATCTTTTGACATGTAAATTTTTCTTAGTTTTTATTCATCTTTCAGCCTGTTTACTGCATTTTTCCATAAAGATGTTTTATCATTTAATGCACTTTCCAGTTTCTCTGATAGTTTCTGAACAACTAAATATAAATATATACACATATTTTCTTCAAATTTTTTTACACTTACTATACTTATCTTTCCAAAATCACTGGCTGTTTAAATACCATCTTTTATACTACTGGTTTGAATATACCTTTACCATATAATAAATGCCCATGTATAAATTTGGTCCTATTCCTTGACTTACCAACATTTTCTATAAACCTCTCTCTGAGCCGATAAAAAACACTTTTTTTTTTAAAAATCAGTAGCTTTACAGTACACTTTAATATGCGGTAGGGCATATTGTCATCCCCCAAACTCACCCTCAGGAGGGTCACAGCATGGGTTCTTTTGCTCTCTGGCTTCTGGTTGAAGTCAGATGATGCAGAGATGGAAGAGATCAAGGGTGGTAGGGGTGAGTGTTTATCCACCAGTGACTGGCTGTGCCTCTCATCCCAGCAAAAGTCCCTGCTCCTAAAAGCCAGCCTTCTTGCTCAGCTTTCTAAATTCTGCGTTTCAGTGAGGGCTGACTCTCGTTTCTGCTTCAGTCCCAGGAGTGACGACAGGTGCCGGCATCCCCAGTCCTGGGCTGTTGTTCTCGATATTCCAGTTTCCCGATTTGCTGTCTGAACCTTTAGAAACAGTCCTGTTTTCACCCTCTCCTCTCAATAGACCAGCTTGAGTGTGTCATCTGTCTCTCGTGGGAAAATCTTACTGATTCAAGCAATGACAGTGAGTACTTCTGCCTAATCCTGGCTCCAGTAGGAATATTTCTAGAGTTTCACCATTAATCATGACACCCATACTCTTCCTGTGGCTTCATGTAGCTGTAGTGTAGCTGTGACATTTCACCATGTCACACTCAAGCACACCATATGACATTTTAGGTGACACGTTCAAATTAAAACTATAAATCATGACACCCATACTCTTCCCCTACCAACCACACTCATCAAGAGTATGGGTGTCAGCTACACCCATACAGCTACAGGGTGTATAAATTTTATTTATACATTTTTAGACAGAGGGGAAGGGAGGGAGAGAAAGGGAGAGAAATATCAGTATGTGGTTGCCTCTCATGCTGGGGGCCTGGCGCACAACCCAGGCATGTGCCCTGACTGGGAATCAAACCAGCCACCCCTTGGTTCTTAGGCTAGTGCTCAATCCACTGAGCCACACCAGCCAGGGCTGAAATATACTTTTTGTTTTATTCATTTCCTGCGGCTGCTATAATAAATCATTACAACTTGGTAGCTTGAAACCGTAGAAATTTACATTCTCACAGTTCTAGAGACATGAAGTCCGAAATAAAGATGTCGGCAGGGCCGCATTCCCTCTGGAGGCTTCAGAAAAAGACCCAGCTCTTCCCTCTCCCACCTTCTGGGGACACGGCATCCCTGGGCTCGTGGGCCGGTCACTCCAGTCTCTGCTTCTGTCTACACATGGTGTCCTTCCCTGTAGGTCTGCCTCAAAGCTCCCTCTGCCTCTCTCATGAAAATGCATGTGACAACATTTGGGGCCCACCTGGATGATCCAGGGAATGCCTTGCTCTTAAAATGTCTGACTGAATCACATCCTCTCTATGGAAGGTAATATTCACAGACTCTGGATGCCTGGGTTTATCTTTTGGGAGTGGAGGCTGGAGGCACCATTCAGCCCACTACAGCTATTAAACTAGTAAAACTTTAAACACAACAAATGCTTGATGCAGGCAAGAGAGCTGCAAAACCAGGATGCATACACGTCTACAGCTGATGGGACGATAAATTGGCACAGCTCTCAGAACAATGTGCTAGTGTGAATTAAGACCACTAAAAATACTCACACTCCTGTCCAGTAATCTCACGTCTAGAAATCTGTCTTAGACAGATATATTTAACTATGGACAAACAGAAGATTCAAATGTATATGTGTATAAAAATGTGTATACATATGGAGAAAAGACTAGAGAAAATTGCACCAGAATGCTTATCACGGCTATCACTGATAGGACATGGACATTCTTACTTATCTTGTGGGTGGGTGTGAAATGTTTTGGATGACCGTGCCTTACTTTAATAATCAGTTAAGTCTGTTTCCAAGTGTAATCTATGAGTTGTGGACTGGAGTTGGATTCAGGATGAAGGAATAGATGACTAGTCAGGGAAGAGTTGCACACAACTTTCCAAAATATTTAAAATCTGATCTGGCTGTATCTCCAGAGCCAAAGTAAGACAGAATAAAAAGCTCGATTCTGGACATCAGACTTCTGGGATTTTCGACTAAATCCCCACATGTGCCAGGACCCATCGGTCTCTGGAGAAAGTTAAAAGTCAGAGAGATAAGTGAAGCCGGGTCAGATCACCCTGCTATGAGGCCACAGGGGACCTGAGAGGTGCACCTTGCTCCTTTTGTTACCTACAGGCAAGCAGTTGCAGTCCAGGGACACGCGAGTGCGTCCTTTCTGAAAAAGTGTTCCAGAGAGAGAAGTGCAGTATCTCCGTGGGGCTGCCGTGTTCTGAAGTACATCAGCGAATTATATTTGACAACGTTCTGCAGGCTAAGTACCTGGAGGAGAGATGTGAGTCTGAGTTTTCTTTGGGGAACAATTAAAGACACAAAGGAGAAACTGTTCCTTTTATTCTATGGCAAGTCTAGCCACATACAGCCCAAAACGATTGTTTGATTTCATTGATAATGAACTCTTGTATGAACTCTAGTTTAAGATCAAGATATTGGTAACAAAACAGTTACTAAGCAAAAGACTGTGTAAAATACCTGAAGAAAGAGATTCCCCTACAATAAGAAATTCTGCAAATGCGTCAGGTCCCATGAGGAGTCATAAACAAGAAATCACGCAGTTCAGTAACACAAACGCCTTTTTTGTGATGCGTTGCCGCCACATACGGTTTGATACAACCTGAGGGCACTAATGAACCTTAAAATGTAGTTAAAGAGAATTTATTTAGCATCTGCTTGTTCAGTAATTATTAACCTCGTCTATTCAGTGCCTCACTCAATCGTCGCCCAGAAGCAACTGTCTCACAGATCCCGTCTGGAGGAAGCCTTAGAAGAGGCGAGGGCTTCCCTATTCAGGACACACAAAGCATCTTAAGGATTAAGACAATTGTAGTCAGAGGGCTCTCCTCTTCCATTGTGCACAAAGAACCCAAAGCCTTTAACTTCAAGAGATTATGCCGAAGACGTGCACCCAGTTTTCCCAGAGGAAATTCAGTTTGGATGACTCACTCCACAAGAAGGCGGAGCCCAGAGAACTGGACTCATGAACCCGGGAAGCTGAGCCCACGTGGAGTGACTGTCGTGCCAATTAAGATCCAGTTAGGCGCTCTCCTCCTCGTGACCGTGGTTACGGTGCAGAAAGACGTCGTTCGAAGGAAGTGACTGCGTGATAAGCAGGACACTCTTCTGTAGGCTGGTTTGCAAATAACCTATTATTTGAAGCAGCTGGTAAAGACATTGGTGTTTTGCTCTCATAATCTGCAAAGGGGGTAATTGTACCTGGAGAGTGAGGTGAAAATAAATACACACATTTGTCAAGCGTTCACACGTGCTTCACACACATAGACATCCATGGAGGCATCAACCCTAAGTAGGCATGAGGACTGTTTTTTGTATTCTTCAGTCAAAAATTATGAAATGACAGAAATAGCAATGTTTCTAAAGAGTAAATTTAAAAAGCTTCAGTCTCAGGAGACTGATATGGGGACAAGAAACTAAGGAAGACCACAGTAATAATGCTTAAGTAAGAGAAACAGTAAACCGCTGTCGGAAAAGATGATGTAGACGTATTTGTTGCGCGTGACATCCTTCATTCTAGAAAAGCGTGTGATAGAACAGCACGTACAGTGCATGTCTGTGTGTCTGCAGAGCTGTGTGTGTGTACACGGAGAAGGCTGTCTTTGTCATAGGGTGAGTGTCCGATAAATATTTCATTTAGTGAACAGGATGAATCTCACGGTGCTAAGACCTGGGTGAATTTTAGTTTTATTCTTTTTGTTTTTCTATAGTATTTTAATGTTTTCCTAAATAAAAAAATATATATATATATATATATATTTAGATGTAGGACAACATTTTTAGTTTTTTTAAGGAAAAATCATAACGTTATTATTTGCCTACACGTGGCTCATTAATGCCATACCCTACAAATACCACTTATCACTCAGTTTGGATTTCAATAGCATTCACGCTGCAGTTCCAGGGCTTGTCTTGTTCAAAGGCCCTGGCTTTAGAGCCCTGGGTTTTTCAGACATAGAAGAATTTGAGCCCTGGCTGGTGTAGCTCAGTGGATTGAGTGCAGGCCTGCGAACCAGAGGATCGCGGTTCGATTCCCAGTCAGGGCAAATGCCCGGGTTGCAGGCAGGTTCCCTGCAGGCCAACTCCCAGCAGGGGATGCACAAAAGGCAACCATACATTGATGTTTCTCTCCCTCTCTCCTTCCCCTCTAAAGATAAATAAATAAATAAAATGTTAAAAAAAAAGAAGAATTTGGATGAGCAAAACTCATTGAAGATAATGGTTATACACGAACCACCGTAAATTAGAAAAGGGAAAAAAGAGTTGCACATTTCTCTCATTTTCCTACTTGGGTGCCCTAACTGTAGAAAGAAGAACCCGGAAGGCCTCCACAAACTTGAAATTTCTTTAAAGTCTTGTGTTTGATCTAAAATATTATGAGAATTTTACATTGCGTCTCGTCACCTAGCTATGATTTAACACAACGTCGGGTGTTGATATATTTACCCCAGAGCAATGCTGACGCTCCTAGAAAAAGCTGGCCACGTTTCTCCGTGGTGTCAGTGAGTGACTGGTGGGCGGAAGGGGAGGGGCAGCCCCTCTGTGCAAAAGACAAAAGTCAGTCCCGAGAACACGGGGAGTAAACTCAGGATCACTGACAGACTGCTTGCTGCACCAATTCTCTCCATGACGCAAGTCCTAAAAACCCAAATAGTCTCTTAAAGAAGTGAAATATTGACGGGTAAGGTAAGTAAAACGTAGTTAATAAGTACTCGTCTCAGCACATCAAAAAATCAGAGAGAAAATTTTTATTTTGGAAGAGGTTTTGTGTGTAATAATCTTGCAGGTATTCTGATAATATTATACTTTTCCTACAGATGTTTTGTAAAATGTAAATGTTTACAAATGCTTATTAGAAAGTGAATAAGCCCCAGAGGTTCATAAATTACCCACAATATCAAATTTAGTTATAAAACAAGGTATCGGCTCCTCCTCTTCCAGGACAACAAAACAAAACATAATACGTATCAGTCCTCCAAATACTGTTATCTTCAAAAACATGCAATTTTTCTCTCTTAAGAAAACTGTTCTCACAGTCCTCGAGATTAGAAAAAGTAACGTTTAAGAAAGCATGTAATATTTTTGGATTTAATCACTCTTCTAGTTAAAAAGGAAAAATAAAATTACCTCTTACCACTCTTTTATCACTCTTCTTGTTTAGAAAGAAAAAAAATACAGCTCGAGAAGAAGGCATGGAGTGGCAGAGATGCCAGTGAATGCACGTGAAACTAAAACCATGTGGGAACTTGGCAAGAGGATCAGAACAACCCAATTACAATTTCAAAATTAACCTTTCTTAAAATTTTTGGTAACTGAGCAATCAAGGAAAATAAATTCTCTGTTGTTGTGAACCAGTTACTGCTCAAAAACTCTAAAATAATAATATCTTCTTGCAAAAGAGTGAGGTGGGAACTCCCCGAGTGGGGCAGGCACTCGGTGCTCAGGGAAGCTTTTAACGGTTCTTTTTCTTTTGCAATTATTCATTTCTTGGGTTCAGTGAAACGTGTTGGGTCACAAAGAATGATCTTATTTTATTTTTCCTTTCCCCATAAAACATAGCATTACAAAATAAAAATCACAGAAAAAGTTGATTGACTTCTAGCCAGAAAAAAAGGAGGGGGGGATTTAGAAAAGAATGACAAGTAGTTTTTTACATCAGAAAAGCAACTCAAGGTGGTAAATTACTGTATCTGAATATCCAATTTTTGCACCACATTTAAATGGTCGGAGCCTGAAAAAGCAAATGCCAATGCTTGATTCAAAGAGATACTTACCTCATTCTCTAAACTGATGGGAAGAACACAGACACAATAGGGTTACAAGTCTCTCTGCTGAAGTCTCCCCGGTTTGAACCTGTTTTTTCCTCTTCCATAGAATAAGAGATAATCTCCCTGAAGTAAATATCCCCCCCCCCTTTTAAAAGCAGATTCAAACAAAAGGCAGTTGGAGAAAATAAAATACCAAATACATAGTTAAGTTGGGAAATAATAAATAAATATAAACATAAAACCCCAAGATTAGATCTCTAGATTCAAAAGAGAAAAAAGCTAATGAGCAGACAGCCACTTGTGATTTAGGGGCTGAAGTCTTCCCTCGACAGCCCACAGATCAATTAAACCCTTCCAATTAGTTTTGATGTGTTAATGTGCGAGTTCCCTACCTCCCCAAATTTTCATGGGCCACTGCTGGGATTTTCTGCCGGCTTCCCACTGAGTGGTTTGCTGTGTTTTGCTGCATGCTAATATAAGGTCGTTTAAAGCTATGTAAATACAGAGAAAATAACCATAAAGCAGATAATTTCCCACTTTATTTTTTCACACTATTTTCTGTCTTCTACTAGCCAAGAAAAGGTAGAAAATATTGGAAGCTTGATTAGCTTTTCTCTTCAATAACTGAATCTATAATCTTTAGCAATAGTTGCAGATGATCAAAACAGAGCAAGTGGCCACATCCCAGCTTCTGTAACGTGTTCAAATGCACCTAGACTCTCAAAATTGTTAACCTGAACCCGTCGCCAGTCATTAGTTCTAACATGGAGTGACTAACAGGTAAAGACAGAATATTTTAAGTTGATGACTGGGTAATTCGTTTCACATATGATGGGATCTAAAACAATCCATCGGTTTCATGTGACAGGGAATTACTGTCGCCTTTGCCTCCCCAGTGCTTCCTGTTGGGGGTGAGGGTTCTATTCTCCAGCAGGACAAAGTCTGATCCCTGAATGGCCCTCGGTGTCAAAGGGCCATTAGTATGCTAAGCCTTTTAGTAGCCTGGGATAGCTCCATCCTGCTTCCCTCAATTGTGGCTATCGGGCCACGTGACTGACTGATGTTTCAAGGCAGGCTTTGGAATCTTGATGTCTTCCAGAAATTAATATTCCTTTTGGTAACATAATCTAGTGACTGCTCTTGCTCAATTCTCCAATGCCTGAAAAAGGACAGTTTCGGTGAAACTCCCAGGCGATGAGAGGAGAGAAGATTCAGCCAGCTCCTCTCGTGATTAGGTTTGAAGAGTTTAAAAAGACAAGTCTAATCTGTTTGGAAAATCTGTTGACAGCTTTCACCATGGTCTTCATTTTAGTAAATTCTACAAAGAATGGGGACGATTAGACTTTGGAAGCAATTTTTGAAAACTAAATGAACTATAAAAATGTGTATAGTAATTCTTTTGTGTGTGTGTGTATGTGTGTGTGTGTGTAATCAACTCTTATATCACACAGCTCTGATATTCCTTTTGCATTTTTTAAAAATATTCTTTCATGAGTATTAACTGCCAGCACCCATGTATAGCAGAATAAGCACGAAACAAATGTGAAAAGGAAAGAAAGCGAACCCAGTGATT
Source organism: Sturnira hondurensis (assembly GCF_014824575.4). NCBI lineage: Eukaryota > Metazoa > Chordata > Mammalia > Chiroptera > Phyllostomidae > Sturnira > Sturnira hondurensis. The sequence continues at coordinate 4,032,064 of NW_028097031.1, forward strand.
CTGGTTTACTATTGACTAGTTACTTCTTTCATCGTGTCTTACTCTCATCTAGCCTGCAAACCAATAAGGAAGTTTATTGCAGTAGCACCTTGAGCTCCAAAGATTTGAAAGATGACATGCTCTATAGATTTGCTTGCCAACGGTACCAAAGGAAGAGCTGGCCAGGGGACACCAGATGACAACCAAGCAGTCTCTTGGCCTTGCAGGAATGACATCTACACAGTGCATGTCATCTGCTTAGAGGGGTATTCCGAGAATATCAGCCACTTACATATTCCCATTCAGAGAGAAAACACCCACCAAAGTTCAATGCAAAATGTTTGTTTGGTTGGTTATTGACATTCACATTATCCACAAATCTGTGTTTAGTCGTTATGGTTAAAAAAACGAACACTGAAAAAGTCGTGTTACTCAGTGACTTTGTGTAGCAGAGCCTGCCTAGCTTTTCAGTAAACTTGCTACTTTTCCAAGTTTGTTCTGGGCACACAGCTGGACTACACATCCCTGCTGGCCTTGCAGTTGGGTGTACTGACGTGAGTGACCCAGTTTCAGCCAACTGGATGTATTTCGCCAGTGCACAGGCTTAGGTCCTGAAAGTCTCCCCGACCTGATGGCCTCTGCCGTTTCTCCCCAGCCTGCCTGGCTAGGGTCCTGAAACCACGCTGAGGACAGGGTCCCAAGGTAGAACCAGCCTCCTCCGTTCCAGAAACACTGCCTGTGGGGGTGGGCGCCCGACAATCAGGGGTACCTAGTTGGCATGTCACGTGAGTGAGAAATAAACTTCTATTATTCTTGAGCCCTCGAGCATTTCTTCTAGAAAGTGGTGCACCGCTGACAGTAACGTCTAAGTGGCGACATTGCCTTGGTGGTTGAGCTGCCAGCGGCGAGGAAGCTGGGAGGCTGGGAGGAACCAGAGCCAGGACGCCTACAAACGACACACGCGGTGGAGCGTCCCCAGCGACAGCCTGAAGTAGGCCAGGCTGCGTGGGCAGCTGCGCAAACCACTGTCAAAGCGCGGGGCGGGGCTTGGGGGGGGGGACACTCGCAGCGACCACTAGCAACGGAGGTCCTCTGGAAAGAGCTCCAGTTTGCAAACAGAAGTGCAAGGGCATCGAGGGAGCCCTGAAATTTAGTTCCTTGAAGGACTGGAAAAGTCACCTCCTTGTAACCCTTCAGGATAGGAAATGAGACTGGAAAAAAGAAGGGTTTTGAGCAAGAAAGGACCAATGAGTTCTGGTTTGCCCAGGACAGTCATGGTTTATACGTCTGTTTCTGCCTAAATGTGAATAGTATTAATATGACACATTCTGAGGCAAACTAAGACTATAGATGAGTGAGGCCTTCCTACCCAAGCACAGGTGCCCTCCAGGTCGCTGGCTGGTTAAGTGAGAGGAAAGGTCACGGCATAATATAGTTATCCATTGCCTCGGAACAAACACCCCTCAACCCGGCAGCTTAAAGCACAACCATTGATCTGCTCCCGATCGAGCACTCAGGAAATAGCTCAGTGGGGATGTCTGCTCGGTGCATCAACTGGACCATTTTTTATCGTGAGAGGTGGGGACACAAAGAAATAAATGAGGTTTGAGAATTATGCCAAACAGGGGCCTTTGAGTGTGGTTACTGACTCATGGGGCTGCCTGGGAAGCCCACAGATCAGAAATCTACTAGGGATGCAGAAGGGACTGTGCTATCTACACAATTGCAAGCCCGAACTTTTACGTGGAGCGAGCGGTGAGAACAGAGCAACCTCCGGGAGGGGCGCACTTCAGAGTTGTCTGTGGGGGTTACTGAACAAGGAGTACCTCCAGAGGGCAGGGTCTAGGAGCTGCCCGGGACAACGGACAAGGGACTGCCTGCCCGAGGAGAATCAGGGCCTCGCCAAGGTCAAGACCCTCGTAGGGGCCGCTGAACGAAACTTCAGACTTGGGAAGACCAGGAACGACCGTGCCTTGCCAACTCTCCTCCTCCCCGAGTACGAGTGTCTGTGGCCGCTCTCCGCTCCTGTTCCACTGCTGGAACTCGAGTGTGTGGGGGTGGGTGGAAGAGAGGGACATAAGGCGTGTCTTTAGTTCACGGAGTGGAGGGTGGGGGCAAGTTGGTACACCAATATGGATTTCATCTGGATGCGGTGTCTGCCTGGAACTTGGGACAGTTTTCCTTGGGAAGGACCTGAGTGTTTTCCATTTGCAGACAGACAAGAATAAAAGCCTATTTGGTGACCAGGGGAGCAGACTGTGGCAGGGGCCTTCACAAGTTAGCCCCAAGTCCATTTCCTTTTCCTTCAAAGCGTGTGGATTTACTGTTTTTCCAAGAATTCCTCTTGCAGTTAAGGGNAAGAGAGGGACATAAGGCGTGTCTTTAGTTCACGGAGTGGAGGGTGGGGGCAAGTTGGTACACCAATATGGATTTCATCTGGATGCGGTGTCTGCCTGGAACTTGGGACAGTTTTCCTTGGGAAGGACCTGAGTGTTTTCCATTTGCAGACAGAGAAGAATAAAAGCCTATTTGGTGACCAGGGGAGCAGACTGTGGCAGGGGCCTTCACAAGTTAGCCCCAAGTCCATTTCCTTTTCCTTCAAAGCGCGTGGATTTACTGTTTTTCCAAGAATTCCTCTTGCAGTTAAGGGTTGCTGAGTGACGGAATTATGGCCAGTGGAATGTGGATAGGAGGGTGCAGGCCACTTCCAAGTCCGATTATTAAACACCCCCCACCCCCCCCATCACCTACCTGATATTTTTTCTCCATTACTCACAGGACAAAAGGTCTCCAAGGACCTTGACAAGGGTGGAGCCTGGGTCCGTGGCCTGACTGGGACCCTTATCTTATTTTCAGGAGACACAGAGAATTTAGGATCCGTTTGTTAAAGCAGTTAGCATTATCTTAACTAATACGAGGAAAGTAAATTTACTGGAGATAAACATTATCTGATCCACAAATTACTGTTGGGTTAGTCTTGTTTATGATTAATAAACCCTGTTGTGTTCATTGTCAATAGATATTTTAAAGCTTTTCTTTTCTTTTATAGGTTCAGGAGGAAAATGAGACCTGTACTTCCTAGCATGGTGTTTATCAGCTCCCCTCTGTAGCTGGGGGTGGTCTCTGGCCCTTTTCCACCAGTCTGCACTGCTTACTTGCCCCTCCCTCCTTGGTCCCAGCCCCCACTCTGCATCCTGTGCTCCGGTTTCAGATCCCCCTGGACGATCCAGCTCTGGGGCAGCTCCTTCCCTGCGGTGCTCAGCCCCGGGGGGTGTCGGCAGCTCCTGCCGGTTCTGTTATCTGAGTTGTCTCCTGAGCGGGCTTGTTTGGCTCCTCAGCAATTCCATCACCTGTGTAAACATCTCCCTGAATTAAATTTCCTCCGGTTGAAATATCTGGAGTGGTTTCTGTTTTCCTGGCAGGACATTGACTGATACGTATGTCTGTTGAGAAGGCCTCATTGAAAAGGTGACGTTTGATCAAAGACTTCAGGGAGGAGAGCGTTAGCTCTGTTGATATCTCGGGGGAAGTGTCTTCCAGGCGGAGGGAGCTATCCCTGCAAAGGCCCTCTGGTGAGAAAAGGCCTGGCAAACACGGGGTGAGGGAGGGGCCTACGGCAGTCCAGGGTCAGAGAAATCTTGCCGCTATCTGATCTCCAACCTGAGGACCCACCCGCAGGCGGGGAGGGGGTTGAGGGAAGGGATGACATGCATGGCCTTGTATTTTTAAAGGGTCAGTGTGGCAGCGGTGTTGAAATATATTCTAGGGGCAAAGATGAAAATGATGAAAAAAAGACTCAAGCATCACTCTAGACAAGAGATGATGGTAGCTTTGACCTTCGAGCTAGCAATACAGGCAGCTGTGATTTGCAGGTAGAGCCAGAGGAACTGGGTGGGGTGAGAGAGAGAAAGGCACGAAGGAGGACTCCCATGCTGTAAGGGCATCCAGCTGGGCGGATGCAAGACAGCCAAGAGCCCTTGCGTTACCTGCCTGTGTGCCACACATTCTGCTTTCCCTTACGTTTGTCTTCCGGAGTTACTGGTAACTGTTTTCATGTCTTTAACTGCCTGTTTTCTAATTTCCTGTTTAAGGCCTTTGTGCATACTCGGTAGTGTGAAATCATTTTTCAGAAACATCCCGCCGTGACTCAGAGTTAGTGTACCAAAGACAGGGAGTCGAGACGGACTCCGAAGCTTGAACATGGGAGGAGCAAAGTTGTCATCAGTGAAGACGGGGCAGGCGGTGGGGGGAACTGACCATGACGAGATCAGGAGTTCAGCTGGGGACACGTTAGGTTTGTGGCAGCTATTAACTATCCAAAAGAGGAAAGCGTGTAAGCAGTGGAAATAAAAGTCTCTCATTCATGAGAAAAGAAAGAGCTGGAGATGAAGGTTTGGGAGCTGTTGGTAAACAGATGACACTTAAAAGCCATGAGGCTGAATGAGGCTGTTGAGGGAGAAGAAAAGCAGACCAAGGGTTGGGTCCTGGGACCATCCATCATCAGCGTTTTGGGAGAGAAGGAGGAGGAACCTGCTCAAAGGAACAGAGAAATGAAGTGGGAGGAGCCTAGAGTAGCACAGCATCCTGGGAACCCTGCAACCCTGTGAAGCAAGTATATCCAGAACCGAGAAATCAGCTGTGCCAACGACAGGGCACCTGACATCAGCCTGTGCACTGACCGCTGAATTTACAGTTGGGAGGACATCGGAGTCCTGGAAGGAGCAGCCGCAGGGAAGTGGTGGATGTGGTGTGAGACAGCACACACAGGCAGCTCTTCAGGGGACTGTTGTTGCAAAGAGATGGAGCTGTAGTTGGTGTGATAAACTGAGTCAGCTGTTTGTTTTTATGTTTTAAAAAATTTTAAAGGATTTATTTATTTTTAGAGAGGAGGAAGGGAGGGAGAAAGAGAGTGGGATCAATGTGTGGTTGCCTCTTGTGTGCCCCCTACTGGGAACCTGGCCTGCAACCCAGGCATGTGCCCTGACTGGGAATCGAACCAGCGACCCTTCAGCCCGTAGGCGGGCACTCAATTCACTGAGCCACACCAGCCATGGCTGTCCTTTAAATGGGAGAAATGATCACCTGCTTGTGAACTGAGGAGGATGTCCCAGGAACTAGGAAAAGGTTTAAGGTGTAGAAGAGAACGGGCGGATGTGCTGGAACATTGTTCTCAGGTGGGTGCTTCAGGGTTGGACCTAGTTCATGCGCAAGTGGAGCGCTTCCCTCCCAGTGGGGGCAGGAATAGTTCACCTACAGTAACAGAGGGAAGACAGTATGCGCGTGCAGTTGCTGGTGTGTGCCTAAAAAGGTGTCCTTTTGATTAATTCCATTTTCTCGGTGGCGTGGGAAAGCCATCAGCGAGAAGTGAGGTTAGGAGGAAAGGTAACAGATGTTTGAGCAGTGAGAAGAAAGTGCGAGCCATCTAATGAAGTGAGAAAATGAATAGGATAAGATTACACGAATATGGAATTCAGAAAAGTTTAGTGGGATTGCTGAGGAGAATCAGGGACCAATTTGAGGTTCATGGCCAAACCGAGCCAAATGAGTCTGGTCTGGTGCTCTTTCCCCCAGTTGCGTTCGGCTGCGTGGGTGGGCGCAGGTGCAGGATATAAAAAATCGCTGGCTTAGGTGGCAGTTTCACTGAGTATAAGAAAGTGAGAAAGGCAAGGGAGTTGTGAGTGTACGCAAAAAAAATTGTTGATAATAATTGGCCATGGAATTTAATTTGGATAAGGAGGGAGAATCCTCTTCAAGAGAGTGCAGAACAGGTCAAGGGAGGAAGGACCCAAGGACAGGCAGTTCTTAAGGAATCCAAGGATGGTTGGCAGACCCAGGCTCCTTCCACCCCACTGTATGCTGGTCGTGGGCATCTTGTCTTCATGATCTGAGTCTCCACCTCCACATCCAGGGAGCCGGATGATAGAGGAGATAGAGAGAAGAGGGTGGGGAGAGGAGGCACAACTACCATCTAGGTTTAAAGGAGGGTTCCAAGTTGTCACATGACCCTTTTTTCTTACATTTCATTGGTCAGAACTAGTTACATGACTATTGCTATCAAGAGAGGCTGGAAGAAGAAAGTCTTTATTCCAAAAACCAATAAATAACAAATAAGCATAAAGGAAAGAAATATGTTGGGTTAGGCAATACTTATACTTATTTGCTCCTAAAATGTCCATTTCCCCACATTTTACCTCTCTGAAATAGGGATATATAATATATAGTTGGTAGTGTGTCATGGTTTAATTTTTGCATTTTCTTGTAGAAAAACTAACAGTGCATTTTACAGCTGACGACATCTTCTGTTGGAAGAAAGATGATAGTGTTTTGCCAAGACGGAGAATACTGGATAGGAGGAACAGATTAGCTTTGGGTAAAAGGAAGGGAAGGAGTAGATTAGTTTGGTTTTCTACATCTTAAGTTGGAGAATTTTGGGTGGAATGCCAGACTGTGATGGGCCATGGGATCAAATTGATGTAGGAAAATTCCTTGAGTTCCTCAGAATTTTGATTGTTTGGACCCTTTGTTTTCCAAAGATAAGTTCAAGTGGCCGTTCTTCCCAATAGGTAGAAATTATTTCTCTGATTGCCAAAGACTCAGCAGCCCTGCCAAGCGTCATAATAATTTTATAAGATGATAACGTATTAATTCAAGCTTGTCAATGAAATTAGCAGTGAAAAATAAAATGCGATTTAAAATATTAGTTTGTAGCCAATAAGTGATGGTGAAATTTTTTCAAGTCTTTGGCAACTGCATGTGAAACTTCTGATAGAAATGTCTGGTTTTAATTTATTTTCTTCTGGATGCTTTATTGGAGACCCATGTGCAAAGGGGAAAAAATTAAAACCAGACAACTTCGGATCCACTGTAAATTTCCCGTGCCATCAGAAAGACTAAACTAAATGTTTCTTTTGGCCACCATGCTTGAAATGCAAACAAAAAGTAAAATTGATTCACATTTTAATACTCCTATTTGAAATATTAAAATGGTATTTGGACCTAGACATCTATTAAGCCTAGTGGTAGAATCTATAATTTGGGTGAAATTGTAAAACTAACTAACTAAATAAATAAATGCCCATAGCAAATTATTTCTGTTCCTGAAAGTCCTATATCCTCTATTTGAAATGTGAGAAATAAGGAAATGAAAGGGTTATTAATTTTTTTCTAAAAGGCAGGTCTAGTAAAAGGTAGATTCATGGTTTCAGGTCTCCTGCCAAGCAACACAGGCCCCTACTCCCAGCATCCCACCAAGGTCTTCGGGAAACGGCACTTGATCAAAGAGGAAATCTTAGAAACCAATAAGTTCCGTAGACCTGAGAGAACAATCACATTAAAAATAATTTGTTCAACAAATCGGCAGTTACAAAATAGTCCCCGGGATGTAAAGAATCGCACAGGGAATATAGGTAATAATATTATAATAACTATGTATGGTGTCAAGTTGATGCTATATTTATTGGGGGGATCATTTTGTAAATTATAGAAATGTCTAACCACTATACTGTATACCTGAAACTGATATAATAGTGAATGTCAACTGTAACTGAGAGAATTTAAAAAATTGTACAAGGTTTCTCTAAGCAAAAATAACAAAAAAGAAATGGCACTTGCCCTAACTTAGTTTTGACATTTTAAAAGTTTCAGTTAGATTCTTTCATTCACTCATTTATTCAGCCATCCATTCATACATTCTATACCTACCTTGGGGCCTATTCTGTGTCTGGGACTGGACTGGGTACTGGGAAAACGATCAGCAAAAACATATGATCTCTGTCCTCAGAGAACTTAACCTCCCATTTCGGAGAAAGAGACAATGACATTGCACTGAAATCACAGTACTGAAGGAGAAAGACATGAGGTGGGTGGGTGGGGGGGGGGTGGCATGGTCACAGGAAGAGAAGTCAAGGTGGCCGGGGCAGTCAGAAGTTTCTCTGTGCGGGAGCACCGGTGAACGTGTTTTTGCGGCAGGATGTCTCACCAATAGAGGGTTAGACAATTAAGCCATTTATTTCATATACCAAAGAGTCTGGAGGCATTTTAATTGGGTTGATTCAGAAGCTCAACAATGCCATGAAAGACCTAGGCGCTTTGCCTCTCTCTGCTCTCCTGTCCTTTCTCATTCGTTGGCCAGGCTCTTACATCTGTCCCCTCATGCTGAGAAGATGCCACAGCTCCAGGCATTATTTCCACATTATTTTCTTGCAGCCAAAGGCAGGAAAAGAGGCATTTCTCTTTGTCCCTTTTTTTCTGAAGCTCTTTTTTCCCCCGGATGGGATTTCAGACCCCGTTGGCCCTAGGCTAGCTGAAAGAGCTGATGGGAATACAAATCCAGGACACTTTTTAGTGTCCGTAGTAAGAGTCAGGGAGGCTCTGTCGGCCAGAAAGGGGTAGGTGGGAAATGTGATGCGATACCTGCAGATTCTTCCCCAGGGTCTGCCTCTCAGCTGTGACCCTAAGGGCAGGGTAGCTGCCTAGATAAAGCATGGAAGATGAAGATCATTCCCGCAGGCAGCAGCTTGTAAGAGGCTCTAGGCAGGGCAGAAACCCAGTGACAGGCCTGAGAGGAGGGCGGGGCACATACCAGGTGGAGCCTGTCAAATTAGGTGAAGCAACTCGGGCTAAATCCTATTGGTTTTGTTTTTCTGGGAAATCCTGATGAACACATCCTGGAATGCTACTCAGCAATAAAAAGGTATGATCTATTGATATGTGCAATAACCTAGGTGGACCTAAAGGATGTTGTGCTGTACAACAGAAGCCAAATGCAAAAAGTCATATACTGCATGAGTCCATTCCTGAAATGTCAAAATTATAAAAATGGAAACAGAGTAGTGGACTTTGTTTCAATGTTGGTTCCCAGCTCTGATGTTGTGTTAGTTAGGAAGCAATCAATGGGAGAAACTTGGTGAAGGGGACACAACACCTCTCTGTGCTATTTTTACGATTTCCTGTGAAATTTATAATTATTGTGAAATAAAAAGTTTTATAGAAAATTCTCCAAGACATCTCTCCCTCATCTTCCTTTATCTTTCTGTGCGTATTATCTTTCCCTGGACCAGTTTCCTCTCTTCGGTTCTAGGCGCTAACACTCCTCAGTCTCTTTCTTTCCCTCTTTTCTGTATGTATTAAGTTTTCTTTCAATTAATCACAATACAGAAGCAGGTCATTCCCCACCCTCCTGTTAACCCTATTCTTTTAATAAAGGTTATATTTCCAGGTGCTTAGTTCTAAAAGCAGCATCATCCTGGTTTTAGAAACTCTTTTTAAAAACCCCACTAACGAACCTGCTTTTTATTTTATACAGTCATTGTTCTTCAGGTCAGTAGCTCATACTACAAACACATTCCTCACACTTGTCTCCGAAGACGATTTTTTGTTTTATATGGACAGAGAGTTAATAATATTCTTGGTGTCTGTGGATTATGATCACATATTCAGAAACCGCTGGGAATGCATGACATCCAGTATTACCCTCCATGACTTTTTCATATACCTGCACACATCAAAAAAGAAAGAAAAATAATAACCCTGTGCCAGGCCACGTGTGCAGAGTTCGTTTGGAAACTCTATAGTAACAGAGCGCATCACTCAGAACGCAGTCTGGTCCTGGGGCCCGGCGAGCTCAATCTGGCAACACTTTGCAAAAGTAGTACTTTAGGTTCTCAAGAGCCAAAAGGCCCTCTGGCTCTTCCAGTGGGCTCGGCCCTAAATATGTGGAGTCCTTTGAAAAAATTATGAGTTGCAGGTGTTTAAATTTTCAAGTATTTTCTTGTGTTCTTTTATTAAATAAGCGGTCATAACAACAACAAAAAATGATGGGGGTACTATTCACACTCAAAGCTGTTGTGCATTTTCTCCAACCAAACCGTTCACCTCTTTTTCTAAATTCCAGTGTTTAACAAAAGACCAGACAAGAATAAATAGAACAGAGCCCCGCCCCACTGCGTCGCGATTGCGCGGGCTTGAGAACGGAGGATGTTTGTCCTTCCCGGGCACCCGTCCGGCGTTCGCGTGCGGCAACATGGCGGCGGTCTCAATGTCAGAGGCACTGGGGCGAGCGCTGTGGGGTGGAAGGGCAGCGGCTGTGGTTGCGGTTGCCGTTTCCCGGGTTCCGACCAGGTAACAGGACTGTCAGGCTTCTTCCTCAGGCTCTCGGGCGTCTCCTCCTCTTCTGTGGGGCTCTGTGTGGTTGGGCCCCGGCGAAGGCCTGGGGAGGCGTCCCTGGGGGAGGGCGAGCGGCGCTGCTGGGGAGGTCGCGGGCCCGGCGAGCCGGGCGGCAGCGGCGGGGGCGTCCGGGTTCCTGGGGCTGTGTGCCCTGCAGCCTCGGGGCAGGTCTCGGGGCGGGCTGTCCCCGGGCTGCGGCGGTGGCTAGAAAAGGGGCGGAGCCTCACCGGTTCCCGCACCCTCTGTTTTTCACCTGCTGGCGTGTCCCTCGCGTCCTTACCTGGGGGCGAAGTCACCTGTTAGCCCGTCACTCCAGTCCTTACCTGGGGTGTGTGTGTGTGTGTGTGTGTGTGAAGTCACCTGCTGACCCGTCCCTCCGGTTTATACCTGGGGGGTAAAGTCACCTGTTGGCTCTTTGCTCCCATCCTTACCTGCGTGGCGAATTCACCTGCTGTCCTGTTAATCTGGTCTTTACGTGCGGGGGGTGAAGTTATCCGTTAGCCCTTCACTCCACTCCTTACCTGGGGTAGGGGGGCGAAGTCACCTGCTGGCTTTTCATTCCCGTCCTCAGTTGGAGGATGAATTCAGCTCCAGGCCCGCCTCGCTGGCCCTTACCTGCAAGGGGGGCGGGGGTGTGAATTTCTCTTCGCTTGGAGTGCGTTTGGATTTGGTTTCTGAACTGAAACATGGTTTTATGCATCCATCTATCTGCTTGGGAGGAACACTTGGTGCTAAGTAAGTGTTGGTAAAATATTAGAGGTTAATTTTTCAAAGGCTGGTTGTCACGCTGGGATGTTCCCCATCCAGAATTTTATTAAACCCTCTTCAGTTTTGCTGTTACTGCTTTGTCTTGCAGCATTTTTGTAATGGTGACATTTATTTGTGACTGCATTACTTAATCCTTCATTTCCCTTTTCCCCGAATTTTCAAAACTTTATTGTAGTCCTAACACCACAGCACTTGTGCGTGCGCGCGCGCGCGCGCGCACACACACACACACACACACACACACAAGCATTCTTATCTGCAAATAATTATTATGTTTTATCGTTGTTTTCACAGCTTATTAGTATTGGGTTGGCCAAAAAGTCTGTTTAGTTTTTTTTTCTGTAAAATAAAAGACACATCTTAATTTTCACTAATAACCTTATTGATTTGGGTATATTTTGAGTAAGTCAGCTATCTAGCGCTATTGGCTTCCAGTGAGTAGAGGCCAGGGTGCTGCTCAACGTCTTGCAATGCATAAGACAGCCCCAGTTTGTAGCCAGAATGTTGATGGTACCAAGAAACTTCCCAAACCACTTTTGACAGGTTCGATCAATCATAGCACCTTCTCCATACTCTGCACAGATCTTTTTTGTGTTTCAGTTGCATTTTTACCACTCTTGAAACAATAAAGTGTCATGCACTGAAAATGTTGTGTATTTTCTTTCATCTTTGCTATTAAAATGGCTGCACAACAATTCACCAAATTTGATTTTTTTAAATGCACGCTGATATGACAGCTGCCACAATACAGTCTAACAAAATTGTCTCAAATGAGGGTAAAGACAACTACCAGAGCCATCTATGGAAAAACAAACACACATTTTGTTTGTTTTTTGGCCAACCCAATATAAATGTAAACCAGGGCTTAAACAGAGTGTGTCCTGCCCCATACTGAATGTTGGGAACAAGAACAGGAGGACTGGATGGACTGGTGTAAGGGGTGTGGGACCCATGAGAGTCGTTAAAATGCTAATTAATTTAGTGTTATATTTAAAAAAGGGAATGCAGAGGGTTAGAGCTGGAGTGAGTTAGAAAGGATCATCGGAGGTGATTTTTATTAAGGTTTTAAATAGGGGGTTTTAGGTGAGGTTAGTGGGTCATATAAAGGCTCGCAGGCAGTAAGTAGTCCAGACAGTGGATAATGTACAGTCATTGGAAAATAATGATGCTGCAAATGGGGAAAGGCCAGTGAGTTTGCAGTTAACTGTCTGCCTTCGGAGGACCCGAGGAACGGCGAGTGTTGCTCTAAGGCCGGGTGCTTCATGGAGTGGCGTGGGGCTGGACAGGAGTCCAGTCAGCTTAGCTCTTGTTCTCCTAGACATTCTGGACATTAATTTTGCATTCCCAAGCAATACTGTATCCACAGTGGCCCTGGAACTGAAAACAGATTCGAAGGGTGCACTGGCGCATGGCTGGTCAAAACACGGCTATGTCAGCAGTAGAATAGTTGAAGTTAAGATACTACATTCTGGAAACTTTGATGATAATTAATATTATCCAGATTTAAAGAGTTTCTTCTTGCAAGTGTATTAGAAGAGATTTGGAAAGCACATAAAAATTTAGGTCACATAAGAGGACTTTTGTTTCACACTTTAAAAAACCTTAAAAGCCAAGGGAAACATGTTAAACACAAGTCCAGTGACACATTTATTGCTTTCTGTACCTATTTATTTATTTATTTATTACCCAAAGAGCTTATGATGTTCATGTCACTGTCTCATTTCAGGGGACATCTCTGGCCCTTCTCCCTCTCGCAGTATTTGCTGTCCATCCGCAAGCACTGCCTTTCCCTTGCGCTTTGTGAGCAGCGAGGGTTTGAGGGGGTTAGTCGTGGAGGAGAACGAGTGATGTCTAGAAACGTTTGCAGATGAGGTACATTTCAGATGGCTCGAGGACAATTAGGGAGGGCAACATAAACACTGGAGGAAGGGAGCTGTCTGTGGAAGGAGAGAAGGTATGTCCAGCTGCGTTAATTTATGAATTTAATTATATCAGTAAAAAATACAAAAGCAAAGCAGACAATTCAAAAACACACGAGAGAGGAAATCATTTGAATCCGCCTGGTCTAGTTCCCGGGCTCTAGAGTGAGTCTGCTGGCTCCATGGGCTCGGCGTCTCCCCCTCTTTCCTAAGGGGGTGTCCAGGGTGAGCTTAACTACGTAGGGTATTGATCCGAAAGCCAGAGACCACGGCACCCTGTTTCAGAGTAGCAGTACGTAGGGCTCAGCGGGCTTGCTCTGGTTTACCTGCACACACACACTTCTCTCAGCCAGTCCGGTCTCTTCACTCCTGACTTTGGACTGAGTCTCGCGTTCACCTGGAACGGAGCACCTCTGGTCCGCAGCAGGGGCTGACGACTGCCGTGGTGACTGGGGAGGTTCAGGCTGCTTCTGTGCTCCAGTCTCCGGCTCTGCCCAGTTGCTCTGTTTGCTCTCTCCAGCACTAGATACCTAAGCCAGTATGAAATTCTGAGTGTGCAGGAAGCTCCGAGGAGTGTGAGGCCCTGAGGATTCGAGAGTTCTGGGCGTTAGACGCCTTGCTGGGGAAGTATCTCAGCCCAAATTTGAAAAACATTTAGGACGTTTAAATTTACAAGGGTGTCAAACTCGTTTGCACTGGGGACCACGTCAGCCTCGAGGTTGCCTTCAAAGGGCTGAATGTAATTTTAGCTCCTTAACAGTTAAGGAGTAGTTACGTTTATACAGCCCTAAAATTATTTTGGCCCTTTGAAGGGCACCATGCTGAGGCTGATGTGGCCCCCAGTGAAAATGAGTTTGACAACCCTGGTTTAAAACCAGTGCGTTGGCTTTACTTCAGATGTGCTGTATAAACAGATTTCTCTCTGAAGGGCAGCTATTTTTGCTGTCTTTGGAACACATCAAAGCCAGGTTTTGTGAGCTCGAACTGTTTCCCTAAATACCTGCTAATAGGTTTCATTGTTTGGCTTATTTTCCTCATTAAAAACCCGTAATTAGTTGCTCTGTTTTATCAGTAGCAGTATTTTTGTTGAACAATTCTTAGGAAAATTAAATACTATTCTAATACTAATAAATACTAGAGTAGTGTCTGGAACATAGTAAACCTTACCTAAATACATGTTAATTTATGTTAATTCAAATTTGAGTATTTTTATTTAATCTTAGTGGTAGATGGAATTCTTAAAATATTCATTTCCATTCCCTGTGACAGGATCATACATCACCACCCCATTGGCCAAGTGACTTGTTTTGGCCAATGAACTGCTACTGGAACTGGAATGCCTTGTCCAGCAGCAGCCTGGGGAGTGCTCCGAGGGCCTGCTGTGTGTCTTGTCCCTCTGCTGAGATGGACGTATCCTGAGTCAGGTCTTTTCATTTAGCCCAGATCCTGGGATGAGGGTAACAGGGAGCAAAGCAGAAGCCTGCGGGTTACATGAAATGCAATGCGATTGAGAAAGAAGCCTCTGCTGTGTGCCACCAAGGTGTGTGGACTGTTGTCCCCCACAGCGTAACACACACACACACACACGTGCACACTGGCAAAGGAGCAGGTCAGCTGAGCCAGGTTGCAGGCTTTCGGAGGGTTGGAAAACAACTTCATTTAGTTTTGTATACTTCATGGCACCTAGTGTAATGTCCTGTACCTCACAGGTAAATGTGTGCATAGATGAGCAAATATAGTACGAGTTTAGAGCTGTGATTGTGAGGGAAAAAAGAAGCCATCAGTAGCCACATAAGTGAAAGCCACGTAGATACGGACCTATGTTTGGGGTTGGCCAAAAGTCCATTCTGTGTTTGCCATAAAATAAAAGACATTTTTCATTTTCACTAGTAACTTGACTGAGTTGGATATATTTTGAGTACATCGGCTCTCTCCCGCTATTGGCTTCTGGTGGGTGGGAGTCCACACCTTCCAATGCATGAGACGGCCCCACAGCAAGGAGTCACTTGGCCGAAATGTCAGCAGTGACCAAAGAACTTCACAAACCACTCTTGACATGTTTGATCAGTCACGGCACCTTTTCCACACACTGCACAGATCTTTTTGCCTTTTAGTTGTATTTTTACCTTTCTTGAAATAATAAAGTATTATATACCAAAAACGTTGCTTATCTTCTTCCATCTTTAATATTAAAATGGCTGCACAAAAATTAACCAATTTTGATTTTTTAAAAAATGCACGCTAATGTAACAGCTTTCATGATACAGTCTAACAAAATTGTTTCAAATGACGTTAAAGACAACTAAGTGCTACTAGTCACTGTACAGAAAAAACTAAATGAACTTCTTGGTCAACCCAATAAATGTGAATATAAAGTACTTACAAAACACCTATTCTTTTCTAATTATTTGTAATTGGGTATTCACCCCAAACTGGTTAGTTCTCGTTTGACATCCTAGATTTTTTTTGTGTTCGTACATTTCCTGACTCCTCTTTTGTACTCAAATTAAAAAAGGTGTAAATGCCCTGGCTGGTGTAGCTCAGTGGATTGAGCGCGGGCCGAGAACCACGTGATCGCGGTTCGATTCCCAGTCAGGGCACATGCCTGGGTTGCAGGCCAGTTCCCAGCAGGGGACTCACAAGAAGCAACCCATACATTGATATTTCTCTCCTTCTCTCCTTCCCTTCCTCTCTAAAGATAAATAAATAAAATCTTTTAAAAAATAAGTTAAAAAGTGTAAATGAATGTATTTGGAAAAGGGCACTCGTGGAACATGAGAGCTTTCTGGAATAGCCATAGCTAACTGTGATCATTAGACTTGTTCTTTGCAAGCTGCTCTGTGTGAAATGTTTACGAGTTTGTGGCCCGTGGGACTCAGTGGAGAAGGAGGGGCAGCTTTGCCCCCTCATAATACAGCTTAGTAGAGGCCTCAGGTTGTTGTGGGTCGGGTGCGGAGCAAGGCAGTTTGGAAAAGCTTCTGAAATGTAGCCCATGGTGAGAGTTGAGAATCATTTTTACGGTATTTATTCTGAACACAAATTAAGAGTAGCAGCTAACATATATTTCTCACTGTGTATTAGCCACTGTGCCAGAAACTGCCTGTATTATTATTATCTCATGTAGTTCTCATAGGAATCCTGTGAACTCAGGTGTTCTTAGTCTCTGTTTTTTTCAGACAAGGAGCAGATACAGGTGAGGAAACAGGTTTTTCAGTTTACAGGCATACCTCCTTTTATCGTGCATGGCTTTATTGGACTTAACAGATGCTGTGTTTTTTACAAATTGAAAACAATATCTTCCAGGAGCAAAAAGATTATGGCTCGTTTTATCATGAGACTCACTTTATTGCGGTGGTCTGGGACCCAACCCGCAGTATCTCCAAGGGGTGCCTGTACGTTCCTAGGAAATCGTCAGATTTAGCAATCCAGAGAGAATTATGTCTGATAATAATAAATTAAAACCTCAGTGTCTTCCATGATTTCTGTTCTTGTTGGTGAGGTGTGTTCTTTGAGAGACTATCTGGTGCTCTTTACTTCCACTCCACTGTTCCTTTTGTGCAACAAGAGACTCCAGCTAAGAAATTAGGGTTTTTTTCCTTTTGTTTATTTTTCAGTTAGGGTTTTTCCCTATAAATTTTGTAATTATTTTTGGTGAGAGACTTTCTACAGGTAACTTGATTTTTATACTTTCGCACCCTCTTAAATAAAACACACGTAATGTCTGCAGGAATAAGGCATACTGAACGTAACTTTCTGTGTCTTGCTCCACTGGTCATTAGGGAAAACAGTCACTTTATTCGGCTGCCTTTAAAAACTGTCCAGTGTCCATTGTGCTCTCTGAGTTCTTGTGTCTGCTATGTAATGTGTTTGGGGTCCTTCCTGCCCTGGCCTGCTTCCCCTTTAGCAGTTCCACTCCCCTTTCTGGCTTGTCGTGGCTGTGAATATCAAGCAAGTGAACCTGTTAGGTTTTGTGTGAAATGGAGAAAAGGAAGCTCTGATGATGGTGATTAAAGCCTGGGGCTTCTTTAAGGTTGACAGATAATCACAGACAATGCATGCACTCAGAGCTTTTCTGTTTTAGCTTCCAAAGGTTCTGATGGAACCTTATTGGACCTGTATTATTCAGTGGACACATTTTTCATAACTACTTTCATCTAAATATTTGGGTATTCTGGCAAACTATTTTAAGGCTTTTGTCCTTTAAGTAATGGCATGAGAGCAATTCAAAATTCTATTTCAAATTCTCCTTCTATTGTCTATTTTGATAAGTGAATACAGCCTTAGGTTCTTTAGAACTAGTTAGTTGCTCAGATGTGACCTTTTCTTTCTGCCTTTACTTCCTGGACTTAATTTTTTAAATTACTTTTAGAGATAGAGAGTTTGAAACAGAAACCCATTTGTTCCACTTATGGACGCATTCATTGGCTCATTCTTTCTTGTGTATAACTGCAACCTTGGCATATTGGGGTGATACTTTTACCGACTGAGCTACGCGGGCAGGGCCCTCGATAGCCCTGATTTTCCTCTGAGGGATCGCGCCATTCAGTTCGGTGGGGTTTAAACCCTTGCATCAAGGTCACCTGTTGTGGACGTAAAAAATCCAGGTGCATTGGTCCCAGTATATATTGGTTCGCTAAGTTTAGGTTGAGGCTTAGCTTTATGGTGATTCCGATGGGAAGCTAGGGCTGAAAACTACTGTGTTTTTTTTTTCTTTTAAATAGTTTTTAATGCTGTATCTCGAAAGACTTCAAAATGCACTTTTTCCTGGGGTGGGGGATGTGCAGAGATTACCAGAAACAAACAAAAAAGCTTTAATGTTTACAAGTTTTCCAAATCCGAATTGTTTTGTGCTTTTCACCCATGCATGGGATAGAGGCTTTTTCTTGGAGAAACTCTGCTTGGAGGCAGACAGGCATTTGGAGAACGCTGGAGAAAGCAGGGAGGCCGGCGGCCACGTTGTGCTCTCTCCAGAGACCCCCGTCCTTCCTTTTGGAAGGACTCAGGTTTAATACAACGCAGCTGTTGAACTCTGCCCTTCAGAGTTTTAAGAAGAAAGTGTTTTGCCCTTTAAAATGGAAATGCCTCTTTTAGGGAGGTGGCCTTTGGTGGATGTAGTGCTCTAAGAAAGTGTCCTGCTTTTCTAGAGTTCTTTTGTTTCAGCAGTTTCTTAGAATTGTTTCAGATGCCCAGAGCAGAGCACCGGCCGCTTTTGTGGTGTGTTTGCTGTGTGCTTCACGAAGCAGGACGAAGGGTTTATTTCTTTGTGTTTTTTAGGACTCAAAATATGTTTTCTTCTTTCTGCAGCCACTCCATACATAAGTAAATGGACCTTGAATAGGGCTTCCCAGACAAAAGATTCTGTTCTAGGTGACTGTTCAGCAGGCCATATGCTTCTCCTAAAAATGTCAGTCTGTCTTGATGAGCTTTAGGGTGAGTGCAGATGTTTCGGCTCTTCTGAGCACTACACTCCGCGCGGGAAAGGCCACTTCTTTTTCAAGGGGTTTCTTGAAAATACTTACAGAAATTTGCATGAAATTTGTACCTTTTGTGTTTTAAGTCTAATGAAATGAGATGTAGTTAGACATTAGTAACTTAATTTTAATATTCTTAGTGCAAGTGAGATTTGGAGAATTAAGTAAGTCTCAACATGGTTTTTGTTAAGATTTTATTATTTATTTAGTCTTTTAAAATTGGAACTTAAAGTGCTTTATAATATTTCTGTGCAGCAAAAGGTGATATTTCGGCAGGAAGGGATACCTTTTTGATGTACAATGCCTTCTACTTTGCTAGGTTAGCTCTAAAAGTTATAGTTGATGGATTCATGTTATGTATGAGAAGAACATTCTAGGACCATCCTTTTCCACCTTTATTTAATGCAAGAATGTCTAGAAATTCCTGCTTCTTGATTATTTAGCAGTTGAGGAATATATGGTGACTCTTTGGCAGCCCTAGAAAACCCTCTTTACCTGTAGACTCGGTGGAAGTGATGTTCCCTATTAATACCGCGCGGAAGGATTCCGGCCCCTGCGCACGCCAGCCCTTCCGACCATGAAGGACGTGGTACCCGCTCACCCTCCTGGGAGTCTGTGCTCCTGGCTTCGCCTCTCCAGCTTGGTTAGCCCTTTACTCTCGGCCATATTTCCTAATGCTTGACCACCTCTCCTTGGTGGTCCTTAGAGTGTGTGCCATTTCGCCAGTATTTTTCTTTGAACTATATATATCATTTTTTTATTGTTGAGCTTTGAGAGTTCTTAAAATATTCTGGATGTAAGTCCTTTGTTATATACATAGTTAGCAAAAGTTTTCTCTCAATCTGTTTTTTTCTTTTTCTTTTTTTTAACAGTACCTTTTATAGAGTAAAAGTTTTTAATTTTGATAAAGTTCACTTTACCAGATTTTTTGCTTTTATGAATTATACTTTTATTTTCATATCTAGGAACTATTTGCCTAACTTCAGACCATGAAGATTTTTTCCTGTGTCATCTTCTTGAAGTTTTGATGTACTATGCTTTACATCCAGATCGCTGATCCATTTCAAGTGCAGTTTTGTATAAGGTGTGAGATTTGAGTTGAGGTCAAGTTTTTTGTATGTAGATGCACACTTGTACCACTTACTGTAAAGATTATCCTTTTCCATTGCTCTTGCACCTGTCAACATCTGGCTACAGTTGTCTGAATCTGTTTTATATTCTCTACTCTGTTCGTTTGGCAGTGCCACACGTTCTTGGTGACTGCAGTTTATAGTTAATATGTATTGTAACTAACTAGTTGCAGTTCTTCCAGTTTTCTCCTTTTTCAGTATATTTGAAGCCATTCTGCTCCCCTTGCCTTTCTATCTACCTAAAATTTAGGCTCAACTTACCTATAGCTACAAAAGGTCCAGGGTGAACTTTGAATGGCGTTGCTTGAATCTGTTCATTAATTTGAAAGTTGTTATTTTGGCTATGTTTAGTCTTCCATAAACATGGTATACTCTTCACTTATTTATTCATTTTTTCAGTAGTGTTTCATAGTTTTGAATGTACAGATCCTATATATGTTTTGTTAGATGTATGTCTAAGTATGTCAGTTCGGGGAGCTGTGGTAAATAGTGTTCAAAAACTTCAGTGCTAACGACATGTAGCTGTGTGCGGAGATGGGATGGATTTTCATGCGCCAACTTTGTGTCCTGTAGCCTTGCTGTGCCCACCCGTTAGTTCTGTAAGCATTTTTTATATTCTTTGGGATTTTTGAGTCGGTAATCATGCAGTCTGTATATAGGGTCAGTTTATTAGTTTTTATGCTGATCTTTAAGATTTGTTTCTTTTGATTTCCAGAAGGATGTTAAATAAAGTGATGACAGACATTCTTGCCATTTAGCAATCCTAGGGGAAAATATTCAGTTTTTCACCATTAGTATAATGTTATATGAAAGCTTTTTTTTTCTTGTAGAAATGCCTTTTGTAGATCGAGGAAGTTTGCTTCTAGTTTGCTAATAGTTGTCATGAATGAGTGTTAGTTTGTCTAATGCCTTTTCTGTATCAATTGATATATATTTTTTTCTTCACACTGTTAATATGGTGAATTATATTGATCGATTTTCAAATATTGAACCAGTCTTGCATTCACAGGATAAACTCCACTTGGTCATGTTGTTTAATTCTTTTTATATATCACTGTATTTGATTTGCTAATATTTTTTATGTTTAATATTTATGAAGGATATTGGTCTGTGGTTTTCTTTTTTTACGCTGTATTTGCTTAGATTTGGACTTATCAAATGAGCTGGGAAGTGTCTCTTCATCTTGAATTGCTTTAGTTTCATCCCCCCCAAATTTGAAATATTGCATTTTATTTTCATTTGCTTCCAAATATTTTCTTATTTCCCTTGAGCCTTCTTCTTTGATGCATGGGTTGTTTAGAGATGCTTTATATAGTTTCCAAGTATTTGAAAACTTCCCTGTCTTTCTGTAACTGATTTCTAGTTTCATGCCATCATGTTCTGAAAGCCCACTGCCTGGTTCCGTTCGGAGACCTGCAGCTCCTGCCGCCTTGCTGTGCAGAGCAGGCCTGTGTCTGTGTGCAGAGCAGTGACTGAGGGGCGGAAGGACACAGGGGACACAGAGGAACAGTGGGTGTCCGTCCTGCCTTGTTGGAGACACGGCTTCAGTGAGTGGAGAGGAACATTTCCCGGCCTCAGATATTTGGCCCCAGCAGGTTTCCATGTGGCCATGGGCTTGCCTATGGTGCATGTTTTTGGAGCGAATGGGAGGGAAAAATACGGGTGATTTCTCTTCATCTGTTACCAGCTCCTCAGGACTCAGTGCTTCTGGAGAGGTGCCTGCTGTGGGCTTAGTTAGTTCAGGCAGGGGGTGTTGGAGGGAAAACACAGGGTAAGCTCTTTGCTGGGGGCGAGGGCCTTCGGATTCTGGTGACTGTCCCTGACCGTGTACTGTGTACTGTCAGAGGTCCAGGCTGGCTTTTCCCACTCCCAGGAGAGGCGGGCGGGGTGGGCAGCGCTTGCTACTATGTCTCACCTTTAAAGATGATTTAAAAAGTTCTTTGTTTGATCAGATTGTAAACCATTAATTCTTAACTGTGGTGGGAAGAGGGAGGAGTTCACATTCTAAAATCTTACAAATGGGGCAAAGAAAGGATTTCAAAATACATGTGCCCTTAGTTGAAAATCACGGCAATTGATAAAAGATGCAAGTTTGTTGTGCATGTAAGTGGGTAGAAAAGTACATCGAGTCAGTGGTTTAGAACATCAACCCATAAACCTTAACTACGCTGAGAGTGTGGGAGTCAGAGGGTTACTTTGCACAGCTGGTCCAAGTGTCGGTGACTGCTCTCTAGAACTGTGTGTGCGTGCGCATGTTAAACCGGGGCTGAGTTTCGGAGGTGCTCATGGGCCCCAGACTCTGTAGCCCTTCTGTAGAGAGTATGGGATTTTATGCGGCGCTTCATTTATGCTGACTCTTATGTTAGACCTTCTGGTTACAAGTGACAAAAACCTAGAAACTCAAATGACTGGCTCCAGCCAGCGGAGGGGATTGGTTTGTATCACCAAACAGTGAGAAGGGCGGGCAAGGCCATGGTCAGAATGACAACGGTCAGAATGACAGCTGCCATTTCACAGTGTTTTTTCCCGTGTGGCAGATAGCATGCCTGATGGAAGGTTTTCGGGCTTATGTAACTTTATTACCAGGTAGGGACTGAAGATCCGTGTCTTCGGTACTAAGTTTAAGAAGTCTTGGGGAAGTGAGGACTCAGTTACAGTGAGGTTTGCTGTAATACAGGCAGTATTTGTCATGCTGATTACATTGCCATGTCCTACTCAGGTAGGCTGTAGGAACTCCGGTGTAATGAAAGGTAGGCCATCCTGAACAGAAGTTAGAGACAGGTTTATTTTATATGGAGATATCTTTAGGGAACAAATACTGTTTGTATATATTGTTTGGGCTGACCTATGAACTTTTTTCCTAATGGACTCTAAGCCTTTGCTTGCTGAAGTCTGTTCACTCAGTCAACAAATATTTGTATTTCTTTCCTGCAGACTTGACCAGGAGGTACGGCCTCGCAGCAGCTGCTTTGAGGGTGACTGTGTAGGTGGACGTGTTCAAGCAAAGGCCATGGGATTGTTTCTCAGGGTCCGTGTGCGGGCTTTCTCTTGGGTTGGCATTCCCTGGAGTTGAGTTTGAGACAGGGATGTGGGTGTGGCCCTGGGAACTACCAGTGAGGAGGCCGGGAAGGGGGAGCAGAGGGTCCTGAGACTGCCCTGGTGAGCAGCAGAGGTCCGCCCCCCTGGAGTCCTGCAGAAGTACACAGGATGCCCTTCCATGTTGTCCCTGTGTCAGGTGGGGGCTTGAACACTTGTCCACTGGCCTGACTCCCCTTTGGCTGCAGGAGGTGTTAACTCTTACTACTTGGAGCTCTGTCCAGTTCCTGAAGAACCTGAGGTGTAATAGGATCACTTGGGGCGGGATGTTGGGGGGTGGCCTGAGTCTGACCTCCCACACCTGAAATGACAAGCGGGCCAAGAGGGTGCACTCTGGAGGTGCTGATCTCAGGCTCTGTCATGACCCCAGAGTCACGATAACCCGTTTGGGGGAGTGTGCTAATATAAATCTAATATGTCATTTATTGGCTTCCAATTCAAGCTGTTGATGTGGCCAATTTCCTTAATAATCTCTTACTATTGTCCTTGAACTAACTTTGGGAAAAACTATTTTCCAGAGATTTTCCATTTATTAACTGGGTACAGCAGAGCGGTCGGAGCGCACGTGTGGTCTGACACTGAGACCACTCCATTGGGTCCGTCACATCGGTACAGCAGAGCGGTCGGAGCGCACATTTGGAAGTCAGCTCTCCCAGTGTTTGAGTCCTAGCTCTGATATTTCCTATCTCCGCCTACTCTGTGTCTGTTTTATGTTTATAGAATGGACTTAATAATCTATTTCATAAAGTCCATGAAGTCCTTAGGACAGTGTGGGGCAGAAGCTAAGTGCCTAATAAATTGTAACATCACCATCATCTTTATTTTTTCTTTTATGGCTTCTTTTTTTTCTTTTTGTTTCTTTCTCCCTTCCTTACCTTTTTTTTTTCCGTTCATAAATCCTTCCTAGACTCTAGTTCCCCTTTTTGGATTGTCAGAGCATCTTGGGTTTTGTCTGTTTATTAGCAGTATTTTATTCACGAGTCTGTAAGAGTGATCTGCACCCGGCCTCTCCCAGATTGGGACCTCCCACGTATCCCTCAGCATCTCACGGTCAGTTTTCGGCACCCATCATCCCACGTCCGCTTTGGTCAGGGTTGTCAGTGGCCCTGCTGCTAAACGGATAACCCTGCTTATTCCTTATCTTACGTGACCTTTGCAGCCCCAAAAGCTAACTTTCTCGTTCTTGAAAGATTTTTCCTTTGATTTCTGTTTCATTTTTCTTCTCAGTTCCTTCTGAGTGCCCATTCTTTGGACTGTCAGTATTTCTGAGTTTATTTATGGCTCTTTATTTTTAAAAAATGTTTTACATTATATAATTTATATACACGTGAATACATGTCGCATATATGTTAGGAAGCATAATGGCAAAATGAACTTGCGAGGACCCACCATCCAATGTAAGAACTAGAGAATTAGCAGGATCTTCATTCTTTGCATGCTCTCCGTGATGAGCTGGGTAACCCCACCTCTGTGTTCGTCCTGATCCCCAAACCTGCGGCTTGCAGATGTGGTGAGGTTGAGGATCTTGAGATGCGGGGTCATCCTAGATTATTTTAGCAGGCCCTGTGTAATCAAACCGTCCCCTAAGAGGCGTGCAGGAGGAATCAGAGGCGACAGGAATGCCAGCTTGGGAGCCTTGACCATGGCCCCTCAACGCCAGGGAAGACAAGCAGCACGTCCTCCTTCCACACGGACGCAGGCTCCGGGAGGCTCATTCTGGGCGGGGACCTCCAGAACTGGAAGAGTGAGTTGTGTGGTTTCATCCACCAGCTCCGTGGTGCTTTGTTACCGCAGCAATGGGGAAGCAACGTCCTCTCCTGTCCGTTGTCCACCGTGACTCTGGTTGCCATCCGTTTACACCAAAACCTAAACGCGGACATTTAATTTGCATCATATACACTTTTCACTCAAGGAAGTCAACACATACACCTGGCAAGTAAAAGAGAGTAGAAAATATTTTTATAACAGTTGGAAATTCAAGTAAATCCTCTCATGATTCTCCTTAGCGATCATTTGGTGCTTCACCGAAGAAACAGCACTTCACTCCAGTGCTGGGGATCGGATGACTGTGGGGCGAGGGATGGGTCTCCGCCGGGGTCGGGGAACTTCCTAAAGGGTTTTCAGAGAGGACTTTTCTTGTTGCAGTTTTCATCCCACACACTGACTGTGGGACCCACTCTTCATGTCAGATGCGACTCGGTGTCTTTTTCTTGAATTTTTACCCTGAGAGCTAACCAGGCCCTCTGCACTCAGCTTATCTGGCACAATTTGGTGGTCCTCTCCGCCTCCATTGCACCTGTCCTCAGTCACCGCTACCGGTGGTGTGTCATTCTCGTCTCCTCCCTCTCAGGGCATCCATCTCGGAGCCCTCTCTCACACTCACCGAGTTCCCATCCATCTCGCTGGTCCCCTGTCCCTGTCCGCAGCCTGCATTTGTTCTTCTCGTTGCCTGCAGGACAGAGGCTGGCTGCTCAGCAGGCCGCACAGAGCCCCTCTGTGCTGTTCCTCTGCTCTTGGCTCCCCCGCCGGCCCTCTGGCCCAGCCCCCATGGGCGCACACCGTGTGTGGTTCCAGTAATCCTGCGCCCGCACTGTGCTCGCCTGACCAGGGTTCTGTCTGCGTGGTGTCTTCTGCTTTCCCCGTCTTCCCTGCCCTGCTCCACCTTGAAACCCTCTGCCTGTTTCACCTCCGTTCAGCCTCAGGGGCCCCTTTAAGCATCACTCTCTAAGGAGCGCTATTTGATTCTCAGGCGTTGGTAGTGGTAGCAGAGCCATGTGTCCTTACCTCTGTGCCTCATTGCGATGGCGGTTGCCTGCCGCCTCTGTGTCTCCCACTAGACTCGAGTGCTTTGAGGGCGGAGACTGCTGCTTCTCCGCCTTTGTGTTTTCACAGCAGAACGCCGTGATGAGCATGCCCTGGGTGCTCAGCAGACATCTGTGCATTCATCAATTACGGAATAATGTATAAATCTAAAAAATGTTTCATAACCTCTTAAGCAGGATAGCATGTGAGATATTAATTCTCCTTATGACGTACCGTGTAGGTTTTAAATGTAACTGTTGGGGACAGTGATGTTACAGATCACTGGAAATGATGACTTACCTGTATAGTTTTATCACGTGCCCTGCTTCCTTATATTGAATAATTGTATTGTAGTGTTTATTAAAATGTTTAAGGGGGATTCTGTCAGCTTTTTATGTGATGTGGGTTTTTACTAGTACTTCACAGTTTTTTACCAAATAATGGAAAAGATGGAGATGTATTACAAATTTAAATAATCGCCAATCGTAAAGTAAAAAAAATTTGCTCTGTAATAAATAGCTGTGTAGCTATTATGCTACACAGAGTGCTTCATATACAGAGTAAACTCTGACTTCTGAGATTGAGGATTAACATTCCCCGGCATAGTCCACATTGAACACATGATTTCACTTAGTTAAATTTGTTCAGTTTTATTTATTTTAGAAATAACAGCAAATAAAAAGTAGAATCTAGGGTTTAAGGCATTTCAGAATATTGTAGATACTGTTAAATTTTACTGTTTAATTTCATTTACTGGAAGGGAGTTAAGAAGAGACAAAATAAGAAGCACTGGGGGAAAAGTAAGCATATTTTTTAAATAAAGAATTTATGCTCTGGCTGGGTTGCTCAGTAGGTTAGAGTGTCAACCTGATATGCCAAGGTTAGGAGTTCAGTCCCCAGTCAGGGCATCTCCAGTAATCAACCAATGAACGCATGGAACAACAAATTGATGTCTGTTTCTTTAAAAAAAAGCATGTCTTTCCAACCAAAAAAATTTTAAATGAAGTTTTAATTTAATTTAATTATTTTTTCCTTTTTCTCCTTTTTATTGAATGTACTGGGGTGACATTAGTTTAAAAATCATGTAAGTTTCAGGTGTATAGTTCTATAATACATCATTTGTATATTATAGAAAATACACAGGGGGCAGGGCAAGAAATATAGAATCTAAAGAACTTGTGACACATGGACATAAACTAAAGGGGGGAGGGGTGTGCAGGGTGGAGGGGAATGAAGGGGGGAATAGGACAACTGTAATGGTATAATCAGTAAAATATATTAAAAAAAAGAAAATTCTCAGGAAGAGAGTATCACCATGACTTGAAGCGGTAATTTAATTATTTTAAAAGATTTTATTTATTTATTTTTAAAGAGGGGGGAAGGGAGAGAGAAAGAGAGACATCAATGTGTGGTTTTCTCTCACACGCCCCCTACTGGGACTCGGCTGGCAATCCAGACATGTGCCCTGACTGGGAATCGAACTTGCGATCCTTTAGCTGGCAGGCTGGCGCTTAGTCCTCTGAGCCATACCAGCCAGGGCCGTGTCTCACAAATTTTTTAAAGTTGTATTTTTATTTTCATTTAGTTCAAAATATTTTTTAGTTTTTCTTGAGGCTTCTTTTTGGACCATAAATTGTTTAGAAGTAATGTTTTTAAATCTCCAAATAATTGTGAATCTTCCAATTTTCTGTTATTAATTTCTAGATTAATTCCACTGTTGACTGGGAGAGTGCGTTTTGTGATTTCCAGTCTTTTAAACTGTTGTGGTGTGTTGTGTAGCCCACCCCCTGGGCCCATCTCAGTGAACGTTCCATGTGTACTTGAGAAGAGTCTGTCTTCTGCTGCTGTTGGATGAGATGGTCCGTAAGTGTCAATGAAATCCGGTTAAGGGGTGGAGCTGTTCAGTTCAGCTGTGTGCCTTATTGATGTGGAAGAGTTGGCGCAGGCTCCAGGTCTGATGATGGATTTGTCCGTCTCTCCCCGCACTGCTTTCAGGCTTTGCCTCGCACGCTCTAACGTTCTCTCGTCTGGCTTGTGTGCCGAAGGGTTGCTGATGTCTTCCCGGACCCCTGTATCTTCACATAGTGCTGCTCTTTATTCCTGATGCTTTTCTTCTTTTGTTTTGAAGTCGCTTTGTTTGAGAGTAATGTAACTGCTGCAGTAACATTTGGTTACTGTTAGCCTGGTGTACATCTCTCTCTCTTTACTTTTAACCTGTGTCTTTACATTCAAAGTGGGTTTCTTTTGGGTTCTGGCTCCCTTCAGTTGGTATATTTAGACCATTGTCATTTAAAGTGATTAGTGATATAGCTGGTATGTGCCCATGCTTCTATTTGCTCGCTTTCCTGTTTTGAGTGGTTTCTGGGAGTTCTTTATATATTGTAGATATTTGTCTTTTATCTGCCATGTGTGTTGTACCTACTACCTCTGGTAATTCCTTGTCTCATTTGTAGTGCTTTTTGGTGTTCAGAAGTTGTTTTTCTTTCCGTTTGTGGGTGTTGCGTCTTAAGAAAACTTTTCTTTCTAAAACTTACAAAAATTTGTATATTTTATTCCAGTGATGTGCACACACAACACACTGTGTTTGTCTATTAATCCATCTAGGATTCTGTGGTATGAGATGTAGATATTTTATGAGGATTTAAACATTTTTGAAAAGATAACCAGCCGTCTCAGTATTATTTACTGCATAGCCTTTCCCCGCTGATTTGAACCTGTCGTTGGGTTCCAGGGTGCGTCGGCAGTCCCCAGAGTCTGGCTCTGCGTTCTGGCCCGTGCGGTGTGTCTGCTCTGTGTGCGCGGGGGCCCTAGCGCACTTAAAGTGCTGCTCACGATTGGCCCGCACGGCGAGTCCCATCCTGTAGTTGTTTTTCAGATTTTCTTGGCTGTTTTCCTGAATTTTTCCTCCATATGACAGTCATTTAATTTTATGAAATCCAGTTGAAATTATTATTATAATTAATTTATAGGTTAATAGCTGGCATCTTTGCGGTAAATTTGCTTCCACTTATTTACAAGACACACTAGAAAGCAAGCAACTCAATCCCATTCCAAGCCAGTGGAATTACTCTTCAGTGGCCAGAAGGGCTCAATAATTTAGCCTTTGTAGATGTGGACTTTGAGTGTACTTGTGTTTTGTGATATAATGACTGTCATCACTAGGACGTCTGTATTTCTTATTCCCTTTATTTTCACCTTATTTCTGTTTACTTTGATAACCTGGTGCTATAAACGCGGATGTATTTTTTTTCTCCTTTACTTGACATTTTCCATCACGCCCTCCAGTTTCTTTGTGACCACACTTGGCATCCTGGCCATGTCCTCCTCCTTATCCCCCTGGATGTCATGTCAGAGTCCAGTGTGTGAGCCTGAACACCCTCACCCCTCTGCACAAGACTCTCCTCCACCCGGCGGACGGCACTCAGAGGGTCAGTGTGAGGCTTGGCCTGGAGCTGTGTCCGGGAGCGGTTGCCCTCGGCCACTCTGGGCCCCGTGGGCTCCGAAGAGTGGGGGAGGGCATCGTCTGGGAACAACAGCACATCACTCCTCTTTACTTGCTTGGCCGGTTGAACATTTAAAGTCAGTATTAAGTACTGTATTTAAAGATTAGAAATTAAAGTAACAACTCTGAGTCAGAGTCAAAGGATTTATTTGTGAATACGTTATCAAATATCTTCACATTAATTTCCACAGAACTTAACTAAAGCATTTGTTGGATCTCGCCCTTTCACTTCACATAATTTCCAGAGTGGGAAGTAGAGCCCCGACCCCTCACCTTCATTTGCCCATTAACACTCAGGGCTTCTGTGCCTCTCCTAGTGAGCACAGTGTTTTGAAGACAAGTTAAATTTTCTTTGTTGTTTCAAGATACTGAAAAGCTTTAAGATCAGTTTGAAGGTGATTGACTCAAATGTCAACATATTTGAAGATTGAGACAATTATTGTGACATAGAGGCTGTGTATATTTTATTACTTCAGTTAGAACTCAGTAATACTGTCTTATGGTTTAGGATGGAACTGAACATTTTCTGATTTAATGTGAGTTTGAGTTAATTCATTTTGCAATAAAGTGACAAACATAATTGGCTTTAACTAAAAAGCTGAGAGTTGATTGATTCCTTAATAATTTCCATAGGATTAGTAACTCTACTTTGTTAGAAGTCTAGCAAAACATTTCTGGTCCTTTGAAGTAGATGGTTCAATTTTAATGTTTATAAAGCCCGTATTCAGTTGTTTATAGGAATGTTTTTGCTGTCTGTAGTTAGACACAAAGTACCCCACTACTCAGCGGCTTAAAACAACAGTCATTTATTTTGCTCACAAACCAGCACTCTGGGTGGGGTCTGCTGGGTGGCCTGGGGAGGGGTGGGGGCGGGGCTAGCGTGGAGTCTAGCCGCCCCCTCACCTGTCTGGCGGAGTGGGACTGGCTACTGATTCCTCCTCTTCAAGGGGATCTCTCTGGGGGCACTTTGGCTGTCCCCCTGGTACGGAGGCTGGTCCAGGAGAGCAAACATCCCAGGAAACAGTGTTCTAAGAGGAGGTGGAAGTCCCCAGTTTGTCAGGGCCTGAACCTGGAAGAATGCTTCGCCTCGCTTTTGTTGTGATTAATCAGCAGTCCCAGAGCTCAGATTTGGGGGTTATGGAAGAGGGACCTCATGCTCTTGATGGGGGGAAGAGTGCCCACAGTTCGAAGCCACGCTTTCAGACTGCTGGGACGGTGTGGGTGTTTGGCCGTTCTCAGTTGGTAAGGATAATTCGCTTCAAAGGGAAGATGATATCGAAACTTTGAGACAGCAGTATTATTTTTGTTCAGGTTCTGTCTTCCAGTGCAAATGGCTTCTTTTATTTTTTCACCATTAAGACTTTTTGAAAAGTGTATGTGAAGTATTGAAGAGAGTATCTGCAAGATGTACGTGAGTAAAACTAGAAGACTGATGAAAGAAATGAAAAAGACCCTCATAAATGCACATGGACAGGAGGACTCCATGTTGTTAGGGTGTTACTTCTTCCCAACTTGATCTGCAGATTCAGTGCCATCCGTATCAGAACCTCCGCGAGGCACTTTGTGGACATGAACACACTTATTTTATGTAGAAAGTCAAAAGACCCAAAACATTCAATATTAACAATGACGACACTAAACCCTGGCAAGAATGAAGTGAACAGTGAGTCTCGTCCAGGCCAGTGGAAATGCAAAGTGGCACAACCACTCTCGAAGACTGTTTGGCAGTTTCACACAAAGCTAAACAAAGTCCCCTTTTCCCTTTCCATTGGATGTACTGGGGTGGCTCTGATTAACAAAACTGTGCAGGTCTCAGGTTCACAATTCCACAGCTTCTCATCTGTGTACCATAAGGTGTGGTCACCACCCCAAGTCAAGTCTCCTCCCATCGCCACGTACCCACCATACCCCCTTCGCCTCCCCCCACCGTTCTACCAGCCGTCAGCACACTGTTACCCCTGTCCATGAGTTTGCTCTTTCTCTTTTGGCTCAGTCCCTCCCTACTCTCAGCCCTCAGCCCTCAGCCCCTCCCCCTGCCCGGACCAGCTGACAGCCTGCTCTCTTTGAGTCTGTCTCTATTTTGCTTGTTAGTTCATTTTGTTCATTAGAACATACAGTCTAGTAGTTGTGTTTAGAGATTTACCCAAATGAGTTGCAAACGTTCTCACAAAAACTTGCACATGAATGTCTAGCAGATGAATGGATGAACAAATGTGTATATGTTTTTGAAAGTTTTCATTCCTTAGATTTTTGAAGAAAAAGAGATTATAAGTTGAGAAATTATCATGTAGCATTTCCATTGGGGTTATTAAATTAGAGCTATACTCATTTCCACTTATTGGAATTACAGACTCATTGCTAGATGGAATTTTAGAGCATTGTACAAATTTACAGAGTGAAATTGAGATTCAGAGAGGTTCAGTGAGTGGCTCATGGACACAACTAGTGAGGACTCAAACCAGAGTTAGAAACAAGGCTTCTTGGTGTCCATTTCCAGGATGTCTCGTTTTCTAACAGGAAACTGTACAGGAAAAGTAAATGTAATAAATGGCTTGTATACTGTAATAATGATAACGGGCAATACCAGTCAGAGCCCTTAGAGTTTATCCTGTGGGCCTAGAATTAATGTGAACACCAAGACCTGGAAGCGTGAACAGGCCAGCTAACAAAACATGAGCAGACAGGAAGGTGAGCTCGTGAGTCAGATCAAGTTTCTGAGCTTCTCAAAAATGGGAACCCGGACAAAGGGGCTTGCACAGGCGTCTGCTCACTGATTCTACTGCAGTGTCATTCACAATAGCCAAGGGCAAACATCGCCAAAATATTAGCAGTCATTTTATGGGGCAATGTATCATGATATTAGAAAGTTACATGTACAGATAGGGACGACTAGTCTGTAATCATTAGTGAACAAATGCTAATTTTGCGTTTTAAGTGTTATAACAACCAGAACATGTATCTTAACTGTCTGTATAAATAATTTAAAATGTGGGTATATTCCGCCCTGGCTGGTGTAGCTCAGTGGATTGAGCTCGAGCCTGCGAACCACATGATCGCGGTTCGATTCCCAGTCAGGGCACATGCCTGGGTTGCAGGCCAGTTCCCAGCAGGGGACTCACAAGAGGCAACCACACACTGACATTTCTCTCTTTCTCTCCTTCCCTTCCCCTCTAAAGATAAATAAATAAAATCTTAAAATGTGGCTATATTTTGTGTAGGTGGAACTTAAGAGCAGTGTATTTGTGGTGATAAAGAATTACATTAATTTTGGGAAATAAATGGCAGATTTTTAAAATATGTGTTTATGAGGCAAGCCTTTTGTCTTGTGGGTCACCTTTAAGCTGTGTCATCAGTACCTAGATTTCCCGTAAAGCCGTGTACAGTAGTCCCCCTCCTGTCCACAGAGGGGGTGTCCTGAGACTCCCCTGGTTTTTGCTATTAACACGTACCTGTGATGGAGTCTGATTTACAAATTAGGCAAAGTAAGAAATGAGCAATAATAGCAATTGAATAGAACCATGATTGCTCTACACTGTAGTAACAGCTACAGGAGTGCGGTCTCTCTCTCTCTCTTTCTCAGACTGTCGTACTGTCCTGCACTCGCCCCCTTCTCCTGGGGATGTAGGTGACACTGCACCCAAGTGGGGAGACGGAGGGAGGTGGATGTGCAGAGGGACAGGAGCATCCACGTCGCAGGCTGGGTGGTGGCTGGGTCTCCCCATGCTACTCAGAGTGGTGTGTGCTTTAACACTTGGGAAGTGTTTATTTTTGGAATTGTCCATTTATTCTTTGAGCGCTATTGACGGCTGATAACTGGAACCACAGAAAGGAAAATTGTGCATTAGGAGGGGACTGCTGTGCATCATAGCTATTGAAAGTTGAGCCTTTGATCTGAAATTCTGTGTTAGTTATTGGTGATTATATTGCATCAAAGTAATGATGGTGGTTACATTGCAGAACTGAATACTCTCTCTTCGGTCGGCTTGGAGATTTGCATTGTAATTGTATATACTAACTTTGAAGAGAGAAAAGTACGTGGGATTGCTTCATATTTCGGAAAACTCTAAAATGTAAATCGTTACAGTGATAGCTATGAGATCCATTAGTACAGAGTGTACTGTATATGTGATGAAATAAAGTCTGTTAGCCTAAGTAATTTCTTAGGGTGAGAGAAATCACCATTGGAAGATGCTAATGTGAAGGAGCTAGACCCTGTGCTGCTTTCATTTCTGACAGGGTTCTATTTTAACTAGTTTGAATTTCTTCACTTCTGTGAGTGGGATTCAGGACTAAACTAATAACATTAATTAAAAACAATCATACAAATTACTCCTATTTAAACTACTTTTGTTTTGAAATTAGTGTGAAGAAACCTTTTTGTTAACATTAAGTTCTGTAACTTTTACTTTATGATGTTGAGAAGACAATCCAGACTTTTCTTTTGCATTCTGATGCCATCATTGAGGAGTCTGAGTTCCGGGAGAGTTGCTAGAGCCGTGCATCTTTCTCCCGGGACCTGTGAGCCGGCCGCACACTCCTGGGGGCACAGCCGAACAGCCCTGGATGCTGGCGGGCGGCCTGCCTGTGCCGAGCGCCTGGAGGCTGGCAGACCGCGCGGGCATAGCATGGCTGTCTGGGGAGTCTGACCCAACTCTTGGGCGGAACCCACTGGGGAGGGAAAGGACTTGTGTGCCCTCCTCTCTTTCTGTCTGTTCTTTCTGTTTTGTAAGACAGACAGTGTCAAAGCAGCTCATCTCTGGGAAGTTTGTCTGCCTCTTTTCTCATTGCACGGATTGTTTTTAAATTGAAAATCTTGCACTGCAGGTCCTTGAGCGCTTCCACATGGAGACTGGCGCCGGACCAAACTCGAGAGGCGCAGCTCATCACAGTCGATGAAAAATTGGTAAGAGTTTTCTTCATACACTGCTAGGATTCTGCTTTCAGGGTTGTTTTGGTACAATAGATTTTCAGAGTGATTTGAATTTGACTTTCTGGAGTGATGCAAATTTTTAAAAATTTATTTTAAATATTTGTCACGAAAAGATAATTTGTGTTAAGCATTATAAATGAATACTAAGTCACACAAATATTGAGCAATTAAAATGATAAAAGCCTTCCTTTTGTGGTGTTTATAAATAGCAGAACATTTTTACTTTTGTAATGCATATATCGTTTTTTACTTTCTCAGTTATACTACTGTTTAAGTTGTAAGGTGCTATTACTGTCTAAAATGAAGTGTGTTGGGCTTTTCTGCAATCGGTTGTTCCTGTGACTGAGTGTGTTTGGGTGCGCGTCCCGTTTCTACAGCGCACGTGAGAGATCACAGTTGGCAACGAATGAATGATGCTGTGCTGTTAACCCGGCAGGTGGAGTTTTGGTAACCAGACTTACAGAACTTTTCAAGGTGCGGGGTTACTTCAGATGCAACTTGTTATTTATACCTATATTGTACAGTAACAAGTTTTGTAGATCTTCTGAGACTGCCAATGAAAATGTGTAGTCGAACTTTCATTTTCATCAGTGAAAGTGCGTGGCCGCCTCCGAGCAGCAGCTGGAAGCCCAGACCCGGAGCAGGGCGCACTCTCGGTGTGCTTCCCAGCGCTCTGTCCAGGGCAGCAGACTGCCGCCAGACCCACGCATGCGCCAAACCAGAGCGCACAGAACCCGGAAGCACTACGAAGAAGCTCTGCACAGTTGAGAATGGTAGAGAGTAAACTCTGTAGCACCAGGACGACGAGGTAATCTCTCGGGGCCTAAAGGAGACGGGCCCTGGAGAAATGAAGCGCTTCCTCATCGACTGCTGCATACGGGGCCCGGGTGAATCTTTCCCCTCCCTCCCTCCCTCTCTCTTTCCCGAGCACGCGCGCGCGCGCACACACACACACACACACACACACACACACACACACCCCCCTCAATTCTTTTCCACCCGAGGAAACAAGTGACATTTGATGAACACGTGAAGAACAAGTAGACTCTCTTCCTAATTGTTGTATATCTTTTTATTACTCAATTTGAGCCTGTGATCATAATCCAGGTAATAGGCCACACTTAAAGGTTTAAATGGGAAAGTAAATAGGTAAATAAACAAATAAGGAAATCTCACATCTTTTACTTAATGCTGGTTGGTTTTAACTTTAAAACCAAAGAATAACCAAAAGAGTCTTACGGAAATGCTGGTTTTGTCATCCTCTTGTGAAAACTCCTTTGGTGCTTCTTCCTGGCCCGGCGAGGCCTTCGGGGTCTCTGGGCGCCACTGTCTCCAGCTGCACCACACCTCCAGCTACCGCTGTTCCCCGCTGCCGGGCCCTCAGAGTCCCGTGCGTTCTGCCCAGCCGCCTGTTACCAGTCCCCCAGCTTCTCCTTCAGTCCCATCGACTTGTTCTTCACGTGTTCGTCAATGTCACTTGTTTCCTCGGGTGGAAAAGGATTGAGGGGTGCGTGTGTGTGTGTGTGTGTGTGCGCGCGCGCGCGCGTGCTCGGGAAAGAGAGAGGGAGGGAGGGAGGGGAAAGATTCACACGGGCCCCGTATGCAGCAGTCGATGAGGAAGCGCTTCATTTCTCCAGGGCCCGTCTCCTTTAGGCCCCGAGAGATTACCTCGTCGTCCTGGTGCTACAGAGTTTACTCTCTACCATTCTCAACTGTGCAGAGCTTCTTCGTAGTGCTTCCGGGTTCTGTGCGCTCTGGTTTGGCGCATGCGTGGGTCTGGCGGCAGTCTGCTGCCCTGGACAGAGCGCTGGGAAGCACACCGAGAGTGCGCCCTGCTCCGGGTCTGGGCTTCCAGCTGCTGCTCGGAGGCGGCCACGCACTTTCACTGAGCTTGGTCGCCCCGTGCAGACTTTCTCCAGCTGTGTTAATGTCTTCCTTGAACTGCACGCTAGTCAAAATGTAGGTGTCGTGTTTCGGCTAAATTCAGTAGAAGTCTTACGTATGATTATTCATAGTTACTGAAGTAGTACTTGATGTAACTGAAACCCATAGCTCTCCAATTAGGCTTACATTAAAACAGAAGTAGTACATGTTTGTGTCGGTAGCTGCTGAGAGGGGCTCGGGGGCTCTTGTGCCTCTGCGCGGTCGGGGAGGGCTGGGCGGCAGCGCAGTGCAGGGCCTGGCTCTGCAGGGTCTTCGGGAAGCGCTGAGCCACTGGGATGACTCCACGTGCATTTCGAACAGAATTGATTACAGATGCGTATCGGTATTAATGATGGAAAAATTTCAAAACGTGAAGTAAGTTCTTACAAGTAGTTTGAAAGATGTAGAAACAACATTTTAATGTCACTATTATATTGTTAACTTAGGATACTATTTTTACTAACCACTCAACACTAGATTATTGTTATATTTGTACCTGAAACTGAATGGAATTTAGAGTCTTAATTGTGTGGTGAGGGAGTTAGCCATTGTCATGATTTCTATTAGATATCTTTTTTAAAAGATTTTATTTATTTATCTTTAGAGAGGAAGGGAAGGAGAGAGGAAGAGAAATATCAATGTATGGTTGCCTCTTGTGTGTCCCTGCTGGGAACTGGCCCACAACCCAGGCATGTGCCCTGACTGGGAGTCGAACCACGATTGTCTGGTTCACAGGTCCACGCTCAATCCACTGAGCTACACCAGCCAGGGCTCTCTTGGATATCTTATATAACGTACTTTAAAAATTAATACAGGTGATGGCTCTAAAGTCCAGGTCTTAAGCAAGTGGACTAAACTTAGTTGGGGATCAGTTTTTGAGTTAATTTCAGATCCTTGGAATTAAAACCAGAGGATAACTTTACATGTCACTGGTGATTTTCTGACTGTATTTTTCATTTAAAAATTGTTTAGCCTTTTATTCATAAACACCCTGTGTCGGGGATGCAGCAAGTAACAACCTAGATTAAAGCCGTTTTCGCCCCTGCAGGGTGAGGGTCAGGAGCGTGAGGGAGACGTGTCAGCGTCCCCCAGACAGTGGTTCCCAAAGAGCAGTCCGGCGGGGGCCCAGGACCCTTGTGGAAGGTTTACAAGGTCCAGCTGTTCCCCCAGTCACGCAAAGGCTTTATTAAAGCCCGCAGAAATTACTAATGTGCACAACCCCTCACCCTGCACACCGTCTTTTCATTCCCCACGTGTGAAACAGACCGTGCGTAAGGCACCGCCTCCTCCTGCCCTGCGGGCGGAGCCCAGCACCTTGTCCCGAGCGCCTTTTTGGTTGGGGAACCAGTCACCGATGACAGGCAGACTGTGGCTGCTCAGGCTTCGGTACGTGGCAGACATGTTCTAGAAAATAAACCCGTTACTTGAAGGAATTGTTACTCATGATGAACTTTAAGCTTCTAGGTAAAAAAGGATAAAGTTTAGAACTTGAGTCTGCCACTGAGCGGATTGCGCTTAGGGACTCCCTCGTTCAGATCCTGTGGTGGCGATGGGGGTTCTTTTCCCGAATGCGGGCGAGCATGTCGTGTTGTGGAGCACGTTAAATGTGGGAGCTCTGTGCGCCTCTCGTGAGCTGGTGTTTTCCGTGTGGCCAGTGTACGGTGTCATAAAGTCGTGTGTGGGTAAGACTTTCATTCACGGTGCGAGAGAGAACAGTGTTTGTGACTGTGAAAAAATGCAGGTGTTCACCTGCCCCCCCCCCCCCGNCCCCCCCCCCCCCCCCCCCCCCGTTTCCTAGTTCTGAGTCCATGTGAGGGGGTTCCCGTCACGCACTGCAACCAGGACCGCGCAGTCCGGCAGTTCCAATGCAGGGACCGTGGGGAGAACTGCGCTGCCTGCCGTTAAGACATCAGAGATTCTCAGAAATGCATGTTAGTGCCGCTTTGCACACTAACCTTGTTAGTTTTTGAAAATAGTTACTTTTCATAATAATGTTACAATATAATTGGTTTATTATTTTAAACTCAGTATAAATTCAGATTTTTCTCTATTTTTAATTTCTTGAATGGCAGATGTATGCAAATATATCTCATATACAAAACCTCTTCTGCATCCCCATAATTTTTATTTTTCATGTATTTTTAAAATTAAATTTGTTGGGGTGACGCTGGTTAATAAGACTGGATAGGTCTCAAGTGTACAGTGCTGTGATGCATCGTCTGTGTATTGCATCCTGGGCCCCCCACTCAGTAATTTTTGAGAGTGGAAAGAGTCCTGGGACCAAAAAGTTTGAGAATCATTTTCCCAAGTCTTCCCTTTTTTCAGTTAAACATCCCCAGGGCTTTGATTCATTTCATGTGAATTCTAGTTAATTCATCATCTTGATTATTGTGAAGTTTGACTGCATCCCTTTCAAAATGGAGTTGCCGGGATTTCTTGTGATGCTCCAGGTGTGTCGCCCCCACCCTTTCGATCTAGCAGCCCTGGGCGGGCAGCGTCACACCCCAGCTCCCCTGCCTCTTCCCTGGGAGGAGCCTGTGGGGAGCTGCGGCCTCCGACCCTCCTAACCTGCGCTGCTGTCATCAGGCCGCGTTTCGGTTTTCCACCTTAGGTGAACGAGCTCAGTTTCCACAGTTTCCACCGTTACTCTCGGATCAGTTCAGTGGGCATGTCAACAAGTAGAGTTTAATTTTTTTTTTTAGCATTTCATTTGACGGGCAGAATTTAATATGCAGAACATAAGAAATTAAAGGAGTTTTTATAGCATGTCATGGGTGTCAGCACCATTGCAAGCACAAAGAAAAGGACATTGTATCTGGGTGTCTATTGTGTATTGACGACAGGTGTCCTATCTTTTCTTTTCTTTTCTTTTTTTTAAAATTTATTTAATTCCTATCTTTTCTCAGGCAGAGAGTGTAACGGGGAAAGTCTGCCTCACGTTTTTCAGTGTTAAAGACTCTGCTCTTTCCTTGAGAACTAAATGCAGTGCTGGCACAGTTAGAGGACAGATCTTCAGAAAATCAAGTTGTCGTGTCCCCTGGATTACTGCGAATGATTTATGCGGAGCACGTGGTAGATTTCTCATCAGGCAATCTTAAGAATGTCTTCTCTATTTGTTGTGTATAAACTGCTAGTATCCTTTTCATTTACCATCAGAATTAATAAAAATTAAGATACAGAGCGTTGATCACAGCATCTTACACTAACTTTGTCAGCTGATGTCCGGGCACAATGTGTGAAGACCTTTCTGTGGCTGTACCAGCAGCGTCTCCAGACACGTGGTGCTTTCTGCAGACAACACAGGGAGCTCACCAACGACCCTTTGCTCTGCTCGGCCCTGGGCTTTTGTTGCGGGGCTGCTGTGCCGTGGAGGTGGGGTGGAGAACGTCTTTGCCTTTGTGCTTTATTGAGAGAGAAACTTCTTTCCCTTTGCACCCTCCACCCCAACCTCCTTTCAGTAGACTTGATGAGAACAGGTTGTCTTTTTATATTCACATGGACTGTACAAAATAGAGAAGTTAAAATTTCAATTTTGTATTCTTTAAAGGTTTTGAGAAGGTGCTCCTTGCAAAACAAGCAAAGCACAAATTAGACTTCCATAGAATGTTTTTGAAATGCTTTTTTATAGTTTTTATTACCTATTTTTGAAATACTAATTTCTGTTTGTCACATTTATCTTATATTAACTACTACTGTAGTTAAAATTTAAATACAAAAGATAGAAAGCCCCCCTCAAAATGCAAGAACTATTTCAATTAGTAAAAATAATGTCAAATAAGCCTTAATAGTTTGGACATTAGTATATTACTTTTGTGAAATAAGTTGGCTGCTATCTGTCCTTCATTTGTTTATTCAACAAATACTTATTGAGCACCTGTGTGTGCAAGGCACTGTGCTTTGGTGTTTCTATTGATACTTTCAGTGGTTTATTTTCAGTTAGGTGCCTAGTTGTTTTGTTTAAAAACTATTGAGCATCACCTGTTTTAATCATGGTGGTTATATCTGTGTCCTCAATATAAATGCAGATGAAAAAAGGGAACAATTTAGCAACCTGCAAATCTCAAATTTGTGGGGTGGGGAAGGATGGCTATCGTTTCTAAGTTGTTTTTTTTTTTTTTTTGAGAAATAGTGAACACTTTAATGTAAGATCCTAATAGGATTTAAAATAGTTTGTATTAATACCTTTATTTAAAAATTAAGTGTGCCTGTAAAATAGAGGTGGTGTTTTGAATATTGCTGATTTGTTTACTGTGTGACAGTTTCTTCCAAACGGCAGTAGCGCATCAGGCCAAGCTTCGCTGCTTGTGGACTTGCAGGAAGTGATTGCCATCTGAGTAAGCACTTGGTGTTAGCACACTTAGCCAACTGAGTGATGATGTTGCTGTTTTAGAGTTTCTGCAAGCAGCAGCAAGTTATTTAATAGAAATTTTTTGTCACTTTAACATGTTTTAAATGTTTTCGTTCCTTGAAGTTGCTGTAAGAAATTTGTAAAAATGAATGATTTTTGCAACTGTTTCAAAATAAAACAATTATAACTGCTACTCAAGTACTGGTTTTGTGTTGTTTTTACTACACATACTTCCTAACATACTAAATGTTTATAGATGAAAACTTTGTATGAGTCTGCAGACTTGAATTAAAAATCGACCATTAAGAGGTGACCTACACAAAAAGATAAACCTAAGTTAAAGGCTTACATTTGCTTTGACTGCTTGCTTTTTTTTTTAAGGGGTCAGTTTTCTGTGGCGAGATTACTCTCTTTTGGTGTGTGGCAGCGCTATCTCTGCCGGC
This sequence comes from Sturnira hondurensis, assembly GCF_014824575.4. Taxonomy (NCBI): domain Eukaryota; kingdom Metazoa; phylum Chordata; class Mammalia; order Chiroptera; family Phyllostomidae; genus Sturnira; species Sturnira hondurensis. Next base: position 4,072,539 of record NW_028097031.1, read on the forward strand.
TTATTGGAAGGCCCAGTGTCTGTGATTAGGGCTCACAGCCTCCCAGCATCTCAAGTGTCTGTTTTGTCTGGACCTGGCTCGCGCAGCATTCTTGTGCAAAAATTCCAAGGCTTTAGTCTGGAGCACTGGGTCAAAGGATATGTCTCTTTGAAGGGTAGACAGGCGTTTTTTATGTTTTATTCACTAAGTAGTATTTCATTTTACATCAAAGAGCAGCGGCCTTTGAGACCCTTCTGTGGTGGCAGTTTAGTGTGTGCGGTTGGTTCTCTTTTCAAGGCCTCTAAATATAGAGTGACATTTCTTCGTGGTTTTCAGTCTGCGGATGCCTATTTATATTCTTGTGTTTAGATGAGACTATTAAAATAAAAAGAGAAAAAGCATTGATTATAAATGTTAGTTTGAAGAGAGTTTTATTTTTAAAAACTTGCAATGTACTGCTCTTTTTTGGTTTTTAGCACTACCCAGAAGCTACCAAAAAAGGGGGGGTGGGTGAATAGCCTTTAAGATTGTAGCAATAGTATTGCTTAAAATTTTATGAAAGGAGTAATGACTAATGATTTTGGAAGTGTAAATGTTATAGTCAAATGTACATTCTTCCATTGGTCTTTCTTCAGATTCTATGGAAGGGGAAGTAGAAAGGGGGGGAGATAATTATTTTGAAAAATTATCAAAAACTCAAGTAATGAAATATGTTAAGACAATATAGTTGAAAGTGAATGTTCTTTCCACACTTTTGGGATAGGTTAATAAATGTGCTAGGAACTGAGAACATTAGTCACACAATAAATAATTGCTTGTATATTTAGAATATTAAATGATATTTAATATTTTTATCACATGACATATACACCTAAACATGAACTAATATTAAAATAGCTTTTTTTTATGTTTAATGGGTAAACATAGTTAAAATTACTGGAAATTTATTTAAATAGAATTGACTATTTAAAATAGCCATATTTCTACTCAGTGACATATTATTAGTATTAAAACAACTTCAGATAATTCATTTAACATTGATGAAAATAAATCAGATCATTTATTACATACAATTATTTAAAATAAAATTATATTGATAGGGAACTTTGTTTTCTAAAATGTTCTCCCATTAAAAGTTATTTTTACATTATCACATTGTATAAAACTTGTACTTATTAAATACTATAGAGGAAATGAATAGTAATAATAGGTTTTATATGCAGACAAGGCCATTGAAACTTAGAATAGAGAATGATCTATGTGTATTAAAATTGTTTCAGGAACAAAAGCTCTTTCCTCTACAGTGTTCAGCTGTCTCCATTATCTGCGATTCTTTGGCAATTAAAGCAGATTTATTTTCCTCGTTGTTCCTACTTGGAATACTCGAACAGTGCTGGAGAACTGAACTGGATGGAGTGTGTTGTCTCTCAAAAGCTTTAAAGTTCTGTTACCAATTAGCAAAATACAGTCAAGGTTTGAACTGTTAGTAGCCACAACATCTTTCATGCGTAGACGTGACCAAGCCGGTGCTGCGTAACAGTCTCCATTGTGTCTCTTTTAAGGACAGTCACTGGGTCACGTCTTTTCCTGCTTTCCTACCTGCTGTGTGGGAGGTTGTGGAGAGCCCTTGACACTCGCTTTCAAGAATTTAAAACTTCTGTTGTTATTATATAGGAGCCTCGGCTCTCAGTAAAGAAGACTCGAACATATTTTATGTGTTTGGATGTTATATTGTGTTTTGTCATATTTTAGTGATTATACAACTTATAGGTGGAAATACATTATTTTTCTTTAATGAATTCAGAGTTTATAAGCTGTATATTATGTCCCTGGAAATTGGTTATTTAATTTTATTCATTTAACTGAATGTAATTATAAACAAACCATCAAAGTTTATACCAGAGTATGTAGATACCCGATGCTTTATTTTATACTGTATTTGAGTATACATTGGTTTTTATGTTGTTCCTTTAGTAGTAGAAAAAGAGTATTTGCTTTTAGGGATATAGCTTTTTTAATTGGCCAGTTGCCAGGTGATTTAGAACTTAAGAATTCATCCAAATACCCACCTTGAACCCGTTAAAGCCTCATGTCCCTCATCGAGTAGGAACTTTTTCATGAAGGCAGGGGTGAGAGGAAGTGAAGAACATAGGAGTGCCATCTTTTGGTGACAGTCATTTTCCTCTTTCTGTCATGTGTCTCTGGGAAAGGAGAGGGCAGGTCTCCCAATCCGAGGCTGGCAAATGTCGACTCTGTTCTGCGTTCTCAGACTCTCTTCTCTGACGTGACTCAGTCTGCGGAGAAACTGCCCTTCCCTGCTCCACTTCCGAGCTTGCTGTTCGTGTTTCCCGGGATGAGCAAGTTTAGAAGCCAGGGCAGTGTGAGGGCGCTGTGCTGAATGCGGTGTGCAGTGCGTGCCTCCGCGGAAGCCCGCCTTTCTACAAGGCACACGTTTCAAGAAATGCGTGAATAGGCTCTTTGTTCAGTTTCTGGTGCCTGTCTGATACTTGGCTTCTTTCAGTTTTGAGTATATTGCATATTAGTTAATTAGGGTTTTTTTTTTACTTTAATGCCTCCAATAAAAACAGCTATTAAAAATGGTCTTGGCTTTCTCTGAGCAACATGTGGGACACAGATACCAAAATGTTGTTCGGAAAGCGCTAATTTAAACTCGGGGACCTGAGGATCTGATTAGTGTACTGATTTGCATCTATTACAATGACTACTGAGTCTATATTGTTCTAATTAAGACCTATCAATTAAAAAGATTTTTAACCCTAATTGAGTAGTTTGAGATTTGACATTCACAAGAGTAAGATGAGGTTCCTGGCTTAGTCAGCATCAGGATGTGTTAAATGCTCGGAAGTGGCCAGTGTGGCCTCAGCCCAGAGCGGTTAGAGATTTAGACTTCTCCCAGGACAGTCTCTGGTCTGTGCAGATCCTGCAAGGGTTTTTTGTTTGTTTGTTTTTACCTCTCACCCTGATTATAATGTAGAATATTACTGTTCTTTTTCCTTTGTTCAGTCACTCGAGCACCTGCTGTGTGCTCTGGGGACTTGGCCGTAACTAAGGAGAATACCGTTGCCCTGAGAGCTTACGTTTCTCACGTGTGAGCAGATGCCAACTGTATTTGTAGGTCCTTAAAATACTTCATGGATTAATGTTCTAGAAGAGAGTCAAGCACGGCGATGGGCTAGAGAGTCGGTGGCAGGGTTGGATGTCCCAGGGGTCTCTTATAGGGCAGTCAAGGAAGCGACCTTGAGAAAGGTGTGCTGTGTGAGCTAAGGTCTGAATAGTGAGCAGGAGCCAGTTATGTGACAGTCCCAGGTGAGAGTGTGCCAGGCAGAGGTAACGCCGCAGAGTGCAGAGCAGAGTGCTCGGAGGAGCAGGGGGCTGTGACGTCAGATGGAGCTGATCAGGGAGGCAGGCGGGGGGGATACACCAGGTAAGAGTTTTACTCATGTGCCTTGTTTGGATGTCCTTGGAATAATGTTTATAGTTTTCTGCAAGTGATTACATTTTTAACAGCTACTTTTTTAAAATTTAATTCTTATTCAAGTACAGTTTTCTGTTTTATATTCCCTGCCCTGCCCCCCCCAGTGCTCCCCACCTCCCTCCCATTTCCACCCCCTACCTTAATTATTGTCCACGTGTCCTTTATACTTATTCATGTGAGTGTCTCCCCTTTTCCCCTATGATTCTCTCCCCTCTCCTCTCTGGACCCTGTCAGCCTGCTCCGGATTTGAGTGTCATTGGTCATATTTTGTTTGCTTGTTTGTTTTGTTGTTTAGATTCCTGTTAAAGGTGAGATCATATGGTATTTGTCTTTCACCGCCTGGCTTATTTCGCTCCACATAATGTTCTCCAGTTCCATCCATGATGTTGCAAAAGGTAGGAGCTCCTTCTTCCTTTCTGCAGCATAGAATTCCATTGTGTAAATGTACCATAGCTTTTTGATCCAGTCATTTACTGATGGGCATCTAGGTTGCCTCCAACTCTTGGCTATCGTGAATTGTGCTGCTATGAACATCGGGGTGCATAGGTTCTTTTGGATTGGTGTTTCAGGGTTCTTAGGATATACTCCTAATAGTGGAATTGCTGGGTCAAAAGGCACGTTCATTTTTAGTTTTCTTAGAAAGTTCCATACTGTTTTCCATAGTGGTTGTACCAGTCTGCAATCCCACCAACAGTGAACTAGGGTCCCCCTTTCCCCAACAGCTACTTTTTAAAAAAGGATCCCAGTTTTTGTTTTTGCATTTTAGATTTTATATATGGCGTGACAGTTGAGTGATTCTTCTATTAAAGAAACTTCTGATTTTGAAATTGCTTCTTGGAAAAGGTCATATTGGGACCTGTAATGTGGAGTTCACCCCACTCCTGTAATCCCCCACCTTCCATGGCTCTCCTTCCCTTACCACCACCACCACCACCACCACCATCACCAGCAGCAGCAGCAGCAGTAGCCCCGTCTCCCCACCCCTAAAAAGGATGGAAAGTTGCTGATTTGTCATCCAGGTAAAGGAGAAATTGGCTGAGCTGCTGTCCACCGAGTTGGTGCTGACTGTCACGGATGTGTTTGAGCTCCTGCACCTTGCTCCACTCCTCCGCTCCTCCGGGTCCAGGGGCTGCCGGTGGCAGCTGTCCATTACCTTCACCGGGACTCTCCTTGGACTTTCTGTCTCTCCTCCCCCCCTCCCCTCTCTGCCTGGGATTTGTCTCTCTCTCTTTGTGGCTCTCTTCCTTTTTTGCTGACAGTGTAGCAGACAGTTGCCTGTATCTCCTTTTCTGGCTGCTTGTGTTGCCCCCACCTCTTCAGCCCTCCCGTCCATCGACAGGAGGACTTCTTTTCTTCCCTGTCCCTCTGTCTGTCTGTCTGCCTGCCTGCCTGCCTCCAGCTCTCTGGCCAGATTTTTGGCTGTGATCATCTTTTTACTCCCCTGGTTCTTCCCCTTCCCCCCCCCCCCCCCCCCCGCAGCCTTTTGTAGCTTTTGTCCTCTTTCTTCTTCCTTTGCTCCTTTCTTCTTTCCCTCCCAAAAGGATGTGAGACACACTTCAGGAGGAGAGGCAGAGCTGGCCGTCCCCTCTAATTGCATCTTCTCTCGGGTCTTATTTCCTCCGTGGGAACATACAGGACTTCTGAAGACATTTACTAACTGGAAGAAGAAGCGCTAGGATTTAAACATTGAACCAGAATTAATTGAGAATACTGTTTTGACTCATTTGCTATTCAAATGCTGGGTTCTAGGGGATCTTGGAGCAGAATACTGGCCCTAATTGCAATGGTCTTATGTGAGGTATCCACTTGTGTCGGTACTCGTATGTGTAGGTGTAATTGATACCTAAGTTTTTGTCATGGAACTGGTCTTTTCTAATGGCATTTTACTAAGTCATTTATGATATTACTCTCTACATAGATTCTGACAAATCAGTTGTGTCGATGTTTTTTTTTTTAAACACAGGATTTTAAATTTAACATACATTTAAATTTTTTTAAAAGATTTTATTTATTTATCTTTAGAGAGGAGGGGAAGGAGAGAAATATCAATGTATGGTTGCTTCTTTTTTGTGAGTCCCCTGCTGGGAACTGGCCTGCAACCCAGGCATGTGCCCTGACTGGGAATCGAACTGGGATCATGTGGTTCACAGGCCCGCGCTCAATCCACTGAGCTACACCAGCCAGGGCGTCGATGTTTTGCTGCATAATTATCATTCCAACAAAAAAAAATTTTAGGCACTTTTAATCTAGTTTTCATGGTGAGAATTTTAAACTCTGTTACTGTAAAGGAGTCTCTGAAGGCCTTGTTCATATTATTCTATGTTGTATTTGGTCATTAAACTGTATATAATTAAAGATTTTATTTACTCTTTTTAATAGTAAAACATACATATTGTAGAAACATTGACTTAGAAGTAGCAAAGTATAGAGAAAATTAAAATCACCTTGAATTTCATAGAGTTGGTGAATTTACTTCTTTTTTATATGAAACTTAAACACACCAACTTCCAAAATATTTATATTTAACACAAATCATACTTTATAGTTTGATGTCCTGTTTTTTTACTTCATTTGCATTACATTGTGAATATTTTTATTTTTAAAATTATTCACAAACATAATTGTAAGTAGCTACAGAGTTTCCCATTGTATGGCTGTATCATAGAAGCATCTATTGGTTATACAGTGGATTATTTACATTTTTTCACATTTATCTGTGCTGCTGAAGTGAGCACATTTCCCCCAATTATATACAATGTTAGAATGAACACCTTTATACTTGAGTCAGATCTTTGATGCTGTCTTTGTTGTGGGATTGATTCCTTGGAGTTGGATTACTAGATCAGATGGCTTAGTGTTAATACTAAAATTTTTCTTGTAAGGACAAGTGATAAAGATACTTCTCATTAACCCCATATGATTTGAGAGATATGGCCCTTCATAGCCTGTGCTTGTTTTCCAGTGTATGTGGTCCAATTCCCTGGATGCCTTTCACACTCTGACACATTGATGTAACGCAGTCGACCTTTATATAGATAAAGACCATATATCTAGGAATTAAAAAATAGCAAAGCATGTAATACTTAAGTGATGTAGCATTGATGTAGAAAGTACTTGAGAGCTTAGTTCGTTTAGGGGTTAGCGTCATGAACTTAGCCACCAGCGTACCGCCAGTTAGTGAATATATGGGTTGATGAGGTTTCTGTTGTAAATGTTTAAAATATTAGGCCAATGCATAGCAATGCATAGTACCGTACCGGTACTATTAGTACTATTACTGTTACTTCGTAATGCATTGTAACAGAGTTGTTCAATAAAGATTTTATCTGTGGAAGTTATGAAACAGTCTTCTGGTTTTACGTCAGTCTGTGCTCTTCCGTCTGGTTACAGACCTTCTCCAGAGCCGAGCCAGGTGGTCACGCACTAACATGTCTGCAGTACTTCATCGTTTATTTGAGGGACTGCATCATCACTGACTTCTAATTTAAGGCCATTATAGTCAACAACACATTCTGTATGATTGCACTTTTGAAATTTCTCAAGACTTTTATTTAATGGCCTACAATGTGGTCTATCTTGATTAATGTTCCATGTCCACTTGCAAAGAATGTGCATTTTTCCAGTTTGGGGGTTAGTTCTTCATGTTTCAATTAAGCTTTAAGTTGGTTAACAGTGTTGTTCCAATTTTTTATACCTGTATACTTTCCTTCAGCCTGAAGAATTTCATTTAACATTTCTTACAGTGCAGGTCTCTTGACAAAATCTCCGAACTTTGTTCTATCTATAAATGTCTTGCTTTTGCATCTGCTTTTGAAAGACCTTGACTTAACCCATTCTGTCGTAATAAAGTGCCATAAACCGAGTGGCTTGCGAGAAGTTTGTTTTCCCATCTTTCTGGAGGCCGGAAGGCCAAGCTCCAGGTCCCATCGTGGCTGGTTTCTGGTTCCGTCCGACGCTCTGGCAGGCAGCCTGCTGCCATATCCTTGTGCCCGTAGGCGGCCGGGCAGGGCAGCCTAGCGCTCTGGTGTCTCTTCTTGCAGAGGCGCTGACCCTCGTAAGGAGCCCTTGTCGTGACCTCTCCAACCCTAATTGCTTCCCAAAGGCCCTATCTTCAAATATGATTATACTGGGGGGGAGTCTTCAGTGTATGAATTTGGGGGTTTGGGGGGGACATTCAATGTAATGGAAGTTAGTCCGTACCAGCCTTTTTATTGGGTCTAGGCGTCTAGGTTGAAGGGTTTTATTTAAGCACTTATAAAATGTCATTTCATTTTCTTTAAAAAGTGTGGTAAAGAGCCCTGACTGGTGTGGCTCAGTGGCTTGAGTGCCAGCCTGAGAACCAAAGGGTTACTGGTTTAATTCCCAATTGAGGTGCATGCCTGGGTTACAGGCCAGGTCCTCAGTGGGGGAGGGGGGGCTGAGAAGCAACCACACATTGATGTTTCTCTCCCTCTCTTTCTCCCTCCCTTCCTCTCTCTAAAAATAAGTAAAATCTTAAAGAAAATTGTAAATATACATAACAAAATTTACAACTTCATCCATTTTTAAGTGTACAACTCATTGTCATTAAGCACACTCACAATGTTGTGCAACCATCACCACTATCCATTTCCAGAGCTTTTTAATGACCCCAAACAGAAACTTTGAACCCGTCAAACAGTAACTCTCCCCATTACCTTCTTCTCCGGAAACCTGCTCATCGTTATGATGCCTCTGCCTCAGAATGTCCAACTGTAGGTGCCTCACACGAGCAGAATCATCCTCCGTGTGTCTTCTTGTGACTATCTTATTCCTTCAGTGTGATGTTTTCAAGGTTCATCCATATTGTATGTGTCAGAATTGAATTCCTTTTTAAGGTTATGTAATATTCTGTTGTATGTGCATGCCAGGTTTTTTCATCCATTTATCGATAGGCGTGTGTCGTGTCTACCTGTTGGCTGTTGTACATGGTGTTGCTGTGGACACGGATGTGCAGATATCTGTCCTAGGTATTCCCCTTTCCCATCTTTGATTCTCTCGGATGGCCAGACAATCAAACCAGTAGGCCAAGGACAAGAGAAAATCAGATTTAAGGTCATGCACATGGGAAGCCCCCATACATGAGAAATCAGAGACCCCCCACATACCTGAGAGGTTCAGAAATAGAAAGAGGGATGGAGCTATGTCCAATGTCCTGAGCTAGGGTGAGGTCAGGTGCTTTGGGGACTTCAAAAGGTCATTGCAGGGTGATAAGAAGAGCAGACATTTAGTAAACAGAGGTTTGCCCCGCCTGATACATAGGCCAAAAGTTATCTCGGATAATCTTACGGACAAGGCCGCTAATTAAGTTCCAGGAAGTTTAATGGAGGAGAGAAGTTTCTCCTGAGCCTGAAGCTAAAATTGCCTTTAGTTCAAAGTAATCTGCATACTTCGGAGGTACATCTTGGGTGGCTTGTTCCGAACCCCCAGAACTGCAGTAGGAATCTGGAAACACCTGCCTGCGGCTCCCCCACTGTTGCAAAGAGGCTGTGCATGTGTGACGTTCTGGAGTTACTGTGTATTATCAGCGGTTAATTAGATTTGAGGTACTACCTTTTCATGCCTGTTTCATCTGGTAGCAGCTCTTAGAAAGTAACCACGATATTTGGGTCAGTTTTGAGGAAATTTGTTAACTTTCTATGTGACTTTACAAGTCAAAAACCAACTTCCTTGCAGTGTGGAAGAACACACACTCAATAAAGTCAGGCCAATTAGCATGTGCCTGTGTCTCTCTGTGCCGTTAGAGGGGATGGGGATCCGGCCTCCACTGTGGGCAGCAGCATCCAGTTCTACCCCCATTTCGAAAGCGGTTTGATAACGTGTCAGGGGCCATGGGGTGCTCACAACCTTTGACGCAGTTAGTTTCATCCTCAGTGGCTGACCTTAAAGGAACTAGGTTACTGAGATTCCATTGCAGTATACCCTGTATTTAAAAAGGAATGATAACAAAATAATCTGGTGTTTCAGTAACAAGGAATGGGCTAAAATTCCGTCACATCAACTTCATAGATTATTATCGAGGCCATTAAAACACAGAATATGAAGACTTGGGCAAGTCCGTGCAGAAGTCAGGGTGCGCTACTTGGAGAGAATCAGTGCAGAGTGACTTTGCTGCAATGACATAAAACGGATACACACACGGGTAATCAGTGGTAGATAATGGGGATGAGAAAACAGCTGCTAACGTGTTAAGCGTATAGATATATTTTTTAAATCTCTCTTTAATGTTGTTATAATGTTTTAACAGTCTTTTAAAGACAGCAGGTAACTTGAAAGAATTGACTGTCTCCCTCTTTGGTCAGGTATCTTCTGATACTTTTTCACCTTTAAAACCAAGTGTGTGGTGTTTATCACACTTTCCTTCATATCCCGGTTCAGTCCTTCCAAATGGTGCCATCACGTAGGTCTTGTCGGACGTTTTCAAAAGGGCACTGACCCTTTTCAGTACCGCACAGGTAGCAAACGATGGGGCTTGAGTTCCCCCAGATTTGTCTGCACCCTAATTCCTCGCCCTCAGTCAGTGCTGTATGTCAGAGCATGGTCATTTAGTTACCCCCACACCCCCTCCGGCGGGCACAGCGATTACAGAGCTCTCAGATTCAGGAGCAATGCCTGCAGCGTGGCAAGCAGTGTCCTGCACCTCGAACTGGACCGAACGAAGGTAACTTTTACCTGTTCCTTCACACTTACCAGTGCTGTGGGGTTTTCAGCATGTGGTTGTATACTTATTAAAACAAATATATTTATCAGATATGGTACTCAGTGTTTGTGACATATATCAGAAATGGAATATCCGCCCTTATTTAAAAAGAAAAGCTAGATTTTTCTCTCCTCCAGACTTGAAGCAACTTACTCAAATTGCAAAATTCTTTTTTATACTTTACTAACTCATATTTTTCAAGAGATTTTCTGCACCTGACACCAACTTTTTATTATTTATTTAGTCCTTTTCATAAAGTTCCGTGGTAATTTTCATGAGAATAGAGATCATGTCTATACTGCTGAGCATTGTGTCCAGTGTCTACTACATTGGTAGGTCCTGCAAAGTGGGTTGAATTAATGAGACACATTCTTTTTATTGTGCAAGATTAGCATTTTACATACATTATTTAGTCCGTTACACCTTATTTAATTGGTTTTATAGATGGTAAATTTGGAGGAGTCTGTGCTTGCCCAAAGCTGTGAGTTGGGACTGTAAGTTGGTTTTGCCTCAGCCCTTGCGTTCGGCTCTTCCGCACTCTGTCCTGCACAGGACCAGCTGGGAATGGTGAGTGGTCTGAGATTGAGGCTCGGTCTGGTTTCTTAGTTATTCACTCCTAATGTGATTAGCAGTATCGTTTGCATGATCTCTCTCTATCTTGAGGACACTCCATTTAAAACGTAACTTTTGGTTGCACGATAGCTTTGCCCAGTATGCAAAAGAGCGCGGAAGTCACATTCCAACACTTGCCTGGGGAGGCTCTCGTGTCAATGTGCTGCTGTGATACCAGAAGTGGGTTCTCCAGGCGCTCCTTCGCTTTTACAGCTTCGATTGCATCTGAGTCACTGTGGCCACTAGCTTTTTAGAAGTGTTTAAAGTTCTTGTGTGTTAAGTAAATACATACAGTATGCTGTCCACTTTTTGTATTTTTCAAATTGCAAAATTTATTTTACAAAATGTCTCATTGTTTATGAGACCGTTTAATGGGCTTCTTGTGTTAGGCGTCTGTAGGGTCCTTAGAGTCTGTGTCGCAGATCTGAGACTGTTCGCTTCAGCACCTTTCGTGGTTGGAGTAGAATATGAGTGCAGTCATCACATTTAAATAAGTTCAGCTCTAAAATAAAGTTAAACACGGAATTGATAACCGATAGCCTCCAGTAGAACGAGTTTCTATAAGCAGCACTCGTGGTGTTCCAATGTACCCTTTATTGAAACCTCCCTTTTTTTAAATCCCTTTTTACTGAATTTATTGGGGTGGTGCTGGTTAATAAAATTGGACAGCTTTCAGGCGCATAATTCGACTGATCTCTAATAACAAGCAGTTTAGTGAACTTATTACTAAAAATGCCTGGTAACAACAATTTTGGCTCTTTTGAGTGTGCGGGGAGACCTATCAAAAATTCGTCCAAAGTGGCAAAAACCTTCTTCATTTATTTCTCTTTATGACAAGTGTGAACTATTGAGGTTAAGTGGGTGGGGCAACTGGAAGGAATTACGAAGGCCAGTGGTATTTTTGTGGTTTAATAAAGGCAGAAGCTAATTATTGAGTTTTTCTTTAAGTGAAATCATGCCAGAAAGGAGGGTCCTGCCAAGCATCTGCACCCCTTCAGTGTTACCCTGATTTACCGGGGACACGACTGTCGCAGACCAAACTTCTGAACTTGGTTCGTGGCCACAGAAGTGGGGTGGCCTCTGTGTGGAGTGCCTGCAGAAGAGCTCCTCTGTACAAGCCAGCGGGCGGAGACGGACAGTGATGAAAATTTGGTTCTTTGAAGTCATAATAGTCATTGAAATGTGTGAAATTCTGGTATTGAAAAGGGAGCGGCCAGCAAGGCTCCAAATCCTGGGTGGCTGAGAGAAGCTTGCTGGGAGGTTTGTCTGCATTTGACACCAACTTCCCATTGCTTGTTCTCTGCTTCCTTTGTTTAAAGAAAGAGTTGAACTCACACAAGATAAATGGGAATGGTCGATAACCGAATCATACAGTTTTCATGCAGAAAACTAGTATTTCGTAACGAAATTTGGTATTTGAAAGAATAAAGACTGTTTGTATACACTGGCATATCTTCCTTAGAGGTTTTCAAATTTCTCTTCCCCCGAGGCCCACGTGTGACAAGACAGATGAGCCTTCACCTTGGGCCCCGGGGGCGGTGGGGGGGCTCGGGAGAGCAGGGTGTGTGTCTTCTCAGTAGCGAGTTCTGAGTGAATGCCCTTTGATCTTGGAGTGATCCGATTCATTGCCACTTTAAAATGGCGTGTTTACATGACATCGTGTTTCTGTTCTATTAAGAGAGTGACATTATTTAACATTAGGAATTTCATATTTGACCCAAACACTTAAAAATTCAAAGTTTTAAAATTCAGTACATCTGTGTATATGTAAAATAACTTGCTTTATTAGAATTTATAGATAATTATTAGCCAGTGAGTCTTGAGGTGCTAACATGATTTCTTATACCTTATCAAATTTAACTTATTGTAATCCTAGGAAATTTATTAATATTTATAAATTTTCTGTTTTACCAGTAAAATGAGATCTGTAGAAATGCAATATTGACATCTTCAGAGCATTTGTATCTTTTATAAGTAGGTTTTTAAAAAGTGACAGATGGTCCCTAGAATGACACAGAAGTGGAAATCCAGAGAGACTGTTATTCAGTAAGGTTTAAATCATTTACAGGTTTGTTTGTTTGTTTTGCAGAAGCTGAGTCACAGGTAGGTCAGTGAGAACTTTGTAGTTCTTTTCAAGTATTACTTTGTTTCAGTGGGTCCTGGGGCCCATTGAAATGTCGCCTGTAGGACAGGTTCTTCTGTCCCGGGCTGAGGATGTGGGGAGGAAGTGAGAACAATAGAGTGTTGCAGTGCATGCCAGAAGTGTGAGAAAGAAGTGTGAGAAATCGGTTGGTCTGGACTGAGAGTGTGCCCAGGGGCTAGGCCTTTCGGAGCTCTGCCCTCCGCGGCAGACGCCGGGAGGTGCCAGCCTTCCCACAGCCCTCGGCTGTGCGGCCGCTGCGTGCTGACCCGAGTGCTGACCCGCAGGGAGTCAGGTCAGAAGAGCATGGGCTTCCAAACGCAGGAGGCCAGCTTTAACTTGGGGGGAGGTTTCAACAAATAAATGCCGCAATTTTTGGAAGCCAGCAGTTAAAAGTTCAAAATAACAAGAGCAGCATTTGGTAGCTTTCTTTAAAGAGGTTTTCCATCCTAAAAAAATCATTCTATCCCATTGCACTTTAATAGGTAGTACAAATCAGGAAATATGATTTCCATTTTTAAAAAATTTTTAAATTACTTTGGCATATATGTCTTACTTACTGAAGTTTATAAAGAAAGTCTGTGTCCCATGTTCTTACGTTCCTGAGGTAGCTAGTGTGCAGAGCATTTCCCCTCCCTACAAGTCTTAATTTAGAGAGCGTCCAGGTCATCACAGATTCCGCTCATTTGGGGTGGGGGCTGCTGGGACCTTGGACACGGTTCCGCACCCTGTGATCCTGTGGCCCACGCATTGCCTCTGTGTACCCCACTGGCACTGGAGCAGAGGGAGCGTACACACGTCAGTGTAAAAATGCACAGTGCTGAGCAGTGTGTTAACGTGACCCATGACGAATGCTGCAGGGTGTCGAGAGGAGAGGTGAGTGTGGAGGACTCCGGGAGCTGAGGCCCTGTCAAGTTCTTGAGTAGTAGAGTGATGTGTTTTAGAGAGTCATTAAATGCAGTAATACTGGAAATTACTCTTTTCGAAGTTGAACTTGACAATTAAAAATCACCAATTAAAACTTACAGTCGTATTTTTAAAAGTGTGTACCAATTACACTCACTCTTTTTTAAGTTTATCGTATATAAAAAGACATTTTTTAAAAAGTATAGGCAAATACCACCAGTCCGTACCTGTGTAAATAGTTATTCGGATCATTGCGCCGGCTCCTCCCAAACAGTCGGGGATGGCAGAGTGACCACACCTAATTACTGGTGCGGAGGACTGATTGTCGGCTAAGACCACCTCAAAGCTTGTGTTTTTGATCTGCAGGCGGAAAGAGCAGTTGAGTCAGAAATACACTTACCTGTGTCCTCAGTGTGTGTTTTGGTGCTGAGTGTTTACACTCACTTTGGTCCGTGGCATGAATCGGGGATCCACACAAATGAGCACCAGCCTCCAGATTAGAGGCTGTGTGACCGTGAAGTGCAAACTCACGAAAGGAACTGGGGTCTCTGGTGTTCACAGGTTTGATGTGATCATTTTCATGCTGGTTTTGTTCTTTTTAACCGTCAACTCACTCATTCACTCATTCATTCATTCATTTCACTCCTGTCGTGCAGCATCTTGATTGTTTAAAACCCCCATGAATTACCCCTGGCCAGGGTGGTTCAGTTGGTTGGAGCATCATCGTGTAAACGCTTTGATTCCCCATTAGGCCACATGCCTGGGTTTTGGTTCTGGCCTGTGGGGGCTCTCGTGTGAGGCAGCTGGTGGGTGTTTTTCTCTCTCCCTCTCTCCCCTTCTCTCCCCTCTAAGCATGTCTTCAGATGAGGATTAAAAAATAATTTAAAAAGTGAATTAGACATTATTATAATAATTTTATAAATCAATATTCTCTTTACGCGTATACCAGGTTTTAAAAAATAATTTAAAAAATTTCCAGTTATAGTTGACATACAATTTATAGTTTTAGGTGTACAACATAATGATTATACACTTATTTACCTTACAAAGTAATCACCCCCAAAAGTCTAGTCATAGCTATTACAGTAATATTGACTATATTCCTTACGCTGCACTTTAAATCCCCATGACTATTTTTGCAGCTACCAATTTGTACTTCTCATTTCCTTCACCACTTTCACCTTATTTCCCTAACCTCCCTCCCATCTGGCTACCATCAACTTGTTCTCTGTATTTATGCGTTCGTTTCTGTTTTGGTGGTTTTGTTTAATCTTTACTGTTTTTTTTTTAAATTTTTATTCTACATATAAGTGAAATTGATAGGGGAACTAAGAGTTCAGCCCCAGTCGGTAGGCATGTAAGTGACTAGTGCTCGTGGAGAGCTGCCGTTCCAGGAACTGGGACGTGCGACCTGTGACCCCAGGAGGTCTGATGTGCAGCCTCCCAGCCCTGGAGGTGTCTGAGCCGCTGTGTCCTGGGAGCGACGTCTCTGACACAGACGCAGACAGGCTGATCCACAGATAAACACTAGGACCTCGACTCTTACCTGATGGAACTTTTCCCAAACCCCCGCCCTGCCCTTTCTCTCCCTAGAAACAGGTCAGCTGGGGACGAGGTGTTAAGACACTTGACATCTGGGGAGGGGTTCACATGGAGGGTACCCACCATCTTCTCAGATCGCTGGTGTCTGAATAAAGCACCTAGGAAGGTTTCAGTCCTCTCTCTACTCACTGGTTCTGGTGGTGACAGGCAAGCGCACACACCGGCGTTTCCAGTTTCAAAACCATGCAGTGTTTTTCTTTTTACATCTGACTTAGTTTACTTTGGAAAATACCCTTTAGGCCTGTCTGTGTTGTTACCAATGGCCTGATTTCATTCTTTTTATATATAATTTATTTATTTATTTTTAGAGAGAGGGGAAGGGAAGGAGAAAGTGGGAGAGAAACATCAAGTGTGTGGTTGCCTCTCATGTATCCCCTACTGGGGACCTGGCATGCAACCCAAGCATGTGCCCTGACTGGGAATCGAACTGGTGACCTGCTTCACAGGCCCGGGCTCAATCCACTGAGCTACACCAGCCAGGGCTCATTCTTTTTTATATTCCTGTAGTATTCACTGTGTGTGTGTGTGTGACTTCCTCCTTACCCATTTGTCCATTTATGAGCACCAAGGTTTCTTCCAGATTGTGGCCGCTGTAAATAATGCTGCAGGGAGCGCAGGGCTGCAGACGTCTTTTCTAGTTGGTGTTTGGGTTTCTTCAGATAAATG
This sequence comes from Sturnira hondurensis, assembly GCF_014824575.4. Classification (NCBI taxonomy): domain Eukaryota; kingdom Metazoa; phylum Chordata; class Mammalia; order Chiroptera; family Phyllostomidae; genus Sturnira; species Sturnira hondurensis. The sequence goes on from NW_028097031.1 coordinate 4,088,658, forward strand.
CCCAGAAGTGGGATGACTGGGTCTCTGGGAGTTCTGTTTTTTAGTTTAGTTTTTTTTTTTTAAGATTTTATTCATTTATTTTTAGAGAGGAAGGGAAGGAGAGAGGGAGAGGAATATCAATGTATGGTTGCCTTTCGTGAGTCCCCTACTGGGAACCGGCCTGCAACCCAGGCATGTGCCCTGACTGGGAATCGAACCGCGATCGTGTGGTTCACAGGCCCGTGCTCAATCCACTGAGCTACACCAGCCAGGTGTTTTTTAGTTTTTTGAGGTGCCTCCGTACCGGCTGCACCGACCTGCATTTCCACGGACAGAGCACGGGTGTTCCTTCCAGTGCTTGTCAGTATGTGGACGCTGTGTTGGTGTGAGGTGGTGTCTCATTGTGGTTGTACTTCGCGTGTGCGTGATAACCAGCGATGTTCAGTATCTTTTCACATGTCTGTTTTCCATCTACAAGCTGTCTTTCTGGGTCCTGTGCACATTTCCATTGGATTGGTTTCCTGTGTGTGTTGAGTTGTATGAGTTCCTTATGCATTGTGGATATTAAGTGTTCATAGGTTGTATCGTTGGTGAATATCTTTTTCTGTTTAGTAGGATTTTTTTCATTGTTTTACTGTACAAAAACTTTTTGGTTTCCTGTAGTCTCATTTATTTATTTTTTTGTTTTTTACTTCACTGGAGAAGATATATTTTAAAAAACAATACTACGAGTGATGTCAAAAAGTTTACTTCCTATATTTTCTAAAGAGGTTTATGGTTTTGTGTCTTACATAAGTGTCTTTAATCCATTTTCAGTTTATTCTTGAATGTGGGTAAGAAAGTGATCCATTTTAATTTGTTTGCATTTATCTGTCCAGTTTTCCTAACACCATGTACTGAAAGGACTGTCCTTACCCCGTTGTATACTCCTGTTTCCTTTGTCATCATTAGTGACCGTGTGGGTGTGGGCGTATTTCCGGGCTCGCTGTTCTGTGCCTTGGCCCGTGTGCCCGTGTCTGTGCCAGTGCTGTGTCTGTGACGATGGCCGTGTGGTGGAGCTTGGTACCAGGCAGCATGACACCTCCAATTTCAGTCTTTCTCAAGATTGCTCTGGCCGTTTGGGGTCTTTTGTGGTTCCACATGAATTTTAGGGTGATTTGTTCTAGTTCTGTGAAAAGTGCCATTGGCATTTTTATAGGGGTCATATTAAATCTGCATTTGCATTGGGTAGTACATAGACATCTTAACCATGAGAACTCTTCTGGTCCATGAGCACAGGATATGCTTCCGTTCATTTGCGTCCTCTTCAGTTGTTTTCTTGAGTGTCTTAGTTTTTCGAGTATAGGTCTTTTACCCCCTTGGTTACATTTATCCCTAGGTATTTTTATTGTATTTTATGGATGCAGTTGTTTTGATGGTTTTCTTAACTTCTCTTTTTTTAAAGCTTGTTGTAGGAGTATAAAATGTAACCAATTTCTGAGTATCAATTTGTATCCTGCTACTTTATCTATTCTAATGGTTTTTTGGTGGATTGTTAGGGTTCTCTGTGTAGAGTAACATGTCATTTGCAAATTATGGCAGTTTTACTTCATCCTTTCCAATCTAAACGACTTTATTTCTTTTCCTTGTCTGATTGCTGTGGTTAGGACTTCCTATGTTGAATAAGAGGTGAAAGCGGATACCCTTGTTTTCCTAATGATTATAAAGGAAAAGCTCTCAACTTTTCACTGTTAAGGATGATGTTACTGAAAAAGCTGGTATTCATGCTGCCTGTTGCTACCAGACCCAAGAAGCAGAGACAGGGAGTGAACCTCCATGGGCACTTTTCTCAGATGCCAGTGACCTAAGAAGACGGCGGGTTTGTGCCCTAGCAGACCCTCTTACATTCCATTTCAAACCGGCCTTTTTTTGAAGAGAACAAAGTGTAGGCAAGGGGTTTGGAATTCAGGGAAAGGTCAGTCAGATCAAAAGCTGCCGCGTGTGTCATCTGTTGGTCTGGGTCCTTTATCTGTGTCCTGGCCGTGGGCGTTATCTGTGTCCTGGGAGCACAATGGCTCAGATTCCGTCCTGAGGGCCTGCAGTCCCTCCCAGGCACGAAGGTGGAACTGCTTGGGGTCTCCTGGAGTCCTCCTGGGTCACACCTCCTGTTCCTGGAACAATTGCTTTTTACATGCATTGATTAAAAAGCTTATTGACTGTTACCTAAAACTAAAATTTCCCAGCTCTTTGAGTCCCACCCCACATCGTCATCTGTGGGTTTGTCACATGTGGCCTTCGTTATGTTGAGGTGTATTCCTTCTGTTCCCTCTTCAATGAGTGTTCTTCATCAAAAATGGATGTTCGACTGTGTCAAATGCTTTTTTTTGCATCTGTTGATACGATCATATGACTTTTATACTTAACTTTGTTTATGTGGTTTATCACATTAATTGCTTTGTAGATGTTGTATCAACCTCGTATCCCAGGAATAAATCCCGCTTGGTACTGGCGTATGATCTTTTTAACAATGTGTTGCTGAACTGGGTTAGCAAATATGTTGCTGAATGTTTTTGTGACCATGTTCATCACAGACATCGTCCTGTGAGTTTCTTTCTGTGTAGTGTCCTTGCCTGGTTTGGACGGGAGGGGGCTGGGCTCGGAAACTGGGTTTCGGAGCCTCCCCGTCCTGGCTTCTTTGGCATTTCTTGAGGGTAGTAGTAATTACTGTTTGAATGCTGGTAAAATTCACCCGTGAAGTCATCTCTCCGGTCCAGGGCTTTTGTTTATCGGAAGTTTCTGATAACCGTTTCAATTTTATTAGCAATAATTGGTTTGTCTGGACTTTCTGTTTGATCCTGATTCAGCTTTAAAAGATTGTATGTTTCTAGGAATTGACCCATTTCTTCCAGGTTGTCTCACTTGTTGGGTGGGGTCTCTGGCAATCTTGGTGTAGGAAGGACTAAAAGGGAACCGTGGGGCCTGCAGGCACTTTAGTCCTGGAAGGGTCTGTCCCAACCCTTTCTTCTCCTCTAGCCCTGGCCTTCAGCTTGTCAGTTTAGTTCCTGCCTGTGTGTCCTTGGAGCCCAAAGTGAGCCATTGAGCCTGTGCTTGGGTCCTTTAAAACCTCTACCACCCAGCTCTCCAGCAGCCCCGTCTCACTCAGACACAGGCCCTGCCAGTCTCCACAGCCAGCCCTCGGCGGGGTTCCACTCTCGGCCCCTCACTCCTTCTCCGGGGGATTCTGCAGCCAGGGCACTCCTCTCGAGTTTTGATGTGGGGCCCGCCTGTGTGGTGTCTCCGCCCTTAGTTACAGAGGTTCTCCGTGCGGGCTGTGATTTAGCTGTGGTTTCCATGTGTCTTTGTGCAGGGTTTAACTTCTGCAACACACTGACCGAAGTCTTAACCAGGTATTTAAAATTTGGAGCAGTAGGCGCCCCTTGATTTTAAACCTTCATTATGATCCTTCTTAAACAGAGTGGTGTGGTGAGCTCTGATGTGATCTTTGATAGACTAAAGTGTTTAACCATTACTAAGTGGTGACTTAAAGTCGAAATTGCTTTATTTTTTTGTGTCCTCTCTACTACTGTAATTTGATCAGTAAATCTAATCTGGGGCATCAAAATTGTATGCATTCATCAGTTAAGCATTTGATACTGGAATGAATTATGAAAAAAGAGAGAGCCGAGTAAGTTTCTGCAAAATCATACAACTTTTTTGGCTTATTTTTTGCAAGTAGATTTGATATATCATTTTCTTTTTAGCAGGTTTCACCAAAGGGAGATACATTAAAATACTAATTAAAATTGTGAATTGATTTTAATTGTTTGCACAAAGGTTGAGGCCTTCCTCTGAACATAGCGCCTTGTTGTAATCAATTTGACACAGAAACCTCTGGTAGTTTTTTTTTTAATTCGGTCCCCTTTTTAATATCCTTTGCATTTTTTCTGTGCTGACCGGTTAGTTGTACCTGCTCATGAAATAAGAGTCTGTTGACTGCGGGCTCTTGTACCAGCAGAGTCTTCAGAAATCACCCAAACATTTTTATGAGCCTTTTCCACTGCACCCTAACACCTCTCCCCACCCCAATATACAGTTTGCAAATAAAAGCAGCAGTTTTGACTGTAAAATAGCAGAGTAGTGAGATAAGCCAGAGAGCGTTGAACAAAGCTGGGTTTACAAGTGAGCAGAGGTGCCTGAACGCAGAAGGCAGCGTCAGGGCGCGTGCGGGCTGCTGGAAACGAGTCTGCTCGTCTTTCCGTAGGACATCACTACTCTTACCGGTGTTCCCGACGAGCACATCAAAACGCGCAAAGTCAGGATCTTCGTCCCCGCTCGCAACAACATGCAGTCTGGAGTGAACAACACCAAGAAGTGGAAGATGGAGTTCGACACCCGGGAGCGCTGGGAGAACCCTCTGATGGGCTGGGCGTCCACGTGAGTGCCGTGCTTTCATCTGAGGGCCCTCCTCGCCCCTCTCCATGTAGGCTCTCCTCTTACACATGCTGATTCTGGAACTCCTTCGTGTGCAGTGTGCTTTAGGACAACACTTTCCGTGTAGGTGTCACTGTCCTAAGACATAGCCTGTAGTCACATAGGGTGTGCGTATTCAGTTGTGTAAGTGTGGCCCAGCAGAACAAACCAAAGTAGCGTCGGTTGTTTTCTGGGCACCACGAGTGGGATTGAAATGACTGACGTTGTGCTAGCGTGACATTGACACGTGAGCGCGCTCCGTGCTATGTGCGGATGTGTGTAAGTAGTAACACTTTGACTCGTTTTGAAAAAACGATTTGACTCTGTCAATTCTCTATTCCTTGTGCGTATCTCATTGACAGCAGTGTCAATATGACGAGTTTTGTTCTAGCAGACAGTTAAGTAATGGGCGGAAGTGGTGGGGATGTATTCTGTGTTGGACAAATGGGAGAAGAGGGGCCAGGACCTTAGACTTCAGGAAAATGGACAGTTTACAGGTGACTGAGGACAGTGAAACAAGCATGGCAGGCAAATCTCTGCCAGGTAACCTGGGGGGGGGGGGGTGTGGGGAGATCCAGCCACCAGGCCATTCGGGGCCCTCCTGGCCGCCGCACCCGGGGGAACTGGGCTGATACAGAAGTCCCCGGTTTCCTCCCTGGAGCAGACTTGCTCCCAGACTCTGGGGGTGGGAAAGGAAGAGGCCCATCCAGAGCCTCTTTCTGAGTCTTTTGTTTTGTAGTGACCAGCCTAAAATCAGTGAGCCAGAGGCAGGGACTTGGGGGGTTGGGGGTGGCACAGCTTTTTGTCCCTTTTGGGACATACAGGCCACATTTAGAGGAATGGTTAGCAATCTCATATCCACACAGTTAACAGTTTTAAAGAGTTTATCTGAAATAAAATCCTTCATCAGTAGTGTACTTATTTGATATTATAGCAACTGTTTATTTTCTAAACATTTTACTTTATTTTAAGTATTGATTGTGTTTTCAGCCAAAACTTAAGGTTAAATCGTGGAAACTAATTGTTTCTTACAGGGCGGACCCCTTGTCCAACATGGTTCTGACCTTTAGTACTAAAGAAGCTGCAGTTGCCTTCGCAGAAAAAAACGGTACGTTTGGTCTGTTTTTGTTTGGCTTTAGTAAGTAAAATGAAGACATAATTTTATGTTCTGAACATTAATCAGAACCACAGGATATAGAATTTGACTTGAAAGAAATTTTTCAGTGTATCTAATCCAGTAGTTTTAAGACTTTTACAGCATAAATGTAAAATTCTGCCCCTTCCAAGGAGCAGAATCTGAGATGGAATGCCCACGCCACACGGGGAAAAGCCCGGCTGCTCTAGTGGGAAGTAGAGGCAGGGAACAAAACTGCTCTCCTGTCTCCTGCCCTCTTTACGATCCCTCTGCGAAATCTCTCACATTCGGTTTAAACTCCAGTTGAACCTTTCAGTTTTGACACCTCTTTACTCTTTTCTTACTTCGCGCCAACACCCCAGGCCGTCCCACCTAACAGCTCTTCGGCTGCTGCAGCACCGTTGCAGGGCCCGCTCCTGCACGCCCGCCTCTGATCGCGCCCCTTTCTCTCTCGCTGGTTACAGCCTCAGTGTAGTCTCAGTGCGCAGTGTGGCAGGGTCTGCGGGGGTGCACCCTAGCATCCCAGCCTCCACGTCCGCTTGCCACTCACTCACTCGCCCAGCGCCCCTTCTGGTCCTTCAGGCTCCATCCAGGGTGGGTGCCCTGTGTTCTCATAGCCTAGTTGCACTGCACCTTCCGGGTGTGAGGGATGTTCAGACACACAGGTACCGCTGCGTTACAGTCACCCGCAGCGTTCAGCACAGTGATGTGCCGGGCGGGGCCATAGCCTGGGCGCTCTAGGCTGTGTGTGTCGTGGGCCATACCATCTGGGTCTGTGCAAGTGCCTCTCTGATGTCCTCACAGAGAGCAAGTCACCTAACGACACACTTGTCAGAAGGTGTCCCCATCCTTAAGTGGCGCGTGCCTATATTGGTTTATGTTGATCTTGCTATCGAGAAAGTGCAAGATGTCTTTTTTTTCTCATTTTCTGTTATTAAGCTCTGCAGCACAGTATGAAAAAAGGCTTTGCAGTTAGACTCATCTGAGTTCTAATCCTAATTATAATTTTGTATTAATTTTATAGTGAACTTAATGTTTTTTTCATTGTTGAAATAACAACCGTGATAGACACTCAGTAACCACTTCTGCTGTTTGTCTCTAGGATTTGAATGCACGGCTGTGCATTGGTGCCCAATGCATTCTGTCATTCCAGCTGGTCAAACAGAATTTGAATTTAATCTAGTTATTTGTTTGAATGAGGTGATATCTATGTCTTCTGTTGCTATAAGGCAGTATATAAATTTAAAAGATTATTAGTATTCGCTAATCTGTTTGACATATAAATGTGAAAGCACTGTGCAGGTCATCCACATTTTCGCCCCAAGTTCGCACTGTGCAGCCTGTGACCAGGGTCTGAGGCCTCGAGGCCTCAGGGAGCGCCTGCACGGGGTCTCGCCATCGGGACAGCCTGGTGCTCCCCACCCCCACCCCCACCCCGCCCCGTGCACAGTGGGGGGTGTCAGAGGCGCAGCGAGGCAGTTAAAAGGAAAGCATGCAGCACGTAGTTCAGTAGCTAGATGATAGTACATAAATGTCTCCTATTAGTAGTTGACATCTAACAACTTTCAACAATTTACATCATGTAATTCCTTATTCCCACCTTCTTGGCAGTTTTCACGTTTCTTAATTGTATAATTGTTCTCAAAAGTGTTCATAGTCTTGAAAATATTATTTTGACTTAAAATTAACATTGCTCCCTTTACACTGTTGTTGGGGAGGAAAATTTTTTGGTCTACCTTTCTAGGTTCCAATAATACAATTGCTTAAGAAAGATTAACAGGAGAAAAACAAATTTACACACACATAAAGGGGCCCTGAAAGAATATGAGACCCAGGGACGGGCCATGCGGTTGAGATTCCTGTGCCATCCTGCTTAAGGGATGGGACAGGGCCTGGGGCTCCCAAGTGGGAGCAGGGGACTCGCAGGACCCTCAGAGCAGGTGTCCGTTCTGCCATACGGGTAGGTTACTCACGTACCAGTTCTTTCTGGTAATCTCTCTGTTTCAGGGTTCGGCCGCCCAGCTGAAGTCCTGTGAGGTGGTGAAGGTGGAGGGAAAAGGTGTTCTCTCTCCACGGGGCCTGACTGCCGGCCGCATGCACGCGCCAGGGTGGTGTGTGTGGGGTCAGTGTCTTGCTCCCCTTGCTGTGATGTGGCTTATCACAACCAGTTCCGTTGACATCTTCCGTGTTTGCAGCCTACCGTTTGCTGCGTCTGGCACCTCAAAGTGTTCATTTGCGGTCTGGGATGTGAGTGTAGTGACAGGAACCCTAATTGAGCCGTGGGAGTCTCCGGGTGTGTCTCTCTGCGTGGTCACGAGGGCGCGACTGCAGCTGTCAGTGTGAGTCACAGGCGTGGACTCGCCACTGCTGCTCTTGGAGTCGGTGCTCTTCCAGTCCTGCTCCCTTTCCCCCAGGAAAGAGAATTGAGGAGCATTGTCCCGTGCAGTACACGGTGCAGCTTGAAAAACGCAGCGACAGTCCGGCACGAAACTCCAAGCTAACAGCGGGTCACAGTTTTAACGTACAAGGTAGCAGGAGCTGTATCTGTCTCCGCTGCTTTGTCCCCAGTACTCAGCACAAAACTTATATAATGGATATTCGATGTCTGGCCAAATTATTGACTTTCAGAAATGCATTTCCCTACTCGGGAATCTGCGGCCACTCTTGCCTCCTGGGAGAGTCCTCAGTGACTACGCCGCCGTGACCCACTCTAGTACTGTGCTCTGCTGGATTTGTTTGACGTCCAGGGTTACGTGTCTTTCAGCAGTCTGTTTCTGTAGCTATTGTGTGGGGAAGTCCACAATACCAGTGAGTGGGACAGAGTCACAGGGCGGAGGGGGTTCGAAATCGCCCATCGCGCTCTCTGCTCTGATGGTGGGGGCAGATCTGTGGCACCGTCCTCCCCGCACACGCCATGTCACGTCGTGGCCATGTCACGTCGTGGTGCCGGCGCTGGCGCACGGCGGGTGAACCAGTGTCCAGTAAGGAAGGGCATGAGGAAGAAATGGTTCAGAAGCACTGGTGTGTAAAGACTATTGGATTAAGTGGCTAGTAACTGGGCTCCTCCTGCTATTACCGTCCGCTCACAGGAGCTCGAGCAGGTCTCTAGTCACTGTGCGCAGCCTTTGGAACAGACGTGGGCTGGGCAGCGCCCGGCAGCTGTGGACTCAGCGGTGGTGCACCCGGGGCCACCGAACACACCCCTGCTTTCTCTGCTGCGGAGCCGGCGGCTGCTTTGCCAGCTGCTCCCACAGGGCGAGGTGGGTTTGTGTTGAGATTGGGGGAGGTTATCCGTTTGCGAGCATTGTTTGCCTTTCTCAGCATCTAGAAACAGATTAGGGTAAAGCCGCCACGCATGCACACAGTTTGTTTATTTGGGGGCTGTTCTGAGAATGGAAAACCCGCCTTTATTCCCTTCTTAGTTTTCTTGTTTCCCTTACTTTTAAATGGTTAGAAAAATAAAAAAGGTCAGAACCATCATGTCCCTCGATACAGAAGTTTGTACTGTAGAGTCGGGGTAACGAGGAGCAGGCTTCCGGAGCCAGTTGCTCTCTGGCGAACATTCCTAACTATTTCAGACTCAGGTGATGGCCACTGTCATCACAAAAGCTGCCACTGATGAACACTGAGTTACGAGCTAGGCACTGTGCCGAGTCTTTTCACTCTAATCTAACTCTCAGTACAACTGCATGAAGCAGGAACCGTCATCCTATTTTACAGTTCAGAGAAACTGAGGTCTCACAGACGTTAAGCAACATTAACTACCAAGGTCACATACCTTTAAGTGGGTGAGCAGTGTTATTTGAACACAGACAATAGGAGAATTACATTGTTGCAACAGAGACCCCAGAGTCTAAAAATATTTTCCTATTTGGTTATTTACAGAAAATATTTACTGACCCCTGGGCTGAAATGTTATATATACTGCCTCAGTACTAAGAACTTTCTTTCTCTGACATTTTTACAAATCAAAAAATACCCTTCATTCGCACAGGGGGCCCCCGGGGGTGGGGCAGCTTGTGGACGTGTCTGGTCTGACTTGGGGTGTGCTGCGACCGTGAAACGCATGCTGGGTTTCCAAGACAGCAGTAAGAAGCGTACAGGGTGTCTAGTGATTTTTATATCGATTACATCTTGAAATGATGATATTTTGGATATATTGGGTTAGGGAAACCATTAAAATGAGTTTTGTCTGTTTCCTTCTAGTCCTTGTTCAGCGCAGCTGTGCAGAGAGCCTGTCTTGTGCGCGTGGTGCGCTTGCGCTTCCGTGGGGCATCCCGTCGGGCAGTGCCGGTCTGGAGTGCCGAGCAGCGCACAAAACGCGTGCATTCTAAGTGTTTCATTGTGACATCCTGTGGTCACTGTAAAAATAGGAAAGAAAACCCATCCAACTTAGGAAACAGCAGTGTTACACTGAAGAAATAGATCTGTTCTTCAGGCACTGAGTACGGCCCAAAGTGGAAACTCATATTGCATGCAGTAACAAAATAAAAGAGCTAAAGGAGACCCACCCCTGTTATATCACATAATCCCCATTCATCACCTATTTTCAGTTTCTTCCCCAAATAAGTAAGGTACTGTGCAGGTCCATCTTTTTGTATAAGAATGCGCTCATCTCTGTTCCTCTTGATACTGCCGATTCCTCCAGCTTACCCTTGCTTCCAACCCTCCTGCTGTGGCCTCCCTCCCGGACCTCGCTCTGGGGAAGGCCCGTTCTGGGAGCCTGGCAGTGGGAGGGAAGAACAGAGCGCCCTCCGCTGGCTTCCTTGCCTCCTGCTCCGCACCCTCCCTGGCCCCACTTCCCACTTGTCCCCAGCCCCCCAGAGGAAATAGAGGTGCTCCTGTGTCTTTGGCTGGAACCCCGCCCTAGCCCTGAAGGTCTGTCTCCCTGTGGCCCTGGCAGACTGACCTGAGAAACTCTCCCAGGAAGCTGCCTTTCTCTGGTTATAAAGGAAGGGTATCTGGAGTCCCCTCTGAAATGCAGATGAGTCTGACTCTCCTTCTTTGTGTGTTGAAAAGACCCACCTTCCTCACTGGCGTGGCTTTGTCTGCTTTTGGAGAAGGGCTCAGGGCGGGAGGAGAAGGGTCTGAGAGGGTGTGGAGGGCAGTTGTAGAAAAGGGCAGTAGAGCTGAGGGGACGCCCACCATTTCCCTGCTGATGGACTCGCAGGGCCTCCCTGCTGGGTGACTGTCCTGGGGTGACTGTCCTCGGGGGTGTGGGTTCAGCCCCACCCCCGGGGTGTTTTCTCATTGTTGCCAGCTATAACAAGTTTTCAGAATTCTCAAAGTAGAGCATCTCTTTCAAGAACAGAAGGGCAGAGGGCAGAGGGCAGGCTGGGAACCGCAGTCTGCTCCCAGAGGGTCTTTGGGGAAGGAGGCCACTGCTGCAGTGGCCAGTGACCAGTGGCCACAGGCGGAAGCAGAGTGCTGGGTCCGGGGCCCAGAAGCTCGCGTGTAACTGGAGATCGGGCCGGAAGCAGACACCAGCAGCGACTTGACCTTTCTAACGAGGGGGCTCCACCTCACAGCCACGGATCTGTTAAGAGACGACTTTTAAACACGAGTTATGACCCTCATACAGACATAAAATGTGTTAAAGAATTTATTCTGTTACCAAGGAGCTAGGCAGGTGGTGTTAGCACTTCACAGTGAGAGTCAGAGCAGCAGGAACTGGGAAGAGGGAAGCTGGGGCGGAGGAAAGGGGGTGCATGTGAGACAGAACTGGGGGCGAGAGGGCAGGCAGTGGAGTCGCTCCCAGTAGGACACGGCGTGATTTGCATATCTGTCGGTCGTACACAATTTTAAAAGTTAGGCCGAAAGAAAGAATTGAGCTGAAATCTGAGAACCAGTGAGGACACGCTATAGACGATAACAGTTTTTTTTTACATTGAAACACAGTTCATTTCTGTGTCCTTCCCACATTTTGATTTAAAAAAAATCTCCAAAATTTATGATCCTAAAATGAGATGGGGCTACTATTTGGCCTGGTGATTTACATAGGTTAATCATCAAGCCAAGTGGCAGGACTGTTAATTTTCCACTGCACTTTGTCACCTCGAAATGGGTTGCGCCAGAAGAATTACTGCAGGCTGGTTAACTTGAAGGAACACCAGTCGTGGGGGAAGCGCTGCATGCCCAGGAGAAGTGGCCCTTTGTAAAGACATACCCACCGGGACCTGGGCCTGGAAGGGGGTGTGCGCCTTGTCCCCGAAACTGCTGTCAGTGCAGAAGGCACAGACTTAAACCTGTGCCGCAACTGCGCCCTGGTGTCCGGGGCCCCTCCGGGCCCCTCCAGAACAGACCCCAGCACCCTAGCCTCTACTTTGCTCATCTGAAGCCGTTTTCCCCTGTTAATCTGTCTTGTGTTGATTTAACTCTTAGGCCAGGCAGGGAACCAAAGAGAGGGAAAACTTGACCTCCCCACACCACCGTAGGGGAGGGGAAAGAATTTCCCATCTGTCATTGCACGTTCTTTGCTGAGACTCCCCGTAACACAGAGAAGAACCTGGGAAAACAGAAGTTTAATGGTGTGTGCACCTCCTGTTTACATAAAGAGACTTGGGAAATCCGAGTCTCCCCAAAATGGCCCAGTCTCCCCTTGAAGGTTTGCCTCCAGCCTGACGCAGAAGGAGGCGGAGCGGGTGGAGAGTTTCTGGAGGCAGACTTGGTTCCCAGCCTTTCCAGTGATGCGGGTTTCTAGAGGCCGAGTCCTCCTCTTCCGATTCAGAGCAGGAGGCCACCGCAACTGTCTCTCACGAAAGGGCGGCTTTGGCTCTGTTTTCAGAGTTTTCTGTATTTACTGTGTCAAAAGTAAGCAGTATAAGGCATTCTTATGCCAAAGGGGCATCTTTTGGGGTGACATTCTGCTCCCTTTTAGCACATAAGTTTTCTTACATTCGCTTGGATGGAAATTTTCATAAGGAATCTCAAATTGTTCTTTTCAAAGCCTCTCGAGACTAGGAAACCAAACCAGTAATTTGCCATCAGATTTTTCCTGTGGTCCATGTTAATTTGAGCACATTCCTTCCATCTTAAGGTCCCCCAAATACACTGAGGCCCTCAGAATGCCCTCAGGCTCCTTACCGCCTTAGGGAACTGAGAACCCTGGGCCGGGACGCTTTTCCTAGAAGGACTCCGCACGCATTGGCAGTGTGAGGTCAACTCTGGTTCCTGAAGCATGTCTGGTCCTGTCTGATTGAGTGAGCACCATCCTCACACAATTCCAGTGAAGGCTTTGCTTGTACAACCACTATTTCCAGTTGTGTTCTAAAAAAAGGCAGCATACTGGCGTTCATCTCATACGAATAACTGCACAAGTGTGAACTTGACAATACTCAGCAGGAGGTCCTGAGTTGTGTGGCTGTCGTGCAGGGGGAGTGAGGCGTCCTTCACAAATGATACAGACTTTAGTTTACAAAGCAGAGTCTGCTACATTGTAATGACTTACACATACCCCAAGAAGAAACATAAAGGACTTTCTTATACGTCCAGAAAACAGAACATTAAAGCAATATAAAAAATATTGCAAACAAGAACTACAATCCTCTCTCATCATCCTTCATTTCTGTGTCATTAATTCTTGCCTCACTGAACATCTTCGTGTGCTTTTCAACCAAAGTTCTGAACCCTGCCCCATCCCCTGGCCTGAGAAGCCTGTCCCAGAAATCCTTCCTGAGGTCCCCCTCCTTGGGGCTCCGGGGCTCCTCCTGCTGAGACAAAGAGCCTTCTGGCCTGCCGGCGAGCTCTCAGAAGAGCCTTGGGGAGAGAAGGAAATCTGTGCATATGTTATAAGAGGCGTGGTGCCCATGTGAACATGCATGATCGACTTCAGAACTGTAGGACAGGAGTTCATGATAAGAAGAATGCCAGTTAGAAGTCATCCCAAAAATGTTATAGACACAGTATCTACAAACAGTCATTTAAATCTATTTTCAAAGAAAACATTGAATGTTCACTAACTTATAAAGTGGAGGAACGTAATTTTTACAGAGAATGACATCATAATCTTCACATACTGAGATACGACGTAATGATCTTGAGACAGAATATACCATGAATGTGCCAAACGTACAATATGAACACTCCAATACCTTTCAGGAACACTAGGAGAAGAGACTAACTCAGTGTGGAGTGGGCCCTAGATACCTGTGTGTTGATGAAACTCCACACCCTTGCCCTGGTCCGAATGGCGGGTGTCAAACAGCCAGTGTGCAGTGTCGGGGGGAACACTCGTCGGACCAGCCTGTGTGGCCATTGCTCAGAGAGCTGGGTCTGCCTCGCTCTGGGCGTTACCTGGAGAGACGACGACCTGAGGTTGGAAAGACGTGCACTCCCTGGTGTCCGTTGCAGTGTGTTAGTAACAGCCAAGATATGGGAGTGGCCTCGGTTTCTGAGTGTGTCCATTAAGAGACTCAGTAGATGAGTGTGTGGTACGGATATACCATGGAATATTATGCAGCAGTAACAAAGGATGGAATCTTGCCATTTGAGACAACATGAATGGACCTAGAGGATATTATGCTAAGTGAAATAAGTCAGAGAAAGACAATGATGTATTTCACTTATATGTGGAATCTTAAGAACAAAACAAACGAACAAAAACCAACTCATAGAGGCCAGAGGGATGGCTGCCAGCAGGGAGACATCCTGCGGGGTGGGTAAAAAGGTAAAGGGGATGTAGTCAGTAGTATTGTATAAGTTTGGGTGGTGATGGAGGACCACTAGAATGAGTGGGTGGTCATAGTTTAGGGTTTAAAAGTTATAAATCACAACATTGCATACCTGAAACTAATATAACTAATATTGTATACTAACTATGCTTAAAAATATATGAATAAAGGTAAAGCCCCATCACTAGGTGATATTTGTTCCCGATTGACATGTACTGGCCTAGAAGACACAAGACCCAGACGAAAGGAGTAAAGGCTAGACTGATGTCTCGTCTCAGGCAGAGCAGCTTCAGGGCTCTGACACATGCTGCGGCCCAGCCAAGGACAGGCAGGGACCAGTTTGCCCTGCAGGCGGGACCTCAGGGCGGCGAAGCTTCTGCCGCCACAGCTGTTCTGGGCAGCTCATCGGGAGCGATGTCGCGAGTCGGCCTGGTCATTTCCGGCGCCAGGCCGCATGAGGTTGGAAGCACACGTCCTGGTGCTCTCCCAGAGGCCCCTGTGGGATCTCAGAGAGATGCCTCAGGTTTTCCTTTGTTACTTTTCGGATGTGATTTGGGGGAGGCAGAAACCAGTCTCTCTCCGAACCTTTCAGCTCTTGGGGTGCGAACAGGATCGTGGGGGTCCAGGGAACAGCATTGGGCAGCTCATCTCACAGCGACAGCAGAAGTCACAGACGTGAACGGGGAAGGTGTCGGGACCGCTGAGGGCGAGCGCACAGCACGGAGGCTCTCCGGCAGCCCCCGCACGTGTACTGTCCAGGCAGAGCAGATGGAAAGCGTGTCCCACGCGTGGTGAGCACAGGCACCGAGCAGTGCCCCGGGACACTCGCCCATCGGACCTGAGCTGACTTTGCTTGGGGCGAAGCACATTTCGTAGCTGTTCAGAATGTCTGGCCATACTATTAAACAAAATTTCCTCTTTGTAAATAATATAAAACTTTAAAAAAGATATTTATTTG
The DNA here is from genome assembly GCF_014824575.4 of Sturnira hondurensis. Classification (NCBI taxonomy): domain Eukaryota; kingdom Metazoa; phylum Chordata; class Mammalia; order Chiroptera; family Phyllostomidae; genus Sturnira; species Sturnira hondurensis. Next base: position 4,103,848 of record NW_028097031.1, read on the forward strand.
TTTATTTCTAGAGAGAGGGGAAGGGAAGGAGAGGAACATTAATGTGTGAGAGAACATCGGTGCGCCGTGCACCCCCCCCCGGTACATCGAACTGGTGACCTTTTGGTTTGCGGGGTGATGCCAACCCACTGAGCCACGCCAGTCAGGGCCATGATATGTAACTTTCTAAAAAGTTACTGAGTTTACCGAGAGAAAGGGGGAGCACTGATTCCACTCACTTAGACATCGTTGGGCAGTGCCTGTGTGTGCCCCGAGCAGGGCTCAAAACCGCAGTCTCGGTGAATCTGGACAGCGCTCTGACCAGCCGCGCTACCCGGCCAGGGCCGCACGTGACTTCTGTGTCCACTCGGGCGTGTCTCTCATGCGTCTTTCTCTCCTGGAGGATTCAGTCTTTTCCTGTGGGGCCTCACCGTTCTTCCCTGGGTCGACAGACCCCGTCCCATTACTTGACCTGCCGAGCTGTGCCCCCTGGCACTGTTGGCTCCTGGCAGAGTTTCATTTGTATGGGTTACTTAGTTAGATCTTTTAACCAAAGTTATTTTCACTTCGTAGAGAAAACATAAGTAATTGAAAACTTACACACCAGCATTTTAAAAGGCTAACAAAACTCATTAAGTTCACAGAACACAACTTTCTACAATCACGTGTATCCTTTAGAGTCCCACTTCTCCAACTGGCAAAAATGAATATGTCCATTAAGAAGCTCAGGGAGCTCTGGCCAGTGGCTCAGGTGGTTGGAGCACCAGCCCATGCACCAAAGGTTGCGGGTTCGGTCCCCAGTCGGGATGCACATGGGGGCGACCAACTGATGTCTCTCTCTCTCCAAAATCAGTACACACATTTAGGTGGGGATTTAAAAAAAGAAACCCAAAGATCCTCTCTGAAGTATATAAAAACAAGAAGCAAAGGTATATAAACTTAGTTTTGCTTAGTAATCAACATTTGGTAGTCTTATAAATGCTCTAGGTATCTAATAATATTCATTAATATCCAAGGTTCTAAGTTACCCCAAATCTTGGAAATTACTTTTTTAGCGACACACTACAAGACATAGTTCTGTTGAAATAAAGTTGTCAGAACAACGAGTCATTTTGGGTGAACACAAACTTGGATTTTTCGGGACTGCTGATGCTGCCCGAGTGGCACCGGTTCCTTGACCAGTGACCGTGCGCGTTAGTGAGTTCACGTAGGGGAGCGGCGTGAGGCCGGGGCTTGTGCCGTGTTTCAGCTGGTGAGTCGGGAGGCCAGAGCTCTTTGTTTAAGCCGACATGATTGAGTTTGTTTGCCAGAGATGGACCTGTGTTATCTGAACTTGAACTCTTAAATGTGTGTTAGGTCCTGTGAGAATACTTTTTAAATGTAGCCCATCAAAAGTATTCAAGGTTTAATTTCCTTCTTTTTTTTGAGAATTTCAGGAGTAATCTATTTAAGCACAGAACAGAGCCCCCGAAAGAGATTGTATAATATAATTGATTGACAGCACTTGAAGGTAGAAAAACACGCGGATTGATAGACCTGGGGCTAGACACACAGTCACATAGAGAGCTTAGAGCTTTGATTCTAAAATTTTAGCCATTGGTTAATGAGTAAATGCAGAATTATGAAATTCAGTGGTTCATATTAAGGATCTGTTTGCCTCTCGGTGTGTACAAATTCTTCATTTATTTGCACTCAGACAGGAAAGACTCACAAACCGTATTTTCTGGGGGTTTTTCCCCTCACACCGCAGAGAATAGGTCTCTAAAACAAACCGTTAATCTGTGTATAGGAATCATCAAATGATCAGATTGGAAAACCAGTTCCTAAGAATAGTAAGAACAAGATTAAAAGTGGAAAACCAGCCAGCAAACTGTCTTGTGTTCACCTGTCGGAGCCCAGAGAAGACGTGCCTGGGCTGAGGAATAAGGCGGCTCGCGTGGCTGGAGCATCACCCTGTGCAACAAAAGGTCGTGGGCTCGATCCCCGGTGGGGGGCGCGTGGGGGGGGTCCACCAGGGTCTCTCACATCGGTGTTTCCTTCCCTCCACCCCTCCCTTGCCGCCGCCCGCGGCAGCAAGGGTGGTCGCGAGGTGAGGCGATGGACTTAACTTAATTAAAAGAATGGAGAGGTCCAAGTGCTCAGCTGGCAAATGGCAACTTTATTCAAGGAACTGCTGGCTTATATGCAGAACTGCAGTGGCCTGAGAACAATGCTGTTTTACAAAAGTTTGTACACTCCCGAAGGCTATCAAGAGGGCAAGATGTTCTCACATCCTGAGAACATTGGCCCACAGATAACAGTGTCCTCATGACTATCACTTCTTTGGAACATGACGCACATGCCAAGACCTTGTTCTTTCCTTCAAGGCTGAGAAGGAGAAGGTCCGGAAGATGTCAAGATACCCGCCGGCTCCAGGGACCAGAAACCAAGTCCCGCCACCGTTTTCACAGTGGGGGCTCTGTCCTTGGTCCCCTGCGGCCTGGCGGGCTCCCACACTCCCTCACTCTCTGAGATCCACGAACCTCTCAGGTGAGGATTTAGAAAAAGTACAGGACCACCACTGGTGAGGATGGCCTGGCTTCGGGCGGTGACTCTATTAGGCATCTCAGCAGAACCATCAAAATTGTTATAAAAGAATGTTTTCTGAGATAAAATGATGACTTATGATTATAAATGAGCATATGTTGGAGAATTTATGTTACTTGTGACATAGGGAGCCAGGCAAGTCTTACCATGAGTTCACAGAAGAGCCAGCGCAGCTCAGATTTAGAGATGGAGTGTTGAGGTGAGTCGCGCATGGAGACGCACTGGTCTGGGGGGTGGGGTGGGAGGAGGGCAGTGACCAGACGGGACAGAATGTAGACATCTGCCGGTTAGAGTTGGTCCCTGCTGGTCAGGGCAGCTGTGTTCTGCGAAGTCACCATGCCCACTGAAGGGGCCGCTGCCGTAGTCCTGCTCCCAGGGACAAGCGGCATCAGCTTCCTGTGAGCCTCCTGCCCACACTTTGTCCTCACGAGGGTTTCTGTCTACCTGTGCACGGTTGACCCATGAACCCTGTGACCCCTGCCCGAGCGAGGTGCCCTCTGGCATTTGGGGAGCTGGTGCGCGCTGCCCTCGGGGCCTAGTTTAAACGGCGACATCACCACCAAGGAGCACAGAAGGAGAGAATGTGTCTGTAAGTAGACCGTGGAAAGGACACTTGTTCACAGCACAAGAGGTGACTCCAGAAGGCAGGGCGTTGCTGTGCACGACCTCAGCTGGGAACATGCTCGGGCGGGGTGACAGATGTGTCACTGCTCTGAGCGTGTCGTGAACGCCAGGGGAGCGCTGTAAATGTCTGGGCTCACACACACGTGTCAGTGAGCCAGGGAGTTCACAGGGACTGTTGCGAATAATGAGCATCACCAGCACCTACCCCCGGCAGAGGCGCAGTTGGCTCGCAGGCGGTGCACAGGGCTCAGGTCCACATCTGCCGGCTGCACAGTTCTCCGCGGGAACCCGTCTCCTGCACTGACTCCTGACGACTCCTCCTCCCCCTCCCCAGTCTCCAGGCTGGGGAACGTTCAGCTTGCCCACCAGGGCCCCTCGGGGAGGTGAATTCCGAGATTCGCCGCTGGAAGTCTGCAGTGACCTCCCGTAGCGGTCCTTCTCTCCACGTAGCGTGGCGAGGTTCCCAGGGCTCTGGGGGTCCCTGTGTGCTCACTCCACCCAGACCAGCCTCTGAGCGTGCTTTTTGGACATCCACGTTGTTGTACAGACTTTTCTGTAGAAAATGTGTCTTAAATTTCTAGTAACTGAGTTTCAAAGGTACTTCTGGAACACGAACCAGTTTGTTTTGTGTCAGATTCTGAGCGACGTGGTTCTACCACTGCTTTGGGTGTATTTGAACCATACTGGACGGCAAGTGAGTGTGGGAAGACCAAACTGAAGGTGGAGCTGCCTGTGCCGCCGCAGGCGGGGCTCTTTGGGGGGCTGCAGCTGTGGCTGAGTGGGGGCTGCTGCTCTCAGGTCTCGGGCTTGCCATGGCCCCCTTACTTGCTAGTATAAATCATTTCATGTAGTTTCCGTGGAAAGAATCGCCTTGCCAGTGTATCCAAAACACTTGTCCTCCATTTCATTTTCTAGAAGAGGACCTAAGACACTTGTACATTGTTCTGAAACCCCCACTCTCCCCACCCCAAGGAGCAGAAACCTGGGAGTCTCAAAGCAGAGGGACTTGTGAAGTGAACTTCCTAAAAAGCCACCTCCCCCTTTAACTTGCGTTTTTAGTTGACGCTCCACCTCGCCCGGGCACGCTGTGGGTGCATCGCCTGGCGAGGAATCCTCAAGCCCCCCAGGCACCAGCACGCCTCACCCTGGCCCCCTACCCTTTGCTGTTCTGACCGCAGGGCCCTGTCCATCCAGGCCACACAGACGGGCAGCAGGACACCAGTCATCGCACCGCTTGCTCCCGAACCAAGGCTGGGGCTTGGGGTTGAGTTGCTAGAGGAGAGGGTGCGCTCCGGGTCACCAGGGGTGACGCACTGCCCAGCAGTAAAGCCCTAACCAGTGTCTCTGTGTCTTCGTGTTACTGGGCCAAGTAGAAGATGGTTCTGTGAATTAAAATAAATGGAATTGATTTTCTTTTTCTGTCTCACACATGGAATTCACAAGTTAAATGTTGTGGTCTGGTTTGCTCAGAGGTTTTATGTTTAGTTTATTAGTTTTGGTGGCATTTGAAAAGAATATGGCAAATGTTCTTCTAGAAAGCAGAATATCCCAGCCACAGTGTGGAGACTGACAAAACCAGTGGGTGTATTTCTGGGTGGGGGGATGGAGTATAGCATTTTACAGATCTCATTTTAAGTTTACCAGAGGTTTTACCATAAGCATGCTGCTTTGACAACAAGGGCAGCCGAAAAGAAGTTCTCATAGAAACCTAAACATTTCATGAAGGTCCACTGTAAAATTTCTGCATGGTATTGCTTGCCATTCATATCATGCTCTTTCTTTCCAGTAACAAGTTCAGGTGGGAAGTAGGAAGGGGAAGTCCAGTCCAGGTAGTGTGCCCCACTCGGGACAGACGTTTAGCGTGTCTTTGGGTGCTGGAATCCAACAGCCAGCGCAGTCTGTCCCACCCGCCAGGCGCGCTCACTCTGGAGCCTGTGCTGGGCTGTGGCGACCGCGGTCTGGGAGGGGTGGGCTGCGGGCAGAGCGGGACGTGTCTGCGCTTGTTCCCGCGGGCACCTGGGAGAGGAGGCTCGGAAACGCGCTCGGGTGCTCGGCGGGGTCAGAAGAGGGGCGGCGGTTATTATGATGGCAGTCCTACGGTGGGCACGTTTTCTGAGTGTGCCCGCTCAGAAACCCAAAGGGGGGTGCATTGGACAGGGACCGGAGTTTGTCTCTGCCCTGAACTGTCATTACGCGTCCCCGTGCCCACCTTTGCCTCAGCTGCACCCGGGAGGCGGAGTGGCTTGTGTGGCTTTGGGAACACTGTCGTTTTCACAGAAAAGTGCAAGGGAAAGAAACACCATGCACCCCCCCCCACCCCCGGCGGTTAGGGCGGCTGTGACAAGCTGAGCCTGGAGGTGGGTGCTGTTGGCAAGCGCGGGTCTCCCCATGTCCATCTGTCTGGTGGTTCTTGCAGGGGCTCCGCCATGACACTGTTCACCGTTGTTTTCACCGTCAGGGCAGCCGCAGTCTGGCCACCGTCCACCGTGCCTGCGAGCCAGCTCGCCCCGGGGCAGCAGGGGCCCAGCCTGTGGTTCTGTCGGCTAAAGCCCAGCCTCTCGCCTCCCAGGGACCCTCGTGGCTTTTCCGACTCACGCACAGACCTGGGACTAGAGCTGGGCCTGTGTCCTGACGCAGGGGAGCATCAGCGCCCCCTCCCCAGTGCGGCAGGGAGCCAGGCCATCAGAGCAGAAGAGCAATGACCAGGTGTGTGGGGGGCGCCATCCCGGCTGCATCGGAGCACAGGGCCTCCTCGGGCCCTGCTCCTCCCAGCAGGGCTGGAGGGTGCGTGCTGGCAGGGAGCCTGCGTGCTCTGCCCAGTGTTTGACGAGGATGGGCCCGGGAGGCCTGGGGCCGCCTACTGCCCTCTCGTTGCCTGCACAGAAACCCTTGCCTCCTTTCTCCCCAGCTGGTGGGCAGTGGACAGGAGCACTTACAAAGGTGAAAGGGAACAGAGCTACGAAGTCACCGAGATGGAAATGAATGGGTGGCGTGGATAAAAACTGCCATTACAGGACGTTTTTGTAGAAGTGGTTTTATTTGTGAGGCGGTTACGTGCATAGCTTTAAAGTCAACCTGGCTAAAGTCCTGGCATTGTCACTTAGTAGCCAGGTGGCTGTGGGCTGCCTATCTTCTCTACACTTTGTTTTCTCATAATTAAATATAAAATTGGAGTCACATAGTGCCTACCTCATGAGCCACACAACCTATGAACTGAATTTTACAACTCAGTAACAAGACATTTAAGGCACTTGGGGCAGAGGACACGGGGCGCAGAACAGCAGGCATTTCTGCCTCAAGGCCCGCGTACCCGATGTCATTGCTTGAGAGTCCTGGGCCCAGACACTGCGGGACCCGGGCTCTGCCCTCTCGCTGCAGGTCCTCGCTCCCGTGTGACCTCGGCGGGCTGCCTGCACTCAGTGTGTGCTCCTTAGTGCACGTGAGCGCGTGAGGCACGTGTCTAACCGTCGGTGTTGCTGTCCCGGCATCTGGGTAATGCACCCCCTTGCTGACTTCTCCGCCTCTGCTGCCGCGGAGTTGGAGAGTCCTTGTTTACTCACTGCTTTACCTCTGGCCTCTAAGCGGTCCCCGAGTAGGCAGTCAGTACCATTTAGTAAGTGAATGGTAAATGCTCATTAAATGTTACCATTGTTCACCTACTCTACTGAGTGAGTATTTCTGACAGTTACCATCATTGTTCGTTGATTAATGAAGGCAGTACCCGAGAAGTTCATGATGTTACAGTTACTTCAGTATCATGCCCAGGTCTCAGTAGTGGTTTGCTTACCAGAGCTCCTCTCTGTAGTTACTGACCAGGCCAAATTATACCTAACTAGGTCCAGAGCACTACAGATTCAGAATTATGGGTTCCAATGTGATAGAACTTTATTTACACTAATACATCACATGGAAGGTGTAAGTTACAAATCGAATTTGAGGGGAAAGCGTGGGCTGCCATCTGTCCAGTGCCTGCTGTGTGCCACAGGGGACGGGGTGGTGAGGGTGCAGCCTCGCACTGTTCACCCAGCCCTCTGTGCCTCAGTTTCCTCGAACAGACCAAGGTTTCAGAAAAGCACCTTTCTCGTGTGACTCGGTAACGTACTGAGGATCAGATGCTGTCTAAGCACCTGGCAGGCATTAGCTTGTTTAATCCCCAGGACAGGCTGTGGAGTGGGCAGGTATGGGTGCCCTTCGGTCAGGTTTTGAAGTGCGGTAGCCACGTGCCAGGCTGCCCCGCACAGAGCCGGAGCTTTGCAGTGTCCTTGGTGTGGGGCCGTCCGCGGGCGGGGGCGCTCAGAGCGCCCTCTCCTCTACAGGGAGGGCTGCGTTAGCCAAGTGGGTCGGGTCAGGGTTTCCTCTCCTGGGTCCTGGTGTGTCATTGGCTTTTCCGCTGCTTCGCGTCTTGTGGTGAGCGGAGAGGTGTGCCGGCAGTGGGGTTGGCCATTCGTCACCGCCTCTTGCTGCAGGGCGCCGTGGCGGCAGGGGCGGGGTCCTCCGACAGCCTGCGTTGCAGGGGCTGCACTAATGGGCGGCATGGGGTTTTGAGGGGCACGAGACACCAGGAAGCACAGGGCTCAGGACGCCGCCCAAGGTCAGGGGCGTCCTCGGTGAGGCTGCGCAGCACTCGTTCTGGACGTTCTGGACATGGGGGCGAGGCTCAGCCCTGGACCGGCCGTGTCAAGATGAGTTGTGTGAGGATGTCCTGAGAGCGAGGGTGATGAGTTGCAGGGACGGGTAGTGGGTCTTGGGAGGAAAAGCGAAGGGTACAGAGGTCGCGCAGACTAGGAATAGAGGAGGGACTTGGTGGTCCGTGAGGAGGAGGGTGTGCATGTGGTGGTTCTCTGTGTTGTGAGGAAGCCGAGGGACTGGGCGTGAGCAGGAGACCCAGACGTAGATCCAGGCCTCAGCAGCTGCGAGGGCCTCCCTCAGGAGAGGACGGACGCTGTGGACGGTGCTTCCCCAACCTCTGTGCACGGCGGTCTCGCGGGTCAGCCGCGGGGTGCGGGCGCCCAGGCTCCTGCCAGCGCGTCTGGCCCAGTGGGCCTTTGGTTGGGCCAGGAAAGTGCATTATCAGGCACCTCCATGGGATGCTGCTGCAGACGGCCTTGCAACAACTGTTGAGAAGCGTTCTGAGTTTCACCAGGAGCCTCTCAAAGCCCAGGGCTGCACAGAGTGACCCCCGCGGTCTGTTCCAACTGTGACCTACCCAGACGAGCGTGTGCGTGCGTGTGCGGTGCCTTTGAGTGAGCTTCCGGCTGTTGTAAGGCACCTGATTCAGAGACAGGGGCTTGTCTTGGTCAGGGCCCTCTAGGCAGCTATTAGGGAAGTCACATAGTGAGGGAACCAGAGGAAGGAGTGGAGATTTTCTTATCTCGCCATCGCTGACTGAACAAAGAATATCAACAAGAGGAAATCACGTGATGGGTTACCCCTTTAAGACATGGGCAATCATCTTCAGGCAATGTTTTGAACCCGCTGGTCACACAGGATATTAAGGGAAGGGATTACTGAGAGAGTATTTCTATTTCAGATGTGCTGACATGCCCTGATGATAAATGGACACGAGCCTCTGCTCGCCGGGTTCTCAGGGGTACTCCTTAATTCTGTTCCTGTAAGTCTGTGTTTGTTTTCTAGGGTGGAGCTATGACATTGAGGAGAGGAAGGTTCCGAAACCCAAGTCCAAGTCTTATGGCGCAAACTTCTCTTGGAACAAAAGAACAAGAGTATCCACAAAATAGATGGGCACCGACTCAGTCTCTGTGAGTCAAGTCAGCTGGGCCGTATTTATAGTCCGTGTATAATGCATCTCTGCGTCTCCTAATAAATCTGACCTTTCAACTGCAGATACATTTTGTGGTGTTTGTTTTAAATGTGTTTTGATGTGTCAAGTTGAACATGTTACAATTCCTGACACAGAGAGGAGATGTGAGGTGTGACACCTCTAGGAAGTGTCAGTATTTAAAATCCATTAACAAAGAATGCAGCTGGAGGCCTGAAGTCATGCACTTTTTGTAGCCATTCTCAAGTTCATGAACTACTTGCTACCATTATTAAAACATGTCTTAGAAACTCTTTTGTTTTATCATGGTTAGAGAAATTCATGCTTACATTGCAGTCTGATAAAACTAAACCCAAGTCTTGTTGGGGTTCTCTTTAATTAGAACTTTATATTCCCTAAGCTACTTGGAGCCTGAAACAATCTACAATAGATTAAAAAAAGGAATCCACAAAATGAAGTCATCAACATACAAGAGAATGAGAATACCAACAGAGAAAAACTACAAAAACAATCAAAGACCAATTAATAAAATGGCAACAATCTACATACCTATCAGTAATTACTTTGGACTAAATGCTCCAATGAAAAGGCATGGAGCGGCTGAATGAATAAATAGAAAGACCTGTAGATATGCTGCCTACGAGAAGGTCACTTCAGATTGAAAGACACACACTGAATGGAAAGTAAAGGGATGGAAGAACTGCATGTCAGTGGAAACAGAAGTAAAGCTGTGCCAGCAAATACTTATATCAGACAAAACAGGCCTGAATGCAGCGGCGATGACAGGCGGCAAAGAAGGGTGTTCCGTAATCGTACAAGGGTCAGTCCGTCAAGAGGGCGTGATTCTGGTGACCACCTGTCACCAAGCATAGGAGCACCTAAGTGTGTAGAGCAAACCGGGACTGGCGTGAAGGGAGAGACCGAGAGCAACACAGTGGCAGAAGGGGCTCTCGCACCACATTGGCATCAATGGGCAGGTCAGGTCATCCAGACAAAGTCAGCAAGGAGACAGCGGCCTCAGATGCCACATTAGACCAGGGGGACTTACTTTTCTCAAGTGCACATGGAACTCCAGGAGGAGGAGAGACAGCTGACTCCACAGAAATAAAAGAATGATCAGGAAATACTACAAACAATAAATGCCAACAAATGGGACATCCTGGGAGAGAGCAAGCAATTCCTAGAAATACAGAGTCTTCCAAAACTGAATCAGGATCAAACAGTCTGAACAGACCAATAATTACTAATAAAATCAAAACAGTAATCATAACTTCCAACAAACAAAAGCCCTGGACCAGTTAGATGGATTCACACATGAATTTTACCAACGTTCAAAGAGTAATTACTACTCTCCTCAAAAAATTAAAGAGGGGGAGGCTCCAAAACCCATGTAATGAGCCAGGCATTAATGTCGCTGATGGACATAGATATAAAAGTCCTTCAAATATTAGTAAACCCGATTAAGCAATACTTAAAAAGATCATACACCAGTATCAAGTGGGATTTATTCCTGGGTATAAAGCTAGTTCAATATTGGCAAATCAGTTAATCTGATACTCCACATTATAAAAATGAAGGATAAAGATCATGATATTGATAGGTTGTAGGAAACACATTTGACAAAGTCCAACATCCATTTTTCATTAGAAATTATCATCAAAGTAGGAATATGGTGAACATACTTCAAAATAATAAAGGCCACGTATGACAGAGACCCACTGCTGATACACTCAACAGTGAAAAACGGCTTTTTCTTTAGAATCAGCACCAAGACAGGATGTCTGATTTCATTACTTTTGCTCAACGTAGTATTAAAAGTCTTAGCAACAGCAATCAGAGAAGAAAATGAAACAGTATTCGAGCAGGAAGTAAAGTAAAAGTGTCATTATTTGCTGCTGATATGATACAATATAGAGGTAACCCAAAAGAAAAGCTATTGAACTAATAAAGGAATTTAGTAAAGTAGGATACAAAATTAATATTCAGAAATTGGTTACATTTTTATACACCAGTAACAAACTATCACACAGAGAAACTAACAGTGATCTCAGTTGCAGTTGCATCAAAAAGAGTAAAATACCTAAGAATAAATTTGACCACGGAAGGGAAAGACCTGTACTTAGAAAACTGGAAGATTTTGAAGAAGAGACAAATCTGTGGAAAGCTACAACGTGCTAGTGGAGAGAGAGAATTAACATATCTAAATGTCTGTCCCACCTAAAGAAACCCACAGATTCGATGCTTTCCTTATCAAAATACCAATGGCATTTTTCACAGAAATAGAACAAATAATTCTAAAATGTACATGGAACCACAAAACACCCTAAATCACTGAGGGGTGTTTCTCAAATCATCTTGAGAAAGAACAATGTTGTAGGTAAATTGATACTGAACTATACCACCAGGCTGTATTTAAAACAGTGTTGTACTAGCACAAATACTCGTAGATTAATGGAGCAGAATAAAGAACCCAGAAATGAGTCCACACCTGCGTGGCCAGTTCGTTTGTGACAGAGGAGGCGACACTATATGGTGGGATAAAGGCAGTCTTCAGTCAACAGTGTCGGGAAAACTGGACAGATGCATAAAAAAGGGAACTAGACCACCAACTTATATAAAAGGGATGAATGGTGGGAGATAATCCTCCAATGGTGCATTTGATAGGGGAAAATACCCACAATGTATAATGAATTCATACAACTTAACACCAAAAAAAGTCAGCTAAAGATGGGCTGAGGACCTAGGCACTGCTCCAGAGAGGACACCCAGATGGCCAGCGGATGCATGGAAGGATGCTCAACGTGGGCGATCGGGGAAGGGCAGACTAAAGCCCCAGTGAGACACCGCGGGCACCTGTCAGAATGGCTGCAGCAGGTCGGTGCGTGCTGGTGAGGGTGCGGAGGAGGGGCACGCCTCGTGCCCTGCTGATGGGAACGCCAGTTGGCACCGTCACTGTGGAAACCAGTTATGGAGATGCCTCAGAAGGTGACAAGGAGAACTGCCCCACGGCTCAGCAGTTCCACGTACCAGTCTCTACCCGGAGAAATCCAGAACACCAACTCGAGAAGATGTGTGCACCCTGCGTTCACTGCAGCATGTGTAACAGCCAAGATGTGGAAGCAGCTCATCGTGCTACAGAAAAATGGAGAAAGTGGTAGTGTGCATGTACAGTGGAATATGACTTGGGTGTTAAAAAGGAGTGAGTCTTGCCATTTGTGACAACATGGATGGATCTTGAGGGTATTATACTAAGTGAAATAAGAGAGAAAAAGACAAATACCATAGGATTTCGCGTATGTACCAGTTGTGATTGAAAAGTTAAAAAAATTTTAATTTGTGCATGTTAGTGTATGGAAGTTATGTCAAAAAATTGATGGGGACATTTAAAAAACCTCAGTGTTCTGTCAGAGCGACACTTACGATATACATGATTAAAGAGCATTTGTTGTGCCTTATAGTGGACAGACAGATAAACAGCTATGATATTTCTGAGTCTTGGTTGACAAGATTGTGTTGTTAGAATTCATATACAAAGTGGTCCGAAAGTCAGATTTTCCATTCCTGTGTTCATTTGCATTGTCAATAGGATGGTCCATGTGGAACAAGGCAACGTGAAGAAATGTTGGAAAGAAACATTACTCACAAGTGACATTTCTAAAAAACCAAAAAAAAATAAGACACTTCTCTCGTTTTCCATTATTGTGTAAAAGAAAACACAACAAAATTCTTAACATACCTGATTTGGGGGAGCATTCACTCTGGTGCGATGTGGTGTTGTGTTTATGTGCGGGGAGATGAATTTGCCCCGAGTCATACTGACGCCAGGTGCCGGAGAGCCACCCGGCTGCAGGCCGAGGCAGGCTGTCGGCAGTGGCCTGCAGGCCGAGAACAGAGCCGGGGGCCAATAGCTAACACTATGGCAGTGAACACAGTCCAAGTACAAGATCAGAGAGAGGAGAGGTCAAGGCCAGTTTCTTGGGAAAGATATTTTTGGTGAAGAGGAAGAGAGAGTAAACAAGGAATAGAGGATGCCAGTAAAGGATTTTTTTACATGAAAAGGGTGATTTTTAAGCTCGAAGGCCACATACCTCCTTGTGGGTAGCTTGGTGCTTGGGATCAAGGTGACTGGAATATCAGAAATGGAAATTGAATGAAACCAGATGCAATTTCCATTAGAGAGGTGATTCTCCTATAAGCCCCAGGCTTCCTAGTTTCTATTAGTTTTGTATGGTCATTGGAACAGATCACCACAAACTTGTGGCTTAAAACCACATGCATGTATTCTACACCTTTGGAGTTCAAACCTTCAAAGTCAATGTTGGAGGGCCAAGATCAAGGCGTTGGCAGGGCCCTCATCCAGAGGGTCTGGGGAGAAACTGTGCCCTCGCCTTTGCCGGATCCTGGAGCTGCATCTCTTGCCTTCCTTGACCTGTAGCTTCGTCCTCCACGTTCAAAGCCGATAGCATCTTGCCTTAGTCCTGTGGTGACTGTCCTCCCCTCAGGTCCGAGTCCCCGCTGCCTCTCACTGGGCAGGACACTTGTGACTCCAGTGACTGCTCCCAGATAATCCAAACGAGGGAAAAATAAAGCCAGGAAAAGGGCCCAGAACCCCCTCACTGCAAACTGTCGAGTTATCTGTGAGGTTTGTTTGGTGGTTTATAGTCATCAGGATTTCTGTGAAGGACTGATGACATTTTAGATGGTCAGAGATGACAGATCTTAATTCAAGTTGCGGAGCAGGGAGGAACTTGCTCAAGGCTCGCAGAGTCAGCTTTCTATTACAATGAGGCCTTCTACTCTGCCCTTTTGAGTCGTTCCCTAAAATGGTCCCACGTGCATTCTGACCTGACTGGTGAAGTTTAGGCCTGCTTGAGACAAGAAGTGTTTTTTTAAATTTTAATATATTTTATTATGCTATTATAGTTGTCTCATTTTCTCTCCCCTTCATCCCCCTCCACCTTGTATTCCGCCCCCCTGACCATCATTCTCCCACCTTAGTTCATGTCCATGGGTCGTACATGTAAGTTCTTTGGCTTCTCCATTTCCTATACCATTCTTAACCTCCTCCCTGTCTTATTTTCTACCTACCATTTATGCTTCTCATTCTCTGTACCTTTTCCCAAATTCTTCCCCCTCCCTCTTCCCAGTGATAACCCTACATGTGATCTCCATTTTTGTGAATCTTCCTGTTCTAGTTATTCGCTTAGTTTGTTTTTGTCTTTGTTTTTTTAGGTTCGATTGTTGATAGTTCTGAGTTTGTTGTCATTTTACTGTTCATAGTTTTTATTTTCTTTTTCTTAGATATGTTCTTTTAACATTTCATATAGTAAGGGCTTGATGATGATGAACTCCTTTAACTTGATTTTATCTGGGGAGCACTTTATCTGCCCTTCCATTCTAAATAATACCTTTGCTGGGTAGAGTAATCTTGGCTGTAGGTCCTTGCCTTTCATGACTTTGAATACTTCTTTTCAGCCCCTTTTTGCCTGCAAGGTTTCTTTTGGGAAATCAGCAGATAGTCTTACAGGCACTCCTTTGTAGGTAACTCTCTCCTTTCTTCTTGTTGCTTTTAAGATTCTTTAATCTTGGGTAATGTAGTTATGATGTGCCTTGGTGTGTGCTTCCTTGGGTCTAGCTTCTTTGAGACTCTCTGAGCTTCCTGGACTTCCTGAAAGTCTATTTCCTTTGCCAGATTAGGAAGCTCTTCTTCATTATGTTTTTAAATAAGTTTTCAATTTCTTCTTCTTCCTCTTCCCCTTCTGGAACCCCTATGATTCATATGTTGGAATGTTTAAAATCGCCTACAGTTGTGAGAGGGTGCAGGTAAAGTAATAGGCAGTTTAACTCACAGGCAGCAAACAAGGCCCTCCGGCCGAATCCGGCCCTCTACCTTGTTTTATCCGGCTCTCACTGAGCTCTCGCTTAACTGTTAAGGAGAAGTTGCGTGCACACAGTCCTAAAATTACATTTGGCCCTTTGAAGGCAACCGTGAGGCTGATGTGGCCCCCGGTGAAAATTAGTTTGACACCCCTGGACTTTAACTTTTAAAGTTGTGTTTATAATTGAGAATAAATAGTACTTAACTGATGTGCTGTGAATATGTGAATTAATCCATGGTTTATGGGTAAGCAACGGAAGCAATGAATGTGTGTCATTAACATGATCTAGTTAATTTACTTAATATCTAACTCAAATTTACTCTTAAATGAAATTTAAAGAAAATCTCCAACAATGATAGGTTACAGTGTATACCTGCTGATATTTTTTCAGTATCAGTAAATAAGTATCAGTTCTTTGGGTTTGAAAATTTTATAATTCTTAAAATGATAACATAGGCACGAATGAAGGAAATTACATTGATTTGAAGTAAAAGAGGAGACACACCGTGGAGCTTAGCTTGTAACGAGCAGTTCTCTCTCCAGGAGGTGCGCCTTGTTTGGTTTTCTGAGCCAGAACGTGCGAATGGCTGCATCCTGGGCTCCGATCACTTGCCGTCAGTGGTGTGTACCGCGCGTGCCTGTCTTTGTCAGTTTGGTCGCTGATGAACCGCCACAAGCGCAGTGGCGTACAAACAGGAAGCGTTTATCCCTCACAGTTCGGGAGTCCACGAAGCTCAGATCGGGAGTCCCGTGGTCGGGTCCTGGTGCGCGCCTACTCTTAGTTCATAAGCATCGTTTGCTGTGTCTCCACCTGCAGAGGGGACGGCCGGCATTCTCTGAGCTCTTTCCAAGGGTACGAATCCCCTTCTTGGGGATCTTGAGATTAGGATCCTGGCCTAATCACCTTCCAAAGGTCCACTTCCTCGTACAGCACCTCGGGAGTTAGAATGTCAACATCCAAGTTTGGGGGGGACACAAATATCCAGTTCATGATATTCCACCTCTGGCCCCCCAAAATTCATCCCCTTCTTGAATGCAGAATACGTGCATTTCATCCCGACAGCCCTCAAGGTCTTCAGTTGCCCCAGCCTCAACCCTAAAGTCCAAGGTCCATCTGAAATCCAGATCATCCGACTGAGGCCTGGACACGGCTGCTTGATCCGGAGGCGAATTCCTCTCCAGCTATGAGCGACCAGTGAGAAACCAAACAACTCCCAAGCACATTGGTGGTGTGTGAGCAGGGCAGACGTTTGCGTTCCAGGAGGGACACAGGGCAGGTGGAAGGGCTAATGGTTCCCAGGTATGTGCATAACTTCAAAGGGCAGACAACATTAACCCTTCAGACTCAAGTTTGGCCCTCTCTGGTGTGATGTCTCCCCTCTGGCACCCCCTGGGGTGCCCCACCTACCTTGGCCCTCCGCAGAGGCTGTGCCCGGGCTACAGTCCCCATGGCTGAGGTCAGTCCTCCAGCGCCCTGCAAGGGGGGCCCAGTGCTAGCTCCCGTGCCCACAAACTCAGCCTGTGGTGGGGTAGCTTCTTACACAGATTATTTTCATGTGATTATGAGAGCAGTTGACAAAAACACGACCCAGGCAGTCTAAACAACTGTTCGTGCTGTGGCAACTAAACCCCACAAATAGGAAAAACAAACCAAACAGTTCTTACCATCAGCTTACAATTCTTTAAGTAGGGGAAACATTTTGAAAATGTGAAAACTATCAAATGATTATCAAAAAGGGCAGTTTGCAAGTGACTCAAAAGTAATGTATGGCAGTTACAAAAATAGTTGTGGGGATGTACAGTATTGCACAGGGATATCGTCCATGTTGCAATGACTGTATGGCCAGGTGGGCACTGGACTTGCGGTGCGACCGCTTCATGAGCTGCACCGGTGTCCAACCACGTGTGGTTTGCCTGAAACCACTGCAGCATCGTATGTCAACTGTAATGAAAAGGTAACTTCTAGAAAAGTATTAAAGGAGAGACAGTTTCCCAGACAGGCGTGAGCTAAAGGTTCATCACCATTACACCGCCTGACAAAAATGGTAGAGGGAGGTCTTTGAGCGAAGAAGAAAGGGTGCCAGTTCGTTTTAGGAAAACGGGGAAGCAGAACTGCTCTGGCGAAGGTGAGAATGTGGAGAAGGTGGGGGATGAGTCTCAAGCAGAGGGAGCGTGAAGGTTAGAAAACCACGTGAGTCAGTCGACTGTCAGTACAATGATCAGTCAAGGGACACACATTAGAAGATGCAAAGTGTGGCATCCCAAACAGTGTTGGGGGCGTGAAATGGCGTTACAGCTTAGGCATCCACGCTTAAGTTATGCCTGTAAAACAGACTACTAACTAGAAGTTGTTGTATGTAAGCCTCATGGTATCAGAATGCAGAAACCTAGAATACGTATTATAACAATCAACAGAAAGAGGTCCACACATACCACTAAAGAAAGTTAAGGCATAAAGCAAGACAACAAAGGAATAGAGGAACTGGAAAACAGCTGGAAAGTAGTCAGCAAAATGACAGTAAGGACAAACCTACTAATAATCAGTTTAAACGTCAGTGGACTCAACATTGCAATAGAATTACACATAGTAGCTGAACGGATTAAAAACAAGACTCCCCTATTTGCTGCCCACAGAATTCTGCCTTCAGGTGTTATAGCCCCGGCCGACGGAAACAAGGTGGTGGGAAAAGACATTCCATGCAAACGGAAACAAACAACAACAACATCGGGGCAGCTGTAGTTACAGGAGACAAGATACACTTTAAAACAAAGAAAGTAATAGGGAAGAAGAAGGGTATTACACAGTGGTAAAGGGGTCAGTCCAACAAGAGAACACATTATTTGTAAAGATTTATACAACCAAAATAGAAGCACCTAAGTACAGAAAGCAAATATTAACAAAAATAAAGGGAGAAACAGACAGCAGTGAAATGGTAGTGGGGACTTTAATATTTTCCACTTTCATCCATAGGCAGATCACCCACACAAAAACTAATAAGGAAGCGTCAGCCTTAAAGTTACATTCGACCAGCGGGGTCCAACATTCTCTTCCAAGAAAGAAGAATCCACATCCTCATAAGTGCGTATGGAAGATTCCCCAGGGCAGATCAGATGTGAGGCCACAAAATGTCAATAAATTGAAGCAGTTGACATCATATCATGCATCTTTTCAACAACAATGCTATGAAACTAGGAATCAATTACAAGAAGAAAACTGGAAAATTCATAAACATGTGGATATTACGCAACATGCTACTGAACAGCCAATGGGTCAGGGAAAAAAATCAAAAGAACTGAAAAAATACCGTGAGACTAATGAAAATGTAAATACAACATACCAAAACTAATGGGATGCAGCAAATGCAATTCTAAGAAGGAAGTTCATAGCTGTGAATACCCACATCAAGAAAAATCTCAATTAACCTAATTTCACACAGTACTAGAAAAAGAAAAACAGACAAAGACCAAAGGTAGTAGAAGGCAGTAAATAGCAAAGTTCAGAGCAGAAATAAATGAGAGACTAAAAATAGAATAGAATAGATCAATGAAACAAACAGTTCTTTTGAGGAGATAGACAGAATTGACAAATCATTATAGATTCACCAAGAAAAGATAAGAAAGGGCTCGAATAAATAAGACAAAAATGGAGGAAGACATTTTTCAACTAATGCCACAGACATATAAAGAAAGGATCATAAGACAATATTATGAATAAACTATACACCAATTAATTGGACAGCCTGGAAGAAATAGATCAATTCTCAAACAAAACCTACCAAGACTGAATTGCGAAGAAACAGAAAATACAGATGGAACGATTTCTGAGGAGGCTGAATCAGGAAACAAAAGACTCCAACAAACAAAAGTCAAGGACCAGGGTCTTCTCTGGTGAATTCCACCCGACACTCAAGAAAAACTAATGCTAATCCTCTCAAACTCTTCCAAAAACACAGAAGAGCTGAGAACACTTGCACACTCATCTGACAAGGTCAGGATCACCCTAACACAAACACCAGACAAGCACACCACAAGGAAGGAAAAGTGCAGGCCGATGTCTCTGATGAACACAGATGTGAGTCCCTAACAAAGTACTAGCAAACCCAATTCAACAATACAGTAAAGAACCACATGTGCTGGTCAAATATGGTTTATTCCAGGAACACAAAGATGATTCGGCAACTGCGAATCTTTAATGTGATGCACCACAGTAACAAAATTAGGGATAACACTCACATGATCATCTCAATAGAGTCAGAAAGCAGAGTTGATAAAATTCAACACTGATTTTTGGTTTTAAAAGCTCTCAACTGAGTGGACATATAGGAAACATATTTCAACATAACAAAGGTCATATATGGAAATCCCATAGCTGACATCATAGTCAGTGGTGAAAAGCTGCAAGCGTTTCCTCTAAGTTCGGGACGAGACTAGGATGCCCACTGGCACCACTTCTGTTCAGTGTGGCACTGGAAGTCCTAGCCAGAGCAGTTAGGCAAGAGCAAGAAATAAAAGTCATCCAAATTGGGAAGGAGGAAGTAAAATTGTCACTCTTTTTGATGATGTGATATTATATGTAGAAACCATATGTGTGTGTGTGTGTGTGTGTGTGTATGTATGTATTCCAGCAACAAACTATTAGAAATGTAAATTAAGAAATGATCCTATTTACAACCACACCAAAAGGAATAAAATACCTAGAGATAAATTTGATCAGGGATGTAAAAGACCCATACATCGAAGACTAAGACATTGCTGGAAGAAATGGAAGGAGACATGGTAAGTGAAAAGGTATTCCATGCTCATGGGCTAGAAGAATTAACACAGTGTTGTTAAAAAGTTCATGCTGCCCAAAGCAATCTAGAGAGTCAATGGGTCCGTATCAGAATTCCAATAGCATTTTCCACAGAGATAGATCAAATGATTCTGAAACTTGTGTGGAACCACAAAGAAAAACCTTCAACAGGCAAAGCAGTCTTGAGAATGAAGAACAAAGCTACAAGCATCAGGCTCCGTGATGTCAAACTATATTTCAAAGCTATAATAATTAAAGCAATGTGGTATTGCCATCAAAACAGACATAAGTCAATGGAACAGCATAGAGAGCCCACAAATAACCTACACATACAGGGTCCATTAATATATTACCAATGAGCCAAGAGCATACAGTGGGGAAAGGACAGTCTCTTCAATAAAAGGTGTTGGGACATCTGGACACCAAATGCAAAAGAACCAAACCACTACCTTCTACACAAAAATTGACTCAGAATGAAGTAGATACTTCTTAAGACCTGAAACCATAAAACTCATAGAGGAAAACATACTAACCTCTTAGACATTGGTCTTGCTGTTATTTTGGATTTGGTATGAAAAGCAAAGGCAACAAACACAAGTACGACTACGAAAAATCGAAAGCTGTAAAGTAAAAAAGAAAAGCATCCACCAGATGAAGAAGCAACGTAACCAAGTGGGAGACAACATTTGCAGACCATGTGCCTGGTAAGAGGCTCGTATTCAAAATACATAAAGAACTCACACAACTCAACAGCAAGAAACAGTGGATCTGAACACACATTTTCCGCAAGAAAACATACCGATGGCCGACAAGTACGTAAAAAGATGCTCGACATCACTAATCATCAGGGAAACGCAACTCAAAACCACAGTGAGATGTCACCTCACCTCTGTTGGAGTATCGGCATTAAAAATGCAAGAGTTAATGAACGCCGGTGAGGGTATGGAGAAAAGGAAACCATTGTTTACTGTCAGTGGGAACGTACGTCAGTACAGCCACCATGCAAAACAGTATGGAGGTTTACCCAAAAATGACAGCTAGAACTGCTGCGTGATCCAGGAATTCCACTTCTGGGTGATTATTTAGAGAAGGCGAAGACAGTGACTCAAAAAGATGTATGCACCTCCAAGTTCATTATAGTGTTACTTATAATAACCAAGATAAAGAAACAACCTAAGTGTCCATCAACTAATGAATGGATGAAGAGTATGTGAGATACACATGCACCCACACAGAAATATGGTTCAGCCACAAGGGAGGGAAGTCTTGCCAGTTGCAACAACATGATGGATCTTGAGGTCTTTGTGCTAAGTGGCGCAAGTCAGACGGGAAATACAAATACGGTACGCACACACTTGTATGTGGCAGTCTATAGAAAAACACACACAAAAAACTGGGTTTATAGATAGAACAGACTGGTGGTCACCAGAATTGCATGTTGGGTGGGCAGAATGGATGATGAGGGTCAAAGGGTGCAAACTTCCAGTTATAAAGCAAGCAAGTCCTGGGGCGGTAATGAATGGCAGGGTGCCTGTGGTTAGTAACGTTGTATTGCACATCTGAACATTGCTAAGGTGGTACATGCTACAGGCCTCATCACAAGACAAGAAATATGTGTTACTGTGCATGGTGATGGGGTTAACTAGTCTTACTGAGGTGATCATTTCACAGTATACCCAAATAATGGATCATTATATTGTATTCTTGAAACTAATCTAATGTTATATATCAGTTATACCTTGAGAAAAAATAATAAGCAAACTAGGAATAAAATTGAGGCCCCTTGTAAATTTGAGAGTTATCCTCAGACCAAAAAGTGATGTTTCTTCAGTTGTCAGTTCTCGCAGAAGAATGGTCCTGGGACAGCCATCGGGAATACACGAGACAGCAGTCAGATCTCTGCAAGCGTGGGGTGTGGCCTGAGTCTCCTTCTGCCAGAGAATCTGACCCAGAAAGACTTTGTCCAAAGCGCTACATGTGCAGTGATGCCTCAGCATGGTGGGATCTTCCTGCTGCAGTGGCTCTGAAGCAGTTTACTCCTTCCATCTTTTCACTAAAGAAGATGTTTTGGTGAGAACAGTTAACGTGAGGTCTGTCTTCTGGACGAATGGTAAGTGTGCGATACATTGGCACTGACTGCGGGTGCGACATTGTCCGGGGCTCTAGAGCTTGTCCAGAGATGCCACCCCGTCCACTGGAGCCCAACGGCAGATCGGAGCCGTGTTTAGGGCTCAGGACATCTGGCAGTTGTGAAAGTTCTGAGGGACTTCAGTTTAGGTGGACCATGTAAAGAGCGTGTAAGTTGTTTCTCCCGTCCAGATGGCAGGAGAAACCCTTGTGCATTGATGGTGGGGCTGTAGAATGGTTCTTCTGCTACGAAAACCAGTGTAGCAGCTCCTCAGACGTTACAAGGAGAGCCCCCGTATCACTCAGCCATCCCACTTCTGGGTATGTGGCCAAGAGAATTGAAAGCAGAAGAAGCTTGAAGAGAGATTTGTGGGCCTGTGTTCACAGCAACACCGTCCCCAGTGTCCCGAGGGTGGAAGCAGCCCAAGGGCACGAGGGCAGATGAACCAATGAACCACGTGGTGCCAGCTCACGGCGGGCCATTAGTCAATCAGAAGGGAAGGAAGTCCTGTCACCCACCATGGCGTGGATGAGCCTCATGACACCCTGCCAAGCAAAATAAGCCCACGACGGAAAGACAGACTCTGCGTGATGCCACTTATTCGAAGTACCTACTACGGCCAGACTCGCAGAGCCGGTGGGTAGAATGGGGGTTGCTCGTGGTTGTTTAATGGACACACAGGTTTTGACTCACCTGATGACAAGTCAGGGGCCTGTTTCTGTCTCATGGTGACGTTAACATGCGTTACACGGCAGGACACACAGTCGGACAGGCTTAGGATGGCAGATTCTACGTTATGTGTTTTTCGCCACAGTAACAACCAGTGGCGTTCATCTGTAGAGTAGCCCATTGGAAGTTAAACTAGATGAGAGAGGGAATTTCATTCGCAAAGAATATAAAAGATAAAGTGTTTAGGAATAAATTTAATAAGAACTGTCCAAAACCTGTTTGAAGGCAATCTTAAAATATTCATGAAAGACACAAAATAGACTTGAACGTATGAGACACTATCTTCGTTCTTTGATAGAGCAGCTTAACATCATAAAGATGTCAGTTTTCTGTAAGTTTATTTATAAATTCAATATGATCAATTTGTATAGAGGTTCAGGTCTTGCATTAAGGAAAGTATACTAACGATAGTCACCACTTTGAGAAGATGGTTAAAGAGATAGATTTATTTTTTAAAAGGAACTAGGCAGAAACACTGGAGTTAAGAAGTACAGTAACTGAAGTGAAAGCTCATTGGAGGGATCTGGCCATAGATTGTGGCTGGCAGAGGGTCAATAGCGAAGATCCAGGTGGAAGAGCTGAGTGGGAAGACCATGGACGGTCTCAAAGGTCTGTGAGATAGTAGTGAGCAGAACTAAAAAACAACCTCTATTTCCTAAGGACCTAAAAAAAAAAAA
The DNA here is from genome assembly GCF_014824575.4 of Sturnira hondurensis. Classification (NCBI taxonomy): domain Eukaryota; kingdom Metazoa; phylum Chordata; class Mammalia; order Chiroptera; family Phyllostomidae; genus Sturnira; species Sturnira hondurensis. Next base: position 4,127,021 of record NW_028097031.1, read on the forward strand.
GAACATGCCGAGCCCAAAATTAGCAGAAGGAAGGAAATAATAAAGATTAGAGCCCAAATAAATAAAACAGAGAACAGGAAACCAAAAGGAAAGGTAAACGTAACAGCTGGTTCATGGGAAAGATAAAACTGACAAATCTCTAGCCGCACTAACGAAGGAAAAAAGAGAGGACCCAAACTGACCCAAACTAACGACCCTACAGATGAAAAAGGAGACAGCAGGCGACCATCCGCCTTCCCTTGGCAACAAATGTGTTTCCCACTTCATCATGCACAGTGTTGAAAGACATGCACTCAAGGCTTCTATGTCAGTCAAGTTCATTTTCACAGCTCCATCAAAGACATCTTCGAGGGGAATGATCGGCTTCTTCCTGACTGACCGTTCACGAAGGCCCCACTGACGAACGGCATGGGCGGTGCCCCCGCCTTGATTTCCCACCATTTTGGGGTCCTGGATGCCCACCGCACGGGGAAAAGACAACTCGTCTCACCTTCCCTGTGAAACGTTTCGCCCTCACGGATTTCCTGAGCAGGACTCCAGGAAATGCAGGGGTCCGCAGCCCACTCCTTCTGAGAACCACAGGCTACGATGACGCGTGCTCTGCATCTGTCTCCATGGAAAGCAGGGTAAGATGGAACGGGTATGAAATTTAGGGTCCAAGTGCCTTCGAGTGTAAAGGACCCAGAGCACATCTCTGAAGAAGGCTATAGAGTTTTCTTTCATGTTGTTTGTTTTTGTTATGAAAATTCTCAACAGTAGAAGTAGAGAGAAGAGCACCGTAGACCCCTAGGTGCTCTAGTTAGATTCAACTGGTATCATTTGGACATATTGGGCAGCGTGTTGTTTGAGTAGTTGAAAACAAATTTCAGATTTTATGCCATTTCACCATTATACTCTAAAACCTAGTTCATATTCAAATTTTCCCAATGTTGTTCCAGTTCATTTGTATGAACATGAATAATAAAAATAAAAAAAGAGGTCTAGCCATTTCTTGGCTCTCGTGAACTAGCGAGGAGGCCAGACCCGTCCTCCAGCCGCCGTGCGCTCGGGCTTGTCTCATTGCCTCCAGCTGTTGCCGTCGGTCCCCCGTCCTCGGGGCCCCCGTTTGCTGAAACAGAGCTTGGTCCTCGGTTCTGGTGAGACTCTGGCTCGGCATCTTGGCCAAGAACACACCACGATGACACCACCGAAATTACTCCCACAAAACGAGGCAAAGCCTCCTCTTCCTTAAAGGGTTTAGTGTGGTTCCAGCCGCGAGTGGGATCTACAGAGCAGCTTTCCCTCCTTCGGGAGCCGGGCCCCCTTCCCCGAGTCGGAGCTGCGGGCACGGTTGGCCGTCCCCCGTCCCCCCCAACCTGCATGGCACCTGCAGAAAAGGGGCCTGAGCCGGCGGGTCTGCCCCCCAGACCTGCCGTTGCCCGAGGGGTGTGGTGGCGCGTCTGCTCAGCTGTGGCCATTTTTTTCCAAAGCAAATACTGATTTTCAAAATTAAAATTACTGTTATCTGTCATTATTACCCTGCCCACGTATCCTTAAAAAATGGTAGTTTGCTGATTTTCTACTTTATTAGGAAATATCTTTCAAATGTCTTTCATTGATGGATACATTGAGAAATGTAAATGTTTGTAATTTATTCATAGTGTTTTAGAATCACTGAATGAATAGTCTCACCTATGTTATGACCTCAGTTTTCTTTTCTGTGTGGGATGTGCGCAAGGTTCTGAGTTAATGGCCTTTGCTAAAACAGCTATAAATCAAAGCCAGGACTGTGGCAAACGGAAGAGGGCCAGACACTGAGTGTTTCCCGGTAGCGTCGGTACAGTTAAGATTCCAGGCATTTTCTCTTCGCTGCACATCGGAGATGTGCTCGCGGCTGAACGCTGGTGTCCACATTTTTAGCCCAGAGCAGCTTTTAAAAGGAAAATCGATTTACGCTAGTCAGCGATGGAGGGTTAAAAATGGCTGAGCTGAAACCACAGAAAAATTTTTTCTATTTTAGAAGCCTTGTCATGTCTGGCCATGGGGTGATGGTGAGTGTATTCTTTGGAATTTCTACCGAAAAGACGACAAGAACGCCCTCGTTCCAGCCTCCCCCCCCCCCGCACCCACCCTTACTTCCCTGGTGGAACGATACCCATGCCCTCGAGTCCTTTCCGCGATGGCCGGGGAGACGCCAGTCTTGTCTCATGGGGCCTGGGAGGTGCATATAGACACGCAGACACCTGGCGCTGCTGATTAACTGGACAGGTAGCTGCATGTCTGCAAGGAGAAAAGAAAGACTTTCATCACATGACCACCAGATGGAAGGGAGACCCCGTCTCAGACAGAAAAGGTGCCCGGCCTTCACGGTTAAAGGGCGGCTCACAGGTCAGCCCAGAGCCCCGCCGCCCCCAGCCTAGAGCCCTGCTGGGAGCTGAAGTGTTCGCTTTGACTGAAGTTCCACTCCAGAACCAGTGATTTGATTCGAAGCCACAGGCCGGATGGAACTGCGGGGCCGGAGGGGAGGCAGGCCGCCAGTCCGCGGTCTTCCAAAGGTCAGCAGAAGCTCCTGGCCCAGAGGGAGGTGAGTGAGGCCCTGGAAACCCAGGGTTTCTGTGTCGTTTTGCAGTTTCTTTAATCTGGATGCGTGGTGGGCCGCAGCCGCTCGGTTTCAGTGCAAAGGGAGACCCCCGCACCCTCCCCACACTGATTTCCCTAAGTTTTCTCATTAATCCACTTAGGCTACAATTAGTGACAGAAATAAGCTTGCATTACAGGAAAATAATACAAAGCCGCTTTTTGAAAAGTTTAATCTGCTTTTATTTACATTATCTTATCAGCAGGTAGGACAGGCCTGGTTTTATGGTTGGGGACATTCAAGCACAGAGGGGAAGGGGTGGGGGTGCCACTCCTGGGGCAGGACCAGGGAACAGACACCAGGGTGACAAAAGCAGAATGACCAGGGCCCTCTGCCAAGCTGCAGCCTCTCGGTGCCTGTTCCAGGGCCACCCCCCGGCAGAAACAGGCAAGGGAAGTGGGGAGGCTTAGCGCAATTCCAAGGATGTTCCAAGCAGCGTCATAGATGCTGAAAATGTGGTCACTCCCTTCGTCCTCACCGCAGCCCTGTGACTCACCGCTGGGCAGTGAGGCACGCAGAGGGTGCTTCCTTCGCACAAGGTCAGCACTGGGGAGCCCAGGGCTGGGCTGGCGACCTTGAGCCCCAGTGCCCTTTTCTTCACGGGATGCTGTGGCGCCCTTGGCGCTGGATTCTCTTTCGTGATCTGGCGTCCGAGGTCAGAGGCGCTCTCTGCACTGAAGGTGTGGGCTTCCACTCACACAAACGGGCGCTCCTGCCAGCTCACTCTCCTCGTCCCAAATCTCCGAAATTCAGAGAGCTCTGCAGCCTCTAGAGTGTGGGGCGTGTTAGAGAAATCTTATTTGGCAGCAAAACTTGACTTGAGACTCCTTACAGTGTATTTATCCCTCCAGTCCAGCTGGTCACGGCTTTTGCTCCAGGGCAGTTCACATATTTGCCTGAATGGGGTCGCCTTAGACCCCGTGAGGGCACTATGTAATATCTGATCTGAGCTTCGAATTATGGTTGAGAACAACAAGTTCTGAGTTTCAAACCATATTGTTTCCAAGGATTTATGAAATCTGGGTTTTTTACCCCCGTAACTTACAAAAAGAGATGGTTTAGGTCAAGGTCTGGAAGATGCATTCTGACCTTTGCCCTCATCGAACAGGCAAGAAACCTTGTGCAGAACATTTTCTGCGTGTAACTCGAGCACACAGCTGGTCGGGGCTGGTTGGGGCTGCTGCTGCATGCGGACGCTGACCCCGGACGCTGACCCCCGGACGCTGACCCCCGGACGCTGACCCCCGGACGCTGACCCCCGGACGCTGACCCCCGCTATGTGTCCTACCTGGGGCTTTCTGCTTCCTCTGGTCTGTACACCGGAATGCCCAACGCTCTGGGGGAGTTCTGCCAGGGTGCCCCTGCAACCCGACCCCCAGCTCCGGCCCCCCTCACCTGGGGTCTCTTTCCAGACAGGGCAGATGCAGCAGACAGTCCCCCCCTTCAAGGTGGAGGGTGTGTTTTGCCAGGGTGCTCAAGAATTAACTGCAATTCTTAGTTTTAGGTAGAAATTCCAGCTCTCCTGCCCCCACCCCACGCTGTCTGGGGCTGTAGGAATCTGTCTTTAACAAGCGCCCTGGGCGTCCAGGGTTCGGCCCCCTGACAGTGCTCTGGTTGGCACGGTCCTTCTCCATCAGCCTGAGACGGGCCTTCAACCCGCGGGTCATGGACAGGCAGACCCAGCCCCCTCGGGGCACGGGAGTGAAGACCGGAGAGAACAAGAAAAGTGTAGCTCCGGTTCTGATCCGAGTGTTAACCGTCAGGCAGCAGAGGAAGCGGTCCGTGTAATTTCAGCGTCTGCACGTCCGTGTATCACAGAGAAATGCCCCTAGTGCTCAGGCCTCTGACGGGCCACGGTCCAGCCCTTCCCGCTCACTACCTACCCCTGTCCCTGGCCACACGCACCTCCTCCAGCCCCTCCCGCCGCACACACAGAGCATCCGTCCGGCCCCCTCCCATCGCACCCCAGGCCCCGCCACCCTACCTACCGGACTCTGGGGTCCAGCCCGCTCCCCACGCTGACCGCTCATGCAGAGTTCAGGCCCTGGGGTTGTGGGGCAGCACATCCGGGGGTTTAGATGTTTGTTTGGGGAGATTTTCAAAACACGCCACCTGCCCGCCTCATGATTCGTGAACGGTGATAGAAAGTCTAGTTTCTGCTTGTTGTGTAACCACGGTTGTGTAGGACTTGTGTGTACTGCCCCCGACCGGGCGGGCACACCCCTTTGGCCTGGCACCGCAACCCCAGGTGAAGAACCTTCCCTGCTGTTCCCAAAGGGACAGCCGCCCCCCGGCCAGCGTTGCACCGTTGCACGGTGAGCTGGTCAGAGGGGAAGGAGCCAGACGGCAGCCCTGGAGGGAGTAAACCCTCCTGGAAGGTCAGAAATGTGCCTTGTTCTCCTGCTGGCCCAGGTCCTGAAGGAACCTAGGCACAAGCCATCCTTGGCCCCAGAGGACCAAGGACCATGTCACTGGGTCATGTAAGTTCTTGGAGCATCTTGCTGGTGTCCTGCAGCCATGACGAGAGGCAGGACAGAGTTTCGAGCGCCAGCCCCCAAGGAGGAAGCGCAGGGGCAGCCCCGGGAAGGGCGGGCACAGTGGGCACCACTGGGGCCACGTGGGCGAGGGTTTAAGGCGGCGGGTCAGTGGCACCTCCCCCAGCCGGTGCCGAGAACCAGCCAGCAAGGAGAGCAAATGGGAAAGAGCAAACTCAATCTTAGACAACTCCCGACTGAGATGGGAGCATCGTTCTTTACAGAAATAAAACCAGGCCTTCCTTTGGGACACAGGCTGTCGCCGCTTGGAAGCACCTCCCCCCAGAGGATGTGCTGACTGAGCTGCTGAGAGGTGCTGCGTGCTCCGGGCACAGGCCAGTACCAGCTTCCACTTCAGCCTTAGGACTAAGACATGGGAATGTCTAGTTTCCTGGCTACTTAGTAGAAAGCAAATCCCATCATTCTTTGGGGTAGGAAAAGGGGGCAACTCAGCATTCTGTATAACAGAGATGTGTCGATCTAATATTTCAAAAGACCTCCTTTGTGGTCAGTTGAAGAGACTCTTGGTCCCTCTGGCTTGCAGAGGGAACTTAAACGTCCATACGTCTGTTAGACCAGATGGTTAGGGGCAAGGACTACTCACGGGTCCGGTTCTTGCTGGAATAGTTGCTCTTCAAAGTGCACGCACCCGCTCAAGTTCATGAGGATTTAAATTAGTTCAGTGATTTTCAGTGACTTAATAATTGTTCTTCCCTTCTACGAAGGTTAAAAAGTGTTCAACTTTCTTGCCCCTTTAAATAAGTAGCGGTTTCTCTGTGAAGAAAGCTGTCCACGCAGCTTTGGAAGGAGAGAAATAATTGCTGTGCTTTTAAACACGCCCAGCTGCGCGGTTGATCTATCTGCGCCACCTTACAATAAAGGTCCTCGCGGTGCGTGCCGTTCGGGCTAACTGGTGGGGCAGCTCGCGTTTGGTGTTCGCTTGGTTGAATTGTGTTTTGTTTAGTTAGATGAAATATTGCACATTAGCTGCTACAATACTTTGCAATAAAAGGGAAGGAGTCTGTGTTCATCAGGTAGAGTGGCCACAATAAAATAGTACAGACTGAATGGCATAGCAGAGACGCATTTTCTCACAGTTCTGGAGGCTGGAAGTCCAAGGTCAAGGTGGCTGTGGGGTGGCAGCTGGCAAGAGCTCTCTTGGGCTTCGGGATGAGCTCTTTCTCCTCCTTCTCGTAGGCCTGTTATTTGTGTGCGCGCTCTGGGGCCTCTCTCTTTGTAAGGACGGGGGTGCCCCTTTAGGACCTCAGTTCACCACCGTCACCTCCTCACGACCGCTGACGCAGTCACGCAGGATTAAGGGCTTGAAGTCTAGTCGCGGCAGGTGGGGGTGGGGCGCACACTGCTCAGCTCCTGGCTGGGCCATAGCAACTAGAGTTCTGGGCTTTACAGCGGACGCAGAGCTGGCTGGAGATGCTCGCTGCCCCCGCTGCTTTGCTTTTGTGAAACTATGTCTGGATCTTAATTCAAAAGCTTGAATAGGAGAGTGCTGTCCATTATCCAGGGAAAAAGCAAAGTTGCCTTAGCTGAACAGGAAGATGCCCAGGGTGTGAGAACAGCACGCAGCAATTTCTTCTCTGAAAGCCTCGCTGAGACTCTGTGTGGCTTTCTGCCCACTGCACGTGTTCGTCACTGCAGACAGAGGCATGGTGCACAGCGTCCCTGCTCCCAGCTCTCCGCGCACTGCAGACTTCAGGTCCGGCCTCACGGCGTGGACAGCCACACAGGCTACGGTGGTTTGCCTGGAGCGCTTCCTCTGAGTGCCTGAGGTCAGAGTGCAACCAAGTAAAACCAGAGTGGAGTGTCTAGTGCATGGGTGGTATGGTTTTTAACACATGAAAAGTAATTTGCAAATTATTTTTCCCATAAGTCTATTGTTTCCCAAGACTTGCTAAGTTGCCTTCTGTGTTTTGCCTAAACATTTACTGGAAATAAGGGCTTAGAAGTTGACAATGTTCTTTGAAGTCTCTTCTGCTCTCATCTTTGTCTTCCACCCCACCCATAAAAAGTACATGCCTTTGCTTAGGACTCTCGGGGCTGAGGTAGGTTAATGGACTTGGGACTGAACTTTCAGTCCATATCTGTCTCACCCACGGCCTTTGCGGCGTCACTCAGCCCTGGGTATCATGTCCCCACGAATGTGGAGCCCTCTCAGCAGGTGTCCCCTGTCATTATCCCAGTGTTTTATAAGTTTATAGCCCAAGAAGCAAACACAAAGAGCAATTACACTGAGAACAAGTGGGCAGAGAGATGGGTAATAAACTACAATACAGAGTGTCAGCATTGGAAAGAACCTGAACAGTCATGTCTCATTTTCTCAGTTTTACTAACCAGAAAAAAAATCACAAAAGCAGGCTGGGAATCTCTTCTGTGGAGGTGATGGAGCAGAACAGTGCTTACAGGACCATGGGGGACACAGGACTGTGGGGGACGTGGGACCATAGGGCGCATGAGCAAGAGTGGTTGGCAGCGTGAGAAGGAAGAGAAGCTGTGACTGAACTACCCAGGCTGGGACAGGGTCCCAGCAACACGTGCCCCTGGTTAAGACCCTGAGCTCTGGCGTCACAGACCGGTGTGAGTCCCAGCTCCGACACCCAGCCGCGGTGTGACTCTGGAACAGGAGTCCGTCCCCCCAGCGCCTCACTGTCCGCATCTGGGAAACGGGGTGGCAGTAACGCCAGCGAACTGGCGGAGCCGTGTGAGGGATCCATGAACCGGGGCCCAGGACCGAGGGCGCACCCGGCATTAGCGACTCATCCAGCTCCCTGTTGAGCAGCCTGGGAAGGCCTCGCAGCGATTTAGGGCTTTCAGGGAGTGGGCACTAGCGACGGGGGAGAGATAAGACCAGCACAAATGCAATTCTGGAAGTTCCGGACAGATGGAGACCCCTGTCCAGCTACACCCATAGAGACGGGCCAGAAAAAAGAACCCAAGCCAAAAAATAGTAACTACATAAAAATTACTAACCACATAGTGGAGTGAAAAGGAGAAAATGGAGCTGTGGCCAGAAGGGCAGGGGGCGCTTACAGCAAGGGCCATGGGCTGCGGCTGGGGCCCGGGAGGCAGAAGGAGGGGCCGTGCCCGTCGGGGAGCCCGTGGGGCCGAGGGCCTACAGGTGACAGAGATGCAGAAGAGAAACCCCTTCAGCATCTCTGAAACCCCACCTGAGAGATGGCCGCCTCCGTGGTAGGACAATGGGAGGGGCTGCCCTTAGCCCATAGAAGCAGCGGGCACCCTGAGAGGAGAGCTTCCGGGAGAAGGTCTTGTTCGAGAGAAACCCCAGGCCGGGTAGGCGAGCTGAAGCTTGTGCAGTGCAGGGGCGTGGGATTTGCACACATACCCAGGTCCCCGGTGGAGATGTGTTCGTAACGAGGGGAATGGTGCTGGTGGAGCGCACGGCCCCCCACGAGGCAGACGGCAGAAGCTCGCACACACAAATCATGAGTAGTATGAAATGTCCTGAAATGAGAGAAGATTCTGGAATACACTGTAAAATGACTCTGTTGAAAGTCAGTCAGGTGATTAGAGAAACAAAGAAGAGAAACGCCAAAGAAGGGTGCTCTGTGCAAATAGGAAGATGTGAGAAGAACCCGCTGTAACTGCCTCGGTGAAAAATGGAGACTTTCAAACAAGACACCTTGACAGGAAGGTCAGACCACAGGTTAAAGGTTAGCGCAGCCGGAGGGGTGATTGGTGAGCTGGTGGGAAGGCCCAAGGACATCACCCAGAATGAAGCGGAGGGAGAGACTGGACACGTCGAGGGAAAAGGAAGAGGGGCAGACCCAGTGAGCATGGAACAGATCAGAGGTCGGGGGAGAGAGGAAACAGAGTATCTGGGAAGAGCATGTGTGAGAATTTTCCAGAATGATGAAAGATCTGTGAGTATATATCGCTTCACTTAGGAGCAGCACAGGTTTTGAGTGGAATAAATAAGAATAAATTCACACCTAAACATGGGAAACAGCAAAGAATATCTTAAAAACACCAGAGAGGAAAAAATTTGGATCATCTACCTAAAAACAGTCATTAAAATAGGCAGATTTCCTATCAGCAACATCGGAGGCCAGGAGGTAATGTAACCAGGTCTCTAGACTGCTGATAAAACACTCCTACCCCAAATCCTTATCATTCAAGAGCAAAGAGCAATAAATACGCTTTTCAGCAAAGCTGACCTCCTCTAAAAGGAAATCGAACCAAACAGGTAGGAGCCAGAGGTAAAGACGAACAAGTAAATGTGTAAACATTCATACAGCCGCCCAGGCATTGGCAGTGGGAGACAAACGGTGCAAGGAGTGGGATCAGGGCTGAAAACGCAGCCCGATGCCTGCGTAGACCGTACACAGGAGCGCAGACCGCACACAGGAACGTAGACCATGCAGAGGAGCGTAGACAGTACTCAGGAGCATAGGGGGTACCCAGGAGCGTAGAAGATACTCAGGAGCGTAGACCGTACACAGGAGCGTAGACAGTACTCAGGAGCGTAGACCGTACACAGGAGCGTAGACGGTACTCAGGAGCGTAGACCGTACATAGGAGCGTAGACAGTACTCAGGAGCGTGGAACGTACTCAGGAGCGTGGACGGTACTCAGGAGCGTGGACCGTACACAGGAGCGTAGACCGCACACAGGAGCATGGACGGTACTCAGGAGCATGGATGGGACTCAGGAGCGTGGACCGTACACAGGAGCGTAGACCGTACTGAAGAGCGTAGACGGTACTCAGGAGCGTAGACCGTACACAGGAGCGTAGACGGTACTCAGGAGCATGGAACGTACTCAGGAGCGTGGACGGTACTCAGGAGGGTGGACCGTACACAGGAGCGTAGACCGTACTCAGGAGGGTAGACCGTACATAGGAGCGTAAACGGCACTCAGGAGCGTAGACGGTACTCAGGAGCGTAGACCGTACTCAGGAACGTAGAAAGTAATCAGGAACGTAGACCGCACACAGGAGGGTGGACAGTACTCAGGAGCATGGACCATACACAGGAGCGTAGACCGTACACAGGAGCGTAGACCGTACTCAGGAGCGTAGACGGTACTCAGGAGCGTGGACCATACACAGGAGCGTAGACTGTACACAGGAGCGTAGACCGTACTCAGGAGCGTACGGTACTCAGGAGCGTAGACCGTACTCAGGAGCGTAGACGGTGCTCAGGAGCGTAGACGGCAATTAGGAGCGTGGACGGAACTCAGGAGCGTACACCGTACTCAGGAGCGTGGACCGTACACAAGAACGTGGACCGTACACAGGAGCATAGACGGTACTCAGGAGCGTAGACCACACACTGGAGCGTGGACGGTACTCAGGAGCGTAGACGATACTCAGGAGCGTGGACGGAACTCAGGATCGTGGGCGGTCCTCAGGAGCGTGGACCGTACACAGGAGAGTAGATGGTACTCAGGAGCGTGGACGGAACTCAGGAGTGTGGACCGTACACAGGAGCGTAGACAGTACTCAGGAGCGTAGACCACACACAGGAGCGTGGACGGCACTCAGGAGTGTGGATGGAACTCAGGAGCGTGGACCGTACACAGGAGCGTAGACCGTACTCAGGAGCGTAGACCGTACACAGGAGCGTAGACGGTACTCAGGAGCGTAGACCGCACACAGGAGCGTGGACGGCACTCAGGAGCATGGATGGAACTCAGGAGCATGGACCGTACACAGGAGCGTAGACGGTACTCAGGAGCGTAGACCGTACTCAGGAGCGTAGACGGTACTCAGGAGCGTAGACCGTACACAGGAGCGTAGACGGTACTCAGGAGCGTAGACCGCACACAGGAGCATGGACGGTACTCAGGATCGTGGACCGTACACAGGAGCGTAGAAGGCACTCAGGAGCGTAGACCGCACACAGGAGCGTGGACGGAACTCAGGAGCGTGGAACGTACTCAGGAGCGTGGACGGTACTTAGGAGCGTGGATCGTACACAGGAGCGTAGACCGCACACAGGAGCGTGGACGGTACTCAGGAGCGTGGAACGTACTCAGGAGCGTGGACGGTACTCAGGAGGGTAGACTGTACATAGGAGCGTAAACGGCACTCAGGAGCGTAGACCATACACAGGAGCGTAGACCATACACAGGAGCGTAGACGGTACTCAGGAGCGTAGACCGCACACAGGACCATGGACGGTACTCAAGAGCATGGACGGAACTCAGGAGCATGGACCGTACACAGGAGCGTAGACCGTACACAGGAGCGAAGACCGCACACAGGAGCGTGGACAGCACTCAGGAGCGTGGATGGAACTCAGGAGCGTGGACCATACACAGGAGCGTAGACGGCACTCAGGAGCGTAGACGGCACTCAGGAGCGTGGATGGAACTCAGGAGCGTGGATGGTACTCAGGAGCGTGGACCATACACAGGAACGTGGACCGTACACAGGAGCGTAGACCATACTCAGGTGCGTAGACCGCACACAGGAGCGTGGACGGTACTCAGGAGCGTGGACCATACACAGGAGCGTAGACCGTACACAGGAGCGTAGACCGTACTCAGGAGCTTAGACGGTACTCAGGAGCGTAGACGGCAATCAGGAGCGTTGACGGAACTCAGGAGCGTGGACGGTACTCAGGAGAGTGGGCCGTACACAGGAGCGTAGACGGTACTCAGGAGCGTGGACCGTACACAGGAGCTTAGACGGCACTCAGGAGCGTAGACCGCACACAGGAGCGTGGACGGAACTCAGGAGCGTGGAACGTACTCAGGAGCGTGGATGGAACTCAGGATCGTGGACGGTCCTCAGGAGCGTAGACCGCACACAGGAGCGTGGACGGTACTCAGGAGCATGGACAGCACTCAGGAGCGTGGACCGTACACAGGAGCGTAGACCGTACTCAGGAGGGTAGGTCGTACATAGAAGCGTAAACGGCACTCAGGAGCGTAGACGGTACTCAAGAGCGTAGACCGTACTCAGGAACGTAGAAGGTAATCAGGAACGTACACCGCACACAGGAGCGTGGACGGTACTCAGGAGCGTGGACCATACACAGGAGCGTAGACCGTACACAGGAGCGTAGACCGTACTCAGGAGCGTAGACGGTACACAGGAGCGTGGACCATACTCAGGAGCGTAGACGGTACTCAGGAGCGTAGACGGCAATTAGGAGCGTGAACGGAACTCAGGAACGTACACCGTAGTCAGGAGCGTGGACCGTACACAAGAACGTGGACCGTACACAGGAGCATAGACGGTACTCAGGAGCGTAGATCGCACACAGGAGCGTGGAACGTACACAGGAGCATAGACGGCACTCAGGAGCATAGACCGCACACAGGAGTGTGGACGGAACTCAGGAGCGTGGAACGTACTCAGGAGTGTGGACGGTACTCAGTAGCGTGGATCGTACACAGGAGCGTAGAGCGCACACAGGAGTGTGGACGGTACTCAGGAGCATGAAACGTACTCAGGAGTGTGGACCGTTCACAGGAGTGTGGACCGTACACAGGAGCATGGACCGTGCTCAGGAGCGTAGACGGTATTCAGGAGAGTAGACGGAACTCAGGAGCGTGGACGGTACTCAGGATCGTGGACCGTATACAGGAGCGTAGACGGCACTCAGGAGGGTGGACCGCACACAGGAGCGTGGACGGAACTCAGGAGCGTGGAACGTACTGAGGAGCGTGGACAGTACTCAGGAGCGTGGATCGTACACAGGAGCGTAGACCGCACACAGGAGCGTGGACGGTACTGAGGAGCGTGGAACGTACTCAGGAGCGTGGACCATACACAGGAGCGTAGAGCGTACACAGGAGCGTAGACCGTACTCAGGAGCGTAGACGGTACTCAGGAGCGTAGACCGTACTCAGGAGCGTAGACGGTACTCAGGAGCGTAGAAGGCAATTAGGAGCGTGGACGGAACTCAGGAGCGTACACCGTAGTCAGGAGCGTGGACCGTACACAAGTCCGTGGACCGTACACAGGAGCATAGACGGTACTCAGGAGAGTAGACCACACACTGGAGCGTGGACGGTACTCAAGAGCGTAGACGATACTCAGGAGCGTGGACGGAACTCAGGATCGTGGACGGTCCTCAGGAGCGTGGGCCGTACACAGGAGAGTAGATGGTACTCAGGAGCGTGGACGGAACTCAGGAGTGTGGACCGTACACAGGAGCGTGGACCATGCTCAGGAGTGTAGACGGTACTCAGGAGAGTAGACGGTACTCAGGAGCGTAGACAGTACTCAGGAGCGTAGACGGCAATCAGGAGCGTGGACCGTACACAGGAGCGTAGACGGCGCTCAGGAGCGTAGACCGCACACAGGAGCGTGGACGGAACTCAGGAGTGTGGAACGTACTCAGGAGCGTGGACGGTACTCAGGAGCATGGATCGTACACAGGAGCGTAGAGCGCACACAGGAGTGTGGACGGTACTCAGGAGCATGAAACGTACTCAGGAGTGTGGACCGTTCACAGGAGCGTGGACCGTACACAGGAGCGTGGACCGTGCTCAGGAGCGTAGACGGTATTCAGGAGAGTAGACGGTACTCAGGAGCGTGGACGGAACTCAGGAGCGTGGACGGTACTCAGGATCGTGGACCGTACACAGGAGCGTAGACGGCACTCAGGAGCGTAGACCGCACACAGGAGCGTGGACGGAACTCAGGAGCGTGGAACGTACTGAGGAGCGTGGACGGTACTCAGGAGCGTGGATCGTACACAGGAGCGTAGACCGTACTCAGGAGCGTGGACGGTACTCAGGATCGTGGACCGTACACAGGAGCGTAGACGGCACTCAGGAGCGTAGACCGCACACAGGAGCGTAGATGGTACTCAGGAGCGTAGAAGGCAATCAGGAGCGTGGACGGAATTCAGGAGCTTGGACGGTACTCAGGAGCGTGGACCGTACACAGGAGTGTAGACCGTACACAGGAGCGTAGAGTGTACACAGGAGGGTAGACGGTACTCAGGAGCGTAGACCGCACACAGGAGCGTGGACGGCACTCAGGAGCGTGGATGGAACTCAGGAGCGTGGACCGTACACAGGATTGTAGTCGGCACTCAGGAGCGTAGACGGCAATCAGGAGCGTGGATGGATCTCAGGAGCGTGGATGGTACTCAGGAGTGTGGACTGTACACATGAACGTGGACCGTACACAGGAGCGTAGACCATACTCAGGTGCGTAGACCGCACACAGGAGCGTGGACGGAACTCAGGATCGTGGACGGTCCTCAGGAGCGTGGACCGTACACAGGAGCGTAGACGGTACTCAGGAGCGTGGACAGCACTCAGGAGCGTAGACCGCACACAGGAGCGTGGACGGAACTCAGGATCGTAGACCGTACACAGGAGTGTATACGGCACTCAGGAGCGTAGACCGCACACAGGAGCGTTGACGGTACTCAGGAGCGTAGACGGCACTCAGGAGCGTAGGCCGCACACAGGTGCGTGGACGGAACTCGGGATCGTGGACGGTCCTCAGGAGCGTGGACCGTGCACAGGATTGTAGACGGCACTCAGGAGGGTGGATGGCATTCAGGAGTGTAGACCGCACACAGGAGCGTAGACCGTACAGAGGAGCGTAGACAGTACTCAGGAGCCTCGGCGACGGGTCTTGGTTCTCAGGAGGAGGGTGGTGATTCTGGTTGACTTCCCACTCTGGGAAAACACGTAAGCCTTTCAGAAACTGAACAATATCATAAGAAAGGAGAGAGAGATATTACCTCCAAAGAAGCAGAGAGAGAAAAGGAAAATTAGGAACACTTCGTGAATCCAATTAGCAGCAAAAAGAAGAAAAGCAGACTCTTTACATATATAAAAATAATCACATACAAGGCCTGTCCAGAAGGCATCCAGCCACATAATATGGAAAACAGACATTTACGGAAGGAGATACAAGATACAAGAGACACTGTACATAGGACAACGACACCTCAGTCCCTTTCAGAGTAGGGGACATAGTACCCTTCTTCCGGACCTTGGGACCTCACACAGTTCTCCCAAGTCGCCATCAGCTGCCTCATTGTATTTTCCAGAATCTCACTGATGGTCTGAAATCTCTTCCCTTTCATCAGGTGATCTTATTTTATTTTTTTAATTATACTTCATTGATTACACTATTACAATTACCCCGATATTTCCCCCTTTGTTCCCCTCCACCCAGCATCCCCCACTCCCTCAGGCAATCCCCCCACCGTGGTCCATGCCCACGGGGCACATGTGCAAGTTCTTTGGCTGCTGCATTTCCTGCGCTGTACTCTGCACCCCCACGGCTGTTCTGTGACTCCCTGTCTGCGCTTCTCAATCCCCCATCCTCACCCACTCCCCACGCCCCCCTCCCATCTGACAACCATCTTTGACACACTCTCTGTATCCATGATTCTGTCAGTTCTTCTCGTTTGCTTAGTCTATTTTTTAGATTCCATCGTTAACAGATTTGTGTTTTTGCCATTTTATTGTTCACAGTTTTGATCTTTTTCTTGAGTAAGTCCCTTTAACATGTCACATAATCATGGTTTGGGGGTGATGACTCCTTTGGTTTCACTTTGTCTGGGAAGCACTTTCTCCGCCCTTTGATTCTAAACAACACAGTTGCTGGGCAGAGCGGTCTCGGCTCTAGGTCCCCTGTGAACCTGGGGTTTGAGCTCCGGGGACCGGACTCGATTGCCCACCCTCCCGGGCTCTGTGTGCTGGAGCAGGCCCTGTGAGTCACATGAGCAGAACCTCCAAAGGCACGAAGCCAAGGAAGCGGAAGCGGAAGAGCAGCGCACAGACCTGCAATCACGGGGGAGAATTCAGTGTCCCTTTCTCAGAAACTCCTGGATCAAGCGGTCTAAGAACTGGATAAAGCTCTAAAATACTTGAATGACACAATCAAGGGATTGAACTGTGTGCACGTCTGTCTGTCTCTCTGCCATATACAAACCTCTGGTGAAGTTGATAGAGAACTGAAGTATAAATAAACATTACCAGAAATGAAAAAAAAACAGACAGGCAGGTACAGT
Source organism: Sturnira hondurensis (assembly GCF_014824575.4). Lineage (NCBI taxonomy): Eukaryota > Metazoa > Chordata > Mammalia > Chiroptera > Phyllostomidae > Sturnira > Sturnira hondurensis. The sequence continues at coordinate 4,143,145 of NW_028097031.1, forward strand.
AGGTTTTAAGTTATCTGAGCTAAATACAAAGTGGTGTCCTGACTAGACCTTGGAAGTCAATTTGGACTGCCATAGACTGAACATTCGTGGGTGCCCCCCACCCCCGAGAATCCTTCTGCCCTGGGAGCTTGGGAAGAGCTGCCTTTGTACCAGGAAGTGGGTCTCCCCAGACACCAACTCTGTCAGCACCTTGACCTTGAACTTCCAGCCTCCAGAACTGTGTGAAATACACTTCTGTTGTTCATGAGCCCCCGGCCTACAGTCACCTTTTACATCGGCCTGAACGGACCGAGACATGAATGTCGGCGGAAAGACGTGAGAGCTGAGTAGAGAGCGCCTGCATTTGTCTCCTGCCCGTGGAGTCAGGGCCGTGCGCATGAGAGGTGTCAACTCCGGGACGCTGGGTGAAGGTGGGCAGACACTCGGTACCATCCCCGCAGCTGTCCTGTAAAGCTAAAATGGCCCCCGAGTCAGCAGTTAATTTTTAAAAATCGTGTGGGGACTTTACCTACACTCTGTGCTGTTGGTCCCCTCAGCGGCAGAAGGGAAGGTGGGACGCCTGTCATTGCAATGCACGCTTCTTTAAAGAGCCAGGGGACTCGGTCGGCCCAGTTCGTTGGGAAGGACCGACCAGAGTACATTTCCAAGAAGAAAAGTTGGGGAAAATACCAGGTGAAAGTTACGCTCTGAAAATCTGAAGATTACATGAGAAATGTATTTCCAGTCTCAGATCCGCTGGTTGCTGTACTACGTAGCAGGGCCTCACACAGGAAGTGAAATCGAACAGGGCCTCACACAGAAAGTGAAATCGAACAGGGCCTCACACAGGAAGTGAAATCGAACGGGCCAAAGGGCTTTGTCCCTGGGGCTCCTGCTCTTTCGGGAAGGAATCTCGGGGTCCCCAAGACAATGGCTGCCACATGGGGACCCACTGCCTTCTTTCCTGCAGGACAAAGTGCAGGACATATAACTGTGGATTTTGCTGGGTCAAGGTCCATCGCTTACACCAGTTCCAAAAAGAGCTCCGCTCCCTATCCCTGCATGGGCAGCACAGAGAAACTGTAATTGCAGGGACCGCGGAAACGTGGGTTCGGGGGAAGACGGATCCCACAGCAGCCCTAGACGCACCATTTTCCAGGAGCCAGGATGTTGGAGGGCACAACTAGAATTCATAATGGCATTTGTCCAGACAGAGGGAGAGAGAGAGAGGGAGGGAGGGAGAGAGGGAGGAAGAAAAGAAAAGAAAGGAAAGGAAAGAAATAGGGAGGGAGAGAGGGAAAGGGAGAGAGGGGAAAATAACTCCACCAGCACATATCTCTAGAACTATTTTAAATAGAGACAAAATATTTCTCAAGCGCTTCACTGGCTAAGAAAACACTCGTACACATCTCCTGTTTTGTACCACTTATTTCAGTTAAGAACATCCAAAAAGTTTTGTTTATCTGTTTCCCCCGCTCAGAGAGTGGGGACCGGTGCCGATGGCTATGTGGACGGATCCCTGAGCTAGAGTAGTCCGACTCTTTGGCAAAGATCACTGGGCCATAAACTCCTCATAGCCCCACGTCTCCTCTTGGACTTGCCAGGCAGCGTCTTTGGAACGATTCAAGAACTGTGTGTGACTTCTTAGGAGCACAAAAGCAAAACCCAGCCCCGTGACTGCCAGGGAAGCTGGGGAGGGCCCTACTTTTCCGTCCATCTTGCTCTCCCAGTGAGGCGGAGAGCTCCCCCAGAGGGGCAGCAGCAGCACCCATGGGTCTTACCATCCTCAGTGTGGATGAGCTGCCTCAACTTCTCTGCCTGTAAGACGGGCTTGCGGTTGGCCCAGTCTCCGGATTAAATAAGAGAATTACCTCAACGAGCACAGCAAGAAAGGCCCGCACCGAGCCTGAGCCCCAGAGCGCTTACCCGTCGGATGAGCAGATGAGCGGTGAAGGGATGCACGGGCTCCTCTACCCTCCCATGGAACAGTGACGCCCCAGGTCCCTGTCATGCTGTCCCTAGGGCCTGAGCCACGCCCCTGACTCTGGGCTGCCGACTCGGGAGCCAGAGTGCTAATTCCAGCTGCTGGGAGCTGCCGCCCACCACCTGGGACCCAACTCCTCCGAGAGGGGCCTCGCTGCAGCCTGGGCTCAGACCTGAGCCTGTTCCCAGTGCAGACACAGCCCTGCCTGCCTCGCCCCTGCCGCTCCCAGAGAATTTGTCCGACTTTCAGCCCGACTGGAGAGAGGTCGAATGCCTTTGGAGGACCTTCTGGGGAGTTTGCCTCCTTGGGAGATGCCTTGGCCCTCCTATGGGTGCCATGTAGCTCGGGCGGAGGAGGGCCTGGGTGCGTTCATTCTCCCGCAGGGGCTGGTATGGCTCCTGCTCTAACATGCAGGACCCTGGTGGCCAGTTTCAGCCCTGGAAGCGCAGGGAAGAGGAGAATGTATCGTTGCACAGAGCTCAGCCTCTCGCTGGCAGATATGTCAATGCACAGGACGTCAGCACACTGCTCTTCTCGCCTGGAAAAGCCTGCCGCTCTCTGGTAACTCAGGGCTGGCCCGCCCCACCAGTTTGGGCCTCGGAGGGCAAGTCCCTCGCCCCCAACCCCCTGAGTCTGACAGTCAAAAACAGCCCCTCTCCCTGCTCACGCGCCCCACCCCCAGGTCTCACTCTGAGGAGTGCAGTCACCTGCTTGCTCTTGCCCCCTGCCCAGACCGTGTGTCCCTGCCATGCCCTCCTCCTCGCTGCTTCTCCTCTTCCTTCATTGGGTCCCTTCCTATAGACAGACCCGGCTGTGGCCTTGAGCAAAGGCCTGGGCATCAAGAGTCTGATGTTTTAAATCTGAATTTGATGCAAACTGCTGGGTATGTTGCGGGGGAGGGGACTGTGGTGTCACCTGGCCTGGAGCCTCACTTTCCAGCCACAGAAATGACAGCTGGCTTACGCAGAAAGGACCTGGTTTCAGTGGGCACTCGGTAGCTCCAGAACTCCTCCTGAGCCTGCCCTCGGAGAGCCGGCCGGAGCAGACACCCAGTGGTGAGGACTGCCGCTCCAGTGGGATCGCTGCCACCGACACCCAGGGGTGCGGCTTCTGCTTCCTGTGGCTCCGGCTTCCTGTGCAAATGCTGGGTGATGCAGCCGAGTCACGTGCCAGACTCGGGCTGCAAGGGGGGCTGGTAAAGGGGTTCCCAGGCCTGAGGAAGGGAGTGTCTCCAGCACAGAAAAGTGGCCCCCACACTGGACCTCCAAACACCCATAAACATCACTGAGATGTGCCTTGCCCTTCCCGGTTCTGCCCCTCAGTCCCGACTTCTGCAAATACGCCGCAGTGCGGCCTATCCCCTCCGGCCTGTGGGGCGGCCAGGTGACAGGTTCTGAGCTCCATCTTCAGCGTCAGCACTGGTGCCTTGGCCCAGGGTCTGTGACATGGCTTCTCGTCTCCTGGCCAAAGTGTCCCTCGTGCCAGCTTTGCACAGAAAGAAATGTCAGCCCTCTCAGTTCACCCTGACAGACAGGCCAGGAAGGCTTCAGCTCTCATCTTTTCCCTCTGCTCTCCACGTCCCTGACTCGGAACACGCGCCACACGCGCCACAGGCTGTCGGCGATGTCTCTGGCAGCTTCTTTGCTCACTTCGTTCCACAGTCGCCGGGTTTGGAATATCCTGGGGCTGGGGCCAGGTTGCCAGGAGCCACGGCTGATGCGAGAGCAGAAACATTTCTGAGCCTGCAAACAACTGGCCCTTGAAGAAGACGCGTGTCTCTGGAGGGCACTGTCACAAAGGTCCCCTGATGTCAAAGCTCTTCCAGAGACTGAGGGTTCACAGGTCATCGGTGGAGGGGGAAGAGGTTCCAGTCGCCTGTCCGGGACCGTCACTGAGAAGGGCTCTGTGTGGCTGCCAGCCCCCTGCCGACAGCCGGTCCCCCTGCTTGTCCTCTTGTATCTGTCTGCCCACGTCCTGGAGCGCGGCCAGCCTTCGACACTGAATGGACGGATGCTCTCGGCAGAGACGGCCTGTCTGGCTGTGTCCTTGGGATGACAGCTGCTGGCGGGAGGCAGTGGGCGGCCTCACTGTCTCAGAGACGCCCTGGGCGGCGGCAAATCACAAAACCCCGCGTCCTCAGACAGGCAGGCTGCAGAGCAGCCCGCTGGGAGGCACCAGGGGAGAGGAACCCCTTTCTGAGCCTCGGTCCGGGTCAGGAAGCGAGTCAAAGCAGCAGCATGGCCAGCAGAGGTGACCACGGCAGCAGTTCCGGCCACCACGACAAAGGCTTCCAGGCTGGGGCCCCTGGGTGGTCCCTGGGTCTGCCGGGGCCCACAGGAGAGGTGCACATTGTTCAGGATTTTTGGAGGGGAATCGGGGCATTTAAAACTAAAGAAGTGGTTTTAAATGCTGCAGTTTCCATCCAAGTGCCTCCTCCCATTGACCCTCCAGACACAAGAACAGCAGGAAGTCTCTGCGGTGAGGTCACCGCCAGGGCTGGAAGGGGCACACCAGGGCGCTGTCGTTGCCCCAGAGCCCCGAGCCAAAGAGCCATCGGGCTGTTTCACCTAACTCTTTACTCGTCTGCTTTCTGAAAGGATTTGAGGTGGCTTAGCATCAAAGCGTAGGCATAATAAAACCCCAAACTATAAGCACTGGGCAAAGCGCATAGCCAGTTTAATGGGGGAAAATCCCACCCCAAGCCACAGCTCTGGCGTAAGCAAGGTCACAGAAACGGGGCCCGGCTCTTGGTCTTAGACACTAGGCAGTGCAAGCCCGCGGACAACCCGTGGGCCATGGAGTTCTCGCCCTCTACCAGGCGGAAGATTAACAATCAGTCCACAGGACGAGGCACTTTTTTTCTTTCTTTTGCCCCTGAAATGAACTGAACCTGAGATGTGTCATCGGCCTGTGTGGCGGAGACAGTAAGAAACGTCGCTGGCGGTGCTGACGCATGCACATGTGCGTGAGCAGAGAGCGTGCTGGCCACCTTATAGGGTCTTCTTCCACACCAGCTGCTGCTCTGAACGCCCAGTCCTATAAAGGTGACTCCCCGGGAGAAACAGGACCCAAGGGTGTGGGGTCAAGGTGCTAACGCAGGGATGGTGCTCACAGGCTCCTCGAGTCAGAGTCACTAGATCCCACCTGAGTCCATTAGCTTGAAAAAAACTCACCGGGTGAAGGCACACACGCTTTTATTGACTAATGGCCCGGGCAGCCTCATCGCAAACGATTGTTTCACTTCCAATGCACTTTCTGAAATGTTGAAACAGCATTAAACGGTCCCACCAGCGTATCCTTGCCTCACCCTGACTCGGTGCAGTGCCTTCAGAAGACTTCTCAGACACCATGCGGGCTGTGATCCGGGCTGCAGACGCTGGTCTGTGGGCCATACCAGAGCACCCCAAAGGGGGTGCTCCCTGGGGCCGGAAGGATCTAGTCTGCATCGGCGGCCCCACAGGGCACCCGGGCCGCGGCCTCCGGGCTGGCCCAGGCCTTTTTCCTGGAAGCCAGGTCTGTCCCTATTCCAGTGGGTCATCCTTCGAAACTCCTGACTTGAACACGATGAATCACGGAGGTGCCGAGGGCGGGGATGTCTTCTTAAAGCCCCAGCACACTTTACGTTGAAGACTCTGCTGCTCTGATGAGCCCCCTGGGAAAGCTGAGTGTCCCAGAAACTGACTCCTGATAGAGATTTGTTGAGGGTTTGCCAACTGGAGGTTATTGCCTGTTTCAATGTAGTGAAAACTTAAACATCCTTTTTCTTTCTGACAGTGATCACCTTCTACTCGTGATGAGAAAAAGGTACAAAGAGCCACTGGGTAGCGACTCAGATAGAATAACATGTAAAGTGAAGGGGCCAATAGGATAGAGGGGACAGGCAGTTCTCGACCTGACTGCACTGGGCCTCTCCCTGCTCGGGACCGAATGTGGGGAGGGTCTAAGGTGCGGAGAAGAGGAAGAGGGCCTACACACCCCGCTGACAGCTGTGGACAGATCATCTAAATGAAAAGGCAGTAAGGAAATATTGGCCTTGAATGGCGCATCAGACCAAAGGACATAGAGGACATTTACAGAGCGTTTTGGCCCAGCGCACCACAACCCACACTCTTCTCCAGTGCGCATGGAACATTCTCAAGGATGACCCATATGTTGGGGCACAAACGAGCCTCCACAAATTTAAGAAGAATGAAATTGTGCTAAATCAGCATATTCTCTGACCACAGTGCTTTGAAACGGGAAACCAACGCAAAAGGAAAGCGGGAAAAACCACAACTATGTGGCAACTAAACAACAGGAAGACAGGAGGACTGAGAACGACGACGAACACGAACGGCCAGACGACCCGTCAGAAGGGCTGGGGTTCGGCACAGGCCGTGGGAAGAGGGACGTCGGTATCGGTACGAACCAATCTCAGAAAAACAAGAAAAACCTCAAGTGGCCCAACATGTCACCTTAAAGAACTAGAAAAGGACAAACGAAGCCAGTAAAGAAAGAAACATAAAAATTATGGTAGAATTAAACAAAATAGAGAACAAAAAGACAATAGAAAAAATAACACAACAAAGGCTGCTTCCTTGAAAACATGAGTAACGTTGACAAATCTCTGACTCACTAAGGAAAAATTAGAAAAGATTTGAATAAACAAAATCAGAAATGAAAGAGAAGTCACCACAGACATCACAAAAATACAAAGGATCATACTAGAATACTATGAAAGACGATATGCCACCAGATTCAATAGCGTGGGACAAATGGCTAGGTTCCTGGAAATACATAACTCTTCCAGACTGAATCACAAAGAGCTGGAAAACCTAAACAGACTGATCTACAGTAAGGAAATTGTAACAGTCGTCAAAAACCTCCCCAAAAGAAATGTACAGGACCATTGGCTTTACTAGTGAATTCCACCGAATATTCAAGAGGATCTTATACCTATTTTTCTCAAACTCTTCCAAAAAACTGAAGAAGAGGCACACTCCCTAGCACATATGATAAGGCCAACATAACTCTGGTACCCAAACCTGGCAAAGACAGCACACACACAAAAATGGCAGACCAATATGAATGATGAATATAGATGCAGAAGTCCTGAACAAGCCCTGGCTGGTGTGGCTCAGTGGATTGGGCGGGGGCTGCGAACCGGAGGGTCACAGTTCGATTCCCAGTCAGGGCACATTCTTGGGTTGTGGGCCCAGTCCCCAATGGGGACCATGTGGGAGGTGGCCACGCATTGATGTTTCTCTCCCTCTCTTTCTGCTTCCCTTCCCCACTCTCTAAAAATAAAATAAATAAATAAATATTTAAAAAACCAAAATACTAGCAAACTACATATAATAATGCATTGAAAAGACAATACATCACAGTCAAGTGGGGTTTACTCCAGAGGTGCAAGGCTGGTTCAAGATACGCAAATCAATTAGTGTGATGCGCCATATTAACGTGAAGGATGAAAGTCCTACGATCATATCCACAGATGCAGAAAAACACTTGAGAAGCTACAACATCCACTTATAGTGAAAACACTCGATGAAATGTGCATAGAAGGAAAACACCTTAACATAATAAAGGTCAGACGTGATCAACCCTCAGCTAACATCCTCCTCAATGGGGAAAAACTGGATCCCCTTCCTCCAAGATCCAGGAGAAGACAAGGATGTCCACTCTCGGCAGTGTTGCTCAGCACAGTTCTGGAGTCCTGGCCAGAGGAGTGAGGCAAGAGAAAGAAATAAAAGGCATCCAGATTAGCCATGAAGAAGTAGAATTGTCACTTTTTGCAGATGGCATGATTTTTTTGTACTAAAAACTCTAAAGACTACCCCAAAAAGCTCTTGGAAACATTAAACAAATACAGTAAAGTTGCAGGATACAAAAATCAATGAACCCATTTCATCGCATTTGTATATACTAGTAATGAAATTTCAGAAAAAGAAATGAAAAAGAAACAATTCCATTTGCAGTTGTAACAAAAAGAATAACATATCTGGGAATAAACTTGACAAGGGATGTAAAGGACCTATACACTGAAAATTCCAAGATATTATTGGGAAACATTGAAGAAGACACAAATAAATGGAAAGATATGGTGTGTTCATGGATTAGAAAAATCAAAATAGTTAAAATGGCTGTATTACCTATATGGTAATATAATGCAATACACAGCTTTAATGTACTCCCCATCAAAATCCCAATGGCAGTTTTCAAAGAAATAGAACAGAAAGTCATCAAATTTGTATGGAACAATAAAAGACCCCTAACAGCCATAGCAATTCTGGGGAGAAAAAAAACCACCAAAACTGGAGGTCTCACTCTCCCTAATTTGAAGTTATACTACAAAGCTACAATAATCAAAGCAGTATGGTATTGGCAGAAAAACAGACACAGACTAATGAAACAGGACTGAGAGCCCATAAATAAACCCATATGCATACGGGCAACTAATTTTTGACAAAGAAGCCAAAAACATATTGAGAAAAGGAAGTCTCTTTGATAAATGGTGTTGGGAAAATTGGAAAGCCACATGCAAAAGAATGAAACGAGACTGCTGTTTCACACCATATAGAAAAAGATAATTTAAAAAAAAAGATAATTCAAATGGATCAAGAACCAAAATATAAGGCCTGAAACAATAAAAGACATGGAAGAAAACATCAGTACTTAAGGAGAAATAAATAAATGGGACTACATCAAACTAAAAGCAAACAGAAACCAACAACAAAACAAAAAAGGCAACCAACCGAAGAGAAGATATTTGCAAACCATGCCTCCAGTAAGGGGTTAATTTCCAAAATATATGAAGAACTCATACAACTCACAATAAAAACCCAAACCATCCAGTTTTAAAAAATGGGCAGAGGACCAGAACACTTTTTTTGAAGAAAACATGCAGTGGCCGACAGATAAATGAAAAGGTGCCCAACTTCATTAACTGCAGGAGAAATGCAAGCCAAAACCACAGTGAGATGCTACCACACAGTTAGAATGGCTGTGATCAACGAGACAAGAAACAAAGTGTTGACGAAGATGTGGAAAACAGTATGGACACTCCTCAAAAAATTAAGACTAGAGCTGCCACATGACCCAGTAATCTCTTTCCTTGGTACTAGCCAAAAATTTTGAAAAAACATTCATTTGTGAAGATACATGTACTCCTATGTCCACTGCAGCTTATGCACGGTGGCTGAGACATGGAGACACCCACGGTGCCCTGTGAGAGAGGACTGGATAGAGACGATGTGGTGCACGTATGCAACGGAGCACTACTCGTCTGTGAGAAAAGGTGGAACACTGCCATTTGTGACAACGTGGATGGACCTGGAGAATATCATACATAAGTGAAATAAGCAAGATGGTAAAGCACAAGAAACACATGATTTCCCTCCTACGTGGGATATAAAACAGAAAGCAACAAATGAAGAAACAAGCAAAAAAACCTCCAAGACACAGACAACTGTATGGTGGTTACCAGAGGGAAAGGGGTGTGGGGAGAAGGTAAGGAGGGTCAAGGGGTCAAATATATGTGACAGAAGGAGACTAGACTTTGGGTGGTGAACACATAGTGCAACATACAGACGACGTATCACAGAAATGTACACTTGAAACCTACATGATCTTATTAACCAACGCCACCCCAGTCAATAATCTTCAAAAGTTCATACAAAAGAAGGAAAAATAAGAAAACAATCCCAGTTACAATTGTCTAAAAAAGAATTATTACATTAAATGTTTTTAACCAAGGAGGTGAAAGACCAGTACACTGAAAACTATTAGACAGTGGTAAAAGAAATAGAAGCTGCAAATACATAAAAAGTCATTTCATGCTCATGAACTGGGAGCGTATTTTTAAAATATTTATCCTACTCAGGAATAGAGCAGTCTTGAAATTTGTATACCACCACAGAAGACACTGAAAAGCCAAAGCAGTCTTGGAAAGAACAATGCTGAAGGCATTATGCTTCCTAATTCCTAAATATATTACAAAGCTATAGTAATTAGGAGAGTATGACATTGGCATAGAAACAGACACATGGATCATTAGAACAGAATGGAGAGCCCAGAGATAAACCCGAATGCATACCATCAGTTAATTCATGACGAAGGAGCCAAAGATGTACAATGAGGAAAAGACAGTCTCTTCAATAAAATGTGTTGATTAAGTGGGACAGCCACGTGCAAAAGGATGGGACCAGACCACTGTCTTACAGCATGCACAAAAAATAACTCGGAATGGGTTAAACACTTGACCATGAGACCTGAAACCATGGAACTCCTAGGAGAAAACATAGGCAGAGATGTTAACACTGATGGCGGAGATGAATTTTTGGATTTGACACCAAAAGCAAAGACAATAAAGGCAAAAATGAACAAGTGGGACCACATCTAACCAAAAGGCTTGTGCGCAGCAAAGGAAACCATTAACACAATGAAAAGGCGATTTATCAGATGAGAGAAAGTATTTGCAAATCCCACATCTGATAAGGCATTAACATCCTAAATACATAAAAACCTCAATAGTGAAACCCAAACAATTCAGTTAAAAAAATGGGCAGAGGATCTGAACGGACATTTTTCCAAAGGAGACACACAGATGTCCAACCAAGTACATGCAAAGGTGCTCGACGTCATCGGTCATCGGGGAAATGTGCATGGAGACCACAGAGAGATGTCACCTCACACCTAGAGTGGCTGCCAGCAACAGGCAGGAGGTACCAATGGTTGGCAGAGAAGAGGGAGCCCTGGTGCATTGTTGATGGGAATGTGAAGCGGTTTGGCCACTGTGGAAAGCAGTATGCAGTTTCCTGAAAAAATCAGCAACAGAGCTACCATAGGATCTAGCAATTCCACTCTGGGTATGTATTTGAAAAACACCCCCAAAACACTAATTCAAAAAGATGTCTGCACCCTCACATTTCCTGCCTCATCATTTACAGCATCATGGTAGGGACCCAACCTACGTGTCCATCGATGGATAAATGGAGAAGGAAAATGTGGTATAATATATACACAACGGAATATTACTTGGCCATAAACAGAAGGAAATCTTGCCATTTGCGACAACAGGGGTGGACCTAGAGGGTATTATGCCAAGTGAAATAAGTCCGACAGAGGAAGACAAATACTGAATGGTCTTGTCTATATGTAGAATCTAAACAAGCAAACGAACGAAAACCTCTCATAGGTACAGAGAACAGATTGGTGGTTTCCAGAAGGTAGGGGTTGGGAATGGATGAAATGGGTGGGGGAAGGGGGCAAAAGGTACGAAATTTCAGTTAATAAAATAAGTAAGTTCTGGGGGTAGAATGTACAGCATAGAAATTACATTTAAAAAGACTGTATTGTATATTTGAAAGTAGCTAAGCAGATTTTAAAAGTTCTTATTACAAGAAATTAAAAAACGTGAGTACGTATGGTGACGGCAAGGGCACCCGTGACTGGGCAGGCGGGGGCGGTCCTGTGCACCCGCAGACAGCAGGCCCTCCGTCCCCCTGGGCGGGCCCCCGAGGAGTCGTCAGGCCCCCTGCCTCTCCCTGCCGTGCTGACCCCCTCCTGAGGGTCTATGGGTGCAAGGACGGGCCGGCCCTTGGAGAGAAAGCAGGGAGCACACGAGGCCGCCCAGAAGGACCTAGCATGCAGGTCTCCGCCACCGCGAGCCTGCCGTCCAACCCACCCATTCATGCAGTCACCGTCCCTTGAGCGGGACCTCCTGCACCCTCAGAGGGTGGCAGCTGTGAGGAGGGTGGCCAAAAGCCGGAGCTGCCAGCCCAGCCACGCAGGCCGACCCGGCAGGACAGGTGATACCATCGCAAGTGCCGGCCAAGGCTCCAGCCACACAAAGCCTGTCTGTTAAACTAGACACAACCCCTGCCCCCGGGGCTTAGGCTCCCTTCCTGGCAGTCCTTATCTTTTCCTTAACTGTAACCTTAGAGGGTGGATCAAACTGGCGTAGAAATTTGCATTCCGTTTAAATACCAAAGTGCTTTGTACACGGAACGTGTTCGTTGGAACATGCACTCGAGAAACCCTAACAGTGCGGAGCATCAGTTTGTTTGTGGTCCTCTGCTGGCCACTCTCTTTATTGGTGGGTGTTTCTTTATCAAAATATTTAATTATGGTCAATTAGGATCGATGGATTGCACGATGCCGACAAAGGTTGTATTCAATGTATGTGCTACGCGCCTGGATATAATTACCCCTGTGATTTGTTTCCACCGAGATTAATATTCCTGTGAGAAGGGATGTTCGTATACAATGGCACATCTGTTCTCTCTAGTGTAGGTGAGACCGATCAGTCTACCTTAGCATAGTTGCATGCTCATTAACATCTTTGTCTAATTAAGAGATGCTATTAATGCCGGGTGACGGCCTGGCTTGCCAGGGCTGATGCACAGGGTGGGTTCTCTGAGGTAAGAGTCATTTAAATGCACCCGGGGGCTGTGCGGAGAGTGGCCTTGAAGCGAGTCACTCGTGGTCTGGTTTATGATCACCGGTCGTGGGAACAGGCTGGGCCTGGCTGCCGCTGGCCGCCCGGCCAGCGTAGGCGCCAGGGGAGGCACACACCTTCTAGTGTTCGGAACCAAGTAGCCATCCAGGGAGTGGCCTGTGCCTGCGCCACTCAGGAAAGGGGTTTCTGTGACCGAGACTGTGCGTGTGGTGAGACTGTGCGAGCTGCAGCAGACCTCATTGAAGGCCAGTGGCAGAGCTGACCTGGGACAGCTGGCCACGAACTGGCCTGGGTCACCACGGGGAGGCGCCGGGCCCAGCTCTCCCAGACACCTATGCGCACAGACGGCACTGCCCGGGACAGAACCACCACAGAACAGGCTCTGGGGCAGAAACGATAAGCGGACTCTGGCCCCCTCCACCACGGTAGTCGGAGAGCCTCGTTCAAAGGCATCCTCCTAACCCTCACCCCCTCCGTGTCTTCTGTCCCCTGCACAGGCAGCCAGCCCTCACCAGCCAGCGGCGCTCGGAAACCCTGACTCAGCAGGCACCTGTGCCCAGGTATAGCAGACGGGTCCCTCTGCTTCTCCCGGGGACCTCTTGCCCGATGTCACCTGCCTCCAAAGGGTTCTGAAGTGTGGCAGGGGGAAGGCGCCTCCGAACCAGGCCTCCTTTCCCTGCATTTGCACCTCTTCCCCCCTCTCCCCCTTTCTCCGTGTTCTTTCCCTCTGCCCTCCACACACTCTGTGGCCAGTGGGCAAAGCGCCCAGACTACAGAGGGACCCCTGCTTCCTCCACCCTTGCACAGTGACCCCTAGACGCCTCCCCTGGGAGACCAAGGACCACAGTCTGTGAGCCACCAGCCAGGCAGGCCTGGGATGACGATCCCCTCCTGGCTTCCAGCTCCCCCAGGGCCCCACAGTAAGGGGCTTGTGAGGACCTCTTTCTGACCTGGGAACTGGCGTGGAGTGAAGGGGTCACTGACCTGGGCCCTTGGTGAGGTGGACAGGGTTGAGGGACCCCCTCTGGCACCACTGCAGGGCATTCAGACCGACAGGGAAGGGGGGAAGCTGATGGCTTTTCCACTCCATTCAGGCCTCCTGGGTGGGCCGATGGGTCTGGAAGGTCACTAGCTACTCAATCTCGTGTATCTGAATGGGACTGGCGTGTTGGAGGAGCCCCGCCTGCTCGGTAGAGACATCAGTCGGAGAGGCAGATCAAAGGCGACAGCGTTGAATTTCTCCCGTGAGCCTTCGCCAGGCACTTTCCGACTCGCAGGCACCAGAGGCCCCTTGGACACGCGGGCATCCTGCAGTGATGTCCTGCCACACCCTCTCAGGGCCAGGCCCTCCCTGGCCGGCAGCCTCTCTCACCCTACCCAGTGACCTGCCCAGGACGGCCTCGCGGGGCCACTTCCCCACGTGGGCTTCCTCGCCACCAGCAAACCACGCCGCCTGCCCGATCAGAGGGGGGCTGAGCGAGGGTCCCTGCGGAAGCGCAGCACAGCCCCCGACCCACGCAGGGAAGACGGAGAGGGACACAGGGCCCGTGCCAGGGCACCTGCTCGCCTGTCCCAGACCGAGAGGGGTGAACTGTCATTTCGGATCTAAACCAGGTGCCCAGGGATGGAGGCCTAAAACCAAGGGGCGCCCTCTGCCTCCTGTCTCGTCAGCCCGAGCCCATGAAAGGAGCCTTTCAGGTGGTGCGCCGGGCACCCAAGGGGAATGCGGAAACAATGCCGCTGTGTCTGCCGGGGAGGGTGCCCTGGGCTGGCCCCTTACGCGCCCGAGACAGGAGTGTCTCTGTGGGAACCGTGCGGCGCAACTGTGAGCCCGGCTAGGTCAGCCACGGGGAGCCTCCGCGCGGCTCCCACGCACTGAACGCTGACTGTGTGGTTTATGAGGCACCGGCATGAACCTAAACAATAGCTCCAGCCAGAACCGCACCTCGGCTGCCGGGTTTCAGGTGATTTGCCCTTTCCCCCTAGAATCGTCGTGTTCTGACTGTTTAAAGTCATGAGTGCGGCGAGTGTATCATCAGGAGTAAGCGGTGAGCAGCCAGAGCCGACCTCAGCCGACAGACAGTGAATTAATTGCCTTCACCCCGGCACCGGGGAAGGAACGGAACGCCCACGTCTGAGATTTACGCGCTGCAAGCACACGCAGGCCTGTGCCGAGTGTCTTCCCTGTGATGTGCGTTTGGCCGGGGTGAAAGGTCTCTTTGAAGCAGAGCACTTTCCAATAAACACACACAAAACTCATCGTAAACCAGACTAATTCTTCTGTCCGCCCGAGGAAGATGGAAGACGTAAGCGGAGCCCAGCGCCGCGGCAGCGTGTCACGGCCCTCCATTACGCCTTTGAAATATCACCAGATAGCTGGCTATTTTTAAATCGCCAGCAGTTCCTCTCTGGCCAAGGATGCCTGCTTTAAAAAAAGATGCAGAAACTTACCGACGAGACCTAAAATGGAAAATGAAGTGGAAAACGCCGTCCATACACCAAAGCAACCTCATTTCAGCAACCGTCTTAACATATGAGGTTAAACTCTCTGCGTCTCTCTCTCTTTCAAAGACACAGCCTCACATGGTGTCGGAGATGAAGGAGCGAGCAGGGGCCTGAGGCCGCTCGGCGAGGCAGGGAGACGCGAGACCAATGCCCCTTTCCTCCTCCCAGCGCCCTGTGCTCTCGGGGCCTGGGACATTGTTGGCCAGAGGGGCAGAAGGGTACTGGGTACAGGTTTCAAGAACAGCAGGAAGTAAAAGAGAAGGAAGAAAGTTCGTATGTTAAACACAGAATGGAAATGGGATACACAATTCCCAAATAGACAGAAGAGGTCATTTTTCTGGCTATTGGACACTCTCTGCCTCTTTGTCCACGGCACCTGAAACAGTGCCCGCTGTCTCCCAGGGAACGTGCTTAGTGACGGACAAGAACCAGGTGAGCCTGCGCAACGGGAGAGCCACACGTCAGAGCCGGAGCTGCTGCAGCCCAGGTCCTCTCTCCGGCGCCTTTTGAATGAATGGTGGGGGTCCCGCACTTACGAGGAGCCCAGAGACCTAAACACACAAACACTGAAGGCGGCACGTGAAAGACGTCCCTCCCCATTCATGCCTCACCCGTGGGCCTGCCGGCATGCCTTGGAGTTACGATTCTGTGTCACCCTGAGTCCCCAAAACCAAGTGACTCTGAGAAGGGTGCCGTATGCAGTCATTTTTTCCAACAAATAACCTGTAGCATCCACTAAAGTTTGGAGACAGAGCGATGACCCCAGCAGACACGGCTCCTGCCCTCGTGGACCCCACAGTCTTTACAGGTGTCAGATATTGGACTTGGGACAGTAAGTCCAAAGAACAACACAATGAGGGAGCTACAGGGGGCTTTGGACTTTGAGACCAGGGTCAGAGCAGGGCCCCCTGGGCCCAGCTGAGTGACGATGCTGGCGACGTCGGGGCGGGGACCAGGAAACCTGGGCGGGAAGAGCATGGCAGGCTCAAAGGACTGGGAGAAGGTGGAATGCCTGGAACACAGAGGCCAGGGAAGAGGGGGCAGGGGCCTAGGAGCGAGGGTACCCAGGGCGAGGGCCCATGGGGCGTCAAGGACACTTCTGCAAAGTCTGGTCTCCATTCTGACAGAAGGGACAGCAGCCCTGCCCTCCAGGAGGACCCACTGCGACCGCTCTGTTGCGAAAGCTTCGGGCCGCGTCACAGCGGGCTCCAGGGAACCGGTAAGGAGCCGCAGCAGAAGTCCGAGTGGGGCACAGTGGCCAGTGGGACCAAGGTGGTGGTGGCAGCAAGATCGGAGAGGAGTGGAAGTGCCCTGGCACCTGCAAACTGGTTCACAGTGAAGCTACCTTAGGCCTGGAGTCAGGGCGGAGGCAGGCTGGGAGCTTCGAGAGGATCCCATCCCACCCTAGATGGGCGGGCACCGGGCGATGAGGGGGACGATGGGGGGACAATGCGGGGGACAGTGGAAAAGAAATGCCCCACAGACAACTCTGACCCTCTCCGGGATGTTGCCTGAAACTGGTCCTAGGCATTTGCTTCAGAAAATCCGTACGTGAATGTTCTCATGGTTCTGCCACAAGGAACTCGGTTCTCGCAGAAGAGGGCTCTGCAAAGATTTCCTCCAAAGGGGAGCTTGTGTGTGTTCTGAATATGTAGTGACTGGCTGACTTCAGCCTCCGTGCAGCCCGGCAGAAACCTGGTACCCAGCCCACAGAGCAGCCACACATTCGGATAAAAGGCAAAGCCCTGGATGTGACTGTACTGCGTGTAATGGGTCACATATGTTCCATGCACATCTTCATACGTAGTCTGTCCTCTCTCCTACACCAGCAGTTCGCAGGCCCCCTGCACACGTCTCTCCACCTCTGGGCCTCCAGTAGCGCTGCTCACTAGGAGTACGTTTTATAAACTGAGCCTGCATCTTGTCCTCGTTACGGTAATAATGTAATTTAGTGGAATATTATGCAAGTAAAACATGAGAGCAAGATGGGAGCTGTTCTTCTGAAAGTCAGCTTGGGAGCTCAGATGGGCTTCACAACACCTGAGTGTGAAAAAACCTCACTGTCGAATTCTGGGCGGCACGGCGATAGAGGACTGGAGAGGAAAACCCTACCGACGCATCCTGTGCTCTCTTCCAGAGCACATTCCTTTCAGCGCTGTTCTGCTTCCATCAAACAAAACCGGAAATTGTAGGTGACACATTATAGGGGCAGCTGACGCCGGGAGAAGTGATTTGCAGCCCTGGTCAGAAGAACTACATTCAAAGGAGTACCTGTTTTAGGTTGTATCCGAGGGAAGCACTGTTTTCATTGTACTATTTCCATGTCAGAAATAGTTGACTCTCAGTATTGCATATGCTTATCTGAACCTGGTACATGTTTTAAGTAAAAATAAAATGTTAAATGGATGTACGTAACATACATTTCCTTTTCCTGCTGTCAGCTACAGATAATTAATGTGTGTCAAAGGGATCTCTTATCTTAAGCCCATCTTCAACCCTGTGATAAGCCCTAACCCTAATTACAGGATAAGAAGTCTCTCCCCCACACCCAGCGTCCTGGTGGGCAGAAGCCACAGTCCACATGCAGACTGCTGGGCTTGGGGACAGTGTGGACAACCAAGACTGTGCACCCCAACACGACTGGTCCAGAAGAAAGACCGTCTTCTCAGCCGCACTGGGTAAGGTTTCCTCGGGGACGGGAAACTCTGACCAGGGCCCTCCCTGTATCATGTATAGTCTATTATATAAACAGGCTGTACATGTTTAAGTTGACTACACAGTAAACAGCACATAGTTCTTACTTCATACTCTGCACACAGTCCTGAGAGACCCCGTGCAGCTGTCACTGGCGGTGGTGACGCGTGCCCAGCGAGCCCCCACCGCCGTTACTGCGGTTGAGTTGCCCTCTGCGCAGGTTCCCAGGAAAGCCATCCATCCCCTTATGGAAAATGCTCTCATAGGTTTGATTTTCGTCAGAGTTACCTGTGTGTGGGAAGGACAGGTCACTGGAAAGAAGTGTCATTTAAAGTCTTGTCTGACGTTTCCGCGATGAATACTTACACACACAGGTGCACTGGGGTCCCTGGGTGGGACTTAGGGACCTGGCTATGCTGGGAAACTGTCACGTGATTATGTTTGCAGGGAGAGGGAAGCTTAGATTCGGGGAGATTTTTGAAGGACCCCTCAATTCCCAAAGAGGCCAAGAGTTACTGACGTGAGAAGGGAAGGAAGTGCTGGCGCGTGTGTCAGTGGGGGGACCTTGGGGACACACTGATGTGGAAGTCCGGGCCCCACGTGGCGGTGCCGGCCAACCCTGAACTCACTGCCGCCCACAGACACGCAGCATCCTCGTCCACGGCCGTGTGTGGGATGACTTCCTCTAGGAGAAACAAGCCCCAAACTAGAGGAATGAGTCCTACACATACAACAAGTGAGGAAAAATAACAAACCAGAACACTGCTGTCATCAAGGAAGGTGGGAAAAGCTGGGAAACAAACTCCATCCAGGGACAGGGGCCTGCCGTCAGGTGGGGACGTTCCACCCTGGGCACCCCAAACTCTAAGACTTGCTGCTGGTAGATAAGCCCTCACACACCGGGCTTAGACACCCAACGGGCTCATCCGCGAGGCCCCCCGCCGCGGCGGCACTGTCATAACTGGTCTTCACGGCACGGCCTCGGACACCCAGCCGGGAGCGCCGCGCCTGGCACCTGGGGCGCTGGGACTATCTGCGAAAGAGGTGCCTCTAAGGGGTGGGCGTGTGCGTGACACACCTGCTGAAACTGATAAATTTATCAAAAATTGGTAAATTTGCTTTTAACAAAAAGAATATTGGTACAGACTTAGAGTCAGCAATCCTAGTCATATGTTTTACTTCGTGTGGCATCATCACTTACCCCTGATGAGTGACTTTCAGAGTCTGTCGGTGCCTTGGGGCAGACAGGACAGGAAGGGCAGGGGCCCAGTGTCCCGCACTCGCTCCCCGCCCCAGGCACTAGCTAAGCCTGCGCTTTGCACAGCCTGCCTGGGCTTCAGGTTCTGTCCTTCCATTCCTGTTGGCGACAGAGGAACGTCGGACCATGAAGGGCAGCGCCTGAAGCACCCGCAACTGTGTCTGGCTCCTGGCCAGTGTGGAGAGTGACAATTATCTTTACGACCTTGTGTGGACCGGCGCTGATTTGGTTGCAAGAGACAAAACCCGGTTTAATGCTGCTGAAGCAGAGAAGGCCCTGTATTGATTCGCATCCCTGGGAAGTCCATGGAGCTTCTGGAACAACAGCCAGGGACCCGAGAGAGCATTCAGGACCCACATCCCTCCCCTGCCACATCCCTCCGGGCCATCGAGGCCAGGGCAGCGCCAGCCTCACCCTCCCCCAGGTTGGCAGCCCCAGTGGAGGAACGGCTCCCCTCCAGGCAGGCGTTGCTGACCCCAGTCCTGAGCACGGCTCCCATTGGCCCAGGACAGTCATGTGACAGGGAGATGGCAGGGCAATGACTGGTCAGACCTGAACCAGTCATTGTCTGGGGTGAAGAGAGGATCCGTCCCCCAGAACCAACACACCCTCCACAGGCTGTCATCCCCTCTCCCCAGGGGGGGAGGTCACCCTCTAGACTAAACAGTGTGGCGAAGACATTTACATGTCAGTTCTGCATTTGTGTCGCCAATGAGCGCCCAAAGTGCCTGCTTATCTACTCACCCCACATTCTGTGTGTGCACACGTGTGCGTGAGTGCACACATGTGTATGCAGCGCGTGCACGTGGACCCTCAGGCACGCGGGGAGCCTGCCAGACGCTAAGGCTAATGAGCAGCTCGTATAATCAACTGTTTACACATCCCTAACAACGGTAATGTCTTCCTGATGGGATTCCACCGGCTGTGGAAGACTGGAGGAGACAACCTTTGCGAGAAATGTGGATAAAATTATGGTCGCGGGTAATTTTACTTATTGAATGGGCTCTTGGTTGTGAGTTTAGACAGGAGAACAATGAAACCCAGCGACTGTTTCGGGAAGCGGCCGTCGAGGGAGGTGGCGGCTGCCGGGAAGGGGCCCGTGCGGGCTTTCCCTTGAGGTGGGAGGGCCGGACCCCGCCGGATGGGGCTGTGCCCTAGCATGTGGGTGAGAACCCAACATCACCTCTGCCCGCTCATCGGGCCAAGTTGGTCAGCGCCTCGGGCTTAATTTGTGGGTGTCTTCTTTTCTAAAGAAGCAGAGTTCAGAACAGGGAGGAAGTTTCAGGGCCTGGATGCTCTGCTGAGGCGTGGCCTCCCGGGGGCCCGCTCCCCATCTCTTTGTGTTTTCAGGGTGATTCTCATTAAGTTCAGGGCCTGTCACACATGTGTCTCCCTCGCCCCAGGAAATGATTGCTTATTGCCACTAATGGAAAGAGGCTCTTTGTAGGGTTCCCACACCACAAGCCGCTCTGATGGAGAACGGCCGAGCAGCGGGTACGAGTGCGGGTCTGGATTTCCATCAGGCTGTGAATCCTCGCCTTCCTCTCCTCTGTCTCTCGTCACCAGATCAGGCACACAATCTATTGAGCGTGGTTAGCGGTTTCATCTGTCCTCCGGCTCAGATTGGGAGCTCCAGGAGGGCAGGCCTGTGTTCTGTTCCCTGACGTCGTTCAAGCCCCCGGCGCAGCGCCAGGCCCTGCGGAGGCAGGCGGGCAGCGGTTGTCAGCCGCGGGAATCAGGGGAACCCGCCACCGACCGCAGTTTCCGGCCCCCGGCCCCAGAGTTTCGTCCTGGGTGCATTCGTTGGACCCGGTGGTGGACATGGAGCAGCTTTAACCCGATGCATCCGGTGGCCCCGCCCTCCCCGCCCTCCCCCTGCTGCCGGGTCTCCCCTCGTGCCCCCCAGACACCTGGGCTGCAGTCAGCACGCGCCCGTCCCACTCTGAGTGTAACCTGTGAGCTCCGCAATCCCCTCCATACCTTTGCTCTCAGAGAGAAAGCCGGCTTTTGGACCGCCTCCTGACGACCAAACAGCAAAGCACCCTGGTGTTTGGGCTCCTATCCCTTCCGTGGACTTAGAGTGCCGTTTTGAACCTCAGACCTGAGCAGTGACCCCTCTGTCTGAGACACCTCTGCCCCCCACCTGAAATGGGATGGGCAGGTAAAAGGCTCTCGCTCGGGCCGTCCCCAAACTAGTGACTGGCCTCCGGTGGGGGCTTCGGCCTCTCTGTGTCCGTTTCTATCAGAGACCAGCACACCCTCCGAGGGACCCTTCTTTACTTTGCCTGCATGGGAGTGTCAACCTGGGGACCCTTCTGTGTCTTTTGAAGCCTGTCCCTGTTCGTGCTCGACACAGAGCTTGGGGATCTCCTTCTCCAGGCGCGGCATGCCCCCAGTGCAGCCAACGGGAGGCTCCCGCCCCTGCCCCAGCAGGGGAGCCGCTGCCTGTCCCCTGCCTGGTCCTGTCTTAGCTGGGACCCACCGGCAAAGGCTGGTGGGGGGTGCGCCAGCAGGGGCGTCTGACCTTTGGGCGTCTTTGGGCCACAGGGGAAGAGGAATTGTCTTGGGCCGCACAGTACATACATTGCAACATGAAATCACCAAAAATCTCATCATCACGTTTTAAGCAAATTTACGTTTTCTTCTGGGCCACATTCACAGCCGTCCTGGGCCTCAGGTCAGACACACGGAGCCCACCCTAACCACAGACGGTGCGTCTGACATCACCACACTCCACTGCAGCAGCGATCCGACTCTGACACACAGTGTGGCCAATGTAAAGGACATTTGGTCAGGGAGCAGAGGAGAAACCCTATTTGTCCCCAAGGAAGCTTCCTCGTGCGAGTAGAGTCCCGGGCTGGTGGTCCAGGGCAGGTGGAGTGGTGTGGGGTCGGAGCTGCTCCCTGCCTGCCTGTGCCACCCCCCGCCCCCGCACCCACCCCACACCCGCCAGCCTGGGGGGCTGGGAGGACGGGTGAGTCAGAACCCAGACCAAGGCACCTCTGGACAGAACCAAGAGCCCCCAACGGACGGCCAGTGTAGAAGCCTGGGAGAAATTCCTTAGCTCTCAGGGCTTAAATCCACCTCAAGATTCCTCAGTTCCCCAAAAGACAGTTTAAACTTGGCTGCATCTCCCTCCCAGGGCCCAGGCTCCTGCAGGGACACAAATGACCGGACACAGGGCTCCCGGCCCGGCCGGAGCGCGGCCAGCTCACCTCACTCTCTCCTTCACACCAGGGCG
Organism: Sturnira hondurensis; assembly: GCF_014824575.4. Lineage (NCBI taxonomy): Eukaryota > Metazoa > Chordata > Mammalia > Chiroptera > Phyllostomidae > Sturnira > Sturnira hondurensis. The sequence goes on from NW_028097031.1 coordinate 4,165,247, forward strand.
GCCTTCTGGCCAGGGCTGGCTTTCCTGCCTGGGGCTCTCCAGCCGCAAGTAACAGAGATTTCACCGAAACTGGCTGAAAACCACAGGGTCTGATCTTCCCAGAGAAGGAGTGGCCAGAGGGGCGGCCGTCTGGGTTGATTTGTTCAGTGGCTGGATGTCATGAAGGGCCAGGGTCTTCGCACAGTTCTGCCATCCTCGGGGCGGTGGCGGGGGGGGGGGGGGGGNTTCCGTGCCCGGGGGGGGGGGGGGGGGGGGGGGGGGGGGGTTGGCTTGCCCCTTTGGGGCAGAGGATGGTAGCAGGAGTCCCACCACAGCATCCCCACTCGACAAAACGTCAAGGCCGCCTCGGGGACCTCCACGCTGTGTGAGCAGGACAGCTTTCCTGAGCCCTGCCCACGCCCCCCAAACACTTCCTCCCCGTCTGGTTGGCTGGGCCGGTTCCCAGGCCCTGCTCTAAGCCAATTGTTGGCAAGGAGGCGGGGTCACCGGGAGAGACTAAGGGTGGCCCAGCTGTCTTGAAGCACAGGGGCCCATGGGCCTGTGGGTTCTATTCACAAGGAAAACCTGGGGACAGTACCACGTGCACTTCCTGGAAGGACAGATGCGCTGACACAGGAGACACCTGTCAGTCCCGGTGGCAGCTGTCTCGTTCTTTAAAAAATGACAGCTTTGCTTACTTAATATTTTTTCTTCCTCTTCAGAAACAAGAGCTCCTAGAAGGAAGGCATGGCCTGTGAAGCTTCAAATGGGTGACTTGCCAGATCTGCTTCTGTATCGCACAGAGGGACAGATGCCTGACAGTCCCACAGGCTTTGCGAGTGGATGGGCGGGTGGGGGGGAACCGTTGGTTAGTGACAGCGCCCGTGGGGCCCCATACAGGGCTGCTGAGCCAAGCCCGGGACCAGAGAGACAGTCTTGGGCCCCAGAGTCTTCCCAGCTCTGCTGGGGCCACTGTCATGAGAGTCAGTGTGTCCCAGCCTGTCCAGACAGTGGGCTTCCAGCTGCCCAGTCAGTGAGCAAGGCCAGTCTGCAACCCATGGATAGACAGAGACAGAACATGGTCCTTTGGCTGTCCCCTGAGCTCTCGAGGAACTGGGCTGGGGTAAATGGTGGGGCACGTGCCTTGTTTCAGTCCCTGGTTCTGTGGTTCTGGTCAGCGGGCAAGGCCAGCAGCTCTGCCCTGTCTTGCAACTATCGTTGGGGCCCCAAACTCTGCTGCCCCCCCCCCCCAGCACAGGTCACATTTTTTGGAATAACCTCTGTCCTAGAGAGCCTGGGGAGAGGCCAAGAAGCCAATGAGGGGTGGAGGGGAGTGGGCGGGCTCCAGCGGGGAGTGAGCGGTGGCCGGCCAGGTGGGGCGTGGGATGGGAGGCCTGCACCCGCCCACTCACCTGTACGGCGAGGGCAACACAAACCCTGTGAGGCCACTGTGCCCACTCTGTGAGCCCGTATTTCCTGGGCTTTTGGGGACTCAGCAGGCAAGGTAGAATTTTGTCATTGTTGCTATGGTTAAAAGTAATTTGAGAAAATTGTACTACAGGGAAAAAGAAAGCGAATCCCTGGGGAAGAGCAGCCATGTCTGTTACTAACCGCCCTTCCCCCCGCCCCCAGCATGTGAGGTAGACAGTTTACTGCTGCCGATACCTGGGCGACATCTACCCACCATTACCTGCCATCGCACCCAGCCGCGCGGTGGGAGAGACTTTCCCCGGCAGCTGTAAACGGCGGGATTTGCCGAGGCTGCGGGCCCGCACCCACAAGCTGCTTCTCTTCACACTCTGTCCTGCTAAAGGACGTGCACTCACCCGGAGTGTATCTCACACGCTGCGTGTTCTGCCCGTCCTCCTGGGAAGCGCTGTCGTCCTTCCTAATAGGCTGGCGCGTCCACACAGGTAGGACCTCACCTTCCATGTGACCACGTCCCGGCTGGGATCCTGGGGCAGGAGACCTCCCGCCGAGAAGCTCCAGGGCTCGAGGTGGCACATCTGCTCCGAGAACATTTCAGTTAAATTTCAAAATCGTAGCTGGGGGAGACTTGCAGCGAAACCCCTCTTGGCAATTCCACTTCGGGAGAAGTGGGCCGGCTTTACTGGGCACAGAACCTGAAGCAAACACGGGTCCCGGGCGGTGCAGGTGAGTCCCCAGCAGGACATGCACCTGCGATGAGGACGGCGGTGGGGTGAGGGCCTCGGAACTTCCTGCACTCCTGCGAAGACCACAGTGTGCAGGGAGGGACCCCGGGGTCTGGCTGGCTGAGGTGGGAGTGGCGCGCGATGTGACCGCATGGGAGCTCTGGTTTGAAAGAGGCCTGCTGGCCGTGACGTGCAGAAGGGCAAGGACGGGAGGCGTGGGCCTCAAAAAGCGGCATCGGTGCCACCAGTGCGGGGACGGGCTGGTGTGTTTCACCACCGTGTTGTCAGCGTGCAGAGCTGCGCCAGGCACATAGCAGGTGCTAACCGAGCAGGCGTCTGCCGAATGAGGGCTCCAGGTGGCTGGGTGGCTGGCTCCACGGTCCCCACCACCTTCTGCACTCTGCTTCCCCCCCCACCCGCCCTTCCCTCCCCGGGGCTGGGCTTGCCCACCTCCCTGGCCTCTGCCTTCCTGTCCGCCGCTTTTGCTGCCTGTAATGCACTCCCGTGTGTTCGACGCACCCATGGTTTTGTTGGCCCAGACTTCCAGAAAAAAATCTTTCATTTAAAATTTTTAATTCGATTGTTTATTTATAGTAGATACTTGTTTTCTGTATTAAAAGGAACTTCAGCATTCATTTTTGAACATATTATGGTTCAAGAAATTTTATGTGACAAACAGTCACAAAACACAAGAACAGATCCAAGGTATTTCAGGTACTACCCAAGTATAATGTGCACCCTTATTTTTCCCTCAAAAATCTGGGCAGAAACCTGCACATGATACATGGGAGGACATGGTACTTTTGTCCAGACAACGCAGAGTTTGCTCCACGAGTGTTTTGGCTCCTGTGGGGGGCAGGAGCTCTCGGCCTAGACTCTGCAACCAGCCTGGAGCCGAAGGCACATCCACTGGTCCGTGGGAAGGTCTTTCTGCTGCTCTGGTGAGGACGCAGGACCCCAGGATGCAGGGCATCGAAGGTCGGCTCCCAGCTGCTCCACCGCCTCCCCAGGGGACACCCTGCTGGCCTGCTCAGTCCCGTTCCTGGCAGCTCCCACACCTGAAACAAAACAGTCTGCGCTCCTTCACTGGGCAGGTGGGCGGCTTCTCGGGGTGAATGTGAGGGGGGCTGCCCAGTGGAGCCCGGGGACGCAAGCTGCCTTGCTCCTGCTGGGCTGGGCCTGTGGAAACGGCACCCGGACACGAGCGAGTTGCCACCACTTAGAAGTCGAGAGAGTTCATGTTAAAATCGACCTCTCCACCCACTCCTGGAGAATTCTCTGAAGGAGCCCTGGCCGGGGTGGCTCCATTGGCTGGAACGTAGTCATGTACTCTGAAAGGTTGCAGGTTCGATCCCCAGTCAGGGCATGTGCAAGAGGCAACTGATCTATGCTTCTCCCTCCCTCTCTCTCTCAAAGCAATGAACTTGTCCTTCGGTCAGGACAAAAAAATTCTCTGAATGACAGTAACTTCTTACCCACCACCTGTAGTCCCGTTAGAATAGTTTTTACTCCTTATCTCTCTCTCCCCGCGGAGGTGCTCCGCCACCCTGTGCATGAGTGGGGGCTTACACGCTAGCCTGCCTGCTCTGCTGTCTGCTCCCGGGACACGGACTTCAGTGTCGCTGGGCAAGCACTGTGTCCTGCAGCCTTGCTGCTGCTGCTGTTTCGTTTGACCACCCCCAGCAACCCCTTCTTCCCAACGCCTCCATTTTACGCTGCAGCACGTGATGCAGCTGTGTCCTGTGAGCCCTTCCGACGTGCGCACCTGTGGTCGGGCGCACCTGCAGACTCGGTCTGACTGCATGGAGGCTGCGGGTTGCTGAGGGTGCCGACGTTTTCTGAAAATGTGTTTTTGCAGCGAGCTGCTGCTCTGGTGGGTGCCTCTCGGTCAGTAGTTCTCCAGGTCTCAGACTTGTCAGGGGAACCGGTGGGGTGGGTGTCTGTCTCCTCCCGAACTATGGTGGTGGCCCGGGTGCTGTCACCTGCAGCCTGTGACGAGAAAGGACATGGATATGCCCCTTGGGCTCACAGATGTGGGCTACATTGGCTGCCTTGGAAATCGGCATGCGTTTTCCTCCTGCCACCAGGACCCTGCTCTCTGACGCGCTGAACTGAGTGATGATGTTAAAATCTCTGGCCCTTGTACGGAGGCTAAAGACACGAACCCTTCTCCCCCCATGTCCTCTGCTCCTCTGGACTGGACTGGCAATCAGATTAGCAGAGACAGATTCACGGAGGGGATCCACGCCGAGTGCGTGCACATCACTCAGGGCGTTCACGCAGGCAATTCCAAAGACAGTGGGGCAGCGGTGGGCACACAAGGCACTTTGGACAAAGGAGCAAGCTGGGGGGTTGGGGGCGTGGGGTCTGAGATTTCGGAAGTGAGAATGTAGCCAAGCGCAGGTGTGGCTGCCGGCTGCTATGAAAGCCAGTGCTGGAGAGGCAGGTGCTGATGGGCAGGGAAGCGGTTCGTTCAGATGCTGGCCACCTGGAAGGTGGGGCCTCACATTTCAGAGCCCATCTCCCCTCTCAGAGGAGGCAGAGGTTTCTATAAGGAGGGGGAGGGGGACAGAACAAAGAGATCTAGGGAAGGGGTTGAAGGTTCCCTACGTGCCAACGAGCACAGTCCACTTCGGTGAGGCAAGTGACGGTCCGGTGTATGTCATCCTGGTTGGCCATCCCGGTTTCATGCCATCCCGGATCCACGGCTGAAGGTCAGCAAATCTCCCGGAGCTGGGATGCCTGAAGGTCGGGCCCGGATCTTCTGAAGTTAGGTCCCAGGATTCTTACACGCACCTGCTGTTCCTCTACGAGCTACAGACAGGTCCAAGTCGGCACTCCCAGAAAAACAGTCAGAAGAGGTGGGTGGGTGACAACCCCACTGTGACAACCCCCCCGTGACAATTCCCACTGTTATAAGGACAGACAACTTGCAGGTTGGGGAGGAAGAGCAGAACACACGTGGCAGAACAGGACAGAGTATTTGTGGGTAACAGGTACCTCCCTCCTAAGATTTCCTGTGCAGGTTTTTCTGTCTTGGACAGAAAGGGGGCCCTCCCTGTCCTTTCTGAGTCTTTTGTTCCTTAATAAGCAGCTTAAAATCAACGACCCTATACAGGCAGCTTGGGGGTGGTGGAACTTTGGTTCTCCCACCTGCAGGTGTGCCACCGGGGCTGTGTGTCTCCGCCCACTGACAGCGCTTTACGGAAGGGACCTAAACCGTCACACCTCTGCCTGAAGGAATACGGGCCGCAGTGGGAGGGAGCCCACCTCTGTTCCAGGAGCAGGCCTTCCCTGCTCAGCAGATGCTCACGCCTGTGCACCCAAACAAAGTAGAGGACAGTGCATGGGGTCTCCCCCTTCCTCTCAGGTGCGGGGCTGCCTCGCGGTAGAAGCAGCACATGGACCCCTTGCTAGACTCTCCTCCTCCACGTGATCCATCAGCCATGTGAGGAACCCCCCTCAGCTTCCAGCAGTCCGCCGTTCAGTTCCTGTGCATTGTCATCCCCCCTTTAGGCTGCACAGGGGTCTCTGTCGAGTGGGAAGAGAAGAGGGGCAGTTGCCACTGGCCAGAGAGCACACTGAACCGAACGGGAAATCTTAGCACGAACCCCCCGGGAGAAACCAAAGGAAAGGGATGTCACTCAGCTCAGCCAACTGTGCTCCAGTGCGTGCATGGTTTTCTTTTTTAAAATATATTTTGTTGATGCAGCTCTTCGTTGTCCCAGTTCTTTCCCCCTTTGCTCCGTCTGCCTGCACACCCCCTCCCTCCAGCAATTTCCCCGCTGAGCTCCTGTCCACGGGCCATGCATGTACGTCTTTGGCTTCTCCGTCTCCTACACTGTTCTGGACGTTCTCCTGTCTGTTTTCTACCTACCACTTATGCTATTTACTCCCTGTACCTTTCTCCCCGTTCTCCCCCCACCGCCTCCCTGCCGTTAACCCTCCGTGTGATCTCCACTTCTGTGATTCTGTTCCTGTTCTTGTTTGATTGGCTTGTTTTCTATGTTCGGCTGTTGATAATTATGATTTTGTTGTCCTTTAGGTGTTCAGTTTTGATCTTTTTCTTATGTAATTCCCTTCAACATTTGGTATAATAAGGGCTTGGTGATGATGAACTTCTTTAATTTGGCCTTATCTGGGAAGCACTTTATCTGCCCTTCCATTCTAAATGATAGAGCTTTGCTGGATAGAGTCATCTTGGATGTAGGTCCTTACCTTTCCTGACTCGGAATACTTCTTTCCAGCCCTTCTTCCCTGTGAGGTTTCTTTTGAGAAATCAGCTGAGAGTCTAACGGGAACTTCTTTGTAGGTAACTGTCTCCTTTTCTGTGCTGCTTTTAAGATTCTCTCTTTATCTTTAACCTTTGGCATTTTAATCGTGATGTATCTTGGTGTGGTCCTGTTTGGGTCCATCTTGTTTGGGACTCTCTGTGCTTCCTGGACTTATTTCCTTCACCGAATTGGGGGAATTTCCTTTCATTATTTTTTCAAATAATTTTCAATATCTTGCTCTTCCTCTTCTCCTTCTGGCGTCCCTATGATTCGGATGTTGGAACGTTTAAAGTTGTCCCATAAGCCTCTCCTCATTTTCTAAAAAATTCTTTTTTCTTCCTGCGGTTTGGATTGAATGCTTTTTCCTTCCTTGTGTTCCACATCATTGGTTTGATTCTCAGCTTTCTCCCCTCCACAGTTGGCTCCCCGTAGACTTTTCTCTATTTCACTGAGTGTGACCTTCATTTCTTCCTTTGTGTTGCCATTCTCAGTGAGTCCTCAGAGCATCCTGGTCACCAGTGTTTTGAAATTTGCTTCTGACAGGTTGGCTGTCTCTGTTTTCTTTAGTTCTTTTTCTGTTTTTTTTTTTTTTTTTAAATTTGGGCATATTTCTTTATCTCTTCAATTTGGCAGCCTCCCTGTGTTTGTTTCTGTATACTAGGTAGAGCTGCTTTGACTCCCTATAAAAGGCACCTGTAAATTATGTAGGGTGGTGCCTTAGGTATGCCCCGGGGTGGGGCAGCCTGCTTCATGCTCTGTGGCTCTGGTGGCGGGGGGGGGGGGGGGGGNGGGCGGGGGGGGGCTTGGAGAAGGGGCGGTGCGGCTGCCTGGCTTCTGGAGGTTTGGCTGCACTCGCCCCACTTCCAGTCACTTCCAGTCACTTCCCCCACTTCCTGTGTGTGACTGGCGCCCTTCCAGCTGCTGCCCTGGTGCTGAGACCCAGAGCCGGTGGGTTTGTGGACGTTCTAAGTCTGTACAGGCCTGTAAACGAACTCCCTGAACGTCTGGCAGTTTCTTCTGCCGCCCCAACACCCACCGGTTTTTACAGCCAGAGGCTCGGGGATTTGTTTTGCTGCTGATGGAACTCTGAGCTGTGAGGTCCAGCCTGGGGCTGGGGTCAGCGGCTCCCAAGGCAACCCTCTGATCTGTGCCCACCACCCACGAATGTGGGACCACCTGTTTCACCGCCACCACTGCTTCTCCAGGCCACATCATGTCTCCGCACCTCTCAGCCTCTCCGCCACTCCTCCCCGCCTGCCCGTCTGGATGAATGTGGCTTCCGTGACTCCTTGGTTGTCGGACTTCCATACAGCTCGATTTGCTGGTGGTTCTGGTTGTTCCTTGTTTTGAGGTATAGTTGTAACTCTCTCTGTGTTTGCCCAAGGAGGGGAAGCATGTCTGTCTACACCTCCATCTTGACAGGAAGTCCACATGGTTTTCTTTCACGTCTTTCTTTTCCTTTCTCTTTGCGCATTACAGTGGAGCTTTCCCTTACCCCTCCTCTTCTCCTTCCAACCCCATGCGCCTGAGAGAACTCCACTCTCCACCCCTCCAGTCCTGGACCTCAGAGCGCCTGCAGGCCTCGATCCAGCCCCCAGCGAGCTTGCCTGAAGCTGCCTCGGTGGCAGTGCCTCTCTCTGGTGGCTGTGAACCCCGAGGCTCTCTAGTAAGTTCTTTTAGTGCCCTCACACCTGCTTCCCACCTCCCTGCTGCCTGGCCCCTCACATGGCTGTCATCACTCAGGTGTAGATTTCGGCCTGATGCTACCGTGTGATGACATCTGTGCATTGCATTTGTCCTGCTTCCGCAGCGATGCTGCTCTCTCCTTTGACCACAGGAATCCAGCCCTCCCTTCCTTCTTTTGTAACTTCTCGGTCTGTCGTGTGTGCCCCGCACAAGAGGCTGGAGTGCCCCAATGTGTGTGCCCCAATGGAGACGATTACCTGTTTCCTGTTTCACACCCCCCCCAATGACAGGCACACCTCAGGTATTGCACCTCGTTTTATTTTGCCTCTCCGATGTTGAGTTCTTCCCAAGAGGAAGCCCGTGGCCAGAGCACACTGAAGACAAGACCCTTCACCAGCAAAGAGATGACAACTCGCTTTATGGCGACGCTCGCTTTATGGTGATGGTCTGGGACCCAGCCTCAGTGTCGCTGAGCTCTGCTGTACAAGGATAGGTTGTTTTCTTTCTGTAGTTTCTCTATTTCTTTGTTGCTTCTCACCGTCCTCCCACCAGGCTTTGGTGTGTGACGTCAGAAAACCGTGGTCTTCTCCACTGATATCTTCTACCCTGTAGCTTTATAAAGTCGCTTAACATCAGTGAGCCATGGTCTCCATCATGTCTTTGCAAGGGGGAAACGACTGGGCTGGCCACAAAATTTCTACAGTTTTCTTCCATAAAATAAAAGACACATTTCTCATTTCACCAATAACATTTATTGATAGGTATTTTGAGTGTGTCGGCACTCTCCCATGTGGTAGAAAGTTGTTTGTTCTCAATTAATGTCTCCGTTTGATTCCTCTCAGCTTCACCTGGCCCACCTGACCATGGCGCATCGTCCAGCGAGAAATCCCCAGCGCAAGAAGCTCCAGCACGAAGCTTCACAAAGCACCTCGGACACGTTTGATCAGTCACAGCACCTTCTCCGTGCACTGCACAAGTCCGTTTTTGCATTGCGGTTGCATTTTTACTTTTCTTGAGATAATAAAGCATAATATGCTGAAAATGTGTGTTTTCTTCCATCTTCAATATTAAATTGGCTGCACAAAAATTCACCACTTTTGATAACTTTTTAAATGCAGGCTGATATGACAGCTGTCACAATACAGTCTAACAACGTTGCTTTGACTGAGTTAAAGACAACTGAGTGCTACAGGGCCATCATAGGGGAAACAGAGCGGACTTTTTGGCCAACCCAACATGGTGGCTTCCCCATAAGCCTCCTGGCTGCTGTGGTAATAATGAGCGTCCTGTGCTCCCAGCCCTGCCGAGGTGTGCAAGGTCCTCCCCAGTGGTGCTGTTCAATGTGGTCCTGCCCCCGGGCCCCTGGAGTCCATGTGGACAGAACTCTTTCTGCCTTGACAACAGGGGGCGCACCTCTTCCAAGAGGAAGCTCATGGCCTGATGCCGGTCACGAGGACCCTCGTATACGGGTGGCGAGGCCAGGCACGCCTTCCCAGAGCACGTGGACAAAGGGTGTGACTGGGAGGGACATTCCAGAGGACACAGGCAGTGCCTTTCTGGAGGTGGGGGCAGGAGGGCTACAGCGCAGCGGTCAACCCCCGCTCACGTCCCTGTCCAGAGCTGGACCTTTTCCAATCTCTCACGTGGGTGCTGGTGTGACAGCCCCATGACGTCACACAGCATCTCCCCCGCTGCCATCTCCATCTCCTGACCCCACACCCAGCGCGGCCCGGGCTGCCCCCCTTCCGCTGACAGCAACAGCTTTACCCGAGCCCGGCTCCCAGGGGATCCTGTATGGTCGGATTTCCAAAATGACAACCAGGGATGTGCGGCCTGGGGCCACGTGGCCACTGAGGCGCCTGCGGGCACAGTCTGGTGCCGACCCCTGTGCCCTCCCCTGTGGTGTCAGGGTCGGGACACTGGGTGTCCCCTGAGGGCAGGGCCCCACCTGGTTTCTAGACTTTGAGATCTCGGTCGGCACAGTGCCTGCCGCCCCGTGGAAGGCCAGTAAATATCTGTGGAGTGAAGGGACCCACTAGCCCCCGAGGGATCCCAGTGGGAAGTTATTTCTAATTTCAGCGAGTGGAGAGACTGGTTCTCGTTCCCAATCAGTCTCAGGTGAGGCTTGGGCTAGTTCCCACTCGCTCCGTGGGCTGCTCGTTAGACTCTCCCCCTTGAAGGTGCCCTGGGTGCCAAGCTCCGACCGGAAGCTGGGGTTCCCGAGGGCGGCAGTCACTAGTGGGCTGTCCCGTGAATGGCAGCCACTCCCATGGACCCCCACGTTTTTTATGTCCAGAAGATGCCCTATGCAACTTTCTCCGCACCATTTCCACAGAGCACTTCGAAGCTGGGGCGCCGCTCTCGGAGCAGCTTCCACGCGTAGCTAGTCGACTCCTCTCCTGTCTTGCTACTCAGGGTGTGGACCCTGCTCAGCATCCCTGGGGCCCCCCCGGGAGCTTCTTAGAACAGCGGGATCTTGGACTGTCACCGACTCCCTAAACTGGAACCTGTGTCCCACAGCATCCCAGGTGTTTCCTATGCACGTTAAACTTGAAGGAATATTTTCCCACGCAGTTCTGATTCGGTAGGTCTAGGTCTAGGCTGGGGCCCGAGAAGCTTGGGGAGCGAGGTCCCAGGTAGTGCCGATGCCGCTGGTCCAGGGCTGCCTTTTGAGTGACAGAGCTTCAAATTCACCGGGGGAGAGTGCAGCGCCCCACCCCTGTGGCTGGGCCAGGATGACTGCGGCTCTGCTCCCCAGAACCCTCCTGCAGTCCCAGCTGCCCCCAGACCTGTCTGGGTGGGGTGTCTGATGGTCCAATACCCTGGCCCATCGTGGAAAGTGACTTGGGTGGCAGTTCCCCTGAACCCCCAGCCTAGGGTGAGCTCTTCCGATCAGGAGGGGTGCCCCCGGCTCCCTCTACCACCAACACCCCTCTCATTCCCCCTGCAGGGCCGATCCCTGGGTCTGGGGGACTTGGGGTAAATCCCCGATTCCACCTCGAGTGCCACCGCCCTGCCAGCCCCACAGACCGTGCGCGAATCAGCCGCAGCTGCTGGGCAGGTGCCCTGCAAAAGACATAACAGGGGCCTGAGGGTGCTGAGCGATGGAGGTGATTCTGTTTCCTTTTTCATCCTCACCTGAGGACATGATTTCATTGCTTTTAGACAGAGGGGAAGAGAAACATCCATGCAACAGAGAGTCATCAATTGGTTGCCTCTCATTTGTGCTGGGACTGGGGATCATAAGCACCTGGACTGGATGACGCCACGCCGTGACCAGAGCGGACAGGTGGTTCTTGTCCAGCGTCTGTGCCTGGAATCCTGGGCAGCACCGTTGTTTAATCACTCCAAGAGCAGCCCCGTCCCGCTTATCTCCTGGCCTTGCTGTCTGAGCCCCCCGGAAGGAAGATGGGCCCCACTCACCTGTGTCCTGCTGCTTCTCTCCCCAGGCTTCCTGCTGGCCCTCAGTTCCCTTCCCGCTGCCTTTGCTGGCTGCTGGGTGCCCGGGGTCCTCTGGGCTGTCCCACACCCGTCTGCCCCTCCTCACTCCCAAGGGCAGGGCTGGAGCTGGAGAGTGACCGCCCATTACTCCCCTTCTTTTCCCCTCCAAGCTCGAAAGCCTTTGAAACGTAGACAAAGGACCTGAAGACAAGAGCATCTGTCCCCTCTGCTCCTGATAAAGCCAGAGTGTAACCGGGGGTGGCCCCAGCAGCTTCTAAGTCCTCACGCCCTCGCCTGATGGTTCCTGCCTGGAACCACAGGCCTGGGATCTGCAGGGTTCAGTCCCCGGGAACTTCTGGAGAACAGAGCAGCCTCTAGTCTGGAAGAGCTTCTCAGAAGGTGAGGAAGATAGGGGCTGCAGGGCATGCGTCCAGGTCTCCGCCCCAGCTCCTCCATGGGGAAGGGCTGAGGAGTGAGGATTCACCTTCCCATGCGGGAAAGGCCCTCCTCGGGGCCCAGGTGGGAGCTCCAGGGGAGACTCCTGGGCAGCGGCATGTTGCTCAGAGCCCTTGGAGGTCAGAACCGGGGCTGCAAATCGTCACTGACCCTCGGGAAGAGTGACAAGGACAACACCGCAGCAACCCAGCAACCTGCAGGCAGGCGTGCTCCCCAGTGCACCGGGCTTTTCCCCGCCTGGCGCTACAGCCAGCCCCTGAGCCAGGGTCCCTGGTGAAGTCGCCCTGATTGTTTCTGCGGCACCCACAGGACAGGGCTCACCAGACGTCATAGCTCAGGAGCGCAGTGACGTTCGAGGAGAAGCCACTCGCTGTGGCTCAGCCAGGGCATCAGTGTGGGGACTCTGAGCTACTCCGACCAAAATGGGAGACACTGTGCCGAACAGTTTCCAGTAAAAGGGTCTAGAAACTAATGGGAGAAGAAACGATGGTGACCCGGAGAAGGGGCAGAGTTTTAAGAAGTCACTGAAGAGAAGACAGCCCAGCCTAGTTCCGGGGAAACACTGCGAATCAGAGGACCCCTGGCATTGTCTTGGCCTGAAACGGAGGCTGGGCAAGGGTGGGCGGGCTTGGGTTCTCCTGGGAACTGCAGCCGAGTCCGGTAAAACCAGCTCTTCACTCACAACTGTTCTCCCCTTTCACACAACCTGGGGAAGCCGGGGTGCCCCCTGGCACCACAGGCGAATTACACTTGGGTTTCTGTCTCTCTCCTACTCTGGCCCTTCTTTGGAAAATGGGCAAACCCTATGGTGAGCTTCGGTTTTTGCAATAGTTAGCATTCCTAGAAGCATCCTCAAAGCCCATAGGAGTAAGTTTCACAAGAATTAATTCCCTAACATTGAAAACTCAAAAGGGGATCGTGAGTTCCACGAACGGTGCAGAAAACTGGAGGTCTGCAATGTTCTGTATAATTAATTACAGAAGGCAACCCTGTCCTCAGGTTTGAGGTGACCTGGAGCCCCCTGAGGTTAACTGACCTGGCATCCAGTGGGTCAGTTAGGAGGGGCAGAGACCCGCCCGATGCATCAGTGTAAACGGGCCCCATGTTAGGGCTCCTGTGTTTTCTCTTCCTTTATCCCCTGAACCCAAGCACTCGAGTTGTAAGTGGGGACTTGCCACATACGTGTCTTCCATCACATGTTTAAAAGCTGTGGCCTGAGTATCTCTTGGCAGAAGCGGGGCAGCCTTAGACCAGCTATGTGCTCATGGGTGTCGCCCAGGGCAGGGATGCTGAGGGTGCTTTCCAGAGAAACTTCCCATGGGGTGCGCCCAGTCTGCCGCCGACTCACTTTGGACTTGGCCCTGAGATCTACACCAGGCTTCTTTTGAAGGGTATAGAGCGGCCGTGCTCATGGGAACGCAACACTCCCCGGCGAAGGGTGCCCACCTGCCCACAAGCGTGTCTAGGCCACCGTCTTCCAAACATAAGGAACCTACGTGTCGTCCCCCTAACACCCTCTGGACGCGGCAGTTCAGCTCGTGGTTAGCCGTGTAAACTTAATCTCCTTTCCCTTGAGGCCTGTCACTCAGCTTCCCATGAGTCTTTTCATTTGTCACGATCTTCCCAAATGTGTTTGGGGGAGACAAGAGGTGGGTCTCGCCTGCAAACCGAAAGGTGCTCACAGTCAGGGCCACCCTTCACATGCTCAGGAGTCCCAATGCAGAGAGTGGCCCAGTGCGAAGCCTCGGCTGCGGGGCCCCAAAGCTGTGGAAACCCAGGGGGCGGGCAGCCCATTCCTTACCAAGTCTGACGCTGCCCCGCCTCGCTGAGAATCACTCAGGGCACTGCCGCAGATTAGGGACACTTCCGGGTTAATTAGCAACCCTAGAGAAAAGCGGGCACTCCCACAGAGGGAATGACACTCAAGTTCTCATCAGGGCAGAAAGCCGCTTTTCTGTTCCGGTAAGAACACCTGGGGCTGGAGCCGGTGAGTGCGCCACCTGGTCCTGGTTTATGAACAGACCGATGTACCTGCAAGGGAGAGAGGGGAGGGAGGCAGAGCGAGAGAGACTTTCCTGGGAACCCCACTGGCTGGTGTCTGGGACCCTGGCCCCCAAGCTGCAGGTCTCTGAAGTCAAACGGTTTAATCTCAAGAACTTACTGGGGACAGGCTCGTACACGTGGACACGCAGCCCTAGTCCTGTTTGCGTGAATATGGATGATGACAATGGTGGGCCTCATGATGGCCAGCTCGGCAGCCTGACCATACCGTGTTCCTAAGGACAGGGACATGCCCCCGTGTGTGGGAGAAGGGCGCCAGGGCACGAGGAGCTGGCCCCAGTCAGAGCTTGGCTCTTGAAAAGGGGGAAGGCTGGGCCACCTGCGTGTCTTTCATGGGGAAAACGGGCCACCATTAAACCCTGACAGAGACCCGAGTGGGTGTGGCTTGTTTTGTCTGCCCGGAGAGCACTCCCCTCTTTGTGGGGGGTTTTGGTGGGGCTGCCAACACCTCCCTCACCCCTCGGCCGCAGTGATTGGCCCAGCGACGGGTGTTAGACCCAGCCGCAGTCAGAAGGCTCTGCCCTAGGGTCTCCCTGGCCAGGGTTCACTGAGCTCTGTGTTTGTGAGGCTGCAAGGCCAGAAGCTTGGAGCCCGGGGTGGCAGCCACGCCTGCAGCCGCAGGAGACACGTCCGAGGGAGTAAGGTTAACACATCCCAAAGAAGCAGGGACAGAGGGGGGAGCAAGAGGGAGTGGGTCCCTGGTGTTCGGGGTGCTGAGTCTAGTGACCGCTGAGGTCAGCCCCACCCCCTGCCCATTGCCTGCTGTACGTCAACCAAAGAACACCCCCTGCTTTGGTTTGCTCGGGGCAAATCGGACTTCTCTGCCACTCCACGGATGCTGGGTGCAAACCGCACTGGTTTGAAGCTGCTCTAACGCAGGGGTTCACGGAGGGCTCCTTGCCCGGGACCCTTGTAAACACCTGCGTGGCCAAGACAGGCGGGAAGTGTAACCGACCGTATAGGCTAGATCCCTCTCGAGAATAAATGGAATGCTGTTAACAATGACGCCAGGAAACAGTGTGAACGAGAAGCGTGTGGGGACCTGAGAGCACGATCTGGCCTGGACCGTGGGAGGTCACGTGCCCACAGATAGGGGAAGCGACCACATGCCTGGTGGTGCCTGGGGAGCAGTGGGGGCCCAGCTGCAGCAGACCCCTCGTGTGCTCGGGTGAGCCCACGAGAAAAGCCTGGTGGAGCTTGGGAAAGGCGGGGCTGTGAGCAGGACTCCATTTGTGCCATGGCTGAGGTGACTTGGGGACATTTGGGTGACCCCAGGACAAACAGAAGTCACGGGGTCGCTTTCTTCTGGAGCAGGGACTGACGGCTTCTGGCTCTGAGAAAGCGCCCCCGGGGCCCAGGTGCACCTGTCCCTGTGTCTTTGGTCCCTCAGGCCACTGCAGACCCTGGGCCAAGCAGACCCCGGGGACTGAGGCCGCCGATGAGCCGGCTGACCTGGCATGGGTGGGACGACGACACAGAGCATCAGAACAGCCCGTAGTGTGACCTGAGTACCCAAGAGGGAGGGTCTGCAGTGGGGGGAGGGAAGGACAGCTGTTTGGAGGGCGGCAGGAACTGCAGGGCAGGGGTGTCGCTGGGCTGCTGACCAGTTCCCCAGCCCGAGCTCCTCAGGCTGGGCTGAGGCCCAGCCCTTGAGTCCCCCTCATCCTTAGAACACCCCACGTTTGCCCGAGCTGGCTCGGGCTGACTTCCCCTCCTTCACCCGAAAGTGTCCTAACGAACACCAGCCTAGCTCCTTTCCATGACTTAAGAGCTCACGTAGGCGCTCAGCACACTGTAAGCCAAGGGTGCCCTCTCTCTTCCTTTCCTCTGAATCTGGATATCGACTCGTTTCCTCTCCAACTGAGCGGCACAGTAAAGGGAAACACAAAACAAAACAAAACAAAACATGCAAGTGTGGTCCCCATACTCTGGAGTCACATGGGATCCACGTGGACTGAGTTAGGACACGAGGCAGGGGTTCGGGGCTGCCTCCTTCCCGCACTGTCTTCCACAGCATCGCACCTGTTTGTCAGACCGAGGTGTCAGGGGTGACTCGGCTAACCTGCTCACTGCGTGTTTCCTACAGTAATGAGCGCTGAAATTCTACAGGAGATACCCACACGCCGGTCCTAGGAAAAATGGCAATGGCAAAATAAATGTTTTCCCAACTGTGCTTTCTGCGTTTTTCTTCCATTTCTGCCTGCCCCACATCCCCCAAGGGACAGCCAACTGACAGACTGAATTATAGTAAAGGGTTAGTGACAGTTTGTGACTGCTATTAGGCAGATTGGCATTTTTAAGAAGTCTGGAGAGGGCACCACAAAACCAAAGAAACGACCCGTTGCTCCAGTGCCGACTGCTCAAGGAGCTCTCCGGTGGGGGTTTCCGATCCTTCTGAAGGCCTCTCTACTTCCGTTTAAAGCCGGCAGTGACCTTGACAAGGAAGGTGAGCACAAAATGGAGCGACAAAATCTGCAGCACTAGTTTAGTGGTCAGTCTTATGAAAGTTTACCTTTTACTTCCTTTTTGGAGCCAAAAATTCCTAGTCAAAAGCCAGAAATGTAACAAGAATAATTGGAAGGGAAACTATAGGCTGGAGTAGGCAGGAACTCTGGATCTTCTCTGTGTTCACGTGTACACGTGCACCAGCATGCATGTGCATGTAAGCACGGTGTTTGTGTGTGCACACGTAGCTGTGCGCATTTGCACCCAGGTGCACGTGTGTGCACGAGTGCAGTGTATGTGCATTTGCATGCATGTGCATGCAGGCACGCTGTGCGTGTGCGCACATGCTGCTGTGTGCATTTGCATGTGTGTGCCCATGAGTGCATCATGTGTACATGTGTGCAAGTGTGCGTGTAAAGGGGTTGGCTAAAGGCACCGGTCCTCCCGCCACCTCAGGTCTCACCCCTCTTCTGCAGCATAAAGGAGATGGGCCCCCCCCCCCCCCACGCANCGGCCCCCCCCCCCCCCCCCCCGAGCAGACGACCAGAGCTCTTCAGCCTGGGTGGGCGGCCCAGCCACAGTCCCTCCTCCACCGCCCGGCTGTCTAGCAGAGTGACCAAGCTGTGCTTAACGAGCCATCACTCCTGCCGGGAGCAGGGCTGGAGCGGAGACGCCGGCCTGGCTTTAACAGCCGCACGAGGGGGGAGCTCGTGATCAGCCCCGGGAGAACGCCGGTGGCCGTCTGGACAGCGGCGGAACTCGCCCGCGTGCCGCGTCACGGTGCGCTGGCCACCGGGATGGTCTGCGGGGTGCGAGCGAGCACCGGTGAGGGCGAGGCCCCAGCGGAGCCCTGGAGCCTGAAAAACAAGTCTGTGTTCCGCTTTGACTTGGGACTGGGGCGAAGGCCGCCTGTCGTTTCCTCCTGCTCAGCAGGGCTGCGTGTGGGGGTGGGAAGCACTCCACACCCGATGGACGGGGAGGCCGGTGTGGAAGGGCTGTAGCCACAGCAAAAGCACACCCCTGGGCGTGAGCCTAAGGCAACAGTCGATGACCCACTTCTGGGCATTTATCCAGAAGGATCGTAGGCAGGGTCTCAAAGAGACAGCCACTCACTGGCATTCACTGCGGCATGGCTCACAACAGCTGACAGACGGCAGCCACCTGAGTGTCCACTGACGGGTGGATGGGTAAACACAGGGAATATTATTCAGCCTTAAAAAAGGAAGAAGTGCCAGCCTGAGAACCAAAGGGTTGCGGGTTTGATTCCCAGTCGGGATACATGCCTGGGTTGCGGGCCAGGTCCTGGTAGGGGACACGCAAGAGGCAGCCACACATTGATGTTTCTCTCCCTCTTTTTCTCCTTCCCTTCTCCTCCCTTTAAAAGTAAATAAATAAAATCTTTAAAAAAAATAAAAGGAGGAAACCCGTGTCACACATGGGCGAGGACATTATACTAAATGACATAAATCAGCCACAAAAAGACAAATACTGGATATTCCCACCCTCGTAAGGCTTCTCATGGAGAGAGACTCGGAGCCCTAGAGAGGAGCACAGTGGTGGCCGAGGCCTGGGGAGGGGCACGGGGCTGGCCGGTTATTGGTGCGGAGGTTCTGTTCTGCAAGAGGACGATGACCCGGAGATGCACACAGTGCACAGACACAGAACTGTAGCTGACACACTGAACTGGATGATTAAAAAAATGCTGAGTGGTAAACTGTTTGTTGTGTGTTTTTATACAGTTGAAAAAAACCGCAGACAGGTGGACCAGGAGGGTCGGTGGTGGGAGTTCCCTTGGTTGGCGGGGGACAGGGGTCTCCTCAGGTGTCCAGACAGTGCAGGGGCCGCAGGGGCCTGCCTGAGGCGGGAGAGTGGGCGCAGAACCCAGGCTGCAGCAGCGGCTCCTCCGGCTGCAGGAGCAGCCCAGCAGGCGCCCCAAGCCTGGGCCTCCCCTTTCACTCCCTGGGAAGTAAACAGGGATGGGAGGGTCCCTGTTCTGGGAACAAGCGATCAACTGATCCAGCTGCTCCTCCCCTGCAGCCCCGAGAGAGGTACCAGGAAACACAGTTTTGGCTGAGACGGGGTGGCCACGAACGAGGCCAGCTCTCTGGAGGCCTCTCCCTCCTCCAGGCTCCGCGCAGACCCCAGCCTCCGCAGGCTGACTGGGAGCAGGTATCCCAGGGGGCTGGAGCTCGCCTCAGGCGGGGGACAGCCCTCCAGCCTCGCCTCTGCACCTGGGGGAAGACGCTGGCTTCTATCCCAGTGGTGGCCTTTAGTGTTTGGGAAAGGACCCAGAGCTGGCCTGGGGGCGGGGAGCCTCGAACCACGGCGAAGGTGGGCTGTGGCCTGCAGAGACCAGTTAGAAGCTTATAAATCTGACCCTGAAAATCCCCAGGCGACACTCTTGGCTGAGACGCCAGGGGCGGCAGCCGGGGAGCTGCGCCCAGCCTGGAAAGCCGGGTTCCTGCGACCCTACGTCCATCTCGGGTAATGAACCATTTCAGAACAACTGAGTCACTGGAGGCTATGGTAATCACATAAATTTCCTTCGCTTTTTTTCCGCTTAAAACTCTTAAGTCTTCGTCCACAAAGGCCCATTTTTAGTAACACGTCGGATCCTGCCAACATCCTGGGGCTGATTTTCGTCTTTACACTCTAGGAATTTCCAAGGATGTGGGGTCCAGGCTGCCAAGCTGGGAGTGGATGTGCGTGACCGGCTAGGAGCTCCTAAGTTCTGAAGGTTGGGGAGGTCGAGAGTCAATCCCTCCTAAGCTCCAGAGCACCAGTCGCCCCCTTTTGTGTCCTTTCCCGCGAGTTCTTCCGCAGCCTCTCAAAAACAAGATCCCTGGTTCACCTCTGCCTGCCGGTGGGGCCCTCGGCAATCCAAAGCACAGTGTTCTCAGTGACTCTAACCAGTCCCCAGGGCTACGTGAGTGCAGCGTCCAAAAAGGCAAGCATCTGGAACTCAGAAGCCCCCAGAGACGGCACACGGGACTCTGCGATGATGTGCTTTATGGAGTCTCATTTTAAAAAATCTGACACACTTACAACGAGAGATGCTGTGGAAAAATAACTGGATCTGCCCCAAGCTCTCTGCTCTTTGTTGCCTCGGATGGCACTGAGGTTACACCAGAACACAGCCATGAGGGGAAGAGGCTTTGGAACAAGGAAAACACACCCAGCCTCCCTCCCTACTGCCCCAGAGTCACTCTGCAGTTAACCCTTTGTACAGCATGGGCCACGGGACTCTTGCAAAATACGGAGGCTGGGTTAACGCATAGAGTCCATTTTATGCCCTGAGTTGAGGCTGCAGTGCTGTTTGGTAGACTGCAGGCTCTCTGTGGCCCAGTCCTGCTTTTCCGCGGGACCCCGAGTTGTAAGGCTCAGACCCCCACCGCTCTCCTTGGCTCAGGGCCCACTGTGCAGAGGCCAGGCAGCTCTCCCAGGGGCCTCTGCTCTGTGCAGGAGGCCAGCCTAGGGAGCTCGTCGCTTGAAGCCCGGCATGCCTGTGGCTGACTTTGCAACTTGTGTCCCAGAACCGAAACTCCCGTCTCAACTCCATTACCACCCGTGGGTGAGATAAAGAAAACCACTCAAAACTCAGGACAGTTCCAGGCAGCAGGACAGACCAGGCCCCAGGCGGGACTCTGCGGTGAGAACTTCCCGTCCGGCCAGCCCTCCGTGGACACCTGGCTAGCGTCTCCCAGAACTCTTCTGAGAGATTTGCCGAGCGCCTGAGGCCAGCGGACCATGGCTCAGCCAATGATAAAAGATGTGAGGTTTGTTCTTTCTGCCACGCATCCATCTGTACTTAAAACAAGAGAGGCTGACCGCGCCAACAATTTGCTGAATCTTGCACAGCCATGTTTAAGGAAGCAACAAGAAATCTGCTTGCCAATCTCTGGGGGGAATTCAAATCAAAGACAGCAGAGATCAAAAGTCCTTGAAAAAGCCATCTGGGAACTTTTGTGTGCTGACAAGTTTGCTCTTGAAGCTCACACAGACACTCGCAAGATGACAAGCAGACACCACGGGTTTCTGGGAAAATTCTGCAGCACACTAAGGCCTGATGAAAAGCCACGAGCTCTCCAAGGTCATACATCACCCGGAGCAGGGCTGCACCCACCCCCAAGCACATAGTCAATGGCTTCAAGGGAA
Source organism: Sturnira hondurensis (assembly GCF_014824575.4). Classification (NCBI taxonomy): domain Eukaryota; kingdom Metazoa; phylum Chordata; class Mammalia; order Chiroptera; family Phyllostomidae; genus Sturnira; species Sturnira hondurensis. Next base: position 4,185,897 of record NW_028097031.1, read on the forward strand.
AGCGAGCCGACCCTTCCCAGAGCTGGGTCTGGTGTGATGCTGCTTAATGAAGATTGAAGCCACGGTGGTCAACATAAGAGCCACCCTTTGTTTGGTACGTTGCATGAGTGATCTAGCCGAGCCTTTGGCATCCACTACGCGACCGATCATGGTAGTTCTGTGAGGCAGGTAGTAATCTCTCCACCTCAGGAGGACAAGACATCACTCGTCTCGAGATGTAAAGCTTTGACAAGGCGTAGCCCGGATCCGAAAGTGCAGATCTGGCGTGCCCCGAGACCACGCCAGGATGCTAACAAAATATTGTTCTGTCTTCGAAAGCTGACCCTGCTGGAGGCTTTGGCGCCCTTCCCAGCAAAGTGCGGACTTCTCCTGGCCCGCGCCATCCCACTGGGGCCATCCCTGTGGCGGGGGCCACCCGCCTGCCCTGGGCTCGGGTGCACAGCCTTTCCTCAGTCTCTCCAAGACGTTTCATACAGAGCTTCAGGGTCACAGCAACCTCCTTTCAATTGTGTTACTTGTACACCTGTCTGTCTCCTGTTGGAAACTGAAAGTGTCTCCGTGGCCTCTGGCTGTCACACTAGCAGCGTGCAGGGTCGACCAGACACTGTCACTTGTGGATGGGCACGCAAAGGGCTCAGATCCCAAAGAAGGTCACCTTTTCAACAGCGCCAAGCTGCTCAGGGTGGGCCATTCAAAACGTCAGTTTGCACAGGTTGGAAGAGTCGCCGGTGGGCACTTGGGTACATTTTAACCCATTCCGTCGGCTGCAGCGGGTAGGATGGTTCAAAACCGTGGCCAGTTCCGAACACGCACTAAAACTCGCCGTCGGGATGAATGCTTTGGACACCTATTGCCGCACCTTCCTGAGGGTCTCGTTCACATTTGTAGGATTGAAAGACCTAGTCCCTCGTCTTCACTGGGAATCAGCTGGTGTTGGGACGTCCTCTCCTTACGAGAGGACTGGCATGCTGGGAAGTGCCACGGAATGGCCAGGAAGGACCCTGTAGGTGTCCCCTGAGGCAAGGCAATGACTCTGCTCAGAGCTGGTGCTCCCGGGGCGATTTCAGGAACCGAGCAAGGTCCCCGAGGCGCCCACAACACACTGGGGACGCTCTCGGAGCCCCAGCCGGGTGGCTGTCACCACTCCTGCTCTGGCACTTAGTCTGTGTGGGAAGGACGTGAGTTGGGGTGGAAATGGAGCGTGTGTGTGGACAGGACTGAGAGCTGAACCAGTGAGTGCACTGGTCACACGCAGGCCTCACGGCTACCCAGGCCATTCCCCGACGGACGATGTAAATCAGGGGGCTTTCCTATAGAAAATGAGGTGCACCGAGAGCAGTTTTCTGGGTGTCCAAAGCCTCGTCACTTCTTCCTCCACCTGCTTGCCCAGCCCCGGTATCCTGCGGCCCCTTTCACCACACCGAGATTCTCCGAGTGCAAACCGGAGTCCTGCTAGTGAGCGCTGTTCAGACGTGAGCAGACCGCCCTCTCCAATCTACCGCCTTCCTCCTCCCCCTCCAGGACCCCCTCTCTCCAACAGTTTTGAAATTCCATTACTAACTTTCCTCTTGCCTTTTAAATACATTACACATTGCGTTACGTATTTGTGGTTGAGATAATCACACAGGCCCATTTGTTTCAAATTAAATCAGTTTAAGCTACAAACTCTCCGAGTGTCCTGGTGGAGGCCTGCTCAGCGCACAGGATGGGCAGCGCCTGGAGCCAAGCAATTAGGAACTAATTTGTCGGAATCATAACCTGCTCGCGACTTTTGAGCACACTCTGTCCGAGCTCCTATAGAGAGATAAAGCACAGATTCCTGGAAGTTCAACAGAACCCAGTAGCAAGGGGTAGGGTAGGGTGCATGGGACCACTTCTAAATTACATCCAGACCCAGCGGCCTTCCTGTGTGTTCCGTGTGGGGTCCTGTGTGACCCTGCTCCCAAACCAACTGCAGGTTTGGGGACAATTAAAGAGAGAAGAGAGGCCCCAAGGTACCCTTCTTTCCAAGGCACGGAATGAAGGCAAGAGGGCGTGCTTGGCTGGCATCCGGGACGGGACGGGGCCTGCACACGCTCGGCCCAGCTACGCCAGACCCACACGGGAAAGGGGTGCTTACACGTTCCATATCCATCCATGCAGTTTTCTGGAATGCCGAGGGCTGCTCGAGTCTGCCACGAGAAGGTCAGATTTTAACACGAGGCTTCGTGCCGGCACAGCGGGTCTGACTCGTGCTCACAGCACGCGGCTCGGATTGGCCATGACTGCGGCCCCATGCGGCACCGTAAATGTACCGAAGACCTTTTGTGTGCTCATCAGTTTTTGTTAGTGTTTGTGTGTCTAACGCGTGGTCTGAAAAAACTCTTCTTCCAGGGTGGCCCCGAGATGCCGTGAGGTTGGAATTCTGGTTCAAGTTATGTTGATTTCTAGGTTTTAAAATATTCTATTGTAAATACTTCTTGATGTCAATGTTTACAAATAAGCAACAAGTAAGCACATTCACCCGAATGTGTGAAACGAGTGCACTTGGCTTGGCGGCCACCTGCCCTGGGTCACCTGCCCTGGGTCACCTGCCCTGGACCCAGCCCGTGACCCGGACACGATGAGCAGGCGGCCTGCCCGCTGCCCTGGCATCGCCAGAAAGGAAAGCGACGCAGCGTCACCCGCCCACCGCGCCAGTGTTTCCCAGGGGTGTTCAAGGCCTGACGTGTCTCTCTGACCCTACAAAGCAGCCCTGATGAAAGACATTTAACTCGGCGCGCTTCTGAGATGAGAGACACGCGTGGAGGAAAACGCCGCTGCTGTTGTGGCAGTGGCCGCAGAGGGAAACACGTTTGTCCGCCACCGTTCGCCCTGTGCCAGGCCTCTCGGTGTCACCCACAGCTTGCGCTCTCCCTGGGTCCTCCTCCCTGCGCACACCCCACACGACCGCTTTCGTCTGCCCAAGTCAACGAAAGCCGTGTGGGGAGAGCATTCCAGTCGGGCAGGACAGCTACTCAGAAACCTGTGATTTATCCGGCAGTAACCGCGCTAATTGCGGTGGGACAGACAGGGGTGGTTCGTGGCTCAGGGGACTCATCTGACCAAGGCCAGTGGCCACCCAGCCAACGATTTCCTTGGACTTGGGCTGCTCAGATGAGGGCTTTTTCTTTCTAAATTAGTTCTATGTCTGTACTCAATTCAGAAATGAAACCTAGAGGATCAATTATACAAATTAAAATCAAAACTTTTGCTTAGGAAAAGAAAATACCTGAAGTCTAGTAAAAAGACAAATATTAAATTGGGAAAAATTATTTGCAATTTAAACTATAGACAAAGGTTTTCAATGTCCTCAATAGATGAAGCTTCTAAAAAACAGAAGAAAATCTGAACTACTGTACAGATAACCAGGCCAGAGGTATGAATACATGGCTCACAAAGAAAGCTATGTAAGTTATCCTTCACCACAGGGAAAGATTTTTTAAACTTACTCATGATGAAATACATGCAAATTAAAACTATAGGGAGTTGCCATTTCTTATCTACCAGAATGACAAGGAAGAAAAAGTTACATGAACGATTTTACTAGTGAAGCTGTGTACAAATAGTCATCCCTATTTAACAAAATGCAACATGGTCCACCCCCTAAGGAAAAGAACCTGGCAAATGTAGCCGAGTTCCGCATGTGTTTACTCTCTGACTCACCCATCCTACTTCTGAGAATCACTCCCCCCCCCCTCACGGAGACGTATGAAAGAACATACTGTTAGGGCAGGTCGGTGCAGTACGAGATGTGCTAGCAAAGGGTTGGGAACCATTCAAATGTCTATCAGTAAAAGCTGGTTAAACATCATTCCCTTCATTTGGCGGAATGCCATAAAGCTATAGAACAGACACACACACACATATACAGACGTGTATTTTTGTAGAGCGAAATACGGAAATGCCTTTCAAAATATTAAAGAAGAGGAGACAACTCACTGTTTGAGGTCCGTATTTCCACTACACTGAAATCAGACAAAGACACCCTAAGAAAACCGCATATCAATATAGACAAAGACAAAAACTTTAGTGGGCCAACCCAACCACATACTGCACCATGATCAAGAGGGATTTATCCCAGGAATGCAAGGGTGGTAAAACATCCAAAAGTCAGTTAACATACTGGCCAGTGTGGCACAGTTGGTTGGAGCATCATCTTGTAAACTGAAAGGTTGTGGGTTCGATTTCCAGTCAGGGTGCATGCCTGGGTTGTGGGATCTGACCCCAAGGTACTAGAGGCGGACCATCAACGTTTCTCTCTCTCTCTTCCCCCTTCCCCCTCTCTCAAAGATCAATAAGCATGTCCTTGTATGAAAATATTTTAAAAATCAGCTAATGTAATACACCATATGAACAGAATAGAAATTTTAAAAAACACGTTATCATCTCCATAGACATAGAAAAGCATTTGACAAAGTCCAGCATTGCTCCAGTTAAAAACCACACAGCGCTCAGGGGAATCTACGAAAAGCCTGCCGCTGGCACCGCCCTGCGTAGCGAAGCAGTGAAATGTTTTCCCCAAGCTCAGAGACAAGACGAGGGCGTCCGTTCTCATCGTTTCTATTGGACGCGGTGCTAGAGATGCCAGAGACGGCGGCCAGGACCGGGCAGAGGCGGCGTGCCGAGGGGAAAGGCGCCCGGACTGTGAAGAAATGAACAGAATGACCTCCAGGCCAGATGGCATGATCTTGTGTTGTACATGGAAAAGCCTAAGGAATCTATTAAAAACCTATTTCATCTAATCACTGAGCTCAATGAGGTTGCAGAATACAAAATCAATACACAAAGTTAAGGGACAAAACCAGTTGAAATTATTGCCACTAAAGGAGGGAGGAGACAAGGTTTCTTTTACTTCACAGATTAGACTTTGATGATCTGAAAATATTTGACATATTTATAAGGATAAAATTTGATATAAAAATATAACCCTTAGATTGACAAAGACGCCAGGCGAGTGGGTCAAAGGACACAACAAGGATAAAGCCAATGAGAACTGAGTAGAAGCTCGTGTGAGAAGATGCTCTGCTGGGACCTAGGTTTGGCTGCTCCAGCAGAGACGGCTGCTCAGCCAGCGGAAGTCGGCCGACTCACAACAGCAGAGGGGTGAGCGGGAGCTACACTAACCTCCCCCCAGGACCGATCTGGAGTCCCAACTAAGTTGTAGAGAAAGCATCCTGAACAACCCACTGAGCACGAGCTGGAGAGAAGCCTTATAACCACAGACAGACAGATGAAGCCACTTCTCCAGGACATGACCGGTAGGGAGTGCGGAGGAGGCAGGTTGGGCTCCTCCAGATGACAGCCGAGGTCCAGGAGGGGTGTTTCAGTGGCCAGGCACTCCCCTGCAGAAGTGTGGGGTCTAAACCCCAAGCTGGGCTCCCCAGCCTAGGGCACCAGAGCTGGAAGGGAACTCAGGTAACACCCAGCTGTGACTATCAGCAGGGGCTCTGCCTGCCAGGGAGTTTCAGCTGGAGATGCAAACAGCCTCTTAAAGGGCCAACACACAAAATTCCATTTGCAGACACTGACTCTGGGCTCTGGCAGAGGGAGGGAAGGCAGAGTGGACTAGAGATGTGTGAAGAGAGTCTGGGGTTGGTGGCTCTGGGGAGAGAATTGAGGGAACAGCCACAAGGGTCCCTGTGCTGAGTCATCCCTCATACTGCAGGAGCCATCTTTCCCGGGCAGAGCCATCCCCTCCAAGTGGCGTCAGCCTGAAGGAAGTAACAGCCCCACCCAGAGGATTACTCTTCCTCGCCCTCTGGGGTTTAAGCCAAGCTGTTGATTACAGCTCAAGGCTATAGCAGCGATTAGTTTAACGACTAAGGCAGAAAACAGAAACAAGCAGTCAAACTGGGAAGACAGAGAAACATCACAATTGAAAGAACGCAAGTATTCTCCAGAAGGAGAACTAGATGAAACGCAGGCAAGCGATTTAACAGAGAGTTTAGGGTAATGACTATAAAAAATACACAACAGCGTGAAAAAGACAAGTCAGAAGTAAATAATGCAATATCTGAAATAAACGATACACTGGAAGGAATAAACAATAGTCAGATGAAGCAGAGGATTGCATCACTGATATATAAGACAAGGTAAAAAAACAGAAAGAAAAGAAAAAATCTATAAAATGAGCAGAGCGTAAGAAACATTTTGGACAATATGAAGTGTTACTACATCCATGTCATGGGAATACAGGAAAGACAAGAGAAAGAGCAAGGGATTGAGAACTCTTTGAAGAAACAGTGACAAAAGTCTTCCTTAATCTGGGGAAGGAAAAAGACATATAAGTCCAGCAAGCTCAGACCGTCCCAAACAAGTAGGACCCAAAGAGACCTGTACTGAGGCGCATCATAATTAAAATGACAAGGCATAAAGACAAGGAGAGAATCCTAAAAGCTGCTAGAGAAAAGCAGGTACTTACCTACAAGGAGGCACCAATTACACTGCCATAATTTCTCAGTAGAAACATTTCAGGCCAGAAAGGAGTAGCGTGAGATAGTCAAGATGATGAAAAGCAAGGACCTACAACAAAAGCTATTTTACCCAGCAAGGCTATTGTTTAAAATCGAAGGAGAAATAAGGAGCTTCCCAGACAAGAAAAAGCTAAAGAAGTTTGTTAACACCAAGCCAGTACTGCAATAAACGTTAATGAGCTTGCTTTAAGAGGAAAAAAGAAGAAGAGAAAGAGAAAGAAAAATAAACAGAGGAAAATAGCCTAACAATAAAACTGCACTAAATACATATCTATCAATAATCACCTTAAAATTAAGTGACTTAAAGGCTCCAACCAAAAGACATGGGGTAGCTGAATGGAAAAGAAAACAGGACCCATATATATGCTGCCTCCAACAGACCCACCTTAGACTAAAAAATACACACAGACTAAAAGTAAAGGGATGGAAAAAGACATTTAATGCAAATGGAAAGGAAAAAAGGTGGGTTAGCAATACTTATATCTGACAAAATAGACTTTAAAACCAAGACTATAGTAAGAGACAAAGAAGGACACCACATAATGATAAAGGGGTCAATCCACAGAGAGGACATGACCCTAGTAAATATTTATGTGTCCAATATAGGAAGACCTACACACATAAAGCAAATCCTGATGGACACAAGGGAGAGATCTACAGAAATACAGTCATAGTCGGGGGTTTTAACACCCTTTTGACTTCAACAACTAGATCTTCTAGACAGAAAAAGCAACAAGGAGACAGAGGCCTTAAATGACACACTAGACCAAATGGATTTAAATGATGTCTTCAGAGCATTTCACCCCAAAGCAGCAGAATGTACAGACTTTTCAAGTGCACATGGAACGTTTTCTAGGATAGACCACATGTTAGGACACAAAACAAATCTCAGTAAATTTAGGAGGATTGAAATGATATCAAGCATCTTCTCTGATCACCGTGCTTTGAATTAGAGATCAATCATGGGAAGAACACTGGAAAACATGCAAAGATGAGGCGCTAAAATAGCATGTTATTAAACAATGGATAGGTCAACAGCAAGGTAAAGGAAAAAAATCAAAAGATGCCTTAAAATACATGAAAACAAGGACACAACAATCCAAAATCTGTGGGACATGGGGAAAGCAGTCCTAAGAGGAAAATTCATAGCATTACAGGCCTGTCTCAGAAAACAAGAAAAAGCTCAAATAAACAATCTAAGTTTACACTTAAAGGGACTTGAAAAAGAACGGCGAAGTCCAAAGTGAGTAGAAGAAAGGAAATAATAAAGATCAGATCAGAAATAAACAAAACTGAGTCTAAAAATTTATATAAAAGATCAAGAATCCAATGGCTGGTTCTTTGAAAAGATAAAATAGATTGGCAAACTTAACAAGACTCATCAAGAGAAAAAGGGAGAGGACCCAAATAAGTAAAGCCAGAAATGAAAGAGGAGAAATAACAACCAACACCAAAGAAATAGAAAGGATCGTAAGGAAATATTATGAACAACTATATGCCAACAAGCTGGACAACCTGGATGAAATGGATAAATTCCTAGAAATGTATAGTCTTCCAAAAATAAATGGGGAAGAATCAGAAAATCTGAATAAGCAGATTATACCTAGTGAAAATTAGGCAGTAATAAAAAAAAACTCCCAAGAAACAAAAGTGCTGGACTGGATGGCTTCACAGGTGAATTTTACCAGACATTCTGAGAACTAACAACTTCCCTTTTCAAACAATTCAAAAAATTCAAGAGGAGGGAAGGCTCCCAAGCTCATTTTATGAGGCCACATTATTCTCATTCCAAACCCAGATAAAAACACTACAAAGAAAGAAAATCATAGGTCAACATTGCTGATGAATATAGATGCCAAAATCCTCAACAAAACATTACCACACTGAATATGGCAATACAACAAAAAGATCACACACCATGATCAAGTGGGATTTATCCAGGGAATGCAAGTTGGTACAATATTTGCAAATCAATAATGTGATTTAACTTAGGGCCAAGATGGAGGCGTAGGTAGATACACTGTGCTTCCTCACATGACCAAAAGGACAGCAAATATTTAAAAACAAAAAACAACCAGAACTGCCAGAAAATTGAACTGTATGGAAGTTCCACAACCAAGGATTTAAAGAAGAAACATTCATCCAGACCGGATGGAGGGGTGGAGATGGCAGCGGGGGTGGAGAGAACTTGTGGCATGGCTGAGGCTGGCAAACTGGGTGGTCCCACGTTTGTGTGGAGTAAACCAGGAGGAACAACTGGGGAGTGAGACAGACCACACAACCCAGGGTCCCAGTGCAAGGAAATAAAGTCTCAAACCTCTGACTGAAAACACCTGTGGGGGTTGAGGCAGTGGGAGAAACTCCCCGACTCACAGGAGAGTTCGTTGGAGAGACCCACAGGGTCCTAGAACATATACAAACCCTCCCACCTGGGAAGCAGCACCAGAAGGGCCCAGTTTGCTTGTGGGAAATGGGACTGAAAACTGGTGGAGAGCAGAGCAAGCAGCACTGTTTCCTCTTGGACGCCCCCCCCCCACCACTGACAGTGTCACAAAGTAGCCACGTGGGTTGCCCTGCCCTAGCAAATACCTAAGGCTCCACCCCTTACTGTGTAACAGGTGCACCAAAACAAAAAAAAATGGCCCAAATGAAAGAACAGATCATAGCTCCAGAAAAAATACAACTAAGTGACAAAGAGATAGCCAACCTTTCAGATGCACAGTTCAAAAGCACTGGTAATAAGGATGCTCACAGAAATGGTGAGTATGGTCACAAAACAGAAGAAAAAATGAAGGCTATGAAAAGTGAATTAAAAGAAAATGCACAGGGAACCAACAGTGAAGGGAAGGAAACAGGGACTCAAATCAACAATTTGGAGCAGAGAGTTACCTACCAAGGAGTTCCCATAACACTTATCAGCTGATTTCTCAAAAGAAACCTTGCAGGCAAGAAGGGGCTGGAAGAAGTATTTGAAGACATGAAAGGCAAGGACCTACATCCAAGATTGCTCTACCCAGCAAAGCTATCATTTAGAATGGAAGGGCAGATAAAGTGCTTCCCAGATAAGGTCAAGTTGAAGGAGTTCATCATCACCCAGCCCTTATTATATGAAATGTGAAAGGGACTTATCTAAGGAAAAAAAGACCAAAAATACAAATGGTAAAATGAAAACAAACTCACAACTATCAACAAACAAACCTAAAAAAACAAAAATGAACTAAGCGAACAACCAGAACAGGAACGGATTCACAGAAATGGAGGTCACATGGAGGGTTATCAGCAGGGAAGGGGAGGGGGAGAATGGGGGTAACGGTACAGGGAATAAGCAGCATAAATGGCAGGTAGAAAATAGACAGGGGGAGGTTAAAAACAGTATAGGAAATGGAGAAGCCAAAGAACTTACATGTACAACCCATGGACATGAACTAAGACGGGAGAGTGTGGGTGGGAGGGGGGATACAGGGTGGAGCGGAATAAAGGGGAGAAAAAATGAGAGAACTGTTGATCGTTTTTATCTTTTCAAAGAACCAGCCCTTGGATTCATTGATCTTTCATATAAATTTTTAGACCCAGTTTTGTTTATTTCTGATCTGATAGCATAATCAATGAAATATATTAAAAATAAGAAAATAAAACGCCCATTTACCCAAAGCAATCTATAGATTTGATGCAATTCCTATCAAGATTCCAATGACATATGTCACAAAATTAGAACAACTATTTACAAGGAACCACAAGTGGCCCCGCATAGCAACAGGGATCCTGAGAAAGAACGATGCTGGAGGAATCATGCTACCTAATTACACCACCTACACTACAAGGACATAGTAATCAAAACGGTGTGATTCTAGCATAAAAACAGACACACAGTCAATGGCACAGGACAGACAGCCCAGAAAGAAACCCACACCTTAAAAGTCAATTAATATTTGTCTATACATTAATTGAGGAAGCAAGCACATACAGTGAGCTAAAGATGGTTTATTCAATAAATGGTGTTGGGAAAATTGGACAGCCATGTGCAGAAAATGAAAGTAAATCACCTTCTCACACCAAACACAAGTGTAAATTCAAAATGGATCAAAGACTTACATGTTAGATTCAAAACTATAGAAATCCTAGAAGAAAACATAGGCACCAAAATCTCAGACAGAGCTCACAGAAATATTTTAACAGAAATATTTTAACAGATATATCTCCTCAGGCAAGGGAAGCAAAAGGAAAAATAAACAAATGGGACTGCGTCAAGCTGAAAAGTTTTTGCATGGCAAAGAAAATCATCAATGAAATAAAAATAAAACCCACAGAATGGGACAACGTACTCGCTGTTACAACTGATAAGGGCTTAGAATCCAAAATTTATAAAGAACTTACAAAACTCAAAACCAAAAAAAGCAACCCAATTAAAAAATGGGCAAAGGACCTGAATAGACACTTCCCCAAAGAAGACATACGGATGGCCAATAGACATATGAAAAGAGGCTCAATGTTACTAATCATCAGAGAAACGCAAATGAAAACCACAATGCGATACCATCTCACACCTGTCAGAATGGCTATCATCAATAAATCAACAAACAGCAAGTGCTGGCGAGGACGTGGAGAGAGGGGACCCTCGTGCACTGGTGGTGGGAATGCAGCCTGGGGCAGCCACTGTGGAAAGCCGAGTGGAGATGCCTCTAAAAATTAAAAATGGATTTGCCTTTTGACCCAGTGATCCCATTTCTGAAAATATATTCAAAGGAACCCAAAACACCGATTAGAAAGAACATAAGCACCCCTATGTTCATTGCAACGTTATTTACAATCGCCAAGACGTGGAAGCAGCCCGAGTGTCCATCAGCAGATGAGTGGATAGAACATCCAGGGGACATTTACACAATGGACTCTACTAGGTCATGAAAAAGAATAAAATTTTACCCTTTAAGACAGTACGGATGGACCTGGAGAACATCATACTGAGTGAAATAAGCCAGGCAGAGAAAGACAAATGTCACACGATCTCACTCCTGTGTGGACTCTAATGAGCAAACTGAACTGACGAACCAAACAGAGGCAGGTTCATGGATAGCGAGCAGGGGACAGCTAGTGGGGGGGGCGCAGGGACGGAGGGAAAAGGAGAAGAGACTCGCGGACATGGACAGCAGTGTGGGGGGAGGGGGTATAAGGGGACTAAATGGTAATGAAAATACATATAAATGTTAAATAAATAAATATTGAAAAAAGATACCTCCTGAAAATGGAAAATAAATGGAAACAAACCAAACTATGCACCAAGTTGATGGCATGACTCCACGTAGAAAAATTATTTCACGTGACATTAATATGTAATAGTTTCTTTTTTCTCTAACTCACCATAACGTGCATTCATTTACTTATTTTTGAATTCCAATGATGTTCAGATTATTTTGTCTGAGTCTCAGGTGCACAGCAGGTAGACAATCACAGACTGGTACCCTTGCCGTGTCCACCTGGCACTGTGCACAGTGACCACTCGGTCGCTGGCCATCTTCCTTGGGCGGTGCCTCACATCCCTGGGACAGCCGTGTGACTGTCAGGGGACCCTGGGCTACACTGAGGGCCAGGTCGCCTTCTGCGACTTCAGCAGTGACACCGCCCCTCCACCTCAGGTGCAGGGCAGGCACGGCCCTCGACGCCCGCTTTGTGCGGCCCCTTCCCTGTTGTGGCAACGAACTTGGCTCCAGCAACAGGGTGGTGGGCGGCAGGGTCCACGTTGCCTCTAGGAGTACGAGTCCCCAGACCACAGTTCCCAGTGACAGGAAGAGAGGCCCTCAGCTGCTGGACCCCCAGAGTCATCCCCCAACACGTGGAGAATCTCCTGACCTCCAGTGTCCAACCAGACCCGTGAAGAGGGGCAGGGCCCAGGGAGCCCTGCCCTGTCCTGCACCACCCAGTAAGTCCGCTGCACCCAGCCCAAAGGAAACGTAGAAATAGAAGTAAAACTCCTGCGGCACACCCGCTCGCAATCTCTGCTCCAGGTCCAACCGCCGACATGCAGAAACCACAGCAGACAAATGAACTTACTCCACAAATACTGGGGTGGGGGGAGGGGTACAGCCAGCAACACGCAGGACGAAACTTTACGAGAAGAGTGATTTTGAAAGCGAGGCAGTCAGAAAAACACTGGATTAAAAGAGATCTGAGAGACACCGACCAATGGTAATTTGTGGAATTTAACTTAAATCCTGATTGTAACAACCTGAAGGAAAATATTTATAAGATAACTGGAGAACTGGGCCGGATATGAAAGAATTATTAATAATCTTTTAAACTGTGATCCTTTCTGTTTTAGAAGAAAATCCTATCTTTTAGCGATAGGCACCAAGATATTTTATTGAAAGATAGGTCTACCATAAAATTCGACTTTGTAAGTGTTGCAGATGAAGTCGTGGGAGTTTATTACACTCTTCATTCTGCTTTGGAATATTTTTACTACTAAAAAGTAAAGGTGGCAGGAGGCAAACTTAACCGAAAGGGTCAGGGCCTCTGACTCTTAAAAACTCATAATTGAAAACGTTACCAGAGAGAGTGGGAGGCCCGGGAGAGAGAGGCCGCCTGCTCGGCCCTCCCGCCCCGGTGCAGAGCATGGCCCCAACCGCAGGGCCGCTGGGGGGCGAGGAGAGATGGAAGGTGTGTCGCAGATTCCGAGGGCTGAGTGCCGCACAGTGGGCGTCAGGAGGCGGCTCTCTTTGTCCTGTGGCTGAGTTCAGACTCAGGGCCACCTCCCTCCTCTGCACTTGGGTGTTTTCTGCCCCTGCCCAGGGCCCCGGCATCATGAGGACACATCCAGACCCCCAACCTCGGCCCTCCACTGACATCCAGACCACCCACCCGCTCCCATGGCAACTCACGTCTGGGGGAAATATTTATGGGGAGGGACCTGCTCTCAGGGGGAAAAAAAAAACCAACAAAACACCAGCGGTTGGACCGAGACCACTTTCCCCATCCCGGGTTTGAAGCACCGCACCCTGTGCAAAGGGCGTTCGCGGAGCCGGGACTGTCTGGCGGGGAGGACGTCGGCAAGTCCCACCGAATCATGACATCCCATCACAGGCCAACCTGGGTCTGCTGCAGAGACCCGCCCTTGCTGGGATCCTCGGAAAAGAATGAATCACTAATGGAACCAACGCCTATGGGCTTGGACGTTGCAGCTGCCAAAGTGATAATTACAATTAATGTGCTTGCCACACACACCATCCACAGAACCCGGTAACTGATGTCATCGGCTGGCTTTCTGGCAGCGGTTTTAATTGAGAATTAGTATAATTAGCCACGATCACAATTAAACTTGGGATCCCTGTGGCCCCTGTAGACAAGATTTCTGTCTCCACCTACACACGCCTCTACAGTGACTTCATGTCAAGCATGATTTACACCCATTTCAGAGATTATGGAAGAACTTCTCAGTGTCTGCACACCCAGCAGCTGGTCGGAACACCCAGACAGGTGTCCTGAATCCGCCATGAGACCCAGGGACTTTCCTCTCAGCATCTGTGAGCTGGGATTTTGAAACGCGTGAGAGACAAACCTCTAAAGAGCAAAGCCATGTTGGCGGAGTAAATCGGTCAAAGACGTGGCCCTGTGCAGGGCCTCCGAGAACAACTCCAGGCTTTCGTGCTGGGCCCTGGTTTCTGTTCCACGAGAAGCGTCCTTCTGTCCCCGAGTTAGATTCTCCACGGTGGTGTTCTGGGTGACATAGCTGCACGTCAGATGAACTGTCTCCTGTGAAAACAAACCAGAAATAGATCACAGATCCAAATGTCAGGGCTAAAATCACAAACTTTCTGGGAGAAAATACAGGAGAAAAACCCTCACGGTAATGGGTCAGGCAAAGTTTTCTGGAATAAGTAAAAAAATGCATGGGTCAGAGAAGAAAATCTCGCTGCATTGGACTTCATCAAAATATAAATTATCTGCTTTTTAAAACATGCCTTTGAGAAAATGAAATGATAAGCCACAGACTGGGGGGAAAAATCTATGTACTCAGCCCATAATGAGAAAAACTGGGCGTTGGAAAACTAGGGAAAAGAACGGACGTTTTGCCAGTGAGGACGTACCCACCGCAAACAAACACCGTAAGAGATGCTTCACGTCTACTGGGTGCGCAATGCAAATTCCAACCACGCATCTACTGGAAGAGCCAAATCGCATTGAAGAGAAGGATACCGCCAAGTTCTGGTGAGGGTGCAGCGCATCCAGGGATCTCGGGTCTCGTTGGCGAGAATGCCAGAACCAGGCAGCCCCTTTGGACAACAGTTCGGCAGTTTCTGACAAAGTCCAACGTGGATTTCGGCTCAGATCCTGCTCCAAGAGAAACGCACGCATTCTGCTGAAAGGCCCGTGTGCCGACGCCCTCAGCGAAGGCCTGTCCGGGGCTTTTCACCCGTTCCTTGGTGAGACCTCCAGATGGGAAACACCCAAAGCCCCCGAGCGGTGAGCGGAGAGACGCCCAGGGGTGCTTCCCCGAGTCAGGGATGAGCTCCTGAGATGTGCAACAAGCTGAACGGATCTTCCAGCAGAACGGTTCTGCTGAGAGAAGGAAGCCAGAGGCAAGAGGCTCTGTGCACACGGTGTGAGTCCACTTGGAAGAGACCCTGGAAAAGGCAAACCTGCAGGCACAGAAATCAGACCGGCGGCTGCCAGGAGTCGGGTCGGGAGGAAATGGTCTATCCCCTGGCGGGAGGGACTTGGAGCCGGAGACCATTACTCCGTCTTCGTGCGGGGATGGTCACACAACTGTGTGTGTTTGCAGACTGCACTGAGCCGTCCACTCACAAGAGTAAATAATAACATATGTCCATTGTACCTCCATAAATCTACCCCCCAAAGTGGTTTCTGGGCATCAGTGGCAGGTCCTACGTCAGTAGGGTGCTACAGGGAAGCCAATTAAACAGACTCTTGATCTTGTGGTTTTAGTAGGACAGGGGTAACGTGTCAAAGATAGTGACCACCGCCACCAAGCCAGACAGCCTGAGTGGCAAGTGATGGAGTATTCATGTTGTGGGGCCGCAGTAACAAGTTATCCCAACCCTGAGGGCTTGACATCAGTAGACACCTGCTCTCTTACAGCTACAGGGATGGGAAGTTCAATGTCAGCCTCCCCAGGCCAAGCGGGAAGTGCAAGGGGTGCGCCCTTTGAGGCTCTGGAGAGAGCCCATCCCGCCATCCCTGCCTCGCCTTCACAGCGTCCCCTCCTCCTCTTCCCCGTGTGTGGCCGACCTCTCTCCCAGAAAGACGCCTGATGGATTGGGGACCCACCTGGACACCCCCTGTGGAGATCCCACACACAAGTGCATCTGCAAAGATCCCTTTTCCTTGTGAAGTAACATGGACCAGTCCCTGTGTGGGGGGGGTGGGGAGGTTGGCATCTTTGGGTGGCCACTGTTCCGCTGACCACAGTCGTTGAGGGGGCCTTACTGTGGGTGGGCATGGTTAGGGAGGGCGCATGAAGGGCATCCAGTCTGGCTCTGAGGAAGGACTGGGTTTCCATGGAGACTGAGTTATGGACCGGAGGACATGGTGTTGGCAGGACCAGGGCAGGGTTCCCTTCAGCAGTATCTGGGATTACACGGACCTCGTGAATCTGGACAGGGTCAAAGGCGGGGGGAGAGATGAAATGGGGCCTAAGCCCACCATACAGAAGGCCCTGAATTCTGCGATGAAGAGGAGCACGGCGGGCCTCAAGGTGTCCCTGAGGGAGAGAAGCAGGGGGCGGCCTGTGGACGTGCTGCCTTGGGTAGGTCCCCCAGGCGCCAATGACTCCGAGGGTGGGTCAGAAGGGAAGGGAGTGAGGGGCAGGACGTCAGCTCTGAACCCCACTGCTCCTGGGCCATGAGGAGGGGGAGCGGGGCTGGAGGGGCGGCCGCGGGCGTGGAAACAAGGGGTGCAGTCAGGAACAGGGCTGTGTGGTGGGGGAGTGACCCCCGTGGCCACGCAGAGCCCAGCAGTGAGGACTCAGGCACACAGCGTACCTCTACTGTCCCTCTCCTGAAGTTCTTCAAATGCCATCTGCGCGCGTGGGTTTCCTATGGGAAGTCCATTGGGACAGGGGACACCGCGTGCCAGCAGGGGATTGATACACAATCTCTTGCCCACCGTTGCCGGCCCTCCTTGCCCCCTCATGGGCGTGGGATGCTAAGGTGTGAGCGCTCGTGTCTCGCACACCCAAGTGCAGGAGGGCTCAGTGAGATGCGGCCCAGGGCAACCAGCCGAGTCCCCTCTGGAACCGAGTGGGCAAGGCACCAGCAACCACCCTTCTGTGCACACACGGCTCAAAAGCAGGACAGAGGTGGCGCCGCTTAGCGGGCAGCCCAGGGGCCCTGGCGTGCCCACGCATCCATCTTCTCGACGCTTTGTGCTGGAAATGATGATGAAGAAGGAAAGAGAAAGGCAGGTGGCCCTCAGTTCGGTCTCCTGTCCTGTCCCACATCTTTCTCTGCAAGTCCCCTGGGGTCCTTTCCTCATCAGTGAGCCAGAGGCAGCGAGGGTCGTCGCTAGGAGAACTCGTGCCCACCAAAAAGTTGAGCTGATGGCTAAATGAATGAAAGCAGATGAGTTTCGTCAGCTTTGATTCTTCCGATGAGAATGAAACGTGAACACGTGTGAACTATGAAATGTGAACTGCAAATCTGGTGAACCCACAAGCAAGTCAGATACTCTCATATTTGCATTCAGAACGGGCACAAAGTTGAGACGCCAACGGGAGAGTGCTGAAAACTGGTATTGCACACGGTAAAAATGAATGGCAGGGTTTCGTGTCCAATCTTCTCTATCGAGAAAGACAGTAAGTAGCGGATGACAAACACCGTGACAAGTTGCAAGAGAGTCCATGGGAAGAAGGAAAAGCTTCAGAGTCTGGAAAGCTACGAGCTCCGCGTTTTGAGCGAAGGGCCCTGCGTTCTCATTTCGCACCGGGCTCCTTAAACTGCATCCCAGCCCAGGTCAGGAGCAGACACGACGCGGGGAGAGCTGACAGGATTCTGTGGCTCAGTGCAACAACCAACTCAGCGGTGCAGCTCAGCTTCCCCAGAGCACCTCGCGTGGGAACCTGGGTGACCTGCGAGCCCCGTCGCTGCTCGGCAGGAAAACACGGGGTAGAAGCAGTTTTGCCGAGCTCACCTCCGAAACTCTTCCACTTTGGTCGCGTAGGTCTTTAGGAGCCTCTTTCTGCCCATCCCAGCTTTCAAAGACCACGGGCTGCATGGGCCCTGACTTTCTCCAAATAAAATAATACTGGAATTGTAATGCACTTGGGGGAGGGGCTTATACCTTTTTTAAAAAGCCTCTGTAGGGAATCTTTTCATAAGGTGCAAGTTATTTGCAACATGGGTCTTCCATGATCAGTTCCTTACAGGCACGGATGTCAACTTCCTGCTAATCTTGTGGTCCCAGCAAGATGACCCTCCTTGATTCCTTGTCCGCTAGATGGATCAGACTCTTGCGTCAGCCTCTAAGCGTAGTCTCCAAATGTCCAGGCGCCTACAACTCACTAATTAAAGCCTGTGTACTGTGTGCTGAAGTAGAAACAAGTTATTTCCATGAGACTGTTAGCGTTGGCTCCGAATACTGAGGACCCATTATGCTGCGTGGCTTTCCGTGTGTGGCCTTTGTGTCCGCCGCGCCTCCGCGGGGTGAGCACCCGTGACCCCTACTTTCCAGATGAGGAGACCAAGTTTCCGAGCGGCCCAGCCCCTTGCCCAAGTCCGTAGTCACAGAGCTGGTCGGAAACCCTGCTGCCAGTGTGCGGCCACCCCTGGGAAACCGGGAGGCCCGGTGCTGCCTCCGCCCCACTGGGAAGATGGGGGCTGAAGAGCCCTTCCTCTCTCGGGGTTTCTGATCATTTCTTGGCTCCCTGGGGACGAGCGTGGTTGCCTCCCCCCCCAGACATCCACACGCAGGTGTGGATGGAGGATGAACCTCCCCTGCAGGGAGCGTGGGCGCCTCGCTGGTGGGCTGGGTGGAAAGTGTGATGCGGCAGGTAGACTGGAGCCGGTTTCCTGGGTGTAGGACGCGCAGGCCGGGAAGGACCTGCCCGCAGTTCTCCTGGGTTGGTTTTGTCTGGACTCCGCTGGGGAGCTGGTGACTGCCTGCTGGGTGGGGACGAGAGCCCAGGCCCAGGTCTCAGGGCTGCCGTGCACGGGTGGTGTCAGGGTCTCCTCCCCTGGGAACAAGCTGAAGGCTGGGACAAAAGAAAATAGCTTTACCTTCTGGCTGAGAGCTGAGAAGAGCCGCCCCTCACATCAAAGGCGCGCAGGTCCGTCCGCCCCCAGTGGGCTGTGGCCATCCATCTGCCGCGTCGCCAGCCGGGCGGCCCAGCAGCCACATCTGGAAAACCTGTGCGGCTGCCCAGCTGCCGCGCTGGGAAACGCGTTCCGGCGGCCCAGCGACAGCAGGCGGCCGCTCCTCCCCTGTTCGCATCAAGGCTGTGAGTGATTTGAAAGCCACAGCTGCAAGTTTCTGGAAGTTAGTAGAAATATGTGCAGACAGGTATGTGCGACGTCCAACAACAGTTCCATAAACAGGGAGCTGGGGCAGTCCCAGGGGGCTCCTGGGACTCGTGAAACAATGGGGTGACCAGTCCGCATTCCCAGTGCTCGCACAGAGTAAGCGAATGCTTACTCTGAAAGGTGTTCCTATACAACGTCAAACACCAGAGGGGAGGTCTCATCGGCTCCTTACAGCCGTGCCCGGCTCCCACGGGGACGTGGCAGCAACCCTGTGGGGCAGCTGCGTGGGGACCACGGCAGGACTTCTCGAGCGGATGAGTGGAGACCGACACACCAGCCTGTGGGAATCTCACGGGCCATTCAGTTGAAACATTTGAGTTCCTTCGAGGTGAGGTGAGTGCTCGCTCTGGAAGGCAGGCGGTGTCCAACCTGTTCTCCTGGGCTGCACAGGAGGCGAATGCCAAGACCCTCTTCTTGGGGAGAGGGGTCTCGGCCCCCAGTCTCCCCAACCCCATTCACCCTGCAGAACTGGGCTTCCCCATCCCTGCCCCCTGGCCCCAGGGCTGCTCACCCCTCGGTCCGGACGGCCAGACCTCGGGACAGGGGTGCACAGGCATGTTGTGTACATTTTCCAGTGGCCACACTAAAAAAATAAAAGAAAAGGTGAAATAAACTTTGATGATATATTTTATTTTATCCAGCATATCCCAAATAGTATCCTTTGAATATATCAATATAAACATTATCAAGAAGCCCCGGCTGGTGTGGCTCAGTGGACTGAGCACCAGACTTCAAGGCAAAGGGTTGCCAGTTCAATTCCCAGTCGGGGCACATGCCTGGGTTGCAGGCCAGGTCCCTGGTTGGGGGCACACGAGGGGCAACCACGCATTTATGTTTCTGCCCCTCTCTTTCTCCCTCCCTCCCGCTCTCTCTGAAAATAAATACATATAATCTTTTAGAAAATTAAAACCATTATCAGGAAGATAAGTATAGCTTAGGGAATGTAGTCAATACCACTGTGATAACGATGGGGGTGCCGGTGGGGCCTGGGCACACCAGGGGACCGCTCTGTAAAGGGTGTGGCCATCTCACCACTGTGCTGTGCCCCTGGAACGCATGCAAAATTAGGCTGCAAGTAAACTGTAATTGAAATAAAAAAAACCAAACACATTTTAAAAATAAAGAGAAAATCCTATTGGAGAAGAACATTGAACATGTTTCATATCGTCAGTTTTAAACGTTCACTGAGCACCATCTATACTGGGATTCCTGACTCATTAGAATCAACAAATAAAAGGCAGATGCACATGTACTGACAAAAAGCGAGGCGGTTCCCCTCTTTCCTGCACTAAGTCTTTGGACTTGGGTGCGTGGGTCCTACTGAGCAGCCCGCCTCGCTCTGGCCCAGCACCGTGTGGGGCTCGGGGGCCCCTGTGCTGGGCAGTGTGGCTGGGCCCACTCTGCCCTCCAGCAGCCAGCGGGGGTGAGAGGGCGGGCAGGGCGAGGACCCCCGCAGGCCTGAGGGAGGCCCCGGGACAGGGAGTCTGTCCCCACGGTCCCCTTTGAAGTGCGTTTGTGGGCAGTAACTTCTGTGAGCAGCGTCTCGGCTCCCTCCTCTCAGGCTCACAGTGCCTGGACCCCGTACCCCTCCGTCCGGAGGGGGGGTTATTTTCTCAGCTGCGAATCCCGTTACCGGGCAGCAGATAGACAGGAATGTGGTATAAACACCCGAGCCGCCGTTGTGCTTTGATGGCTTTTCCAGCCTGGACAGCAGACCCCGCGCTGCCCGGCACCCCCAGCCCCCACTGGGGGACGTGCCCCCACACCTCGGGGGTGGTGGGCTCCGACTCGCTGCAGGGGAGGCCTCTCTCAGGGCCCATCCCTTGCTCTTTGCTTTGCTTTGGTACTCGGACGGTGTGGGTGGTGGTGGGTCAGGTGGTCGGGCTGGAGCAGGTGCAGAGGGGCGGGCCCTCCGGGCTCTTCAGCGAGGAGAAGGCGGGGGCGTAGCATGCACAGAGGTGTCAGACTTCTTTTGGGGGCATGTGATGCTTTGGGGGTTTTGTTTCACTTCTTGGCACACGCACACACAGCCCTTCCGCTCTACCTTTGGCTGCAGATGAGCAGGGAAGGCTCGAAAAGAAGAGACACCAGGTTGGCCTCTCTGTCCCGCCTTTGGTGTGTTTTCAGTGGAAGGGGTTGGCCCAGCCAGGAAAGGGGGGCACTGAGGTGGGCAGAGGAGCGGATTCCCCATTGTACAACACGTCTCTACTATACGGACGCGTCTGGGTGGCTGGTTGGTTTTAAGAGACAGCAGGCACAGGAGGAGCTCCGAAAACAGAGGAGAAGTTGCCCTTTTGGGGAGAAAGTGGGAGAAATGTACATCAATAAGGAAAACCGTCACTGGCCAGGGCCTGTCCCTCTCTGCAGCAGGAGGAAGATGTGACCGAGTCTCTGGACACTCAGCACCAGAGATGGCGACGCACCGGGATCCGCAGGGCCGCCTTCCCCTTGTTCACTGTGCCTCCCCGGGTGACGCCCCACGCACACCTGGCCTCCCTCCCCTGCCGCATCTTCCCCGTGTTCCGCTGCAGGTGCCAGTGAACGGGGTGGCTGGGGCCCCTGAAGGGAGTTACTCGGTTTTCCTGGGTCTCTCCCAAGCACACGGGAGCTGCACGTGTTATTAAACCTCTGTTCGTTTTTCTCCTGTTAATCCGTCTTTTATTCCGCAGGGAAGGTGTCTCAGCCCAGAACCTCCAACGGGTGAGGGAAAAGAATTTTCCCTCCCTTACAGGCTCCTGATTGCTGGTGTCCCTCGAACGCCATCTGCCTTCTCCCTGCATCTGGAGCAAGTTCGGGTTCAAGCGGAGAGCAGGGCCCCCGAGGGGTGTCAGCACCCCCACACCCGGGCACAGCCGCCACACGCGTACCTTGTGCTTGGCCAGAGAGCACGTTGTTGTGGGTCCCCGGATTCTGCGCTGCTGGGGCACAGGGGACACCAGGTATGAACAGGCAGCTGGGGACATGCATGCCGTGGTACCCCCTCTGCTCTCGGGCGGGCTCCTCTGTCCTACTGGACGCCACTTAGGAAGCACAGGGTCAAGGGTAAAATGGTTAAGATTCCCGGGAAGGGGACAGAGGAGCATGGGGCGGTGCGAAGGCGCTGGCCGCCTGCTCGTGGAAGACCGGCAGCATTTCTGTCCTGCGGTATCAGTTGGATGGATGGAGTGAAGTACTGGTCTGTCTGGAAAACATGGTCCCGGGGACCCAACAGGCCAGCTGGGCGCCCTCGGAGTGCTTCCTGCGAACTCCTGTCTGCCACGTATGTGGGGGTGATTCACAGGCATGAAACGACACCCTGTTACCTGAGGCAGCTAAAATGTGTTCAGGAAGTCACTATCTGGGCGGCCTGTGGGATCCCCAGAACTTTGGGCCCCTTCCGAGGGTGGGAGGGCACAGCCCCCACTCAGCACCTGGCCCAGTGGGAAAGCACCCAGTCCGCCTGCAGGCGGGGTCCAGCCCTGCCTTCGCTGTTCTGGACAGGGGGCTTCAGAGTGACAAGCAGACGTGATCCCAGGGAAGAAAGCTGGTTCAGGTCTCCTCTTCACTCCCTAAGTCCCAGTTGGGCCTTGCTGATTTCACTGTTGTCCCCATTGGAAACATCCTGCACACTTGACGCCGTAGCTCATGTGTCACCTACGGCCACCTGGAGCACCTCTCCCAACCGCCCCCACCGCCCAGCCACCCCCTACACAGAGTCAGGCGGCGCTGCCCTCCTCAGAAACACTCCTGCTCCCCGGGGATCCCTAGACTCTCCCCAAGTTCTTTGTCTCGGCATTCAAGGCACCCCACCGTCTGACCTCGACCCAGCTTTGTGTCCTCATTCTTCCCTTTTGAGCGAGAGAGTGGCAACGGCCGTCCTTGCCCCCTTTGGGCCTGCGCATCTTCCCTTCCTCCCCGATGTCCACTCACTTGCTCTACGGTGCGCGCTGCCGGGGGCCTGGTGCTCACCTATAAATCTTCCCACCCCACAAAAACATGTAAAATATATATGCGTGTCCGCCCTGCGGTCAACACCATATAATAAGTGGGGGGAGTGTTTGAGTTGAACGTTTCAGCACACAGAATTATATAAATAGCGGTCACTTCTTCCACTTCCCCAGAAAGTTACGACCCAAGCTGTTTTGTTTAAAGTTATCACGAAAGCAAGTTAAACAACTTCATTTTCTGCCTATTAAATCAGGGTAGAGTCGGATAACTCAAAAGCCCTGTTTCACAAGCTGATAAACAGGAACTGGCCAGCGGCCACTGGGGGTGCGGGGGAGGGGGTGGGGGTGGGCGTGGGCTGGCCCAGTGGGGGGCTGTGCCGGAGCCTGTCCCAGGAGCCCCGACCCTGTGTGTGCCTTCTGACCTGCCGCTCCGCTGTCAACCCCGCGGTCCCATTTGTGATGCCCATGCCATGGAAATCATCACGACACGGTGGCCCTCCTCTGCGGTGGTGTTTAAAACAGAAATCCAAATATCCAACGATAGACAGTGAGTCAGACAGTGGTATCTGTAAGTGCCAGGCAGCCAGTAAAAGTCATGTTTTAGGAAAAAATTCCACACCACGGCAAAATGCCCCTTCTTTAGTATTAAGCAAGAAGCACGTTGCAAAGTGCTGTGCATGGTGTGAGCTGAGTTTTGTACAGTCACGTACAGTCGGAAAAGAGGGTGTTACAGGGTGCACATCACAACGTTAACGTGATTCTTTCCGGGATCACAGTTACTTTCTGTCCTCCCCTTGGCTCACCTCCATGTTTGCCACCGTGAACGTGGACTCCTTCTAAAGTCATTGACCAGAAACACCACACCCCTATGCAGTCCCAGAGCTACGGGCAAAACGCGCTAGGTGTGAAACCCTGGTCTCAGGCTCGGGGATGCCGGCCCACGGTGACGCTGCTGCGGGAAGCGCGCTGAGCACGGAGAAGGGCCGCGGAGGAGCCAGGCCCTGCCTTTCCGCTCGGACAGCGCCGCGCCCGCCGAGGCGCAAGCACCTCACCAGCAAGCCCCACTCTGAGCTCCACCTGGGACGACCGATGTTTTCCACGGGCCCCGCCTGCCTTGGGCACAAGAGGCCCGTGGCCCTGCAAACCATGTGCGGCCGGTGGGCGCTGCTCTGGTGGGTGGCTGGACGGACGCGCGGAGGAGTGACGGGGGCGCCCCACGGGGCCGCGGAGGCAGAAGTGGGGCAACCGTTCTGTGACATCACTGGCTGTTCACTGCACCGTGCACACCTGCGGTATTTCGGCCATCTCGGCTCTCGCACGCAGGGCTCGGTCCCTGCTCGATGCGAGGGACGACTGCCCAAAACGGGTGTCGCCGTTTACTGAGCGCTTCCCGTGTGTCAGGTGCTGTCGGAAGCAGTTTACAGGCGTGAGGTTATCAATCCTCGTGGTCACCCTTTGAAGTAGGGGTGTCATCACCACCGGGGAACGAGACACAGAAACACACACGGCTTGTCTGGTGGTGCCCTGGGACCAGACGCCTGCTGCAGGCGTCTTTCTGGGAAGTGGGACACAAATGTTCACTGGTGACGAGCACACCAGACGCAAACACGTCTGTCCTGATTTTCCTTTTTCTCGGTACTGTCTGTGATTTTAAGGATTTTGATGAGTGTGCTGTGCTATCCCGTGTTACCAACTCACCATGTATTCACGCCTGTTGACAAGGTCACAGGCCATGTGGGTATNGGTGTGAGCTGAGTTTTGTACAGTCACGTACAGTCGGAAAAGAGGGTGTTACAGGGTGCACATCACAACGTTAACGTGATTCTTTCCGGGATCACAGTTACTTTCTGTCCTCCCCTTGGCTCACCTCCATGTTTGCCACCGTGAACGTGGACTCCTTCTAAAGTCATTGACCAGAAACACCACACCCCTGTGCAGTCCCAGAGCTACGGGCAAAACGCGCTAGGTGTGAAACCCTGGTCTCAGGCTCGGGGATGCCGGCCCACGGTGACGCTGCTGCGGGAAGCGCGTTGAGCACGGAGAAGGGCCGCGGAGGGGCCAGGCCCTGCCTTTCCGCTCGGACAGCGCCGCGCCCGCCGAGGCGCAAGCACCTCACCAGCAAGCCCCACTCTGAGCTCCACCTGGGACGACCGACGTTTTCCACGGGCCCCGCCTGCCTTGGGCACAAGAGGCCCGTGGCCCTGCAAACCATGTGCGGCCGGTGGGCGCTGCTCTGGTGGGTGGCTGGACGGACGTGCGGAGGAGTGACGGGGGCGCCCCACGGGGCCGCGGAGGCAGAAGTGGGGCGGCCGTTCTGTGACATCACTGGCTGTTCACTGCACCGTGCACACCTGCGGTATTTCGGCCATCTCGGCTCTCGCACACAGGACTCGGTCCCTGCGCGATGCGAGGGACGACTGCCCAAAACAGGTGTCGCCGTTTACTGAGCGCTTCCCGTGTGTCAGGTGCTGTTGGAAGCAGTTTACAGGCGTGAGGTTATCAATCCTCGTGGTCACCCTTTGAAGTAGGGGTGTCATCGCCACCGGGGAATGAGACACGGAAACACACACGGCTTGTCTGGTGGTGCCCTGGGACCAGACGCCTGCTGCAGGTGTCTTTCTGGGAAGTGGGACACAAATGTTCACTGGTGACGAGCACACCAGACGCAAACACGTCTGTCCCGATTTTCCTTTTTCTCGGTACTGTCTGTGATTTTAAGGATTTTGATGAGTGTGCTGTGCTATCCCGTGTTACCAACTCACCATGTATTCACGCCTGTTAACAAGGTCACAGGCCATGTGGGTATCTCCCCCCTTCGTGGGGTCTCTGTTCAAGTCTCCTGCTAATTTTTCCATGAAGCGCATTGCCTTCGCCCCATTAATTTAAGTAGTTAGTTCTGAATCTATTCTGGCACCAGACTTGGTTTTGTGTTGCAGTATCTTCCATTCTGTGGCTCGTTTTTCTCACTGTCTTCACTTTCTCTTCTCCTTTCCCTCGAAATCTTTTCCTGGGGGAACATGTCAGCTGTATGCTCAGAGGCAGACGACACGTCGTCATGAAACTCCTCCACACAGTGGTCGGCCTCCTTCACCGTGGACCATCCTGTTTCCAGCGGGCCCTCACCGCCTTCTGGTCCTCTCTCCCCCTGGTCCGTTACTCGAGTAAATCTCAAGGGCCATAAATTTCACCGTAAACAGGGACTCAGTGCGCATTGCTAACAGATAAGGAACCCTTCAGACAACATACAACCACACCCCCATAATCACACCAAAAATAACCCGGAAATCAATGCTTTCTTCATTTGTTAAATATTCTGTCTAAATTTCGCCCATTGTCTCAAATTCTGTTATTTTTTGGCATTGTTAGATTCAGCCAGAACCCTAAGAAGGCCCATACTCTGCCACTGGCTGATGCGCCCGCAGACTCTCTGAGGCTGGGGGGGTCCCCCCCCCGTCTCCTTCTCCCTCCCGCCAGTAATCTAAGAAACCAGCTCACCCGTCCAGTCAGTTCCCAGTAGTTTGGATTTTAGTGATCACAGCCCCAGGTGGGATTTGAAACATGTCTCTGCTCTTGTATTCTCTTGACTGTTGCATTTAGAGGCGTGGTTACACGCAGGTTAAATTTCTCTGGGCCAGAGCCCTTTGTGGGGGCTTTCTGCGATGGGCGCGGACGCCAGGGCTCAGACCCTTCGCCTCCCCAGGGGCAGAACCTCGGACTACACAGCATGCACTTCAATGAGTCTGTTACCATGTGACTTCCCTGGAGCCTTCTTCCTTTACCTAAAAGTTTGGGGTGATGCAAAATTACCAAACGGAATGGAAATAGGGAGGTTTTGTTTGAGTGCATCTTTGGATCCTACCCGGATACCCAGACTGGTGAACTGCGGGGGTGGGCCGTGTGTCCCTGACAGGCACACGGACCCGGCACGGGGCTGGGGCTGGCCGGGGAAGACCAGTGTGGGCTTAAGGTGCCCAAGGAAATGAGATTGGCGCTGCTACAGATTTTGCAAATGTGTTCTAGACCCTAAACGTGTTCACTTCCTGCTGAAGGGCCAACTTTGCCCAAGTCCCATCTTGGATTAAATTGGTTTAAAGGGGTCTTTCCGTGTCCCCGATCTTTGATGGGGAGAAGGCAAAGCGGCCTCCTGAACCCCAGTTGAAACTCCCTGCTCCTGACGAGGTAAAACATTTGGGGGGTTAGAGAGCTTATGGGTCGTAGGTGCTTCTGTCCCGAACTGTGGGCTCTGAACTGTGACGTGCTTTTTACACAGCAGCCGTCGCTGTGAGGCGGACTCACACACCAGAGAATCCACGGAGTAAGAACTGGGCTCTTGGGGATTCCACACCCGTTTCCGACACAGGTTCCCCGTCAGACCGACAGCAGGGTGAGGCCCAGCGGCTCCGGAGGAGGAGGTCAAGGCTCGGGACACGGGGAAGAAGAGCGAGCAGCCGGTGGCTGATGGAGTTTGGGCTTTGCACGGAGAGCACTTCCACGTGCGGACACACGCTTCGTCGTCATAGCGATTATGGAGCGAGATAAAGGTGCTAGGTTTACAGGGGTCTGTGCAGAAAAATGCTAGAGAGAGGCAAAGCCTTTCTAGTTTTATTAATGCTCTCCAAAGAAGCTAAACAGCTTTCAAAGACGATTTTAAATCTTAAACAGTTACGTTTAACCCAGAATTAGGACTAAGAGAAAATACTAAAAAATCTACGGAGACACGAATGACAGCTTTATTATAACAAAATGTCCCCCCCAATAAAAAATCCTCTAGGGTCACAGAAACAACCCAAATCACCAAGGTCGGAGGACTCGAAGTCCTACCGAGGGAGGAACAACGTCTGAACCCTTCAGTGCGGGGTCCCCAGCGTCTGACGCAATGGCTGGCAGCCGGTCAGTGTCCAGCAAAACCTGACGAAGGAAGGGATGAACTGGAACCGAAAGTGCCAGCGGTAGGATCGAACCTTAAAGAGGACAGTGGGGCGTGGGGTCCTGACCGGGCGCCGTTCGAAACCCCCTTCGAGGCTGCTTTGCACACGTGTGGACGGACCCGCCCCACGTCTAGAAAGCTGTAAAACAAGTGGACGAGGTCCAGAGCCCGGGCCGACGCGCTGCTGGGCGCGGGGGTGACGGCCAGACCCACTGTTTGCATTCCTGTGTCTGCCTTTCGCCAAGCGGTTTCCGTTCCGACCGAACCTTCTCATTTTTAATTTACTCTGATATTTATATGTCTAATGATTTAAGAACACACTGTACCAGTCTGGCCTTCAGGGCACCCTTGACAGGCCTTTTCCGGACCGACCTTCACATGCATTAAACATGAAGGGGCCGGAAGTCATGCTTTTCGACAGGAGCCTCTCAGGTGACCACGGTGGCTCCCCTTCTCCGTCTGGAACCGCCCGTCCCCACCGCCTGTGGCTTCTGTGAGCCTGCCCAGACGCGGACGGACATCGCCCCGATGCACAGAGTGCCCATCTGCAGCTGTCTGCCCCGGACAGTCGCTTCTCAGCCCAGGCTGCGGCGTCCTGGGCTGGAGCTCCTGCCACGGGCAGGGCTGCCTGTGACCTGCGCCTTCTCGGGCCCTGTGAGCCACCGGCTCCCCCGCCTCCCCACTTCCTGCGAGGACATGGGCAGCAGAGGCCAGGGAGCTGGATCCCCCCTCGAGGCTTATTTTCGTCTGTCAGCGTGTGTGTGTGCACCCTGTCCCCGTAGGCATGAGCCAGGCTTTGTCTTCTGGGGACAGCACTGCCAGCTACCTGCCACGGTGGCTGTGCTGCTGCTGCCCGGCTGGGCTGAGCTGAATGTGCTGACAGCATGGGAAGGTCAGGGAGAGACTTCTGCATAAGAAAGAAAGGGGGGAAAGGGATTCGCCCCCCTTTGGTGGTTTAAAGGTCACTTTCCAAACTGCAATTTGAAGGCAGCTCCCAGGGCAGCCGCTGAACCAAGGGAGGCACGGAGCCCCCCAGTCCCGCCTGTCTACTCCAGACGGAGCGCGGGTGACCTCACAATGTGTATACTGACGGGAGGCAGAAGTGACTGCTGACGCACAGCGTTCCCTGGAAATGCCAGCGAGAACTCGGAGCGCAGGGATGGGGGTGGGGCACAGGCTAAGCCTGAGAACATGGCAGCTGACCTTTCGCATGGGAGATGAACAAGGTGAGAATACAGAGGAAATCTGAGAAAAACCACACACTTTTCATGTCCCTGTTTTGCAAAGGAAAGGAGAGAACAGCCGTCCGGTGGAGAGATTCTTCCTGGTGCCTCGCATATTCTCTGCACTGGTTTCCCAGTGGGTGACTTTATGAAGCGTTTGTCACGACGAGCAGATGACTCCCCAGGACAGAAAGTCAGGGTTGCCAGCTCTGATGAAGCAGTAGGTGGGAGGAAAGCTCTTCATTTAGGTCTTAATTGAAAGAGGATGGGAGAGGGGAGGGGGGACTGACACCCCATCTTTGGCTCTGGGTCTCAGAGGGCTCTTTTCAAGTTCCTAAGTCAGTGCGGGGGGTGGGGGCGGGGAGGAGCACGGGCCAGAGGGTGGGCTCAGTCCGTTCTTGCATCAGAGTCTGGAAACCTTCACCCCTGAGATGCAGATCACTTCATCTTGCCGACTCAGCGGTGAACCCTGGGAGCCAGTAACTCCCAACAAGACGTGATAATGCATTTCCCAGCTCGAAGTTCAGAGCATGGGGACTGTGGTTTGGGGAAAGAGGAGGCAGGGAGTCCGATTCTCCTCCAGTTTCTGCATAACAAAGATAGATCCTCCCTCCCAAACTCAATGAGAGACCCCAGGAGGGCAGCTCCCACTGCCCCCCCCCCTCCACATACCCTTCCTTTCTGCTTGCACTGATGGGTCAGAAGGTTAATGCAAACACACCCTAAAATTACCAAGACCGGGAGCCAGGCATGAACATTAGACGTCCACTCAAGTTGGAATACTCTGGACATTAGGAAAACCCCACTGGCTTTAAGGTCTCATGGTTCGGTCCAATGGGCCTGGGGAGGTCTGAGGTGCCTAGGAGCTGGGGGCTGCTGGTCGCCCAGCTGGGGAACAAGCGCAGGAACGCGGCCCCGCCCCCCTAAGAAGGGAGCTGCGCTCTGCTGGGCTGGGAGGGGGCGGGGCGGCTCCTGCTCTGCTCCAGGACCACGCGGAGCCAGGGCTGGGATTTCTCACCTTCTTTCATGTGCCTTTTCTTTTTGCACCTTTTCCTTCTCTCTCTTCTGTCCATCCGTCTTTACGTTTTTCTTTCTCACTCTTTGTCTTTTAGAGAATATTCTCATCCTTAAGGATGGACCTGTACGTACGTAGTATTTTCTCTCGAGTCCCTTAAAAGTAATTGCCTTATTTTCTTCGGGCACGGGTCACCCCCGAAGGAAACAGTGCGTGGCCCCAAAGGCTGTCTGGCTTGGAGCATCGCCGTGACAGCAGACGCTCTGACGGCAGGACGCGCTTCACACGGATGCGCCCGCACGTGCTTGCTCCGGAGGGCCAGTTCTACTGAAGCAGGGGGACGGCTGCTGGAGACAAACTGAGGGGAAAAGACACTTGCTTTTCTTTTTGTCTTCTAAGGTTTTCACAATGGCCTTAAAGGAAATGCGAATTCATCATCTGTTTTGACCCAAGAGCAGCAGAATGTTTTGAAGACTTAAGCAGGCACCTCGAATGTGACCAGAAATCTGGGGCTCCCAGATGCTGGAGCCCAAAGCACTCAGTCTGAAAACACCAGTTCCACTCTGCGTTTACTTTCAGTGGGAGACAGGGACCTCAGGTACGGACCGTGCACGGCATCGGCTCTCTGGCCTGGACCGGTCCCCGTGAGTCTGCGAACCTCTAGGTACAAATGTAGGACTTTTTCAGAGACAGACAGGATAGCAGGGCAGTTAATCAGCGGCCAATATTGTGAACAGCAGTAGATACAAGGTCTTGTCGCATAAATTAATTGCCATTACGAAAAGGCAACTGTTCTGGCTAAAAAGGTACCAATAACAGGTAACTTCCATAACTGTAACAAGAAGCAAAGTGGAGGAATACGTAACAGACCGTTCTTCCTGTTTTTCCTATCGGAGTTTGCGAACTAAGACACCTGCGGCACCTTACACGCAGGGAGGGACACGACACCCACAGCCACCACCCACCCCCGCGTCCCCGCCAGCCCCCTCCCCCCACGTGGGTTTCCCAGGCGCAGCACATTCCGGGGTTACAAGGACAGGGTGCTGCTAGACGAGAGGGAGCGTTATCGACAGTTGTAAAGCATTAGGCGTCAGACAGAAACTTGTCAGAAACAGCTGCTGTTGGGCACTGATTGATCGTGTTCTCGCTCTGCCGGCTGAGGCGCCGCAGACAGCAGCGGGTCTGGGGAGAGGCCGTCGCCGCACGCGCGCGCACACACAGGCACGGGGAGTCGATTCACAGATGGCTCAGGAGCAGTGAGCCGCAGAACGCACTGTCTCGGAGAGACGACACTCCACACTTGACGAACTCACAGAGAAGGCGACGCCTGGTAATCGTTTATTTGTCAGAGAGGAGCGCGCAGGACAGAACAAAGCAGCGACCGTGAACCTGGTCTTTGGAAGAAAAGTTCCGTGTCGCTCACCGATCACACAGAGTGAAAAGAGTCAAGGAGCCTGTGGGCCAAAGTGCCCGGAATCTTTTTGACCCACTCAATGACAAAAAAAGCTTACACGAGGGGTCGATATCTCAAAGGTAACAATTTCATTAAAATCCGCCCACACGATGACACCAAAAAAGCGAGCGTTAAATGGCACGTCTCCTGGAGGGTGACCAGGCATCGCTACCTCAGGCCGAGACACGGGGGGAGGCTGCGGGACTTGGGAATCAGCCAGGCCACCTAAAAATCCAAAACAGGTTTTCCTTGCGCAGGGGGAAGGGAGCAGTTTGCTGTCATCGGGCCGCTGGATATTTTAAGCGGTCAAAAATCTACAAAAATGTCCCAAAGAGTATTTCAGCCATAAACCTCAATATCCATAGATTATTCTTGATTTAGAAAAGGTCGAAGGAGCCAAACTCCAGTAAAACTGTACATTTATTTCTATGTAGTTTTATTACTTAAATTAGATGAAAAAAATTTTGTTCCCCAAATGAAATCTGGGCCCTAAAATTATTGACTTGGTGCAGCTGAGCACGTGGAAACCCCTGAAAATAGAGGTTTGTCAGAGAAATCTGGGCAGGCCCTGCAGTGCTAGGCGCAGACCCTGACGGGCTCCATGGGCCACGTCAGCCTTCGTGACTGAATCACGGAGGCCAAGGCCAAGGCCAAGGCCAAGCCCACGCTGGCACTCACCTCGGCCGCTGTGCGCCGGACTTCACTCCGTGGTTGTTAAAAATTTTATCTGTTCTTGTAGAAATTATTTTTCCTATTTTGACTAGACACAAGACTTTTAGAAAAAGACACCTATGACTTCATGCAGGATGGCCTTCCCAGTGAAAAACGATCGGTGGCCTTGATGAAATCGTCATCAGTGATGAAGTGTCGGCCCAGCCCTCCCCTCCCCCCTCCTCAAAGCTCAGCCAGGGCCTCTGCCCCTCGGAGGGGACAGGGACACTCTGGGGGTCCCGCAGGGAGCAGGACGCAGCCCGTCCTTTAGCTCTCACAGTTAGTTTTGGTGTGGTGGGGATTCCTTTCTGATAAGGAAAGTGACTGAAGGGTCTGGTGCTCATTTTTCTCCCATGATCTGTAAGGCTAGTATACAAAAAATGAAAAAATACACGATAAAAATAAAATAAAAACGCCCAAGAGATCTTGGACATGGTGCACATATTCGGGGGGCCCAGGCACATAACACCCCACCCCAAGCCCAGGGAGGTGGGGTCAGGGCTCTGAGTCTCCCCGAGTCCGTCACTGGGGAGCAGGTTTCTGGGAGCCCCGAGTTCCGCGCATCTCAGCGCACGGAAGGGCCAAGACAGCGGAAGGAAGAGACGTGCGTGCAGAGAGTTAGCAGTGAACGGAGAGTGAGTTCTCTCAGTAGTGTGTGCTTGACGCGGACTCCACTGGCGTGCAGAGTGCCCGCTCTGACAGAGAGGAGGTGTCTGGGGTTCCTAGGGGGAGACAGAGACCGAGGCCACGGTAAGAATGTCTTGATGCCAAGGTAACGTTAAAATGAGACACTGACAATACAGGTTCAAGGCCTCCGGGGCCCCGTCTGCTCTGCCGGTTTCACATCCTCACGGCGTCATGGTCTTTCTCCTCTAGCAAATGAATCAGCTGGCAGAAGCTGTCTCTCAGGGCCTCCACGTTGTCCAGACAGCAGGGCTGCAGAATCCAGCGTTTTCCACGGGCCAGGGGTTCAAGTTCAAAGTATTTTTTGACCTTAAGGGGGACAGAGAAGATAAACAGGTTATTAATTATATCAGAACTTTTCTCACACCAACATTTTGAGAGTGATAAAGTAGGGGGGCATTTTAAGAAGAACATATCTGAATGGAGATGCCCGGAACTTTCTAGAATCCCATTCGCAGGTAGAGTAAGAATGCGGGTTGCGCGTGGCCCCAGGAGTACTTTCTTTTGGGGGTGAAGGGCCCCTCGTGAGTCCCCATTGCATCCGGACACTTAGCGGCTTGGGGCACAGCACACGGCAGATGCCGGCGCGGGCCCACGCCTGTCGGGCCGCTCACTTTCCGACAACCCACGGCAGTGCCCAAACTCTACCAATTACCTAAGACCACGGATTCAACTGATCCCACACAGAATGAAAAATGTGATTTCACTCATCTTTTCCCCCTTCTTCAATCTCTAGTGCGTGTTTCTGAGACCTGGCTTTCAGGAAAGAAGGAAACCAAGTGTGCGTAACGTGCGTGTGAACTTGTACGAACATACACACATACCTGGTGTTCCCCAGCTCTCCCCATCCTTGCCCCAAACTTTCAGGCAGGGACAAATCAAGACCTTGTAACTGGTAGGTGGGGTGGAGTGTCTGCTATCTAAAATAAGTAGCTGTTCGACCAGTAGCCAGTCCCATGTCTTGCCTAGGGTGTGTTGGCCGGGATACCGGCGGGAGGACTCAGCATTGGGGCGGTTGCAGATCGCCACGGCTTTCAGAAGTGCTGATGGTCTCCTCTCCAAGAGCAGAGCACGAAGTTCATGAATCCACACACACACACACACACACACACACACATCACACCAGGGCCCTGTATGCGCAGTCCTGCCAGGCTTTCGCAACATAAAACACAGCATGAATGCCAGAAGAGGCCTGTGCAGAAACACCCTTGGCCAACAGATTCCATCACATGC
Source organism: Sturnira hondurensis (assembly GCF_014824575.4). Taxonomy (NCBI): domain Eukaryota; kingdom Metazoa; phylum Chordata; class Mammalia; order Chiroptera; family Phyllostomidae; genus Sturnira; species Sturnira hondurensis. The sequence continues at coordinate 4,220,090 of NW_028097031.1, forward strand.
AAGGCGCCGAGGGAAATGACCTCGGTCAGTGCTTGACCCAGACAAAAAAAGTGTCCCGAGCTTCACGCCACTCCCAACGGTGGCTTCATTGTGCCTTCCTCACCACAAGCACCAGTAGAGTGTTAACAGCGAGGACACACCACTCAAAGGGGCATTAACATGTGTGTGAATTTCCTATGTGAGTGAGAAGTTATAAGTAACACTACACGTTTATGCAAATTCAGGGACCACAGAGAAGCTAGCAGGTGACAGCCTCAGTGTGTCGCACACGTCCTCCTATGGATGTCTGCAGATTCATAATAAATATTACATTTACTAAAAAAAATAAAGATGACAATCGAAGGGCCCTCACCCATTTTGGTTCTGAATTATAATGAAAATGTCATCTGCAGTTAGAAAATGAGCACATGGCTTCAGAAAAATTTTTGTCAAAGGTTAGTTTTTTTTTAACAAATCACAGTAAGAGGATTCTCTCACTTGGAAAAGGTAGATTCCATTCTCAGTTTCCTTTTTTAGGCCACTGAACACAGCTTCCTGGCAAGAGAACCAGGAATGGCTCAGGGAAGGACAAGCCAGCCCAGCCCTGGGAGAGAAGAGTGGGCAGGAAGGGAAGTGGGGGTTGGGGGCCGGCCGCTCCGAGCACTTCAACATCAGAGATGCCTGCTTCTCCCACCAAGGGAGGCTTCGGGCCCACGACGCAGAGGACGCAGAGGACGCAGAGGACGCAGAGGACGCAGAGGACGCAGAGGACGCAGAGGACGCCGAGGACGCCGAGGACGCAGAGGACGCACGGTTGACGCTGCCTCCCTTTGCCGGGGTGCGGCGGGCCGACGCCCGGAGTGCGCTCCGCAGGCCATGGTGGTGCCCTTGCTGCATGTGCGCCCGGAACCTGCAGGGACAGCACCGTGAGTGGTGCTGGCTCCCGGAGAGAGGGCTGCCGGGGTGAGCCAGGCCCTGGGGGGACACTGTGCAGAGTCCGCGTGTGGGACAATGACACCAGCACCGCTTCCTCCTAACCGCCCTTTCAGAGCCCACAGTCTCGGTCCTGGCAGCACAGTAACAGATCACTTGAAAACAAGGTTAGATTTACACAATCACGAAATGTGATTTGTGATATTTCGCAATTCGGGCCAGACACACACACGACAGTCAGGTTTATAGCTGCCCATTAGTTGGTTTCTAGGCAACCAGACACACGGCCCATCAGGCAGCCACACTGGGAAGGTGATGAAGGCAGGTGGTTCCAGGCGCTGCTCCCTCCGCACTCGAAATGCGAGAGGGGGCGGGAGCTGTGACTGCAGGGCGCTCACCAGGTCCTGGAGCCTGCTTCGTGAAGCTGACCGGCACAGCCGGGTGGCCGGGGTGACAGAGACTCCCCCACCGGTCACCCAAGCAGGGGAGGGTCCAACCCACCCCTCCACCCTCTGCTGTCTATTTTAAATCAAGTTGGGTGCTGCGGGGACACTCAAGGCCGCGAGTGACTGTGCGCCCCTGGAACAGGGCTTTCCCTGACCCAGAGTTCCAGGTTTCCAAGGACAGGAAGTGCCGCCCGGGAGAGGGCGAGGGGAGGCCTCACTGCCTGATGGGAACTCCCCTCTGGGTACCCGTCTGGTTTAGATTTCACCTGCTAACCTGGACTTCGTCTCTGCCTCCTGTCCCATCACAGTAAAAACTACAGAGGCACTGAACTTGCCTTCCGTTGTTTTTTTTTTTTTTGGTCCTTCCATCAGCTGAGGTATAATTTTAGAGAAAGGTGTTTAAGTTGAACCAACATAAATCATACTCAGACATCTGATGCTATTGTAGAGATCCTGTCCTGCAAGGATCTACTTTTTTATGATGAACATAGTTTTTTAAACTTATTTTCTTATCGAGGTATAATTTTTGACTCCAGAGAAATGAACCAAAGTCTCTGAAACAGATGACCAGCTGCCCCGATGTCGCAGTTAACCAGAAGCTTCTGGGGTAAGGGGATGATGGTCGCTCCGTGTTGGCTGCTGGAGAAGCACTCGAACACCTGGGAAACCAGGGGTCACACAGCCAAAGAGGGCGGGTGTGGGTTCACAGCCCCGTGCCCACCCTAGAGGCAGGACGACAAAGCCATGGTGAGTAGCCAGACTCCTTCAGCTGTGTTCTGGTGGCTGGGGGCGGACTGTGTCGCTGTACGCACCATGCACACCTGCGAGGACTGCAGAGCCCTGATTTCACGGGAGACGACTCGGTGACCCAGCACAGCCCCTAATGTCCGCATCCACCCCAAGAGACGGGCACGGCCCGGCAGACCCACTCCCGGGGCTGCCGTCCTCACGTTTCCTCAGGCAGAGAAATCCTGCACGAAGCCTGTCCTGCGTGCCACGCCTTGAATGGGGCTGTCGGCCTCACAGCCGAAACAGCACTCTCCATTCTCCCTGGTCTGCCGCGCTGGACTTTCCAGAGGTCGTGTGAGCAGCGTCTGAACTGTGACCACAGGCCTTTCTGAAATCCCGTGCAGCCCGCTGGGTTTGAACGGTTCGCTGCTTGTCCTTCCCAGTCCCGTTATTAGCCACGTCAGGTGTACCCAGGCCTGGCCTCGTTTTCCTGCAAACCCTCTGCGGGGTGGGCGGTGAGAGCGTCCAGGGGATTACCTCGTCTGGTGTGCGGCAGGGAGCGGGGGGCTAAGCTCAGGGGTCTGTGAACAGGGCTCTGACCTGTGAGAACGATGGAGGACGATCGAACCAGGGAGGGAGGGCGGCAGTGCCGTCCCGCACGGCACCGGGCTGTGTATCCTGGAACATGCCACCCCCTCGGCTGGTGAACTCCATGCCACTGGCGCCACCCAGGCGTTGCTGCAACTAAGATGCCCCCTCCCGTGCCCAGAGCACCACGTGGGGGCCCCACCATGCCCTCAGCTGGGGCTGGAAGTGCATTTCCCACACACCCACCACTGGGTGTCTGCTCGACCTGCCTTCCCTTCTGTCCCCACCCACTGAGGGGAAACCAGCAGATTCAAGGGCCCCTTCCTGAACTTGGGGGTGGCTGTGGTGGGGTCACGGTCATTACAAGGAGCTTTGGAAACCTGGACCCTGAAAGTTGGGTTCACACAACATCAGTCATTCAACTGGTGCTTCCTGATGAGACAGGTGAGCACACAGAGGCAGTGTGGGTAGGTTTTAGTGACAGGGACAGACAGGTGTGTGCAGAGGCAGTGAAGGTGGGCTTGGACAGGCCACCAGGGCCTGTGTTCTGTTGCCCGGATGGGGTTCCCGTGACATAAAACGGAACACAGAGAACACCCTGACACGGGAACTGTCCTCATCATGTGCACTGTAGAGTTACGAGTCCTCCGCAGCCTCCGACGCCGCCCAGCCCCCACAGGGTTTCACTCATGGGGAGCGGCGCCCCGACGGCCCTGGGGCTGGAGGGCAGGGTGGCTACAGGTCTGCTCAAGGAGGCACGTGGTCATTCAGAACAATTCTGGCCTCACCCAAGGCACTCTGGACAGGAAGTGTCTTCGTAGAAGTCGGGTAAGAGAAACCTGAGAAATAGAGGCAGCTTCTTTGTCTCTGGAAAAGGAGTCAGGTCTCACAGAGTCCAGGTGACACTGACAGTCGGCAGGGACTCAGGGAGAGGGTGGGAAACAAAGGACAGAGGGTGCGCAGGTTCGGGGACGTCCGGGAGAGCTGGGGAATGGGCATGAGGCCGAGGCCCGGTTAGCGGTCTCGAACCCAGGGAGCACCACATGGCTTTCTCGTCACTGTTCGCACACAGCGAGTCCACAGCACAGTTCGCGTTTTTCCAAGAATGACACGGATGATGCTTCTGTGGGGCAGGTTCACCCTGGTTTTAGACGTTTTGGAGAAAGCAGGGCCTGGAGAGGAAGTGCACCCCAGAGCTCCAATGAAACAGATGCTCGCTCAGGGGGCCGGGGGGGCTCCCTGCAGTGCGGTGGGACACTGCTCCTGCCCGCCTGTCACAGGGGGCGGGGGCTGGCGCGTCTGCACCCCAGCTCCTCCCCGACTCCAAGCACCGAGGCGAACACTGCCCGAAGATGTCGCACTGGGGAGTCACTCCTATCGCACCGCTGGCTGTGCGCCTCCCCTGTCCGACGCCTCCGAGTCGTGGGCTGGCCGTGGCTTGGAGCATTCACCCTAGGAAGCCTGCGAGCGACGTGGCCAGGACCTCTCCCCAGAGTCGACTGTCAAACACTCGCCAGCGCCCCTTGCCTCCTGATGTCCACGCCTTGTGTGCATGTTTGCACAGTGGCTCCCGGCTCTCCTGTCTCAGCCGCAGAAGCTCATGGACCTGGCTGAGCTTGGTGACCTTCACCTGAGTCAGAGAGGCCGTGGCCGCACCGCAGCTCCGGGCCCAGGGCCGGAGACCAAGTGCCAGGGCGGCATCAGGGTTCCTCAGAGCACATTCTTGGCAGCTGGTTCAAAGCAAGGTTCGTCCACAGAGCAGCCCCAGCTGTCCCTGCTTCACCGTCCTGGTGCAGGACTTTGACATCCTTAGAAAGGTACTAAATGTGTCATTAAAGGCAGAAATAAACAGGACGGGTAAACCCGATTTGCCACGGTCCTAACGACAGCACAACTCTGTCACAGCAGGTATTAGTTCTTCCCACTGAGTACTGGCAGGGGCCAGAAATGGCAGCTCCGGCGACCGGCACCACAGAGGCACCGTGGGGGCGCATTTAGGAAGCGCGTGATTGCTTTCAAGAACGCTAGGAGTAACGCGAAAGTGCAGTTCCGACAAGACGGCTCCTTTCTTAGGCAAAATGGAGCCTGTCTGACCTTGGAACAACGAAACACCAGACACACGACAGGGGGCACAGCCCGTGACCAGGCCTGGTCCCGATGGGAAGCCCTCCTGCCCTGCAGTAGCGTCCGACATGCACGGCATGGTCTGCGTGTTGTGACAATAGTCACCCAGAGACCGGAACTGGCACAGAACTTGGTGTGTCCTGGAAGAGCCACGTGCAACGCCCCATGTGCTCTGCCGGTGGGTCTGAACGGCACCCCAACTTGTGCTGAACCTGTGAACCTAGAAGGGCAGGACAAATCACACCAATTTTTGCCTTCTGGCATGCCTGTTTTTTTATTTTATTTTTTTTTCTGATTCCATCCCAAAAGCTTGCTCATGGGATGATGCCTGGGGGAGGTACAGGTTAGGGGTGTACACCCTGTTTCGGGGATGAGGCCAGCCGGCCAGCATCCCCACCTCTAGGCGTGCCCTGCCCTCCTGGCCGACACTGGGCCCTTCAGGTGTCTCTGGGTGGAGAGGCACAGCCCAGCAATGCTCTTAAGTACCCCCGATGTCCTGCCATCACCGCTTGGGGAAGCCTGCAGGGTACAGAAAAGTCCTTGTAACACAGAAGTGACCCTCGTCACCTCGGCCAAGGCCGGTCACCTCCCAGCACCTAGGCACCAGAAATCCCCTATGCGTTGGTGAGACGGGGACACAGCCTTGCTTATTCATGGGTCTGTGGCTGCTTTCCTGCCCAGAGGCAGAGTTAGGAGAGGACATGGAGACAGCGTGTCCCTCAAAGCCTAGAATATTTACTGTCTGGCCCCTTCCTGAGAAACAGCTGCCAGGCCCAGCCAGAAGCAGGGCCCAGGGAGCACCTGGCAGCAGCCTTACGTGCCCTCGCCCGCCAGCCCCCCTCTTCTTCATTCTGACTCACGCGTTAGGGGAGGAGAGAAGCCGGCCTCTGCCGCCTGGCCAGCTCCACGGACAACTAACTGAAGATGCCTGGCTGGCATCTAGCGGAAGGGGCCTCTCTCGGCACAGCCTGGGCTTCCCTCCCCACGTCTGCCTGGGCTCTTCCGTGGGGGGACTTACTCAAGGCTGTGACAATGGGCCAGGGTGCAGGGTGACCCATCTGTCCTTGAGGGTAGCTTTCAGTGCACAGGGGCAGTAGCCATTGTCACTTTCGGTTTTTACAAAGCGATAAATATATTACATTTACAAAAATGTTTTAAATTTACAAAGAATGTAGTTTCTCCCGAAGGAACTGCATTTGACCTAAAAATCTCGACTTTCTGTTTATGCATCTGGTAAAGTTTGATAATCTGTCTGGAGGTGGAGTGCCATGGGGCGTTTGCAAACCCAGTGAAGGCCGCGGGGACAGAACGGTGCCTGTTTGGCTGCTTCCGGAAAAATAATTGTCAAGCCCAGGCCTGAAGCTCTCCCCACTTTAAACATCTCAAAACTCCGTTTACAAATCCAGTCGATTTAATTTTCTTTTCAAGCATCTGGACTGTCTAATAATCGAGACATCCTCAGTTGTTAAGAGTTGTTTTTCTCCCCGCAAGTGCATTCGGTCGATGGGTGTTGGGCTCTGTCTACTTTTTGGCTGTTACAAACTCCGTTCTGTGAGCTGTTGCCCCCTCCGGACAGCAGGTGCTCTGTAAATCAACGGGTCGGGGTATCAAGACTCGGCGGCACGAAGCGCCCAGGACGAGCTCTCCTTTCACCCAGATTCGGGGGATGCCACAGATTTGGAGGTCATTCTTGATAGTTCGGTTTTCATGCGCTTAAGCCCTCAGTCCGGGAGGGCACCGGCAATGAGAAAAACATGGTTCCCTCTGATGTCCCCAGGACAGTGACGGATGAGGAGGATATTCGTTTGGTTACTTACTTTCAAACCAACATAAAGAGCTGACACCACAAGGAAAGAGGTAACCAGACTCCATCCCATCTGAAAATGTGTGTGGAGAGAGTGAACGGAAAACCGAGGGCAGTCACTGCCCTTCGCAGTCAAGAAGGCCAGGGTTTCCTGCAGGAGGGGAGGTTTCGGGAACCGTTTCGGAGCTGAGGCCTAATTGGTTTAAACTCTGTTCCACATATGCCCACAGGCAGCTGCGGCAAACTGTTTTGCGAACAGAAAAGAAAACAACCTACCACGGAACACAGAACCTCTCCAGTAAAAGGCCCGCAGGACACCTCTCCCTTGAATCTGCGTCCAAGCAAAGCACCCGCTCCTCTCGCAGGGCCCAGAGCACTGACAGCCGCGGCCGAGGGACACCTGCCTGGGCTGGCAGGCGCGGGTGGTGGGCTTTCCCATCGCACCGGGCCAGCCTGCAGCGCAGGGCGGCCGGCCTTCCGAGCCTGCCGCTCCCTCTCCCCGACTCGCCTGCTTTCCTGTGGTCATGTCTAGTCTGCCCTTTCAAAAGAGCATCCGCCCTCTGGGTGCCGACCACTTTTAGGGGGTTGTCCCTGACTCTGCCCCTCCCACGCTGGGGACAATACTCAGGTGTGATTTTACTCTATTTCGAGGAGTCAGATGTTGTAGGGTGGAAGCAGCGCATCTGCGAAAGCCTGTTCCCTGGCACTCGAATGCGACCCTTTAAACAGTCCCACCCACGCGCCGGAAATCCAGTCACTGTGTCCTGGGCAGCAGAGACAACGGGGCGTGGCGGCCCCAAACCGCACGGCCGAAGCTCTCAGATGCTACTCAGTTCCGCGGGGCACGAGCAAACTGCTGGGTCAACGGCTGGCTTACCCACAGGCGGCCACCACGGAATCGATTCCTTTTTTCACTGGACACTCACTGGCTGCGCCTACTGAGGTCCCTGGGCGGGCAGAGATCTGGGGTCGCACGGAGCCGGCTGGAATGGGAACTCTGTGTCCTACCAGCTGGAGTGGGTTGGGGCAAATGCATCTATGTTGCCAACCACCGAGTCTGCCCAAGGCGCCGGCCGGTGGGGCGCTGGGGCCCTCCCATCGGAGAACCCACGCTTCTGCGTCCTGGGGCCACAGCCTCGGAACCAGCAAAACGGCGTCGGAGCAAGAAGCCTGGTGTTTTCCAAATCCAACATCTGCCTCAGCGGGAACATCCAACTTCAGCACCCACAGACTCGCCTCACCAAAACCCAAGGCCACCCCATGTCAGCCTTCCCGTGAATGACAATCACGACACTCTTCCTATTTTGAATTTTCTTAAGGAACTCTTGCATATTTTAAAATCAGGTTTGGGTCACCAAGTCTCCACACCACGCATACACTTCAATCAGCGACCACCTGACCACACCGATGGGCACAGGCCCTCCTTCTGCAGGGGGGACTCTGTCCCTGCCCGCTCAGGACCCGGGCCCCCGATGTGCGCTGCCAGGGTTCCTTGGCCCACGGACAAGGACGAGCCTTTAGCTGGTTCCAGAACAACGTCTCCTACAGTGAAGCTCTCTTTACGAACCCCCACTACTCATCTGGAGGGAAAGACCCGCTGTGGCACTGGGACGAGACAGGGGTGGACGCCGATGCTGGCTACAGAACAGATGTGTGTGTGGTGCACACAGCACCCCGTGGTGCCGGTTGACGGCCCAGGGCAAAGGCTCCTCGTCACCGCCAGACTTCTTCCCAGCTCTCTGGAGGGCGACCCTGTCTCTCAGCAACGTGGAGGAGTGTGACTCAGCGTGGTGCCGATGCATGACACGTGAGCTGGACAGACCAGAGCATGTCTGTCTCTCGGAAAAACTCACTGGAGTGTGTTCACAGAACTCGGTGAAGGCAAGTCACTAAGAAGCACCTGCTATCGAATGAGGTTTGGGAGGGGCACTGAGGTCTGGGAGGGACAGGTGCAGCTCACTGCCCCCACGCCAGCTGCTCTGGCTCTATTTTAAAGACTCAGGCACTGAACCCACAGGCGATGGCTGTGTTTTATGTGAGAACTAGAACCCAGAACTCTCACTGACGGCCCCATTCTCAGGGCAAGGCCTTACCCAAACCGGAAGATGAGAGCCATTTGTATGTTTGAAGTTAAAATTAATTATTTAGGGCGCACATTTATTTAATTTTTTAAGTGATATGGCACTTGAACCAACTTTTCAAGTCCACTGTCAGAATCAATACTAGTGCCCATCAGCTCCAATCCTTTAGCGCAGTATAAATAAATAAAGTTTCATAACTCAAATCCGGACTCATCCCCCACCCCCACAGCCTTGTAGCTTCCTGTACAAACCGTCAGAGCTATGAAAGCAAATCACATGTCACCTGGGCACCTCATCACTAAAGTCAGCACCTTAAAAAGCAAAGGTGACGTTGTTTCGAATGCATTTGCAAACCACTTTCTAAACAGGACTTCTGCCCATGTTCTGGGCTCAGAAGTGGACCAGACGGTGGGCCGTTCGCCAGGAGCGTGTGCCCTGGACAGCCCCTTCAACAGGTGCCGCTGTCCAGGCGTCAGGCAAGCTGAGGGCTTTGCATCACGGCCAGTTTTACCTGAAACTATTATCTGTTCCTTCCCATCCTCACCACAGCGATTTCCCATTAGTGAGATGGCAATTTTATCAGAGAGTTTGGAAATAAAAATCACAGTGCCAACACCTGACAAATGGGGGCTCTGTTTTTAACTGGAGGTAGAGGCCAATCATAGGGTCATTAAACTGGAGCCTGCGAAGGGCCCTCGCCTCTGTGTGCATGTTTCCCACCCACAAACCACCCGGTGCCTGGTCTTTGTCTCAGTTAGTGTCCAGGGATCAGACCTGAAAGGATGCGGACTCACGACGACATCTAGTATTCTCCACCAAGAGGAGAGGAGACGGGCTCCGGAGAAACACCCGCGAGAAAGAAATTCCCGCCCGTCTGACCCCGTCTGACTCTGACTGTGGCTTCCCCTCCCGGTGCTGGCGACCCGCGGGCTTCTCATCACCTGAATTCGGCGCTGTGCTCGTAGGACAGACAAGTGAGGTCCCTCACAGCTGCCGAAACGCTCATGGTCTGACTTCTCCCACAGGTCACGGAGTCCAGGCATGCCGTGACCGGGCCGCAGGCTGGACTGCTCGTTGGTGCCGTTGGAAAGGGTTCCCGATGTGATGAACCGTGAGGCTGCCCAATGTGACCCCGGGGCCGCAAGGCGTGGGTTGGGAATGAAACTCACTGTGTTCCGGAGTGGGGTCTGCCCAGTTCTGGCCATGTGCATCACCATGTGCATCACCAGGGCCCAGGACAGGCCCCACACAGCCTGGGGACGGAGAAGGCGACGGAGCCGACGAACCTGCATAACGTCGCAGGCCACGTCCTCCACCCAAGACCCAGGTGGAAGGGAACTGAACTAGCTTCCCTCTCTGTCTCTCTAATTAGGCTACTGAGCCAAGAACTGACTTAAGGCACTACAGGATAAAACTCCCTAACTAGAGTTCCCTCAGTGAGTGAGTGACTGTGTGTGCAGGCCAGGGTTTGGGATGGCCCGCCTAACTCTCTTAGTGGTTTTTATATTTTTACGAAATATTGTAAGGTAGACTCTTAGAGTTCAGATTTAAGAAATCCGTTCTTGCTGCATCACAGATGTTTAAAATATTCCCATATCTGCACAAAAGCATAAGAAAGATCTGGAAAAGTACAAACCCTTGCATGCCCAATATCCCCCTCCCCCCACCTTCCCCACTGACAGCTGGGTTTCATTTGAAGAATTTCACACTGCATATAAAGTGCTATTTCGACCATGTGGCTCCAGAAATGTGAATTGAGAGTCTATTCAGATTGTACGCAGTGACTGGCGGGGGGGGGGGGTTGGGGGGGGCATTGAATGCACCAAAGCCTCCGCCTCCAGGTGCCGGTGAGTGCCGGGAGGAAAGCCACCCTGGCAGGTGCTGTTGGGCAGGAAAGTGCATTCTCCTGGCAGGGGACCTTGTCACACCACAGGACCCCGCCCTGGGCCAGTGCCCCAGCATGCCCGTCCTTCCACTGTCCATCCAGCCCCGCACGTCCACGGGGACACTCGGGCTTGCTCTCTTAGATGGTCCCAGAAACGGCGCACACCCCTGCAATGACTGGTCTCCAGGGTTACGGTAACTCTTTGGGAAAGTTTGAGTGTGTGCTCGGTTTTCCGGGGCAGGGCTGGCAAAGCCTAAGGATTTCGCCGTGTGTCAGCAACTGTCTGAAAGTCCGGGGCACCAGAAACGTTTCAAATGCCACTATTATTTGAGCTGCCCACAAAGTTCCCTGTTTCTAAATCCACAGCCGTCGATCTCGTTTCCACGAATCGCCCTCAGGCGAATCACAGGCATCTTCTGTGAAGTTCACAGCGCCGTGCGGGCTTCATGCAGCCACGCCTTCTGGCTTTCGGAGCCTTTCTTTTTGCACCTCCAGGGTCATGCTGCTCCTAGGATTCCGCACACTCACTCAGGCCACAGCTAGTATTACCGTACAGCAGATCACTCCCCACGGACAAAAACTCCACGCAAGGGGGCCAGGCACTGACTTTTGAGAAGGGGGCTGAGGAGGCGTCCGGATCTGGTGCTCTGGTGCTGGGACAGTCTCAGAACGAAGGAGCACCGAGCTCACACTACACGGACACGAACGGAAGCTGACATCAGAGGCAAGTGGACATCACGGGAACAGCGCAAGCCCGTCCGGGGGGTCCTCTGCAGGACAGGAATGGCCCTGGCCAGAGGTGGGGTCTCTCCCTTCTGGGATCTTCTGCAGGGGGCTAACACTGCCCCCAGCCCCCTCTTAAGGCAAAACAAAACCCAAACAAGCACGCCGCGGAATGTCAGCTACCAGTGGGGCGTGTTTCCCCTACTTGTCAGCAGGAGGAATGCGGTCCAATAAAAATCACCCATGACAGACACATTCGTTTTAGACACCCTCTGTGCGCCGTAAAGACTGCGCCCTGAGCACAGAAAAGGGGGCGGAGGAAGCCACGTGGCTGACAGTGTTGGAGGGTCACAAGGGGCAGGAAGGATTATTAACTTTTTCTTAATTTATCTCTGGATTATTGCAAACCACAGGCCAGGCAGTTTTTGTATTTTAAAAAACCTAATAAAATAAAAATATACATGTGAACAAATCAAAACACAAAGGTTATTTTTTTAATAAAATAAAAACACACCTGTATGCAGAGACAGAGGCAGGGAAGGAGCCGGGCTCATGGGAGAGACTCAGCACACATCTGCTGTGTGGCCACGGAGGACACGGGAGCCGACCACAGGCGCCCTCCTCTTACTGCAGTGTCCCCGCTCATGACAAAAAGATGTGCTTGCTCTGTAGCCGTCACCGGTAAGTGGGGATTTAAATCAACACCGAGTCACTTAAGTGTCAAGAGTTCGCCCACTTCTGAAAGGGGGCAGCCCTCCAGGCAGGCAAGAGCCCCACTCAGGGTTCTGGGCTCCTCCCAGGCCACAGGGCTCAGGACACGGATGGAGAGTGGGACAGTGTTCCACTCTCAGACGTCGCAGGTCCCGGACGGGAAAGAGCACTGTCCACTCCCTGCTCTTCCTCAGACGCCCTTCAAGAGAAGCCACATGCCCCGAAGGCCACAGGAGGGGCTGGGCCTCCCCGTGGCCCACAGGGGTCGCTGGTGCCACCTGGAACGGAGCTCGGGCAGAGCCTGCCGAAGGCTGTGAGATCACTTTCCTCCACGGCATCTTCGTGCGAGGGTCTCAGCCTAACTTACCGTCACCACAAGAAAATGCTACACAAGACTCAGAACTGCATTTGCTACAGAAAGGTGGTCGCAGACCAAGTAATGATATCACCATGTCACCCACAGAGACCATGTTTGAGGACTGTTCTAGAACGGCTTCCATCCTCCCTGTGGCCCAACGATGGACGCAGGTCACAGATGCTGAGCTCCGGCCCCTTCCGGGAGCTCCGGGTGCTAAGTGGGAAAGCAAACTGGAGCGGCGCCTGACCCATCGGGGCTGTCACCGAGGTCGCCTTCTCTCTGTCCTGACTCTCTATGTCGGCGAGTCATCATCCTTGTTTTCCTCACTGGGGGCCTCCGGGTCTCGGTGAACAGGAGTGGGCCACACAGAGAACTGACAGGGGGCGACACCGCTTTCCGGGACCGGGCCGCCCCGGCTCTCACCCAGCACGCTGGACCTCACGGGCAGCCCGCAGCCGGGAGTCTCGGGCCCTCGAGGAGCACCTGCCGGCAGCACGGCCGGCACTGGGCTGGGGACGCGTCCCTCAGGACTGTCTCACTGGAGGGGACCGCACTTGAGGTCACTCCACTTGAAGGAATGGTTCGATGGACCACAATGGGAAGGAATTCTGTATCCAACCTTTTACAGAGAAACCCAAGGGGCTGTTCGATTTTTTAACAGTGTAAAACAAGCGATACTTAAAATACAATGTCCACGCCTTTTCTCCTCTTTTTTAGGGGGTGAGGGTGTTTGTGTGGAGCCTTTTCCCCGGTGGTGCTGTGGGGTGATGGAGTCTGGACAGCCCTGTCCGGTTTTTATCTTTCGGGTGAGATACCAGATGTCATCTGGCTTTTTTAATGCCACGTGATGGAACCCAACAAAACATTCCAGGGTAACCCTTTACAGTCGGTGGGGGGGGGCGCAACCAGCCGTCACGGGACCTGCGGCGGAGCTCTGTGAGGTACGTGAGATGCGCCCTACCCTCCGCTGCCTCCCTCCCCATCAGTTTTCTCAGCTGCTCTAGGAACCCCTCTCTGTGTTTCTTCTACGTGTCGGGCACTCTTTGAAGATTTTAAAAATACATTGGCTTGTGGACTCTTCCATCAACCCGTAGAGGAAGGTCGACCATCGAGAACAGAGGAGGGGTGTCATCCCGATACCCCGATTCTGACGGGGGACTTAAGAGTTGGAAATTTTTCGTTTAAGTAATAGCTAATAAGCTTAGTGGTCGATGAATTAAAAGGTTTTGTTCCAGGAACTGAAGGTACGACCCCCCTGCGTCCAGGAGACCATGAGCAGTTCCACCTGTGTGCCCCCAGGAGGGCTGCAGGCAACTCAGGGTGGCGTCTCAGCCACTGAGCTCCTGGGTGAGAGGACCCCGCCCAGGGTGGGGGTGCTGACGCTGTCTTCCAAGTCCAGTGAGCTTTTTCCTGAATTCCAAACCCCTCACCACACCTTGTTTATTCCCTGCTACAAAAACCTTGGCCTGGAAATTAAGACAAGACGGCCTGTTAGGGTGCCAACCCGCCATCTTCTCATATCGCCAGCCATCTGAGTAAAGCGCCCATAGAGATTTGATCCCTGTCTCTGCTTATTGGGTTTGGTAGTGACAGGCAGCCCGAACGCAGGTGGCTCTTCCAGTTTCACCCCCGGTCCCTCCCTGGCCAGCCACACTGGGTGCTGTCTCCCAGCCCACCTTGCCCTTCCCAGAGGGGAGCTCCTTGCTTGCTCCCCTCTGGGAAGGCCCCCGCCCTGTGTGTGTGGCCGGGAGGCTAGTGTAACCCAAGCTGACCGGACGGGGGCCTGACGCCTGTTTCAAACCTCCATTTTACCGCTTAGAGCTGTTCAGCTTTGGGTCAAAGCAACTGTCCCCAGCTGAGTTTCCTCATTTGGGCAAAGTGTGCAAAATGACCGCAGTAAGAACGCGTCCTCACCTCACAGGGTTGCTGGGAGGTCCCGGGGAGCTAGGGTGGACTCGCACTCAGACCAGCACTTGCTGCTGCCCCTGCCCCCTCAAACCGCAGGCACTGTGCCCCAGACCCCGCTCCACGCCACCCCTTGGGCTTGAGCTGCAGGCCCCAGGTTTTGTCACTGCAGTGGTGTTTACCCTGCACCTGGCAAGCATTCACACTGTCTTCAAGTGCAATTATTCAAACGTGTGTGTTTATAAACAAGCCCTTCCCTAGCCCTTCCCAATGAAGTCACAACCCCTGAGGGTTTAGACTGAACATAATCTTTTCTTTTTTCTCATTATCTCCTTCTCTTCCCCTCTGTTCAGTGTTTTAATCAGTTCGTTATTCACAGACACCAGAGAGTGGGTGGGGCGAGGAGACGAGAAATTAAAAACCACACACAGGCACACAGACGCGCACACATTACTGCTGGCTCCATACTACCCCTTCGGTTTAACCCCACCGACACGCTCGGTGTCCTCTGGGCGAAGCCCATCCCTGTCCCCCCAGGACTCCCAGTGTAAACGGGGAAGAAAAACACCCTGAACTGAGCAAGCTTAAGCCCCGATGCTGCTGGAATCTATGCCTCAAAGTGCTCACCGTCACTGCCTTTCACACCTCGGGGCTGCCACTCGCCTGACTCGTCCCTTCCGGACGCCCCCACCCTTCCCTGTCACCTCCCTTCTTTGTTTTCCTTGACATCCCCTCCCCCAGAGTGGTCTGCCCCTCGGTCCAAGTTCTGTACAATTGCACGTACGGATGTTCATTGGTTCGTTCGTTCATTCATTCATTCATTCATTCCTTGTCAAGGTCGTCCTTTCCTCTGCTAGAGGCCAAATCCTCCGGGCTCTGAGTGCCCTCCCCAAAGTAGGCCCATCACCCACCTCGGCGGACCCTGTGGCAGGGGCGGGGGACATGCCACACCCAGACACAGGCCAGCTGGGGCTGAATGCTGTTCGCTCATTCCTCTGCGGGGGCTTTTTGACACGCAGGCGCTGTGTGGTGGGGCAGAAAGACCAACCTGGCAGGCTGCCGGGTGAGAAAGGCAGTAACTATAGAGAGTCCCTCCGAACACAGATAAAACGGCACGGAGAGGCGGGGAGGGGTTCCCTGGCACAGCCACTGACCCGCTGGAGGGCTCGCTGCGCTCGTAAACGAGGAGATGAACCAAAGCAACCGCACGACTGCAGTTCTCACGTGCAGCGTCAGACGACGGAAACACCACCTGCACTATTTAATTTCGCAGAGAATATGCAGTTCCTGACGGGGGCTACTTTGATGACCTGATCAATGAGAGACCCCTATGCCAGAGGCCAGCCCGTTCCCTTGATTAGTGGGAAAAATGGAAAAAGCAAAAGGAAGAAACGATATCCGCGCATCCCTGCCCAACCCACTCTTTTTCTCTGGAAGGAGGCGGATCGAAGAGCGCCAGTATGGAGGGGGGCATCGTAGGTTTTGAGTTTCACTGCATCAAGTAAGAAAGATAAACTCCTGTGTTCTCAACTTGGCTTTGGACTTGCCAGGCGACTTTACGTGGTTCACCCATTGCCTCCCCGTTTGGCTTCTTCCAGTCTGAAGAGGAATTCTAAACTTCTTCATTAAAAAAACAAATACACTCGGAACAGATTTAATTCAGAGGCCACCTTAAACTGTGCAGAGCTGTACCTCGATGAAGGGCCACAGTGCAAGGCAGGCAGAGAAGTGAACACAAAGCACTATTTCCCGAGAAAGTTCTCACCCTGGCAGAAGGGGGTGACTATCTTCTAAGGCATTTTGCACTAAGTCCGCTCGGCAGACCCACGGCTACCCTAGAGCATTCTGACAGAAAACAAGAAAGGCAGAAGGAGCCTCGTTTGGAAGCAGGAAGAGGCTGGATGATGGAAGACCTCACATAACTGCCCCCACAGGCTGTCACCTCCCAAGGAGACAGGAGGCGTCACACTGAGCAAACGAAGTCCTGACTGTCCACTTAGGAGACGCGCACACCCCATGTGGACCAGTCTCCCATTCCCTGCCCTCTGCGCAGGCGGAGACGGTCCACCTCGGACCCAGACCTCTGGCAGCCGGGAACTGCTCGCCCGTGCTCACGGGGCGCAGAGGGGCAGGACTCCACAGAGGGGCAGCTTGCCCGGGTTCAGCGCCCGAGCAGAACACGGCGCTTTCATTTTCTCTTCCCACTGGTGAGCCGATGCATCAGACAGGAAAGTGGGTCCCTTTGGACCGGGCCCAGCCCCTGGCTCCCTGGAAGCCCTGACCCCCAGCAGCAGATAAGGGGCGGCTGTTCTGGGCCTGTCTGAGAAAAGCCTTTCAGGTCCAGTGGCTGCAGCTCCTCCGGCGGGTCTCTGGTGTCACTTCTGATACGCAGATTAGCGGAACATTCCGGCAGGTTGAATCATCAAACGATGCCCTTCGGAATCCGAACGGGGAGGA
Organism: Sturnira hondurensis; assembly: GCF_014824575.4. Classification (NCBI taxonomy): domain Eukaryota; kingdom Metazoa; phylum Chordata; class Mammalia; order Chiroptera; family Phyllostomidae; genus Sturnira; species Sturnira hondurensis. The sequence continues at coordinate 4,236,813 of NW_028097031.1, forward strand.
TCACTCTGCAGTCTAGAGACAGGATGCAGACACCGTGGGGATCAAGGCTCACGCTCGGAACTCCCACCAACATTATTCGCCCCGTTGACTGGAGTCTACAGGCTCTCTGAGGGCACGAACCAAAGCCGGCAAACCCTGACTCTCGCCTTTCCAGAGCCTGCAAAGGAGGAGAGCTGCCCGCCCCTGCTGTGAGTAAGAGCCTGCTTACACACCAGGGAGCAGATCACTCGTTAAAAATGCTGGTAGTTTATACCCTTGAATCCTCACCGATTGGGAAAGTAGGGCCCTTCGAGGTCCTGGCCTGAGAAGAGCAGCTGTGGGGGACCCTCTGGACCCCCGGGAGGCCCCCCAGGCCCCCAGGTCACCAAACCCCAATGTCAGAGGAGGGAAGGGGGCCTTTGGCTTCTACCGTTAGGAGTCTGCCAGGAGTGCCCCAGCCATTAAAACCGAAGCTGAATTCCTCACACTGCCTCTGGCAAATAGACATGAGACAGCACTGTGCCCCCTCACTGGCACCGTGCACCCTCGGCGATCAGTCTGAAGCTGAGACTGCAGGGAGGCCCTGGGGGCCCCATCCTCAGACGTCACATGGCATTGACCAGGAGAACACACGGTCATGAGATGGGAGGCTTTGCTCTGAACCAACCACAGCCAGGAAAAGTAGACACCCGTGAGTGTGACAACGGATGAATAAGGAATAAGGCAGGAAACCTGCTGAGGGGAGGCAGATACAGGCCACGCTGGAAAAAGCAGAGGTTTTAAAGGTGTCTGGTGATTGGGCAACATCGAAACTATTTACATAAACATGATAGTGAGAGTGACTTAGATTTGAGGGAGCACGGAGTGAGGCTCCTCAGCCGAGCGGGGTTTCCATGGTCATCAGAGAAGATAGCGAGGCTCTGAAACGCGCACACAGGACTGCGAACGCTCAGGCACGATGCTCTGGCAATCCGGTTCCGCAGTAACAGCGCGCAACGTGGGCCGGGGAGAGACACGTGGCGAATGGCACCCGAGAGCGAGAATCTGGAAGAGCAGTGTGCACACGAAGCAGCTGTGCTTCTGAAACTGTTTCGTTTTTTCATCCGAGGTTCTGATGAGAATCTACACTTTCCTGGGACAGAGGTGCAGTCACCCCGTGAGGCCAAGAGCACGCAGAGCCTGTGCTCCTCTGGGGGCTTCCTCCAACTTTCAAAGGACCGACACAAACCTGTCACCCGAACAGGGGAGTCAGCACGGGTGGACAGGCGACTGCCTCACTGACTTCTGGGCTTGCACGGGGCCTCTGATTCCCAGCCCTGGTGTTACCCTCGGTCGGAAGGAGCACTTCGGTGCTTCCTCGGAAGCCCCAGGCGTGGGTGGACCTTCACTGGGCAGCTGCACAGGGGGCGTGTCTACCCCTCAACACACCTCCCTGGGGGGGGTGCTTGCTGAAACACTGCCCATCTCCGGGAAAATGGGAACCACACGCTAAGGTCAGCGGCCACTCTGTTGTAACAACTTTGGGTACTAACTTGTAAGTCTGTGGGTTGTGCCCCAAAGGTGCTGTGACCAACCCACCGAGTAGTAAGAAGTGGGGCCCTCCCCACCCTGCTCCCTCGACTAGGAAGGTCGTGGAAGTAGGGAGGACTCTGTGATGAATGCACCGTGGCCTGCCGAGCGCACCAGGGGCCTGCATCGTGACAGCGGCCACTGTGTGGAATCCTAGGGGACTTAGCCCAGGTGGGCACAGAGCAGCGTAAACACGCTTGTTTGTCTTAGAATGAAGAAACGGAGAAGGACCGAGCTGGTGCCTGCACTGATGATGACACGAGGGGGAGGGAAGCAGGGGGGGGGGGCTGGAAAGGAAGAGGAAGGCACGTCGGAGCGGCACACCCGCGTGCCCCTTTGACGGACAGGTAGGGGCCGTGGGCTGACTCAGACTCAGGCCCCGCCCCCTGTGTTTGCTCACCGCATTGTCTCCCACCCCGACACATACGTGCAGGAGGTCCCGGCTCTGCTCCTGGAACAAGAGGGGTCAGGTCTCGCTGTTTTCTGAGCTCGTCATCATGAACAAGTCACTCCATGTCTTATGATTTTAGTCTCCTAATTTTTTAAAATAGAGAAATAACACGTGTCCTCAAAGGGTTCGGGTATAGGTAGGGCACAAATACAGGGAAGGGCCTTGGCGTGGTGACCGGCCAGAGCAGGGTCATGACAAGGGCATGTTTGCGAAGGAGACGAGGAACCCACGACTCGCCGGGAGACTGGGACTTGCACCTGGGTTTCTGACGCTGCAGACCGAGTGTGGCCCGGGGTTTGTGAGAGGTGGGCTGGTGCACACAGCGGGGTTCAGAACCCTCAAGTCATTAGCAAGAGCAGGGTGCTGCCCTGGACGCACGTGGGGCTGCGAGGGGCCAAGACATAATCAACAATGACAAGTCACCAAGACTGCCAGCTTTACAGCAACTCCTGTCACTCACCCCGACCCGTGCAGAAGCACCCCTCATTCACGCCCCTCACACCCCAGTCAGGTGGCGTTATCCGTCACCTGCCTTGAAACCGAGTGGGAACAGAGGCTCTGAGGGGGACCTGTCCCAGGGAAAACAGCTCATGGGGGGCCCTAGGTCAGTCTCACTCCAGAACCGCCCTCTTACCCATGGCCACACACAGCCATCATCACTACGTGAGTACAAACCCACGTGACGACACTTTGTTTTCACCCTGAATGTGTGTTCCGTAACAGAGGCGTCTGACATTTCCCGTGGGTCACAGGAGACAGGACGAGTGGGTGTGGCCTGATATTCGTGGGTGATGTCGCCCGGGGAGCGGCCGACGAGCCCGTGTGCAGCACCCAAAGGCGGCTGCGTAAGGGTCCGGGGTGGGGCTCCCGGGAACAGCAGTGGGAAAACCTCCACGTCACATTGCTTCTCTGTCCTGTGCTGCGTGGGTCTCCGGTTCTTAGCTCTTAGGGCCTGGTGGAGTTCTGGAGTTCAGCTTTGTGGACACTTCCAGGCTATGGATCACACGTCGGCACACACCTTCCAGGCAAGCAACCGCTGAGTGACAGGGCCCCGCAGACCTGCTCCTCAAATCACTCTGTGACACCTGGCTTGTGGGTGGCACCGTGGGTTTGTGGGTTGGTGACTGGTCCTCACCAGCAGCCTCTTTGTAACGAAGATTAATTCTTCTGATATGTCGTCAGTTTCCATTTCCGGCATGGCCTTCTCCGAATTTCAACCCATTGTGTCTTTAAGTATGAGGTCCATGTTCAGGTCCGCTCAGTTCAGGTAGCTTTTCCTGTCCCCTCGCCGGTGTGCAGTAATGAGGATGTGACATGGGTCAGCCCCATTCCGTCTGGACGCCAGGGGAAGAGTCTGATTCCCCACCGTCGAGGGACCGGTGTGCTGCACGTCCTGGGAAACTGATGAAAATACAACCGACCCAAATGACACTTGCCGCTGTGTTGACGATGGCTGGAAAAGGCAGTCTGGGGGTGAGAACACACTCCTAACACTACCTTCCTGATATCTTTGGAAGGGAGGGGTGACCTCAGCCTTGGAGCAAACATGTTCTGCAGAGAGCTGCCCCTTCTCCATTCAAGGTCTGGTCTGGGTCAGCTGCCGCCGGGTGCGGGGAGGGGTGGGGCAGAAGGAAACTCCTAGAACTCAAGGCAAACCAGTAAATGCCCAGACGTGAAAGAAATGGCCTCACGTCTCCCCACCTTGAAACACAGGCTTGTGTTTGGGATCGGCTTTGGAAGACCCAAAACTTCGCATCTGCATAAAATATGCCGCAGCTGCTTGAGGGGTGGGGTGTGCCCACCCCGCCCCGCCCTCCCCTCAGTGAAGGCCAGGTGGTAAAACGGTTTTGGGGGGCCGGGGATGATGAGGTAGACCCCCTGGAAGTCGTGGAATGCGCAGAGTTTTCTGCAGTAAGGACGGCGACCGAGGAGCAGCTCGCTCCCGAGCAGCCGAGCCCGCGGCGTTTCTTTCATTTCTCGTGCACCTCGGGCGTGTCAAAACCAAAACCTCGTCACGCCCAGAAATAACTCATCGAGCTTTACTGTTTCTAAAAAAATACTACAGACACCTGCTTAGGTTTCAGACTAGGGAAACGGTCTAAAATTACCCGGACGAACGTTTGCGGCTAAAGCGTAAGACCTTATTGGAAAACTACGCAGATAAAAATTTTCAGTCGGCGCGCGCCTGTGGGGACAGGACGCAGAGTCCTCTTCTTGTGTCGGCTTGCGACTTTCGGGGAAAGCAGGTAGTAAATGTGTCACGTTAGGAGAAAGGTGGTCCCCTGACACGGTGTCTCTGGTGAGGCGACAGCTGGGAGGGGCAGGCAGCCCGTCAGCAGCATTAGGCCTCCCGAAGCTTTCTAGCACTCGCTTGGTGTTTGTCTTTTACTTTTATTAGCCTAAAAACTGTACAGCAGATTGTCACACAAACGACACTGTGGGAAAGAGGCGCAATTCTGGTGATTACTTACTAAGCCTTTCTTAGTGTTACTCTAATTATTCTAAACAGCACTTTGAGACAGTGCAGACGAATTGAAAATTAGATTCATTCCAATTCACTGATAGAGGAGAGATAATCTTACAGTGTGCATGTTAGAGACGGCAGGGAACTTCCAATGTGTCTTAGCTTTCTTATTGTGCAGATAAGGAGACCAAGCCCCAGCTGGGTGCAGTGACTCAACCCAAGGTCAGCCGCCCAGGTTCTGGGGTGGGGTCTTGCATTTGGAAGTTCAAAATTAAAAGCGCTGCCCCCAGAGGACGCAGGACCACAGAGGGAGGTGAAGTTGAGCCTCCTGCAGAAGGGCCCCAGGGATGGCAACGAGGTGGTCTGCAGAGCGGTGGTCTCTGGACTCTGACGGCTGGGGCTCTGCCCGTTAATAAGGACCTGGCCTCCGTGTGTCTCTGAGCCTCTAGGAGCTCTGTGTCCTCCAGGGAAAGATGGGGAGAGGGAGGCTGCCCCCGGCCAGGTGAGGGTGCCGGGCCCTGCTGGGCACCCAGCAGGCAGGGCCCCAGCGTCCGGGGGCCCAACGGGTCTAACGGGGCCCAATGGGGGACCCCGTGACTGCCGCTGACACCTGAACAGAGGACCTGGAAGACGGGCTGTGCTGCCGGGAGGTGGGCCTTGAGGCAGGGTTTCCTGAGCAGTTTATATAGTAAGTGAGGGCAGAATTTTTGGGCCAGCACTTGGATTAAGTTTTCTTTTTAATTGCAGAGTAAATGTAAGCATTTGGGTAGAAAATCAATGTCGCTATTCAGGCCGTGACCGGTCTGTGTGTAACGGACCTGTGGCCCCCGCGATCCTTTTCTTCCCTCCCAACTGCACAAGCCCACACTGAGGCTAAATAAAGGAGGGGAGTCCACATCACTTTGGGTCAGGGAGAGGGAGGGGCTTTGTGAGCACCCTTTGTACGTACGTGTGAGGCATACACCGAGATCCATGCGGGGGCTTCATCGCCAAACCCAGCCAGTTACCCGCACTCTGCAAATGGCCAGGGACACTTACTCACACGCTCTCTGGGTGTGTGGCAGTGTGGATGAATCCCCCATGCGCTGAGTTAAAACCATCCCAAGGACCTTGTTGTTCCAGCAACGGGGGAGACTGGTTCTCGGGAACCACAGGATGAGGGCTCAGCCGGGAGCCATGGGGAGGGGTGCCCCCTCCGCCTGGGCGCCCCAGCCCCACCCTGCGACGCACTGGGAGGGAAGTGAGGTCCTGCTGTGACCCCGGGGGCAGCCAAGCCCCCACCACAGCTCGGACGACTTGGCCGGTTTGTGCATGTGTTTACACTTTAGCAGAATCATTGTAGTTTGTTCCCAAAACCTCGTTTCTTTCTTCTGTACACAGAAACACAGATTACCCAAGGAGGGTGGTCTTTAAAGTTTTTACGCACTTAAAGGGAAACAATCCGCTCCATCTCACTTATCAGGGCTAGCTCTTTGTTTAGATAAGCACCCCGGATGGGGAAGAAGTTCGCAAAAATGGATACAGCAAAGCACGGAGATCGATGAGGTGGAGGGGAAGGAGGAAGGGGGAGGAAGCGAGTGAGTGTTATTCTTCCTCCGAGGGGAGTGTTTTAAAACTGGACGCCTGCCCTGCAGTGTCAAGCACTCTGTCAAATACTGGTGGCTGCCGTCGTCTGAGGAAGGCACAAGAAGAACGTGTATTTCTCTATGGGTCACCCGAAGTCAGGATGACTGTGAGTGCCCCCACCCCACTCAGAAACAGCTGTAAAAGTGAGCACACTGAAAACTGTAAAACGATACTATTATCGTTTGTCCAACAGACATGTTTGCTAGCAAATAATTATGCATCATGTTACCCATCCATTGAATTAGGGATACGTAACTTAATTATAAACCAGCTTTTTAATCATTGTGTAAGACTAATTCCCTCTATTAAATTTGGATCCCCAAGGGAACGGGGATCTCTGTAGGCAAACATTTCATGTACAGCAGTGTGGAGGAACTTGGCCTTGGGCATCGGAGCGGAAGGCCGGGTGGGCCACCATCAGGGGGCGGGTTCCACCACCAGGGGAGCTGACGTACATGCTGGTTTGGCTTCTCAGTCAAGGCCCCCTGCACAGTCCAAGGGGGCCGGCACACCGATGGGGGAGGAACCATAGGGGAAAAGCACTGTGCAGGCCAGTGCCGGCTCCCTCGCTGTTCACCGGAAGTGTTCACACCCCGTTCTCAGGACCGGCTTCTCCACGCACGACGAGTTCTTATATTACATGCCAACAGGGAGCCTGATGATGTCAGAGGAAGCTCCAGATAAAAGCCTAATGATGTCAGGCACCGGAGAACCGGGCAGGCATGAAGATGGATGACCTGCTCTGCTCAAATTAAATTTTTCATAGAAATAAATCCTTTTCATAAGAAGTTTAAAAATGACATACCCACACAAAGCTGCCTCTTTGCCACCCAGTGTGTGCTGTGTTGCTTACCAGAAAACAAGAAAAGGAAAGAGAGAGAGAGAGACACTCGCAGTTAACCAAACTGCCCGCAGCTGCTGCGCCCGTCACTGAGCCACACGGACGCGGCTCGGTCCGCCGAGAGATGTCCTCAGGGCTGCTTGGGCCTGGGTCTCCAGAGGGCCCGAAGGAAAGGGTCGCCCACGAGAGACACTTGTACCCTGTAGCAAACCTTTCCTTCTGTCACCTGAGTTTCCACAAGCCGAACGAATGTCCCACAAAAATAAGCATCCCTTCTTCCACACGCAAGAGCTGCCCTTGGCAGACAGGACGCCGAGGATGCAAAGACTCTGCTGTGCAGTGAGAGTTCATTTCAGAACAAAGCGAATGAGGGGCGCCCTGGACGGAGGTTGTTCAGCCTCCAGGGGATTACTGCCTACATCACCCAACGCACATGCCGACTGTGGAAGGCAGTCCTTTGACTAAGGCAAGAAACCACAGTTCCCTTTAAATTAGACAGGATCACACAGACTTCCAGTGTGCACGGGGTTTCCCTGCGGGAAAGACGTAACTTGGTCTGGGAAGTGCAGCCATCTTTATGCCGGCTCGGTTCACTGAAATCTGTCTGAACTATGAACAACGTGAGCAGAGAGACTGTGTCCCAGCGCCTTCCAGGAATTCTGGGCACAAATTCGTCCTCCTCGTTTTTATTTATTTCTACCTAAAAAGTGAGAATCAAATATGAGATGCCCAACAACTGAGTCAAGGAAGCAGTGTTATCATGGAATGACTACACCTTTCATAAATCATAAATCACGGTTATAAAGTCACAAAATCAGATCCCTCTGAACATAAACGCATAGTCTCAGCTTCACCTGGTTGACAAAGAGGAAGGAAAACGAATGCTTGCTCTACGGCATCCCTGTGGCTACTTAAAGACAGGGGCCCATGACAGTGAACCATTCGGGGGAGGTTCCCCCCTGCGGCCTCTGCCCCAGGCCAGGCTGCTGCACCAGAAAGCCCTCTCACCGGCAACGCGAAAACAGCGCTCCCGCCGTTTCATGTGCGCTGTACCCAATTTGTTCTGTCGACACCAAGAGTTTAAGGCGCAGTGAAGGATTAAATAACTGCACCGCGTCAAGGGAGACAGCGTGCCTGCATGGTCCCGCGTCTCAGCAGTGAGAGCGGCTCCGGCGGCAGGCGGGCGCGCTCCTGTCGGACCTCCCTCCTCGGGTGAGCCATACCAGTGGGCGCTCTCACCCATGCCAGTCTGCGCCCCCATCTGGGGCACCTTTAGCTTTCCCGCCACTCATCATGGGAATCATAGAAAAAGTGGCTGCATACGTGTTCCCACATAACATGTTGCAACTCCCTTGACAGCATAAAAACTCGACAGTGTCTGAACAGAATGTGGGATATTCTGTTCCAGGCATTCTGCCTCTCCTGGCTCTGGCCCACAGCTCTCTGCCCCCCCGTCCAGGGCAGGCTGTGTGTCTAGCTGACCCCCAAACAAGCCTGCGGTGTCGGACAGGGGGCAGGGGGCTGGGTGAGGCCTGTGCAAGCGGGAAACCGGCCACTGAACTGAAAAAAAGAAAACCACGTTTTCACAGGCCATGGACGCTTAATCTAAACCACTAACTGGCCTTGGGCCGCCTGCCTCTCTACGACTATTTTACACAACGCACAGTTCCTGGAGGTCAGCCCGCAGTTCGCTGGGTCGTAACATTCAGTCTGGTGAATCGGCGTTTGCCTGCTGACAAAGAAGGGACCGCCTTTGGTGCTCCGGGGCACTGCCAAGTCACAAAAAAAATCACTGCCCTGAGCGCTTCCCAACAATTTACACCTTATATAAGGCGGGGAACTTGTGCTTAATAAGAGAACCCATGGAGAAGGCAGAAAACCTACGCATTTGCGAAGGCTGGGGGGAAACAGTAGAAAACGAAACTTACACCGTTCTGGGTACCAAGTGCCCCAAGGGAGCGTAAGGCAAATGGAACCGGGGCACGCTGGCCGCCCTGGCCGCCGACGGCCCCCCCCCCCCCCCCCGCACGCGCCCCTGGGGAGCTGTGCCAATGGCTTTTGCCTCTGGCACAAAGGCCAGTTACAAAACGGACCTGCTGTTTCCAATCCCAGGCTTTCCAAACAACAAATAAGTAAAAAAAAAAATCGTAAGCGGATCCCCATCTGGGTTGAGCAATGGGTTTACACCAATGAAATGGTGCTACGAAGCGGTAAACATTCTAGAAGCCTCTGTGCCCTGATCAGGAGTCCTGGGTGACCGCCAGCTTCGGAAACTGAGGGTGGGACTCGGCCAGCACTCACGGTCTTTCTCACTCGCTGCCGCCCTGGGCACAGGCGCTGCTGGACATAGTGTCAGCGTGAAGTTCACGTAGGCTCTGAGCGGTGCACAGTGGTGGACAGGGCCTGGCAGTGACAAAGCCACAGGGAACCGAGGTTGCAAATAGAGGCTAAATGTGAGAGTGTCCAAGACGACATGCTTGGGACATGGCACGTAGCGAGCGGGGGAGCTGGGGCAAAGGACGCTCGCAGCCCGTTGGTTCCTGACCCAGGTCCGGCGAACAGAGCCCTCCTGTGACCCCCCTCCACTCCCCCATGTCCCCACCTTTGCGGGGCACGCTTGGGTGTGTCTAAAAGGATTTACACGAGCCTGAAAACGCATAGTCGTGGCTCTCACAGAGACGACGCTGCCGTTTCTAACAAAGAAACAAACGCAAACCTTCTACTTACAAATGGGCCAAACATCTCTGCTGTGTTCTCTTAATGTTACTTCTCAGGACAAGCTTCAGAGCCTTGTGCAAAAACGATGGCCCTACCGCCTCTGCTTCATGCTTTCCAAGAATCTTCTAACAGGTGGGACAGGGAGGCCTGGGCAGAATTAGCCCCTGAGAAGAGGGATTCATAGGGTCTCGGAGGAATAAAGACATAAGCCGAGGCGAGGATGGACAGGGTTCCCTCACAGGCCTTGGCCAGCGGGAGAAAGAAAGCATTCAGATGTGTTAGAACGAGCACCCGCGGAGGTCGTCCTACAGTGCGTCAAGGCCAAGAATCGCTCCCACCCAGCCCCCNGCCAAGAACCCCCCCCCCCCCCCCCCCCCCCCGGACCGGTGCTTCCTCCCAGGTTGTCCCGTCCAGCTCGGCAGACGAGGGCTGAGACGGTGCGTTTTCTCGGCAACGTCTGCAGGATATTTCCAAGTCTGGCTTGGAAGGTAATGCCCAGAGGCTAAATGGAGGCCTGAAGCCACCTCTTTCGAGGGAGGAAAGGAGGGCCGTGTGGGCCGCCTCCCTTCAGCTCTAACCCCGCTTCAGCCGGGATTGGTAAAACAGTTTTGTTTCTTTGATTCTGACAATTTTCAAGAGAGGGAAATGGTCTGATTTCACCTGGGGTTCTAAATAAACCCTGGTGTTATGGTAGTTTTTTCACAAAAGTCTTTTCTGACAGATGTTCCTGGAAATGTTTCCTACGGCCAGTGTGTGCATTTAGTTGACCTAGGGAAATATTCCTTGTGGAGTGTCCTGTAACGCTTCGTCAAATCTCGCGTGGGCTGTTACAACATAAGACGACGAGGCGAGCAGCTTCGCTCGCCCCAGCTCCAGCAGGGGCGTGTGGACACAGCGGCAGGCTCCACCCGGACCGGCGCGCAGGCCCACAGGCCACGAGGCTGCGGCTCCGCTCCAGGCTTCCCATGTGACTTCGTGAGGAATCTAAGTGTGCAACAGCTTATCAACTTGAAAGTACAATTTTTTATTGTTTAACTGAAATTCCAGGGAGGAGAGCAAATAAATGGAGGAGGAAAAATGGAACCCCGGCCACAGAGAGCTCTTAAATAAATTTAACAGCTGCCCAAAGGCAGGAGATTTAAATAAATGTACATTAAACTTTTACTACTTGACGCACCCATCTTATCCTTATCCCGCTGTTTGCAGGAAGACCAGTTCCAGTGAACAAAGGCCGTGACGGGTGTTACCCCCCCCCCCCCCCGGATCCAGTCGGAGAAGAAGGCAGTAGTCGAAGGACTCTCTGAAGATAAAAGCATCGTTCTCTCCACAGTTTCTGGACTCCTGCCGAAATCACAGTCCTATTTTCATATGCGTCAGCTCAAAGAGACTTTTATAATAGCAAATAAAAATTAAGTGTTCACACTGGCCTTCAAAGCAAAACTCCCGGGGACGACGCAGAGCACACTGTACGCGTCTTTCTGAACATTCGAACCGGTAACGTCACACAGTTAAAACAGACGGGGACAATGGCTGCTATGGTCCGCCTTAAAAAAAAACGAGGCTCATTATGCAGTTCTCAGATGGGAGTGTCCAGAGCCCATTCCCAGAGGGGGCGTTTTTCAGAAACATCATTAATGCAGACAAGAAACTGAAGAGGCCCCCAGGGGGACCGGGGAGAGCAGCCACCATTTAAGACTCCCACTAGGGCCGGGTGGGTGTGGATCAACGTCCGAGCGAGGAATTAAGCCACTTAATAAACGAATGTAAAATAAGCTATTAAACAATACTGGTCTCTTGGGTGTAACTTGTTTCTGGGTAAACACTCTCACATGCGAGCCTTGGACGGCTTCCCTGCGTGCCGAAGCAGGCGTCCCCGCCAGGGCGTACGCCCGCATGCAGCGCAGCGCCTGCTAACGAGCAGACCCACACGCGTGAAGGACAGAAGTGTCAGCTGTTGACTGACACAGATTTGGGTGACCGACGGAAAGGAAGACGGACATGAGCCAAATCCCACGCAGGCACCCGCCGACTCGAGAGCGCAAAAGCAAGCCCGCCCCCAGCAGAGGTGTCTGCCCCGTCCATCCTTTGCTCTCCCACCGCTGGACTTGACCTTTCCGACGGGAAGCCCCGTGAGCAGTAAGCTCTCGGCGAGTCATTGAGAGAAACCCTACACGGCAGTTGGGTGTTTTCTGGGTTCCTGGGTAAACCTGGGGGTGTGGAGGGCCAACTGATTGGTCATGGGGGGTTTAGTCCTGCCTGATTTGCACTTGGAGGACCAGGCCCCCAGAGCAGGCAGCGGCAGCACCGTGAGTCCCCGGCGTCTCAGACAATCACTTGCAATCTCGGAGAACAGAACGAAAACAAAAGCAAAAAAACGAGGAATCGTTTACGAACGGAGTAGCTCTTAGAAAGAGACCACACACAGACCTCACAGAACACCGCTGCCTCACGGAAGTGTCTCCACGCAGGGCCTTCGTTCTCAGGAAGGAGGATGAGGCAGCAGCCGAGGGCACAGCTGCCGTTTGCTCCGCACCTGCCCATTTCATGCTCCCCGGGGCTTTGCACACTCCTCCTCAAGTTCACGACGCAGAGGTGATCTGCCCACACCACAGGTGAACAGTGCTCAGAGAAAGGTCGCCCGCTGGAAAGGGGTAGCGCTGAGTTGAAACCGGGCGGCCTGGTCCAAAGCCACAGCAGACATACTGCTGTCTGGCCAGGGACGAGAGATCGCTTTTGTTCTGGCCAAGCTATTTGCAACCCGTAGGATACTGAGCAAACCTTGTCTGAAAAGCAATACCCACTCATCTCTGGGGGCTGCTGTGGGGACCACAAGGCATGTCTTCAGAGCACTCGATAGCTGTGGTTGCTGTGGGGTCGCTGTCATCACGGGGACTACGGAAGCCCAAAATTCCCTAGAGGTTGGCTACCCAGTGCTGTCCCTCACTGGCGTGTGTCCTCTGCACGGGGCCTGGCTGGGGGCTCTGCAGACTGGGGACTCCGCCCCAGCCGGATGGCCTCGGCTGGCACTGCCACCTCTCATGTGTTTTACTTTAAAAAGACCAAGCTAATCCCAAAGATTGCTCATCAAACCCAAACCAAATAAGGACAGAAACTGTTCCTCCTTTGCAAAGAACCATAAAACAGGAAGGAATGCAGAAAACACGGGCTTTTGGAAAGAAGTCAGCAGAAAAAACTCAACGCTCTCTGGGTACGACTTTCCCCAGGGGACCAGAGGCCCTGACAGAACCTAGAAACACCCACCCGCTGGCCAGGGGCCCTGCCAAGAGCGCTCCGCCCCCCGAAGCACCATCAACGGTGTTCACCCCTGGCACTATGGTGGGTCCCAAAGAGGGCCTTCGCTTCCCACCCGCAGACGTCCTCCGAGACAAACCGAGTGTCCAAGAGATGAAAGTCAGAGTGGAACTCGTGTGGCGCACACACACGGCCTGACCTGGGGTCACCAGAGGTCTCGTTCGGCTTTGGGCGCATTTACACTGGTTTTTCTTCTCCAGGGTAACTCTTGGGTCAGGAGGGGGAGCACCTGTGAGTGCTTCAGAGGAAAGACCTGCAGGCAAGTGATAAATAAGTACCTCCTGCCCCCCCCAAAACAACAACCCCGGCAACGATGAGCTAGGTGTTCGCAATCACAGGCCCTGGCCCGACAGAGCAGCATGGGGTCTGTCAGGGATGGGGCAGCCCCCACGGAGCCACGTGGGGCGAGGGCCGTCTCCCCACCACCACCCAGAGGAAGGTCAGTCCGCGCCTCTCTCTGTGCTGACAGGAGTAGGAATCCCAGCCAGTGTGCGTTACCACGCACGCACACACACGCACACACACTGCCGTGATTTTCTCTGGACTCAGAGGGCCCTTCGACGAACGCCCTCCAATAATAAGGGTCCCGAATCTGACAGCCTCTACCACGCGGCTGGTGTTTGCACATCTCTTACTACCGATTTTTTTCTTTTCAGTTACAAAATGGGGTTTATCCACGTTTGTCCTGGTGAACATTCTGTTAAAAACTGGCTTATATTACCTGTGACACCAAGAACATTTGACATACTTACCTGAGGGGACCTCCCCACCACGTGCCTCTTGCTTTGTTGTACCAAAAAATGAAGAAATCGAACCCTATTCTCACAACAGCCTGTAGACGCCCTCGCCCAGTTCCCACACTTCCCAGGAGGACACATGCTTCCGGGGCCTTGCCGTGTCCTCCCACTCGGTCACTGGGAGGACCCCAGACTCACAGGCCAATGGCATCCTGATGCACTCTTTCTGGAAGACACTTCACTCCAGGGAGGCGTAGTCCCACCATTGTTCACCGGATTTCACTCAGGAGCAGCCCCAAATGCATTCATTGTCATGGGGAATAAAAGGGCAATTGTTGGTTTTCCTCAAGTACCTTGGCCTTTCCTTCACTTAGGTAGCTATTGTTTCTGAAAAATTTTCCTTATGAAAGTATCGCCTATCGCCTGTATCTTCCCACACTCTCCCATTTCATGTTAATGCTTGTACTCCAGTTTCCGCCTGATGACATTACAGCTCGGTACTGATGCCATTAACGCTCCTGACAAATGTGCCCTTGTCCAAGGCTGCCTTCCTTCCTGGGTGAGAGGTTCCGCTGCTCAAAGCAGGGCACGCGCGTGCACTCTGAAGTTGAAAATGCAGACTTCATCTCTGCATTTCCCTGCGAGTGTTGGGGAAGTTCTGTTTGAAGGTCATAAGAAGAAATCGCTCAAATGTGTTTACTTGCCACGGATACCCCACCTCTCACGGTCACGTGCGCAGAGGCGAGAAAAGTCTGGGGAACAGATCCTGCCTGGACACCAGGGCAGCCCCGCCCTAACGGAAGAGTCTCGTTTTCTCAAAGATTTTAAGCCAAAGAGCCAATTGTGTGTTCATCAGCAGGAGCCTCAGACACTGCAAGTGTGTGCTGAGTGTCCCCAAGGAAGCCCGGAGTCAGTGTCGCTGGACCCTCCTAGAACGCGCATCGGCCGTGCTGCCAGGAGGGCGGGGCACTAACGACACGAATGATTGACAAGGAGTCGCCTGGCTTCTGGGCAGAGGGAAGTGTTCGGTTGCGAAATCTCACTTTGCAGATAGAAAGTTAGTGTGGTACCACTCTCAATTCCCTGTGTTCCTTACACTGGGAATTTGTGGATTAAGAATCATAAAGGACTAAGGTGAAGCACTCTATGATCCCAGCAAAAATGCACAGAAATCTGTAATTTGGATGTTACCCAGAGATGTATCCAAAAAAAAGAAAAGTATATTTTTATTTTTGCTTTAAAATAAAACAAAGGTCTTAATTTAAAACACCAGACCAACCAGTACCACAGTTCTGCTTAATTCCTACAGGGACAAAGGAGATTCGCATTTTCTTAATTTGTTGAAAGAAAACAAAGGCATAAACTTTTCTCTCTAGTTTTGTGCAGTTTAATAAAATCAAACCTCAAAAGAGATATCAAGAGCTGGACGCAAAGTGAGAAAGATGGCCAAGAAGGAGCCCGTGGCTCTGGCAGGCGTCATGCACACGTCCAAAGGAGTTGTCCTCAACAGGCCACCAGGTGAGCAGGGCCCCCGCCCCCTGCACACAGTCCAGTGTGGCTGCGCACGCCCACTGGCCGCTGCCCACCTGCACAGACACGGGCGTGGGGTGGCCGCTCCCACGCTTTACGGAGACCAGCGATGGATTTTAGAAGAAGAAACAAGTCCACGTGACTTCTGGGACTTTAGCACAGAAAATGGGAAAAGCGTGTCTGATCCAATGTCAGTTCTTTCAAACTTCCAATAATCTGAATGTACATTTGACAAAAAATAGTTCAAACATCACATCGCGCAGCTGGTAGTTCCCAGGGCGCCTTTGTAGTTTTACTGCTCAGTGAAAACAGACGACCTCCTGAAAATTGCGCCGGGTCAGGTTTTTATAAGAAAAATGGTTATCAGATTGCTCACTAACGATCACTGATTACTTACCAAGTTCAGGCAGTAGGGGTCTTCTGAAAGGCCCGTGAGATGAATATTTTATTACTTATTTTCATAATAATGAGCAGAGTTGACAGATTTTTACCTTACAAAATCGCAATGGCTTATTTCACAATATTATTTATTTGTGAAACCAAAACATTAGTTACTCTCCTCTTCTTTCCCTTTCCCTTCACTTCTGCACAACTTAAAAAACCAAAAGCACTTAAGATACAAGAAGTGCCAGGACACCGCGTTAGGCCATGGCCAAGGTCATAGTGCAGTGTGCCTCCAACACTGAAGGAAAAGCACCATGTACCCAGAAACAAACGGGAAACTTGCTGTTCTCAGAGAAGAACAGAACGGAACATAGAAATCAATTCCCTTTGTTTTCTTTTTAAAGGAGATTGGATCAGTTCATGCAGGGAAACCCAAAAGAATGGGCTTGTAAATCCAAATTAAATAAAGCAAGGATTACTGGGCTTGAATTGTCTACGAGTGCAACTGGTATCGAGGGTTTTAAGCACGTACGTGAGGGTAGGCGATGGCCTTCATGTCTGGTCCAGAGGACCAAACGGTGTGAACTCACGTGGCTGTGGCAGGGCCGAGGTGGACCTGGGCTGCCGATCCTGTGACGGGCTCGCAGGCGACACCCAGGGCAGGCCTCCCGCTCAGGGCCATCATTACGGCAGGCCAGTCATGGCCGGTCAGGCCAGTCATGGCCTTCCCGACACTGAGTGGCTCCTCTCTGAGTCGTGGTTTCTCCCCCTTTCTTCCCTTGTCCCAGGGCCCCCCCGCTCGGCGGGGAGCGCCCTCCCCCCTTGCCCTGTAGCGGCCCCCCCAGTGCCACTGCACGTGGCATGGAAGAGAGAACCGGGGAGATGCGGGGTCCCGGCAAGCTGGGGCTTGGGGACGGACGTGGTCCAGATTTCCAGACATTCAGATGAGAAACATCTCGCCAACATAGAGATAAGTGTGAGTGGTACTGGATGTCGGACCAGGGTAGTCTAAGGAGTAGAAAGTAACCAACTTGGAAAGTTCTGTGTGTGTGTAAAATGTGCAGAGGGACTGGATGCCGTAAGCGATCACAGAACATTCCCAGGAGCCCACAGGGTGGCTTGGCAACGAGGGCACCGGCCCAGATGGAGGAGGTGTGGAGGTTTCACACGAAGAACAACTTAGGCAGCACTTAGGAAACGCAGCCTCGAATGAAGCTGCAGAGAGAAGACCAACAGGAGACGATGCGCCCGGGCTGCAGGAGAGCCGCTACCTGCTGGGGGCAAGGAGGGCAGTAGATCGGGTGGTTGTGGATGAAATTTCTATTTAAAAACAGAACTGAGAGAGGAAATGAAGAGGGTGAAGTAGCAACATTCATTCAGGCTGCGTAGAGTCTGTTGTTTTCTGTGCGAATTACAGATTTCACAACCTAAAGAAAGAAAATGTGTGTGCAACGTATAAAAATAAAGGAACACGGGAAATCACCCTGAGGCTGACTGAGGTGAGAAGGCAGGACACGGCTTTTCCTCCTCCGGCAGCTTTGAGAATCTCGGAAATGTGACTGGGGGGGGCCCGCTGTTCCCCGGGGTTTCTGGCCCCCTGGGGCTGGGAGGCTGGCACTGACCAGGACCCATGAGCAGGGCAGGAGCTGGGGGTTAACGCCCCTGCTCCCAGCCCTGGTCTCCCTCCGCCCCCACAAGTGGCAGGCGCCAGGCAGCGGCCCGCTCCCAGCCCAGGTCTGTGCGTGGTCACAAGGCCGCACGAGTGACAATGACACACTTGCTGTGGAAGACACTCGAATCTGGGAGTCTTGCTGACGGCAGGACATCGTGGCGTGTTTCTTAGCAAAAGTTTCGGGTGGGAGAAGACAGAGCAACAAATCGTCCCAACAGAGATTTCCTGAGAGCCTCCTGTGCGGTAGGAGGGGCCGCTTCCAGTGCGGGGGACGGGGGCGGCCGCTCACAGAGAAGGTCCCTGCTGGCCGGGGTGGGCTCGTGGGTGCAGAGAACGAACTGTAAAAGGCACACAAAGTGTGTGACTTCGGATGACCGGTGCCCTGGAGAACATGGGCACTAAGAACAGGGAGCACTTTGGGGGGCAGGAGTGGGGAAAGCTCTTCAGACAGGGTGACAAGGGGACCTTCTCTGAGGAGGTGGCCTCTGAGAAGAGATGGAGGCAGCCGCAAGTGGGAGGTTCGGGGAAGACTCGGGGAAGGGTGTGCTTTCCTCCATTAAAGCGCAGTTCCATCTTATCCAAACAGCCAAGCGAAACGTACGTCGGGGCGGCCAGCGTCACTAGACTCTCGTGGGGCTGAGGAAGCAGGAGAGCAAGGGACCCAAGAGCTCTCCGTTCTCTCTGGGCGACAAGAAGGCACTCAGGGAGGGACCGGGGGGATCCCGTGTTTAAAGACCACGGGCTCCTGTGTTTGGAAGCAGAAGGGGCAGCGGGAGCGGCAGCTGAGAGCAGGTGGGAAGGAGATGTGGGGACCAGGGTGGCAGGGCTGCACTCCACCCAGCCCTGTGCTGGGGACCGTAAACAAAGCCGGTGGTCTGCAGCTCCCGTGGGCGGGGAGAGGCCAGGGCAGGATGGGCACCAGGGAGCCAGAGAGGCCCTTCTCCTGCTGTGGGGGCGGCGGGTGCTGAGTGGGTGGGAGGCAGGAAGTGCAGGGGGAAGGTCTGGACAGAGCCGCCGGCGTGAGAGGCACTGCTGCATTGAAAACCAGAGGAGAGATGAGACTGCCGGGGTGCGCCCATGGGTGGAGAAGGGGTGCAGGGAACGAGGCTCTCAAGCCCACGCTGGGGAAAGGACAGGGCTCCTGGGCACCGCTGGGGAGTCGCGTCATGAGTGACGGACTGGAGTGGCTTGGAGGGGAAACGGGAGGGGAGGAGGCGGACCTGGCAGAGGGTCAGTAATGTTCTCTCCGGAGCTTTCCCAAGGCGTGCTTGCAAATCAAGGAAGGAGCTGGCCGGATAGGGGTGGAGGGACAAACAAGAAAGGACTTTAAAACAATTTTAATAGGTCACACGCAGTAGTCCTCCCCGATCTGAGCTTCGTGTTCTACACTTTCAGTTACCGTGGTCTGAAAATATTACACGGAAAATCCCAGAAATAAACCATTTATAAATGTTGGATTGCACACCATGCCGAGTAGCAGAATGCAATGGCACGCTGTCCTGCTCTGTCCTGCTGGGGACAGGGTCCCCCTCTGTCCAAAGTGTCTGCAGACGCTCCCTGCCCGCTAGTCACTGAGCAGCCGTCTTGGGTATCAGGCTGTCTGTCCAGGCATCGCAGCGCTTGGCTCCAAGTGACCCTGACTCGACTCAACAACAGCCAACATGCCAGGGCAGTGACACTGGGGACACTGATGTGCCCGAGAGGGGTGGTAAAGTGCCTCCTGTGAGCGACAGGCGAGTCCAGGACGAGGAGAAGTTTTGGGGAGAGAGACCACAGTCACCTAACTTGATTACAGTGTGTGGTTATAACTGTTCCATTTTATCATGGGTTCTTGTTGACAGTGTCTCACTGTGCCCAACTCACACATGTAGGTCATCACAGGTGTGTGCACAGAAAGTAAACAGCATACACGGGGTTTGGTACTGTCTGCAGTTTCTGGCACCCATGGGGGTTCTGGGCCGTGTCCCCTGCAGATGGGCGGGCGGGAGGGGGCTGGCGACTGTAAGAGCAAGTTTGTATTCTGATTAGGAAGAGTCACTGGATGGGAGGAAAGGCTGGCCGGGCCAGGAGGGAAGTGTAACCCCTGCTGGTGGGGACAAGAGGGTCCCGGCACAGCTGTGGTGCCCAGGCTGATGGGTGCGGTCCAGGGAAGAGAGACGCAGGTTCTCGTCCAATGGTGTCTATTCCTCAGTAGAGGAGGGGCCCGGTCACCCCCTGGGGGTCAGAAGGATGCACAAGCTGGCTGTGCCCCAGCAGGCAGCCAGAGAAGGTCGCCATGAAACGAGAGGCCAGGCGGAACGCCGCACTCACACTCAGCCTGGGGACTGTCCCAGTGGCGGTTAGACAGTGGGTCTGGCAGGGGAGCAGCGCCTTGCAATGACAAGGTTGGCAGAGAAGGGCCCCGAGCCAGGGGCCCAGGTCGGGTGGAGGAGAGACTGGGAGGAAGGGGCTCCAGGGGCTGCGGGGCCTGGGGCCTGGGGCCTGGATGGGTTTCCTCCCGGGGGCCGGAGCTCTCAAGGATGACAGACGGAGCTGTGGGAAGAAGGCGAGTGACACCAGGTGGCCCCACACGTCCATGGGGGATGGGCACAATGAACAGGAGGCTGCAGGAGAGGCGCCAGGGAGTGTGGCAGGAGGAGGAGTGTGGTGGCTTACGACTCAGAGGGACCAGGGGAGGAAGGGTGTGGCTGCGGCGGCAGGGACCAGACGGCAGCAGTACGTGGGCCCGGAGATGGAGTCCTGGAGTGGGAGGAGCCAGGCCGCGCAGGGCAGAGCACGCAGTCCTTTGCTCCAGACAGACAGCCATGCTCGGAGGCTTTGGGACAAGTCCAGAGGGGAGGGACCACAGGGCTGCAGCGAGAGCCCTGTGACCGTGAGGACAGGGAAGGTAGGGAGACATGTCTGTCCCGCTGGCAAGCGCCCCAGCGCACACCCGGCTGTTTTCTCTCCTCTCTCGTCTCCTGGGTTTCTGTGCTGTTACCCCCATTCCCTTCTGGACTCTTCTGTTCTCTCATTCACCACTGGAAATTCGTCAGCCTGGGTAGCCTTGCCTTTACTCATCGCTATACACCCAAGGGCTAGCCAAGTGCCCGGCAAATGTAAGACGCTCCAAGAACAACGAGTGGACAGAATGGACACGAGGAGTACGGTGAGAAGCAGCCCCGTTAAGTCCCACCGTCCCGAGGAAGGCTGGCGAGCGTCCACCCTGCCGCAGCTCTTCTCTCGGGGATGCTGGGGACACGCGCTGGGGGAGGACGAGGACAAATGTGGAGGTCCACTCCTGGGCTCCAGCTCAGGGCGGCCGAGGACTTGTGGACCCAGGCCTCAATGGCACTTGCCTTACGACCACCGGGCCTGGGAGAGGCCGAGGAACTCACCATCCTCACGCACACACCAGGGGACGCAGACTCCAAGCAACTCTGTTCTGTCCACAGCTGTCGCTCACGTTGCCCCCTCCTGTGCCAGCCAACCAGTGAATCCCAGTGGCCCCCACTGAATCCCAGCGGCTGTGCCGCCCCAGCTTCACAGTGGCGACGCACACAGTGCTGCCGTCTGAGTCTGTGCCTCCGAGCGGGATGCGCGCTGGCATCAGTCGCTTCACCTTCCAGACCGCGGACCCTCAGAAGCGGGGCTGTGGCGTCCCCTCCCTGCGATCTTTGGCTCGCTGGCTTGGTTTGTTTAGAAATAATCTCCAAGTAGATTATTTCATTTTGCTTTGCTTCACTGCCTCAAACCGCCTCTGACTCAGGCCCACCGAGAAGTGTTACACAGAATAACAGAGGGAGAAAATGAACATACAAATAAAAATTTCCAGCTCTACCGTTGCAAACGCCATATGTTACAAAGAACAGCAGTGAAATTCCAAAGCACCTGAAAAATGAGTTGAGAAAACAAAAAGGTTTATATAATCTAAAATTCCCGACTGCAGAAATACATAAATATATATTTAAGCCTGAAATATATGGCCGTTCCTCCTAAACGTAAAGTCAAATAAATTTCTGTGAGAGTTAAGTGTAGTTCTTCCCTTCCACTCACCATAAACACAGGGCTCCGAGCTGGCGGCCTGCAGCCGGCCCCTCCTTGGGCAGACGGAGTGACTGAAGCCCTGAGAAGGGTCCCAGGTACTTGGACAGCCCTGGGGGGAGGGGACAGCGTGGAAGCGGGAAGCATGCAGGCTCCGGAGACAGACCGGCCCGCATCGGACGCTGGCCTTCACCCGTGAGCTGTGGGACACGGGGGAGGTTCCCTCGTTCAAACCCCGGTGCCATTCCACGAGGTCACAGACTGGTCGGCCACAAAGAGCTACGCAGGAACCGCAGGGCTTAAATGTGATGACCAGCCCCGAGCCCAGACCTTCCAGGCCAACCTGGCAGAATAAAGTCTGCCTATAGAGTCTTTGTCCTCTATGCGCACAACGGAGTAAACTTAAAGTCGCTATTTAAAAAGAGAACCAAAACCAGTTACAGAGACCAACGGGATCCAGGAGAACCCCGTGCCCTGATCTGC
The DNA here is from genome assembly GCF_014824575.4 of Sturnira hondurensis. NCBI lineage: Eukaryota > Metazoa > Chordata > Mammalia > Chiroptera > Phyllostomidae > Sturnira > Sturnira hondurensis. The sequence continues at coordinate 4,258,602 of NW_028097031.1, forward strand.
ACGAGGGGGCCCGGGACACAAGACTCCAAGAGAGGGAAGGGTGGGGCCTGGGATGGAGAGTTAGGTGGACAGAGCCCTGAGCCCCGCCGCCAACAGCCCCTGGTTTGGGAAAGACGGATGGGAGCTGCGGGTTAGGCGCCCTTCAGGAAAGAGGGAGGACTCTACCCGGAGTGACACCCTCCCTGCCGCTGTCACTGGACGTCCCCAGACACAGAGAAAGCGCACCAGAGCTCACCATTTGGGGAAAAGACAGAAACACCTGCTGGAGGTTGGTAGGATTTGGCAAGGGAAGGAAGCACTACAGGCTGGCCCTCCTGACCAAAAACCCCCGAGGTCAAAAACATAACCAAAACCAAAATAAAAAGCCTTGCTATCACGTCTGGAATTGCAGAATAACCCCAAGCCAGAGCGGACAAAGCCCATCCCTCTCTCCTCCAAAGAGACACCCCGTGAAAATGCAGCGTGAACCGTGCTGCAGGGCGTTTCACACAGCCACACAGGACGGGCCAGGCCCGGGCCCACACCAGCTGCTTGGCCCCGGTGACCCCCGCCCACAGCATGTGGCACTGTGTCCTCAGTCCCTCAACCGTGAAAAGCTCTTGGCATGGGGCACGGAGGTCTAAACAGGCAAGGAGAACAAGCACAATTCACCAAAACCACCGTGCGAAGAGCGGTCCGCGACTGAATTGCTGGACTTGAACTCCAGTCTGGAGAAGAAAGAGTAAGGCAGCAAGCAGGGCAGGGTGGCCGGGGCCGAGAGAGTCCGAGGAGGGTGCCCTGGGAGGCAGGTGGGACTCCACTCTGGAGAAAATACAGCCTCGCCCTCAGAGTCTCCAGGAGCACGTTCCACGACAGAACGAAAGAAAAGAGGACCCAAACGAGACATCAGCGACGAGATGAGTTAGAAGGAGGAGGGACAGAGGGACTGCCGAACGGAGGGACCCTCAGTGAAGAAAGTGAGGGTCCTCAGGGACCCTCAGCGGCTAGTGCGGAGCTAACGGACGGATCAGAAGGACGTGGAGAGAGCGCAGGCGGAAGAGCACAGGACCCACCAGGGCACCCTGCAAGTCCTGGACGGCGGCGTGCACGCATAACACAGAGACAGGGAAGAGGCAGGCCAGGACAGAGGCCGCGTGGAGGCCGCCCACTCAGAGCGCTGAACGCGGAGCCGGCTCTCCAGGTGGCTGACAAGTGTTACTGAACTTGCCCCGCCCGCCTCCTGTCCCCGTTTACAGAAACACAGGGTTTGGGTGCTTTGGGCCTTGGAGAAGGCTCCCTGCCCGAGTGACCAGTACAAATAAATGAAGGGCTTTGTAAAGGGGACTGTGTCAGCAGTCCCCGGAGCTGGTCTGGGCCCGAGGGTGGCCCTCTGGAGCAGCGCTGGGCATGCGTCCCGTGCACCGCTCTCGCTCAGGACAGGAGAGGCGAAATCTGGAAGCAGTCGGACCTCGAGAAAGTCCTGGTGCATGGCTGGGCCTCCAACCGGATTCCAGAGCAGTCGTCACAGTAGAGAAGTTCTGACTCTCTGGTGGGTGTCTACTTTCATGAAGACGACAGTTAAAACACTGTGCCGTTGTGTGTTTAGGTGAGGGTCACATCCATGCTGAAATGCTGCCCCAGAAGCACAGGGCAGGTAATGCTCAGGTCGGGCCAGCCCCGGGGCACCCATGCATCATTCCCTCAGGTGGACCAGAACCCCGTTCGTCGAGAGAAGTGCTGGGCCGCTCGACACAGGCCCCGGGCTGAGGGCTTTCACAGCCCCCACGGCACGTGCATGCACACACACACCGGCTTTCACTGCCATTTTGAGGAGAACGGGCTCTTTAGTTTTGCAGTTGTCCTTTAAGTTCACGTGTCTCTGATTGCAAATAACACTCAAATAAAGAGGACCATTTTACAGGCTTTAAAATATTCTTGCTAAATAAAGTAAAAGCTACCTGGTGCTTGACTCATGGAAATTTCCAGATAAACTCTGGATAGATGACCCTGAAGACACAAAACAGCAGCCATAACCGACTTCCCACTGGATGCAGCCTTGCAGCCTTGGTGGGGGGGGGGGCGGGGGGGGGCTCTGACCTCCTGAGTGAGGTCACTGCCCTGTACTCAACGCTGCTCAGATGACTCCCTAGGCAGAATGCCATTCAGCCTACAGATGTCCACAGATGGGGCACTCAATCCGCAAATACACCAAAGCAATAAAGAATAAAACACGACGTGAGTAAATACGACAAATGCAAACAGCACTTAAACCAGTTTGATTTTCCAGTGAAAAATAGGAAATTGCCTACTAAAAAGTTGCTGTGTTTGAAAATGGACCTTTACTGGACTTGTGATTTGTCATCAGGGGACCGAGTTTTGCCTCTGGTCCCAAACGCCAGGAGGCATGGCTTCCTCCTGCCCCAGAGCACCGACGAGGAGGCAGCACGCCTGGGGTCAAACGGCTGACTCAGGCACAGGCCTGACGGGCTTGTTCCCCGTCCAAGGACACATCTTCGTGAGCTGGTTCACCTCACAGCTTCACCCCTGGAGGGCGTGACCCCGTCCCCATGTGCCACAGCACACACACGAAGTCAACCTCTTCTTCCGTGGAAGGGAACACGGGAGGAGCATCCATGCACACTGCTGGGAGAGCTGGTCCCATGAGCACAGAGCACTGAACCGATGCACCCGACGGGCACCTTCCCTGGGCCTGAAATGCGTCGTGTTGCTCCCTCTCCGAAGGGCAGCCACACAGGTGAGGACGGAGGGCTGCCGGTGCGGAGAAGACCCGCTGACGTTACGGCTAAAGGCTGACGAGCAACAGTCAAGAAGGTGGGTGGCTTCGCCGGCTGTCAGCGCGTTCAGAGCGGTGTGCTTCAGAGCGGCGTAACCCGATGGCGGGTTACGTGGGATACGTGAGGCCGAGGGGGTTACCTTAACGTGAGAAATTGCTGAGTGAAACCAGAGTGGCCACACACACGACTGTTTATAATTTGACGATTATGTGATCAACCAACCAAATAATAAAACTGTGTAATGCTCAGATCCATAGAAGTACCGATGGCTTCAGAGAGCAAGGAGCACGCCACTTCCACAAGGCCAAGGAGACTTCTGGGAGGAGGACACAGCAGTCTCCCCTCGGTCGGTCTGCCAGGAGTGAGGGGGCAGTGAGGGTCTGGCTTCTGAGTTCTCCATTTCGATGCCGAGCTCCCAGGGTCTGTCACGGCTTCTGCATTTGATCGCCGTCCATACAGACGACCTCTTTTCAAGGAGGAAGGGGACTCCACCTCACGCCATCATTCCCCATTGCAGGCGGCCAATGAAAATAACCTGTGACCGTTCTCATGCGCCCGAGAGAGAGAGCTTCCGTCACTCTCCTCCGGGACTGACTGCATCTTTAGCAACGTCGACGTTAGCCGGGGGGTCGCAGGAGACCCTACAACCTGCTTCCACAGAGAGATGGAGGCATTCTCCTCTGGACTTCATTAAAAACATTCAGGCATCATGAGCGCTCTCAGGTATTCTGGGGTAACATCGCAGACTGCAGAGTGAACGCAAGTGGCAGTTACAGGTGCAGGGACAAGGGGAGTGTGGTGGGACAAGGACACAACAGCCCCTGTGCCGGGCGGTTGCTGGGCCGGTGGTCTGGCTCGGACCGGGCTCAGTGAGCTGGCCAAGGCCCAGATCCAGCCCACGCCTGTTTGTGTACAGCCTGCTGGAACTAAGAATAGTTTTTACACTTTTAAATGGCTGAGCAACCCCCACCCCCAAAATAACAGCTTTTTGTGATGTGTGGAAATCCAATGAAATTCAAACTTCCACGTCTGTGCGTGAGGGTGAACCGGCACACAGCCGCACTCTGTTTACCACTGTCCCCGGGACTGTGCGCCACAGCGTGGAGCAGCTGGAACTGTGTGGCCCACAAAGTCTAAAACAGTCGCCATATGTTCAACTCTTTGGGGGAAAGTCTGTGGAGTTTCTGACCCCGTCTGTGAAGGAGGACCTAACCTGTTGGTAGCTGTTTCTGAATCCACCCTGGGTCGAGCTCCCCTTCTGCGGACAGGGACCTCGTGCACGCGGAGGCTACACCAATGGCAACTTGTTGGCGGTTCCCTGAACGCTCACCTTCCCCTTCCCTAGGCACCTGGCCGCGCACTGCTACAGACCCCCTGTGGCCCGGCACAGGTCCGGGGCGCATTTTGGGCAGCAGTGGTCTAGAAAACCCCAGAACACCTTAGCCACTTTGGAAAACCCTCCCCCCTCCCTCCTCCGACACACAGTGCTGATGCCGTGTTCACTGCACCACCGGTGCGGTGAGTACACTCACGACCGGGGAAGTTTTCCCACGGGGCGTTTCCCTTCGAGTGTGAGGCTGGGAAACTAACAGTTGTTCCTCCCTCACCAACAGCCTCAATATATAAAAATTTTACTAGTCTCCTAGGCTTGGTATAAAAAACCAAGTCCATTTACATGCCGTGCTGTGGGGAATGATAACTCAGATTTCATAAGGAAAACAATTAGTACAAATGCTTCTCAGACAATCTGTGCCGTGATCTTAGAAGCTGTGAGGGGAAGACTCCCAGTCCCCGCGCAGACAAAAACCGCTTCTCGTGTTCAAACGTTCAGAAGGTTGGAAGGTTTCTTCCCGTGCTTGCTTTTTGAGAGCAAAGTTCTTTGATACGTCGAAGGCCACACGCGTAATTTTAGCTCAGGTACAAACAGTGCTTTGGGCTAGTTGTAAAAGACACTCCTCAGTTTTAGTGTATTTTAAAAGATGAAGTGAAATAATCATCTCCATGAAACTTTTTTTTTATTGGTCCAAAGTTCGTGGTGAGTTCCTTTCTAATTTCAACCCTTATCTCCCAGGACAAGGCTTATTTAATTCTACTGTGATTTTTGTTTAAGAAATGAAATGACTTCTAAACATTTTTAAACCCTGAGAGAGATGAAACTCCATTACGGGGCCAATGAATTTTTTATTATCAGGTGTCAGATGATCAAACATTGGAAGAAGCGGCGGCGCTGAGCTTCCCTGCTGCAGGGAGACACGGACAGGAAGCGACTCCAGGTGCACTGAGCCTGCCGTCATTAGGGGACCGCAGGCACGTGGCTTCTCCTGTCGCCTCGGGGTCTAGTGGTGTGGCCGGCAAGGGGGACACTGGTGGAGTAGAGGGAGTGTGAGCGCTGTGGACGGACTCCTGCAAACCTGTGCTCTGCGGCGGGGCCCCACGGTCCCATGGTGGCCGACGGAAGAAGACAGAAGAACTCAGGACAGTGACAACGTTTGTGCACGTTTACATGGATGCTGAAGCAGGCCACCCCTAAGAGATGCAGCTGAGACAGGACGCAAACGGGGGCCTGATCAGGACGAGGCGTCATTGTCCCGCCTGTCTCCAGCATACGGTGGTGTACAGCCACAGGGCTCTGTGCATAGAAAAACACTTGCTCTCAGAAGCTTGGTTGGTGGAGAAGAACCCACTGCGTGGAAAGACCACCACTCTGACTTCCGTCCTGCACGCAAGGGTTTCCATGTGGCGCCCGCCCTTGGGCGACAGAGGTGCCGTACCCCAACCAGCACTGCCTTCTGGAAGCTGCCTCACACACAGTTCTGTGGGTGGAAATCTCTATACTCCACCCAGGTGAAGAGGCACATCTCCTACCTTGGTTCAACACAGTGGCATGGTCCTAGTTGGCTCCAAGTTCATTCGTCAAGAATGTCTGGAGTGCCTTTCATGGGACGCACTGGACCGGGCCCTGCCAAGCTCTCTGACCAGGAAGAACCTGATGTCACCTGGCTACGGTGTTCAACACACAGGGGCCAGCAGCGCGTCTCGAGAAGACTGTGCGTGCCGCCTCTCACTCCCGACGTCCCAATAACCTCCTTCATCCGACGATTAGCTCACCTCTGAGAGGGTGAAATTTTCTATCTGATCACTGCAGTGCTAACCTAATATAGTGTGACTTACCAGTTCCTCTGCACAACTCTTTGTATAAATGTGTACGTACTTTGCAAACATCCTTCCTGAGCCTACAGTGTCATTCTGACAATATTACAGTGGCAATTAAAACGTCTAAAACTGGGAAATACTTTGTAGCGGAAGAAAGAATGTTTTGATGCATAAAACCCATTGAAAGATTCGATTTTAAAGTAGAGCAGGAAATGACAACAGAAAAAATAGCCAAGTGGGCAGCTCCAAGGGACCCACCCCGTGAGGGACATCAACCGAAACACCGAGCCAAAGGCCGTAGGTCAACACCGTCGGAACTCTGGGGACAGCTGTTCACAGCGGCCACGTGAAGGCCACGTGAGCAGAAAGGCCGTCGGAAAGTGGTGGGACGGCACGGCGGTGTTTCCACACGAACTGGGCCAGGGCCCCTCCTTGTCTGGCAGAAGACGGCAGTCCGTGTTCGCAGGAGGGGCCCCTGGCCGCGGGTGCAGGCGGGAGCAGAGCAGGCCTCACTGTAAAATGCCGTCTGTCTGCTCTCCCCTTGGTACTGCCTGCAGGAGGGAGGCAAGGTGCCTGTCTTGGCTTCACGTGACCCAGAACTTCGGGTGAAACTCCTTATCAGGCAAAGGAAAAGCCGGCAGCTCCTGGAGCCCAAGAGTAAGCTGGGGCATTGGACACGGTGCCAAGGTCTTGGGGGGAAAGCAAGACAGCCATGATCTGAGGAATCAGGGAAGTCAAAGCACCTGCCCGCACTGGGGGATTCAGACAGTCTCGCACAGGCTCAGAGCAGACCTGACCGGTGCCCCCAGCTCTCACTCTCACCCCCTCTCTGCTTCTCTCCAGAGTCCGGTGCCCGGCACTGAAGGAAACCTTGGTGGAAACACTAGCTGAAGACAGGCTAATAGCCAGAGAGTTCGGAGACACGCGTGACTAAGCACACACACCTCACAGGAGTCGTTTAGAAAAGTTACCTAGCAACGAGCTACAGCCCCCCGCAAACTCGTCGACAAGGGAAGACTCCAGTTTCCGGAGTTACCATATAGTAATATTCAAAATGTTCTATTTTCAACTAAAAATATTACAAGGCATGTTTAGAAATAAAAAAGCACGGCCCACTCACAGATGATATTAACACACTCACCCCGAGGTGCAGAAGCATTGGATTTGCTCAACGAAGACTTTAAACTTCCTGAAATAGGCTCGCAGAGCCACAGGAAACCATGGACACGGTGTGAAAGGAAACCAGGGGAAGGATACATGACCAAACAGATAATACCAACACAGAAATGAACATTACGGAAAGGGACCAAAGAGAAACTTGGGAGCTGGAGAGTGAAGTAACTGAAACGAAGCGCTCACGGAGGCCTACAGTGGCGGGTGTGAGCAGGCAGAGAAAACCATTCAGAGAAATTCACCCGTGAATTTGTAGAGAGGCCGGCTGAAATGGCCCAGCCTGGGGACCAGGGAGAAGACAGGATCAGGGAAAATGCACAGGGCCTAGGAGACCCACGGGGCGCTGTGCATGTGTACGAACACGCACCATGGAAATCCAAAGAAAGGAGAGAAAGGAGAAAAAGGGGTATTTGAAAAAATAATGGCTGAAATTTCCCAGAAAATAAAAGACATGAATGCACACAGACAAAAAGCTCACCAAACTCCAGGGAAGGACCAAGGCAAAGAAACCCACACCGAGACGCACGCTTATCAAATCACTGAAAGCAAATGACGAAGAGAAAACCTTAAAAGCAGCAAGAGAGAAGCAACTTGTCACACACAAGAGAGCTTCCATAAGAGTCACAGAAAAGTTCTCCGCAGAAACCGTGTGAAAGCCGTGAGGGAGCGGACGCCATTGCCGGACTGCTGAAAAAAAAACCAAAAACTGCCAACCAAGAGTTTTGTGTCCGGCCAACCTACTCCTTGAAATGAAGAAGATGGAAGGCCACCCCCAGACAAACACACACAAGGAGGTGCACTGCCGTAGACCAGCCCTTGCAGAAGTGCCAAAGGACGTCCTTCGGGCCGAAATGAAAGGACACTAAACGGAGAATAAAGAATTCTGACAAAGGTGACTACAGGTAAACATAAACGCCAATGTTACTGTATTCTTGGTAACTCCTCTTGTTATCTCCTAAACGACTGAAAAGACAAATGCATAGACAAATAATCATTTAAAACCCACGTCAATGGGTAGACAGCGTATGAATGTAATCTGTGAGAACGACATAAAGCGGGGAGGACAAAGCCGCGTGGCAGCGGAGTTTTCACGTCACTGAGACCAAGTCGGCGTCCGTTCAGATCGTCGTAAATGTAGGACGTTAAGTATGGTCCCCGTAGCAACCACTAACAAAAAACGTAAAAGAACAGACATGAAAGGAAACACGACACTTTTACATTATCTCCTTTACTGCCTTTCTCCTTCACTGCCCTGGAAGGCCCTGGAAGTCCCAAGAAGCCAGGGCCTTGGCCCGTCTCCCTCCGCTGCGTCCCCGGGGCCTTGAGCAGCTCTGGGCACAGAGCATGCGCTGCACAAACGTTTGCTGAATGAATGAACGAAGGGAGGGGGGGGAGGTGTTGGGCAGATAAGTGCAGAGATGAGTTTAGAGTTAAAACAAAAGTGAAGACGTAAGTTGGAGAGTCAGAGATCACAGCGATCAGTTCAGACCGGGGACTGAGGGTGTGTGGTGCGCACGCCGTCTTCTTAGGGTCTCAAAAGCTAAAGCGAACGCCACTGGTGTCAGAGATTAGCATTTTCCTAGGGCACCTTCTGAAGGGGACTGATGAGCGGCGTTTTTAAAAAAGCACAGTGAAAAGCGGGACGAAACGGCTCATCCTTAACAGTGACTTCCTGGTTGTGGGCTGGAGGCAGCTCGGCATTAACGAAGGTCATGGACTTCAGGGACGGCGTCTGCAGGCGCGCTGGGGAGGCGGGCACAGTGGTTCCCGCAGCTGGAACCCCACCTGAGGGCGAGTGGCGAACAGCCAATGAAACAGGGTGGCAGGTGCGTGCGGGTGCGTGAGGCTCTCCAGCAGCAGTGCTCTGTTGCCGAGTGAAGGCGGAGCAAGGTCCTTTATGCCCCAGGTGACCCGGCTGCAAGGCTTAACTTTTATCACAAATATTAGGGTGTCTGATTTGTTTCGTTGCCCAGATAAGCAGCCCCTCGGCCTCTCCACGGAGGTGAAGGTGAACGAGTCACAGGGCTGGGGACAGAGCTGGGGACAGAGCTGCAGACTCCAGGCCTCCGTGCTTGCAGCTCAGGGAGCACCCCATCAGCCCCGGTCCTCTGGGCCTTTCACACTCACAGAATAAGAAAGGGGGTCAGGGCACAGTCCTGGAACAGGTGGGGAGGATGCTGGGCTGTCTGTCCTTTTCACCTTCCCCAAAGCACGCCCCACTTAGGAAGGAGAGGAGGCAACTCGCATCTCGTCCTGCACCATGTGGCTGAAATGTCAGGGCGTTAGGCATCTGTCCTCACAGTTTTGCTCGCTCTGCACTGAGTCGAGGACTGGGGGGTACTGAAGACAAAAAGCAGTGCGGTCACTGCTTCACTCTGTAGGACAACACAGCGGGGGCGGCCCCCTCCGCTCAAGCAGGGACAACAGTCCTAAGCACAGTCGCAGACCTCAGAAACGCTCAGGGGTCGAGTGCGACCTTCGGCACAGTGAACCATCCTTTCCACTGGTTTTGTTACGGTTTAAATAACATTTATTAGCTCCACATAATGCACACAGGCGTAAAAGAGAAAAATATTCAGCCTAATCCCATTATCTGAATGACCAGAGTGAAAATTAGGGTTCAAAAACGGGAACACACGCACGGGTTTAGGAAACTCCGAGAGGCGCGGAAGGCGTGAGACAAACAGTAAACATCACGTGACGGACCGCCCCCACCCGGCTCTGCAACATCAGTTAATGACTCTTGATCGTGCTTATTGTATTTCTGTGTATCCTTCCAGGAAAAATACATCCTTTATGTTCCAGGAGTCGGTGTTCGTGCGTGTTGATTCAACCTGTCTGCGTTGCCAGAGCAGCACACGCGGACGGACACACAGTGCTGGACGGCCGGCCCTCGCCGTTCCACTCCTTCCGCAGCCGCGTGCGGCTCCCGCCCACGTGGTGTTCTGGGACCGGGCGGTGTTCTGTCACACAGACCACGGTGACTTATTTAAGCAGGGCCCTCCTGGTGGCTGTCCAGATCCCTGGGTTTGCTGCTGCGATCGGGAATGCCGGAGGGAGCAAGGCTGCTCAGGGGGCTGGTGCGCTTCCAACTCTCGGGAAAAGTTACTGGGAAGGGGACCCGGTCAGGGGAATGCGCGCTCACAGCTCCGTAGATAGTGCCCAATTGCCCCTAAAACGCTTACATAATTTGTGTTCCAGCAAACAGCTGGGGACCATGATTTCATAAAGCTGTTAACCAAAAGGTACATAAAAATAAAGCTACGATGTCAACATAAACCATGCTTGGTGCCTTTTCTGGTCATGGACACGGCCGTTGGGACCACCACCATCTTCTGCATAAATAATGACCATTAACTACAACACAGTTATCTGGAACTCCATGTTACGAAACAGGAATGCGCGGCGAGAACAGCTCATACCCTTCACTGCAGAACCTTCCGTAAGAAGGATCCTGGGGGCTGGAGGCCGGCCCGGCCTCTGTAATTGGAACCATACAGGCGGGTCTGTGTACTCGTTTTTCAACGGTAAGTTTCATTTTGAAATATATCCGAATCAGCTTGTAAAAATGTCAAAACCAAAACATCCACTTATTGTCTCCATGCAAGGGTTGACCAGAAAGATATCTTAAATGCGTACTGCCTTTTCCTCAGCAGTAATAACTCACAGGAGTGTTCCAGGGGGTTTCCATGTGAAAAGGTTTCCTTCCTTATCTTTGGGTCATTTAAATCGAACGGAAGGTCGAAAGGAGATGCGAAAGTTTTAGGGCGAGCTCTAAATCACGCCTGTGATCGTCCCGTGGATGTCATGAGCGGACACGGGAGACGGGAGTGGCCGAGAGAGAGTTCTCCGAGGCAGTTAAGAAGGGTGAGGCCTGCAGAGCAGCAGCCCGGCTTCCTCCCTCCCGAGCCATGTGACTTTGGACCAGGTGCCTAACTCTCTGTTTTAAATCAGGGAATGTAAAGAGAGCTCTCAATCCAAGCCCTGTATGTAGACGGTGCTGTCTACACGGGGGCTGCCGTGAGTCTACAGCTGCCGATCCCCGAGTGTCAGGAGCACATCCGAACAACGGGAAGGAACAACGCTCCCTACGGACAGAGAAACGCAGTAATAAAGGCAGAGAAACCGATAGCAGAAACTCACTACCCTCGAACGGAAATCGAACGTGCTGTCTCCAAAGTCACACACCACAGCGCAAGCTTGTCAGATTCCCATACTATGATTCTGGGTTTCCAAGCCCCTTGCGGGCTTTGGCCTGGTAAAAATACATCTTGAAACCCTTATCCTGAACTAAAAAATTGCAGTTAACCTCTTTGCTTTGGGTAGAAAAATAGCATTTTCTCACTGGAGCCAGCACAGAGACTCACGGGGTCTGCGGGCGTGAGGGGCAGGGTTGAGCTTTCTTTCTTTCCCCAGGTTGTACATTTCATGGAGAAAAAATCATAAAAAAGAAAAAATTCAAGAATATAAAATTGACTCTAAAATGTAACTTGAATTTCTCACAGAGTTGATAACTGATTACCAGGTAAATTCTAGACATGGATGGTCATTTCTTCTTGGCAGGAAATTTGCCTTCAAATTTTTGAACTACTAGGTGCCCCCTAGGTTTGACCTCGCAATTGCTCTTCTTCCCTGAAGGTTCCAGGTGATGAGGGTGGGACAGGGCGGGGGGCTACAGAGCTGCCCACTAGCCCAGCTGGAGGAGCTCTCAGGGCACGGGGCTGTTGCTCCCGGCAAGCCCTACTGGGTGGGGGTCTGCCCCCTCCCCCACCGCTTGCACGGGGAGACATGTCCCTGTCACCCCTTTTATAGAACATGAACTTGACGGTGCAGGGGCACCTTCAAGATCAGGTTTGTGTGACAGTCCCCTGAGAAGCCATCCCTGCGTCTTCTCCTATTGGGGACAAGCCTCCGACAGCCCCTCAGTGACTGGAGCTGACTTTCCACCGAACACCCTCCCAGTGTGCGAGCTGCTGTGAGGGGGACCTTTACCGCAGTGAAAGAGCCTGGACGAAGAGGCGGGGCGGCTGGATCCCTCCCGCCCTCCCGTGCGGAGCCCTCGCCACGTTCTGAGGTTCAGTCTGCTTGTCTACAAAACATGGGGGCTGTTACTTATCAGTCATCAAGATTCCTTTGGGGCCTGACAGTTTGCAAAACACTTCACAGGGAAATCCTGGACAGAATGAGAATGTCCTGCTTCTTAGACACCTGCCTTCTTTTAATTTCTGCCCACATGGACTCTTCTCTCTTCTGGAGAGATCCAAGTGGGCAGGTTTGTGTGAAGTATTGATCGTTCCTTCTAGCTCGAAGCTGCTACTGCGTCATCTGGCGGAAGCCTTCCTTTCTCTGGGCCCAGAGACCCCCTGCGATGCAGTTCCTGTCTCTCCATCCCCAGCCCACCCTTCCACGGTTTAGCAAATACGGTTACAATGTGGTGAATAAATACATATGGCTACAATGTGGTTAAGAGATAAATAAAACATAGTCAGAAGGACAAAACTGAGAGGATGTTTTAGTGGAAGAAGGTCAGTGGAAGGTTGGTCACAAAGAGGAGAAGCCTTTGCAAGGCTTTACTTTTAAGAGGTGAGGGAAAGAATGCTATTTTAGCAATCTGCAGCTGACTGGCAACAGGTGACTTGGAATGCACTGCCACTTCTCCGCCGCTGGCTGTCTTTGTAGGCCTGTAAATGCGGACACCGGGGACCCCGTGGGAACACAGAGGAGGCCCCAGAGATCGCAGGGCCGGGCCTTGAACTCACCAGGCCACGCACAGTGGGGCTTCTCTGTCTCTCGCCTGCTGTAACTTCATAGCGCTGCCGACGGACCTGCCTGCAGCAACGCACCTTCTTCCTCCAATTTTTGGCCTCTCTTCTCTCATGGCTTGGCAAGCAGAGAACTTGCCATTTGAGAAATTTGTCTAAAATTGGAGTGAATGCCCTGGGATACCATTTTTTATTTGTGAGATTGGCTAACAACACAAAACGACGCCACGACTGTGGCTGTGGGGGAGGTAGACGCACACGCCCTGCTACTGCACTACAAACGGCATTGACCTCGGGACAGCTGTTTGGCCATCTACTCTCTCAAAGCCCGAAAACAGTGCATCCCCTTAACGTGACAAATAACACTAGTGGGAATTTGTCCTTGAAAATAGGTGAACAAGTACAAAAGGATGCATAAATAACACTTTTATAATAAAAAATGGGAAGTATTCTACACACCCACCAGTAGGGCGTGGGTTCAATAAGCTGCCGCCCTAGCAGAAAGCCACAAAATTTATTATAGATCTGCGCTCACGAAGCAAGCATGCATACATGTCCTGGAATAACACGAATCAGCATGTATATGTTGCAATCCCATTAAAAAATACCATTATACCTATGTGAATGACAGAGTCTGCAAAGTTATAGATGATACATTAACAATCTCCAGGGCGTTGCAAGTTCAGTGTATGCAGTTTAACCCTGTTCGTTCGTTTGCATTTCTAGCATTTCTAAAATTCTGGCAGCGTAACTGAAACGCTGGCTCAAGCTCTGGCCTACACACAATGAGTTCCTCGCACCAGCTTTATCTCTTGTCTCCCCCAACTGTTACCATGAAATAACAGTAATGACACGGAAAAGGCACTAAGTGATGAGGTCAGACCACAAGGGAAGTGCTTGCAGCGAAGAGATGCGTCAGGGCTGAAGGTGGGGACAGATGCGGTGGGTCTGGTGACATGAAGGCTGCAGGGGACTGGAGCAGGCACAGTGACTGGCCGAGGAGGGAGACGAAGGGACAGGGACCTGCCCAGAGTCCGGGCTGTGGGAGAGGCGGGTGCCCGTCAGCAAGCTGGGGAAAATCAAAGGGGCAGGCAGAACAATGATGAGGGGCTCGGTGTCTGCATCGGACTTTGAGAGACCCATGGGGTCCATAGGTGCGCCACTCAATTTGGCAGACAGGTGTGGGGTCGTCCGCACAGGAGCAGCTGGCCCCCAGGTGGGCCCTGATGTCACTCACGGGCACTGTCTAGAGGTAGGGCACCACGGGACAGAGCCGGAGGAATGAGAGGCACCGAGGGAGAGCCATGTTCGGGGCAGGCCCCGGACGAGCCAGCAGAGGCAGTGGTCACGGCGCACAGAGGCCAGGAAGCGGCTGGGGGACTGAACAATGACAAAAAAGGTAAAGAAAGGTTAAAAGAAAAGGACCGGGAAGTGGCCCTGAATTTGGAAAGACAGAAGCACTCCTGTAAAAATGGTTTCCTGCAGGCAGGGGCTGGGTGCGGCGAGCAGGGGTGGAGCGAGGCCGGTGGACGCTGTTCTCCAGGCATTTGGCTGCTACTGGAGAACCGCGCCGTGTAAGTGTGTGGCTGGGGACCTCAGGCTGGGGTTAGGGTTTCAGTTTTGCCTCTTCCATACAAAAGAGAGCTGAGCAGGCTGAAGCGTGATTATATGCAGCATGATGTGAGCTGCTACACTACAAGAAAACCTAGTCCGAATAAGTTAATACAGCTTTCAAGTAATTATACAATACCGCCCTCCATAAAACAGCGGCAGAACCTCGCACACCTAATCTTCTGCCCTCCGTTTGTTCCTATTCCATAATGATTTAAACTCTCACATATTAAGACAGAGACACTGAAAACATCAAGCTAATTTTGAACATCTGGGGGAAGGCAGGGGGCAAGAAACAAACTCCCACATGCAAACACGTCGAAACTAGTCTCCGTGAAGACGCCTTAAACCGTGACGACATAATTTCACAGGCAAATCCGATACACACTCACTATCTTCACGAATTAGGTCAAATTGAATCTCAGGGAGAAAGCGGCCCCAGACCGGTGTTTCACGTCCGGCGCCGCATCCCACCCGACCATTAACATCGCACGGGTTTTCGGGGGCCTGCGGTCTCCAGAGGGCTTGCCCTCGACAGAGGGCGTGGGGTCGTTCTCATGCGAGTGCATTTTCTAGCCTTTAAAACACTCTCATCCGTGCCCGTGTCTGCAGTTACTGTGTGTTTACGCAACATGCATGCTCTGTCTACCGCAGCATATTTTTTTAAAAAACTAAAATACTTACAAAAGCAATATTAGGTATTCAACAATCTGAATCCCCTGGCTAGGGAGAAGCGGCCAAGTAGCATTGCTTTTTTTTTCTTCCTCTGGTAACTATTCACGGCAGGGCTTCAGCGCCCCCCCCCCCCCCCCGCCGTGGTGTTCCGCACACTCCGTTTTCCTCCCGTGTCCGTCTGAGAAAGATGGCTTTTCAAAATTAAAAACACGTCGCCGCAATGCGTCTGGCAGGTCAGCCAGGAACCCACAAACAGGGGGAGGGTCCCTCGCTCAGGTGCGGGCGCGGGGGAGGTGTGGGATTATCAAGCAGAGGAGAGCAGGCCTGTTTCTCGTTCCAGCCATCTCTTTTGAGCTTAATTTTTAAAAAAACATCCAAGTATTTCTGCACCGAACGTAGTAATCTGAACAAAGGTTGCTATGAAACATGCAAAATGTGACAATGATCTGAGTTTTGTGAGTTGATCATTTTCCTCAAGAACCTAGGATTTTCAAAAATTAAAAAAAATGCAAGAGCATTTCTTAGTTTCAGCAATAAAAATGGGAAACCTTACAATATGTCATAGTTGAAAATAATAATTCATACTCATGCGAGAAACTGTGGTGGTAAGAGAACCCTCGGCATTTAAAACACCATGCGTGAAGACGAACTTTGCGTTCTTCACCCGAGCACACTGACATGAAAACCTGGTGTGCGGCTCCAGAATCACCGCGTGTCTCTGCACACCCTCAAAGGGGGCCGCGCACCAGAAACCAGGGAGCCCTGGGAAGAAGGGAGCCCACCGTGTGGGCAAGCCACCCCCCGACTTTGCTCAGGTCTGGTGTCTCGTCACCAGTTTGGGGGAGGCTGAAGGAGACCCCCCACCCCGCACAGTGTTTCAAATGTGGCCATTGAAATTTGTGAAATAGACTTCCGTTTTGAAGTTAAAGAGAAAAATGATTAGAGATAGTCAATGATAACAGAAAATAAAGAACTGACAGAATCGGATGCGTTCTGGTCACAGCACTGGGATATCGCATTCTGTCTTGAGTGGCACATTGGGGTCCAGTCGCTGCGCCAGTTTCAGGGGGTCACCCAGGTGGGGGTGATATCCACACAGCCCTGGGGCACACTGCAAACACAGTCATTTTCTCTGGATAGCAGCGTGAACCAAGTTCTACGTTTCCTGAAGCTCACTTCTGCTCCCCACTGCCGACTTTAAAACAGAGAGAGTGCGTGTGCTGGAGGAGGGGTGCACGCTGCACCCCGTGGCTGAACCGTGTCCCTCCGCTCTGGGAGCCGTTCCCACTGACCTGCTCCGTTTCACCCGCCTGCCCCGAACTGCTCTGCAAACACGATCAGCCGTTCGAGACTCCTCGAAGCAACGGACAGTTCTGCGTAGACAGGCAGGAGGTCAACCCGACCATGAACTGGGCCCTGAGTTTTCCACCTCGGGCGGTTTAGGGGCCGGCCGGCCGCACTTGAAAGTGAGTAGAGCGCGCTTCGCACAGATGTCAGACAAAACCGACAGGGATGAACTGGAAGGACAACAAATGCGTTCCTTCTGAACAAACTGAAACAACGAGCAAGGCCAAAACGCATTTAAAACAGAAAACCTGAAACTAATCAATCAAAACCAGTTTAGTTCTTTTTGATGTTATAGTTGGGAGACATTTTACTCTATAAATAATAGAAAAATTACCTAGGGAGAAACGGAGAGGGGCAGGGGGCCGGGGCAGAGAGGCTGGAGGCCGTGAGTGCGGAAGGCTGCACGGTCAGCGAGAAACGCCTCGGAGGACAGTCCCTTCTGGGCCTGGTGCTTTAAAAAAAAAGAAATTACAGTTGTTTTTATAAGTGATAAGAGTTAGAAGTCTTAAAGAAAAAAGTGAAGACACACTCACTGTTGGCTCGGGTTTTAAATTATAGCATTGAACGAGCCACAGCGCGAAAGCCCAGAGCGACGCGGGGAGAGTGGTCAGATGTGAGGCAGGCCGTCCAAACAGCTGGGAGGGCTGTTGATTCTCCTTGGGAAATTTGTAATGCATTTGACTCATGTGTTCACGAAGCTCAGGACTGTCCTCGGGGGCCTGAAGGGGAGAAAACTTGCCAGGAACTTTATCTGGAAAGTGATAGTATTCTACCAGTCTTCCAATTAGACAAAAAAAAAAAAAAGAATATAAAGAATAATTACAAAAATATTCACAATTGACCGATGTAGCAACAATTGCTATCTCTGTAGCAACACCATTTGGGTTACATGTCCAGAAGTTACTGAGTAAATGATCTAATTCACTTACACACATTTTATTAAAAATGTATCCACATACAAACACAACATGAAGTGGTACGAAAGAAGGAGGGGAACTGCTCACTGCCTCGTTACTGGAGTCGGCCGATGCGGGATTTCGCGCTCGGCCCACCACACTGCCCCAGCGGACACTCCACAACAGTCTCCACGTGCACGCCCTGGCGCACCTACAGCCAGATCTGACGCAGAGGGGCCCGGGGGAAGGCTCAGGGCCGAATTCCTGCTGATGCAGTGCAGTTTTTAGTTCTAAACAACGCTTGCACAAGCTCTGCTTAGTCTCTGAAAGGCTTTTAGAGGTTTGCTTATTTACAATTACAGTATTTATTTCTCCAGACCAGCTTCCAAAACGGATTAGGAGTGATGTCTGATGCGTACGGAAGTATTTGCGGGTGGAGAGGCACGCTGTTTCGCAATGGCCTCACCGCCACCCGGTGTGGGGCCCCAAGAAGTGGGGCTGGCCGCGCAGCCGGGGTGACGGGCACCTGGGTTTTGTTATATTATTCCCTCTATTGCTATAAACACTCGAAATTTTCTATAATTTTGTAGGTTAGAAGAAAATGGCTGAAATAAAAAATGTAAATAATTAGACAACACTTTGCTCGTGCTTTCTCCGACCTTTGTAATTTCCCAGGGTTAATCTCCTGGCCACAGCGACACCTTGGGCCGCAGTCACTGTGATAACTCTACTGTGTCCCCAGGAGCACAGATGGGAAGAGTCCCCTGAAACTGGGGTCCGAAAACACAGTCTGCCGCTTTCCAACCACCCGACCCTCAACAAGTCACTTTGTCTTTCTGGGACTTCGTACCAGTACCCCCGTCTGTTTCACAAAGCATTATACAAATATTCGGCTGAACCAGATCACGGGCTGGTTTTTTAGGAAATGCCAAAAACAGCTGAATGATGGCAATTTCATGGAGTCCAACCTGATATAAGACATTACAATTGTACAACCTAGAGCCGAAGATCACTGGCACATAACTCGCCATTATACAGGGCGAGTGACCCCCTGGGACAAGGCGTGTCCTGCAGCAAACAACCCAGGAACCCATTTCAACAGGTAAATCAGAGCTGAGCCCTGGCCCGCCCTCCAAGACCAGGTTGTACTGGCATCGGACGTCCAGGCAGTTTGCAGGGACGAGCACCCCCAAAGGCATCTGTCTCCTCCAGAGCTATCTTCTGCCAGACCTGATTTCGAGGGCTGTTCCATGCTAACAGTTTTTTGTTATTTTCACTTTGCAATGGCCTGAAGATACCGGAGGTAAAATTTCTAGAATATTAATTGTTTTTGACTTTATCGCATGCAGCTCATGGGCGCAACAGCGATGTTCCTTGGAAAAACAGCTGTAGAAAAAGCCCACTCAGAAAAAGATTTGTTTATCGGTGAGGAGAACGGCAGTGGGGGCCAAGGGCCAGTGGGGGCGGGGGGGGGTGGTGGTGGCGGCGCTTACAAGCACAGCCGAGTGCAGGAAAGTCTCAGGACAAAGGTCCACGAGATAAAAAGAAGATGAAAAGTGATCATGGGGAGAAACTTGCTCTCAAAAATATTCGTACCAGAAAAATACACACAGACTTATGAGCAGATGTTAAATAATGTTCCAGTTTCTATGAGGGGCATTTTTTAAGGCATTATAAACTGAAATGGTAATAGTCATTTATAATGTGAGTACATAACTCAAAGCTATTTCTAATGATCTCTCTCCCTTTTGTATTTGTGGGCAAAAGAAAAAAGCCTCAAAATTTCTGTGTCGATTTTGAAATTTTACTCAGCGGAGCTTCAGCATTTGTGAGTGAGCCACGGGAACCTCCTTCGCCAGCGCCACACTCCCAGCACTCGCTCCGTAACACGCCGTAACACTCCAAGGTCACACAGCAAACGCGCCCACCCCCCAAAAAGCACCCCTTCCATCAGCAAGTGCCCCTTCCTGATGGAGAAGATGCAGGGTTTAGAAGAGGGGGCTGGCAATGAAAGTTCTAGACGAGACACACGGTCCAGCCCGAATGGGAACAGCCAAAACCACCCTCCCGTGGCTGCAGACCCACGGAGACAGTGAGCACGACTCTCAGAGTCACAGCCCCGACGCTGGTCAACTCAGACGAAAGAGTCAGCTCTCAAGCACAAATCTTCTCCTTGCAAATTTTCTATACTCTTCCACTGTAAAACCACACAAGCTGGGGCTGAACTTTACAGCCCTGTTCTTAACACAAAAATGCAAATACGGAAGGGGAAAAAAATCCTGTATGTAAAGAATTGTATCTTCACTTCTTAGGAAGTCCATTATTCTCAAAAAATTAATGAAATAAAATTATTTTGGGAGCCAGGCACATGAGTTACTATAGAAATATGTGGTTTACACACTGAAGTGCACAATTCACAATCCAATGTAACAAGTTATTCCAGTTGTTTTCCTGATGGACATAATACTAATAAAAAGGAGAATTTAAGCTCTTAAATTAAGTAGCCATTTAGTCCATTAATATGATGAAGTTGCCATAAGGCATTCTTTCTAGTTAATTGGTTAAGTCATATAATAGATATGAACATAAAATTGGCGTGTAATTATTTATGCATTGTAACTCAGCTCTGTCCAAATACACACAGTATACATCCAATTATATAAACGAACTGGAGTAATAAAGATCTGAGTCCTTCGGTTTGTATTCAGCGCACCGCTGCCCCCAGCCCTCCCTGCACTGAAGCTGCCCCCCAGCAGCCTCGGAAGAGCTGGGCAGGCTTCGGCCTGCCTGACCCCGTCCCTCCTCCTCCTCCCTGCTCCCCCTCGCTCCCCTCTGCTGTTGTGGGGCCCAGGCTCATCCTTTGGGCCTCTTCCCTCCATCTTCACGTGCCCCCTCGGCTCCTCCCCGGCACCTCCACCTGGTCTAACAGGCACAGACAACCCCATGCTCCCTACCGCACACGTCCTACAGCCATCCAGTCCCCACAGCAGACGAGGGTGACGTCACCTCCTGGTCGCCCAGCTCCCCGATCTCAAAGCCGTTTTGACAGACTCTCCTCCTCTCCAACCACACACATTGGCTGGCTCCTCCAGGAGAGTGTGCTGGCCCTTCCACCTCCAAAGCACCTGGACTGCCACCACCCTGCTGGGCACCAACGTGACCACTCTGGTCTGGATTCCCGAGACAGGCTGCCCACCTGCGCCCCTGCTCCAGCCTGGACCCTTGCAGTGGACAGCAGCCAAAGAAGCCGGGAGTCCTATGGCAGCTCCTGGCTGAGCCTCCTCAAGGAGAGGAGGAGCTGGGGCGCATGACCTCTCACCCCCCCAACCCCAGTCCCCTCTTTCCTTGTTCTCAAAACATACCAGGAATCCAACCTGCATCTCTCATATGGCTCCGCACGCATCCCCCCTGCTGACGCACGGCCCCTGATGGCACCCAAGACGCAGACGCCTTGGAGTCGTCGGTCTGTGTGCCATGCACGTCCTATCTCCTGGGAGGACAGAAGTCGATTTCCCGAGCCTTTCGTTCACTGGTTCACGGGGAACAGAGTTTGAACGCCTTCCCCGTCTCAAGTGCTGGGCCGTGTACGAGCTGCGTAAACACAGATTCTACCCCGGCCTGACGGGCCGGGATGGCAGGGGAGGGAGACAGCCCTATTGAGTACCGCGGGGCTGGGGAGGGCACCTCGACAGACACCCCGAGCCGAGCTGAGTGCGGAGCACGCAAGGAGAGAGCAGCGTTGGCAAACCTCCAAGGGCGGTGAAACGACCCACTTGGGAAACCCCACGTCACGGGGCTGTCGCTGTGTCGCTGTCATGAGACAGAGTGACCACGTGTATGTGAGGCAGCGGCTGAGGGCCTCGAGTGCTACATGACAGAATGGGAAGTGGGACCCTACGAGATGTGAGCAGCCACTTGACGGGGTGACACAGGGGCTGACACCATCCAGTTTCCCTACGGAGAAGAATGACCCGGGCACATGCGGAGGGGCGAGGCCAGCACGCAGCCCCAAGGGGCAGACCAGGAGATCTGCTGAGTGGCCAGTGTAGAATTCACGGAAACAGAACAAACAGAAAGAGAAAACAGCCAAGAGCCGAGGGGCTCCAGTTCAGCATGTTGAGTTTGGGGTGCGGAGGGAGCCTCAGACAGGGAGCCTGGGACCTGGGAGGGAGGTCGTCCGTGCAGGTGCACAGCCGTGGGTATGCAGGTGTGGGGGTCACCCTGGCTCCTTGCCACCGGGCTTCACTGGGAACCGACCGTGGACTTCCGTCTGCGGGAGTTTCACACCAAGGGCTGAGTTGACTGGCCTCTGAACTATAGCACAGACTTGATTTGCTCTTATTTTTAGAACAAATACAAACTAATTAGCAAGATGTTTACAAAAGAGTTTTGGTATACTTTTCTCCGCAAACCGCAATGTGGATATTGGGGAATTGGAGACACAGACAGGAAATCATCCCACTCGTGTGTGTGTGTGTGTGTGTGTGTGTGTGTGTGTATGTGTGTGTGTGTAAGTGTAGTGTTCTCCTGTGCAGTGACTTTCCCCACTTGGGGAACTCGAAGACTGTCAGCAATGACCTCACTTGGAAGGTTCGACCCTTTGAACCTGAGTCTCCCCATCAGACCCGGGTCGGAAGCCTCTGGGTGAGTTTCTACGGAATGAAGATGAACGAAGCCGCAGACCCTCACTCCACGCAGTTTTGCCAACAGAAACTGACCCAAGTGACTGGCCCCACCAATAGCAGAGATCGTATTTTGAAAGATACCAGCGCAAAATATGAACATTTCAAACTCAAGCACTTTGTTGACGAAATGGGAGGAGAGAGGCCTTATCAGGGCCCTGGACACGGGCTCGGAGAACAATGCCCCCGAGGCTGGAGATTACGGCTCCCTTTCCGGAGCGCCACCCCCCCACTCGTGGCCTCAGGCAAGCCCTCCACCACAGATACCCTTCCACCCCCTCCTCCCCTCGGGTGCAGTTTGGGAAACTATTCTGCAAGCTTCAGATGAAAGATACGGGGCACCCCCCGAGTGGCGAGCCGAGGCGCAGAGGTGGGGGACACACTAGCACCAGACACAAATGGAGAGGCTACCGAGTGGGTCGGCTCCCCTGCTGACACTTCAGCCACGAGTCCCCAAACCTCTTGGTGTCAAAAAGGACCCCAGTGAATAACCCAACCTGAGAAGTGACAGGTCATTGAGTACCTGTAGCCTGGGAAAACAGAGAATGCTCCTGGTTCCTGCCAATTCAGGAATGGCTGCTAGTGAACTTTTGTGTATTTTTACATGGGCTATACACTACATACTTAATAAACATTAAGTTTTTATTTTTTCAGAGCACTTTCACGTTCACAACCAAACGGAGAAGGCACCAGATTTCCCAGAAGCCCCTGACCTCACACATTACCAACGTCACTCACCAGAGAGGTGCAGCCGTCACAACTCACGAACCTACAGCCACGCGTCATCCCCACCCGAGTCCAGAGCTGACCTCAGGCTCGCCCTTGGCGCAGCCCGTTCTGTGGGTTCGGACGGATGTACAATGATGCGTGCTCCTCACCACCGCATCACACAGATGGCGTCCACTGCCTCCCAACCCTCCCTCCCCCGACTCCCACCCTCTGCAAACGCTCGTCTTTTTGGTGTCTCCATAATTTTGCCTTTTTCAGAACATCACGTATCAACAGCCGAAAACATATGGAACTTTTCACACTGGCTCCTTTCACTCGCAAACGGGCAAGCAAGGTTCCTCCATGTCTTTTCCTGGCTTGATTGCTCAGTTCTTTCCAGTGCTGAGTCACTGTCTGGAGGGAGCACAGCTGACCTGCCCACCCCCGAAGGATGCCTTGGTCTCGCCGCTGGGTTTGTGCAGTTTTCAGCACAGCTGCTATGAGCCTCCCTGTGCTGTTTTTCCTCGTGGACCTAAGTTTTCAGCTCCTTTGGGTGAAAGCCGAGGCGCGCGACTGTGGGGTCGTGTGTTACGAGTATGTTTAGTTCGGTGAGAACCCGCCCAGCTGTCTCCCGAAGGGGTGGCACCACACCACGTCCCCACTGGCGGCGACGGAGGGCTCCTGGGGCCGCACCCCCTCACCGGTGCGGTCGCACTGGACACACACTGTTCTGACAGATGTGCAGCCGCATGTCACTGTCTTAACCTGCATTTCCCTGGTGACACGCACATGATGGAGTGTCTTGCATGTGCTGATATGCCATCTGTGTGGCTTATTTTTTTAAATTTTATTTATTTAATTTTAGAGAGAAGAGAAGGAAAGGAGAAAGAGGGAGAGAAACATCAATGTGTAAGAAACATCGACTGGTTGCCTCTTGTCCACCCCTCCTGGGGACCCGGCCTACAACCCAGGCATGTGTGTGCCCTGACCAGGAATCGAACCAGTGACCTTTCAGTTGGGTAGGCTGATGCTCAATCCATTGAGCCACACTAGCCAGGGCTGCATGCCTTCTTTGGGGAGGTGTCTGTTCAGGTCTTTGGCCCATTTTAAATTGGGTTGTTTGTTTTCTTATGGTTGAGTTTTAAGAGGTCTTTGTATATTTTGGGTAATGGTCCTCTATCCAGTGTGTCTTTTGCAAATATTTCCTCCCATGACTTTGTATTTGTAATGATCCCATGCTATTCACATATTTTGGGGGGAAATGGTGCTTCTACGTGTGGACCTAACTCCTTAGGAATAGGCAAACGCCTGGTAGGCCACAGCGACCCCTGACTTTAAACCCTAACGCCCGCCCTGGTGCTGGGACTGTCGGATTTGGGCAACGACGCCTCGGCTTCACAGAAACTTTGGTTTTGCTACCTATGGCCTAGTTCATCCACTTGCTGCCGCAATTCACAAAAAATCTCATTCAGGAAGAATGGTGCGGTCCAGTGTTCTGACACCAACATTTGTGCGAGAAAACCGACCCCACAGAGTGGAAGGAATGGAGCACCTGAGACACAGGCCACGTGGAGAGACACAGAACGAAGCCCCTGAGACACGTGGAGACACAGAACAGGGGAAGAGAAGGCAGAGGCACGCCGAGTCGGGGTGACATTTCCCTGCTTTTCACAAAAGGGAACAATAGAAATGTGTCTATAAACTATTTCCAAAGTCTCCCTGGTCGATCAGGTGTTTCATAAAACACAGAGCACTGTGTGTGATGTCCCGAATCACAGGGGTGTGGCCGCACTCACAGGTCCCCACCCTGGGGCAGCAGGGCCACCCTGAGCCCCGCCGCGCAGAGTCCCTGGGACAGTCGTGGAGGGTGGACCTGCTCTGTCGACAGGGGTGAACACACAGGTGACACGGGGCGACAAAGGCCAGAGCAGGCCGAGCACCTCCCCCACCCCGGGCCTGGCATGTCCCAGACCCCGTCTGCCACGGTTGGCAAATCAGCCGCCTGTCTCTGCACCTCCAGTTGTTCCAGTCCCTTCGCACCTCAGATGAAGACCTCAAAGAACCACAAAATAAGAGATGAATACATGCCACCCAGTCACAATACCTATTGTTTGCCGAGGTGCTCCCACAGCAGCCCACGCCTTGGTACCCTTTCTGTCCGGAGGTACAGTCTGCAGATCATGGCTGTGCCGGGTAGAAACCGCCCCCCACCCCCACAGGATCCCCTCGAGGGTGCTCTGACTCGGCTGTTCTTCCAGGGGCGGGGGCCGCTTGCAGCACCCTCCTTTTCATCCTTGTTTGTAGCTGGGGGGCTCTGAGAGCAGTCGGAGAACTAGAGAAAATTCCGGCCTGGTTATGAAGCCCCTCCATCCCTGTACCAACACGACCTCCTACTCAGTGGTTCGCACAGAGAACTGGAGAATCGTCCCCAGCAACGGATGCTAAAACCACCTTTTCGGAATGCCTCTGACTCCGCCGACCCACACACGCACGACCCCGACGTTCACCCTCGTTGCGTTTCCTTGTCTGCCTCCCCTGGGGTCTGCTTTGCGTGAGACGCCGATGCTCACACACGAGCCATGCTCTCTCCGGCTTCTTTGTCGCCATTCCCCAGGGTCTGGAAGCGGTCCTGACAGCACTTAATTTGTGTTTTGTGCACGAACGCCTCACGACAAGGCTGCTGCGTTGGTGCTGGGCGCCAGTCTCACAGACGGAGAAGGAACCCGAAGGCGAGCCTCAGGGACTGAGGGCTGTGATCCAAGTCTTCAGCTTCATCTGCGACGGTCAGAGACCACAGCACGGTGTCTCCTTTCCGAAACAGGGGCACGGCACCTCAGGCTTTCGAGGCCGAGAAAACTCCAAAACACTGTTCGTGCACCAAAAGCACTTCCCTGCTACACATGGGGACGCTTCGGGCCGAAGGACCGGCCCTGAGTCCAGGGGGGCTGGTCCAGGGTCCAGCGGACCTCGCGGCTCCTTCGAAGAGGCCCTGGCTGGGTCGAAGTGGCAGAGAGGGGTGTCCAGCTCAAAATGGGAGATGCCAGCTGTAGGCAGGCTTTAAAAAAATCAGAATTCCAACTCCATGGGGATTTTTGAACATTGCAAATGTGCTATTGTCTCATGAAATAGAGGATAAGGATCACGAACATGAACTACACAGCACGGGAGAAGGAGTCTGTCGTGACCACGGACTATCTTCCTCAGGTTCCACTCACCTGACTTCTGTGACCCGGTGCCACATTGCACATAGGGGAAGACAGGCGTGCCCTGGAAGCTGGTGGGGCAGTGAATGAGGGTGGGAACCAGTGGCCACTGTCACCCGAGTCCTTCTGGGTCACGTATCAGGACTCAGGTGCCAGTCTCCCAGCAGCAGGTGCACAGTGAGGGTGGTGTGCGGATTTCAGCACCATCCTCACGAACGTCACCCCTCCACGCTCAGGGCTCCTTTCTGGTTCGAAACCTCAAGGAACCAAAACAACAAAACAGCAACCCTCGGTGTGTATAAGACCTTGGGGAAGAAGCACAGAGCACCCCCCTGCTGGGCTCAGAGCCTGGGCCTGTCCTGTGGGGACAAGGGGCCACTCGAGGCTTCAGGGGGAACCTTGGGAGCAGAGGGCTGTGAGGAGGGAGCAGGGTGCGGACCCCTTGCGGATGCCACAGAAATGGGAGGACAGCTGCTCGGGACACAGGCTAGTCTTATCCTCTGCTTCACGCCCCCAGAGTTTTAACTGCTCCTTTGTAATTTCCATGGGACCGAACAGCCAGTGCGCAGAGGGTTCAAATGGGCGGGGGCCATCGTTTCGCAGAGGGCACAAGGACTCTGTGTGGATGCCTGCGGTGCATGACAGGGGTGGGGACAAGAACAGGGCGTGCCACAGGAAGGCCTTGTTCCCCAGGACTGCTGGGGAGCATGGCTGAGCGGCTGCAGATGACCGCACACAGTGCCTCGGACTGGTCTTTCCAGACGGAAAGCGCGGCCGGCCCAGTTCACGGGTCTTCTTCCACAAACGGCCAGGTACGGGACCCGGGCTCCTGCCCATCAGGACGGCGCACCATGGAGGCCCGAATGCTCCTTGAGACAGAGGGTCCGCGGGCAGCCCAGTGCTGTTCACGCCACGCCTCGGTTGTACCCTGGGTGGTCAGGGTGCCCCGTGGTGCACCAGTCTGCTCCGAACACACGTCTTCTTTTCAGAAGACCGCTAACCGGTCCAACCCTTTCTCAGAACACAGGGACTGCGGCACCTGGACCCACACTCCAGGCTCGTGTTCCAGGCGCACAGGGGACCCTGGGTGGGAGCCCTCGGGCTCTGGGCCCAGTGTCGGGGGGGCTGTGGGAACCCGCATCTCAAAGCCTCACCCACAGGGACCCTTTCTCTCGAGACAACACCAGGAGGTGCCTGGCTCATTTCAGTCACCCTGCCGTGGCCCCGTGGCGATGATTTGCATATGACTTTGAACCAGGACAGCTGTAATTGTAAATTGGGTTTCCTCCTTTAATCTGGGACCAGCAGCAAATCATGTTTAATAGCCGTTAATTCCTGCTTTTACTGAGATAATCTGCATTCAGCAGTGACTCAGCCTTGGAGGGCCTTAGGCTAGTGGCGGCAGTGGGGGGTGCGTCACGGAAAAACTGAGGGGAGGGACCCATTAGGTAACCTCAGCAGCCAGCTCCCTGCCCCACTCAGGGTGCTTCTCCACGCAAACTCCCAGGACCAGTTCAGCAGACTCGTTGGCTGTTTGCCTCCTGGGATGGAAGTGCTAGGTCTCGCACCAGAGGCTGCTCTGGCATTTGGGGAGCCCACACTCCGACTGCCCCCCAGATGCTCCCTGTAGAGCCCGGGGTCCACCCAGGCCACTGAGTGTCTCTGCCCCCCACACACCTCCTTTCCCGTCTGTCGGCGAGCACTCACCTATGTAGGAGATAGCGGCCTGGACGAGCAAGGAGACACTGAGCTGCATGGACAAGAACTTCAGGTACTTCCTAACCCTCGACATAAACATTCGAGAAAGGACTCACGCCGTGGGCTTCCTCCTCAGAGGCTGTCTTTCATCTGCCCCCAGCTCCTTGTCCGGCCTCACTCTCTCTTGCTGCCTTCCTCTGAACGGCCTCCAGCTGTTCCACATCTGGAGCGGGCCGCTCCCACTGAACAAACTGCTCCTGGTGTGGTCCTGCTCAGCAGACACGGACTCTGGGTACGCGCCCCCCACCCGCTGCCCTTGGCTCTCCCTCGCTCTGCCAGCCCTTCCGTGGACATTCTGTCCTGCAGCTGGAGCCCGTGGCCCCCAGAGTCCCGGCAACGACAGAAGTCACCTCGGGTGATATTGAAGTTGATACAGAGAAGATTTTCAGGATCCATGAACCTCATCAACACCTGCCACCACCATCTTCTTTTAAGGTCAATACCGTCTTCGTCACTGTCCCCTACAACTACCGCCAGTTAACGGGCCTTTCTCCATGTCCAGACAAATACACTATTGCACCTCCGGTTCAACTGAGATTATCTTTCTGCCCTTTTTCTCTTTGCTAAGGTTGAGTAATTCTGCCTTCAATTTACTGAGAAAATGTATTCTCACTTAGACCTTCTCCCTAACCTCCCGAACACTTCTTTCTTCATGGTCAAAGCGACTGTGGCACTCTGTGCAAGGTTCCCAACTGGGAAGGGCAGCCGCGTAGCTGGGCCACTTCCTGTGCCTTTAGTCCCGGCCAGTCCTCCCGCCCATACCCCTGCCCGTGACAAGCCAGGCTCCTTTGCAGCAGGACCTGGGGAAGGGACCTTCCCTTTAGATACAGAGCTTTGTGTTCACGTGTGCGCGCAGCTGCCCGGCTAAGTCGAAGCTAGATTTCAGCCCAGCTGTCTACCCGGGGAGCGGAGCAAACACCCCAGGGTGTTCCCCAGGGAGAACCCTCTCCCCCTCGACCCTAGGTCAGCAGGCCCTCCCCACAGCCTCTCTCCTACCCCCGCGCCCACCCCCACCTCTGGCTCGGCTGGCTCAGGTCATGCCATTCACGTTATTGTCGCACGCGCACGCACACACACACACACACACACACGCGCGCACGCGCGCTCGCGCGCAGCACAGAATCAGTATGACTGGTCCCCCACCCCACGCACCCCACAGGTCAGCTTTGAACGTGTCACACCCAAACACGCAGGACCCAGATTTCACTCCTCCCCCCAGACGCCCCAAGGCAGCCCCAGCGTCTGCCCCGGGGACTTTCCAGTGCTCCTGGGGGCTGGCTATCAGGGTGAGTGACCTTTGGGTTTCATCACCACTAATCGGCAGAACACACACCCTCTGCCAACGTGCCAGCCTTCTCTTTTTCCTCTTCCTGCACCTAAAACCCTCCGGAAGCTGCACACAGGAAAGAGTACCTACCTGCTCCCCACCCCAACCCTAAGACCTATACAGTACTCCAAATGACTTTTGGGGGGTCTGTGTTCTGCAACTCCCTGGAGTGCTCATGACTCAACTTTCAGATGGCTCGAGGGAAGACGCTAGAACAAACAAAAACAAGACTCTGCTGGGGAGAAAACGGAAACCAGCACAAATAAGCCCAGAAGGTAACGGATGATTATCTGGGGAAGGGAACACTTGTTTTTCTTTCTAGTCTGACAATCTTTTGTTATTTTCTTTTCATCGGCACCTCTAACAGAGCTCCATGGTGCTCCAAGGGCAGAGGGCCAGGCCCCAGTCTGGAGACCTTGGGTCCCCGGGTCTGGAGAGGGGCCTGGGAACCCACACGGACAGAGTGCACCGTGGGGTCTGGGCAGGTGGCGCCCAACTGCGCTCTGAGAAGCCAAGAGTCCTCCTGGGGGTTCTGGAGAGAGAGCGGTTGTTTGCACTCGGAATAACGAGGGAACGGCCAGTTCTGTCTCTGGGACCAGAGCCACGGTGAGCCGGCTCCGTGGGGCCGCCCTGCCTCCCTGGGCTGAGAGGCCACCCCTCGGGGAGGACCTGGCAGCCCAAGGAGGGACCACCAGAGGCCCAGTGGGGATGCTACTGGGGAACGTTCAGGTCAGTGCTGGGCACTGGGGAGAACACACACACACACACACACACTCACACCTCGCCCGACCCAAACAACTACTTCAATGGAACAGACTTGTGTCATTGCCACACACGCTGCTAAGGAGACTGAGGCAGGAGAACCAATAATGAACAATAAAGCACACATGTAATTAAATCTTTTTGGTGACTCTAGACTAAAAGTGCCACCGGGGTCTTCGTCTCCAGGCCCGTAGGATTTAGAAGGGCACAGGGATGAAGGCCTTGGAGGACTAGGCTGCTGGCAGGGCTGAGACAGGGACCAGCCCTCCTTAGACATGGAAGGGCTATTGTGTCACTCAAGGCGTGGTCCTCGGATCAGAAGCCTTGGTGTCACCTGGCAACAGGGCGGTGTCAGAAATGCACAGTGTCAGGCCCTAGCCAGGGCCCCTGAGGCAGAATCTCTATCTTAACGGGATCTGCGGATGACTCACATTTGTGGTGGACAAGCACCGCGCCACATGGGCCCAGGCTGGGACGGGCTGCACTCAGTCAAAGCAGAGCTCGGTGTGGTACGGAGGCCAGGGCTGGGGGCACTGCTGTGAGTGGGCGACATGGAGACAGTGGAGAGCGGTGCCGTCAGAGTGGGGGTCGGGTCAGCGTGTGGAGGGAGAACGAGCAGCAGGAGAGCAGGGCCCAGAGCTGGGGCCTGTCCCACAGAGAGGGGGGCGCTCCTGCAGCAGTAAGGTGCAGGGGTGGGGGGAGACCCCCCCTGAGACAAAGACGAGATCAGATGGGGGAGGGGCCAGGGGAAGCTCGGGGGAGGGGCTGGAATGGCCCGGCTGTGGGGGCGGAGGTTGGGGCCAAGGCACTGGGGCGGAGACCACCAAGGAGAACTTGGGGGCTACCCGAAACACAGTGGGGAGCCCTCGGGGGCAGGAACACGACATCACATCAAGATGCAAATTAAAAGGGTCGTCTGTTCCCAGAAGGAAGGTTAAACGTGTACTTTTCTAGAGATCATGTGTGAGGTGTAACGTGCGGAAATGGACATGGACGTGCTTCCAGGACAACGCCCCCAGGCTGACGAGTTTTTAACGAGGCGCACCCCCCTTCCTCTAGACGGAAGGCTGCTCACAGACACCTGTCTCCCTCTCCCCCCCGATCTCATCCCTTCCCTTTTGAGAGCTGCCTAGGTCTTTCTGGGCATCGTAACATCTTTGAAGAGCAGGAGGAGAGATGAAAGATGCTGTGGCTAATGGATCTTTAAAAAGTGGCAGCTCACTGACAGTGAAGGTCAACTTGACTTTGTTTAGGACAGAGCCTTGTGTCCCTTCCAAACTATGTAACTTCTCAGAGCCTGAGTTTTATTCAGTTGCGAGGATGAAGATGTAATTGCTACCCCTTCAGGTCCTGAGAGTACCGGAACGAGCTGCTTCCTGGCAGCGCCTGACCCAGGAACCCTGCTGGATAAACATGAGCTGCCAATGGGGCGGGAACGTGCATCTCTCTCCCCGAGGGTGAGAAAGGAAGAGTGAGCTGATCACCTAGTACCCATCTGGTGACAACTTGCGCTTAGCACTGAACCAACATTCTGCAATGTACTAATGGACACATTTTGCACACTTACTATGAACAGGACACCCTCCAAAAGACAGCTGGGCAGCCTCGTGTCTACCTGCATTGCCAGGGGCTAATGGTCGACTCCAGCAGGAGCCCAAAGGAAGAGGGGGCTGGAGGGGAGAAGCCACTGAGGACAGGGGTTGAGAGAGACTCCCAGGGGCGGCCTCCCGGGGCGGCTTCACCGGTGGCCTCCCGAGAATTCCAGAAACACCACCAAGCCTAATGGCTGCTGCTCCACCCCTCGGGAAGGTTGAATTTTGGGGGAGGCTCCCACAACTGGAATCAATGTGGAATGTTTATTGAGCGTGTTTCACAGTCATTCAGCAGTATCAACAAGAAGTGAACACGAGGCGACTTTGAAGAAATTGTCCGTCCCTCAGATGCGAGGCTGATGGGCCAAACAACCTTCAAATGGCCCCTGAGGCCGTCTGAGGTTCTGGGAAAGGGAGCAGATCACTGAGGGAGCCCAGACAGTAGGTGAGTCAGACGGGCCAGACCTCCGGCGCGCTGGCCTCCGGGCAAAGCACTTTTCGTCCCTGGTTCCCATTACACTCCCCTGTACCACGGGGAAGATAAAGCCTGCAGCGCGGAGCTATTGGAGGAGGAAAGAACACTCCCTAACCACCCGGCACAGACACTCGGCGAGTGGCGCATGCCCACGTGCGTTGGTGAGTGTGCTCTGCGTGGGCCTGCTGCCAGATTTAAGGTACAGTGGTCCCACCACCGACTGAAAGGCAGCCCAGAGTCTGAAGCCACCGTGTTTTGTTTTATAACAAAGATTCATCCCAGAGTCCTCGTGGAATGGATGTCAAAGCTCACCTGGAGCATCAGATTCCTAGAACATTCAGCTCCTGCTGTCTACCCACTACTGACCCTGAGGCAAGCCACTTTCGTCCTGAAGAAACTCTCACTGAAGAGGTGTGGGCGTGTCTGTCCTTCACCAAGCACGGAGCTCAGTGGCAGGTAACGCGGGCGGCATGCTGGCTCTGGGTCTGAGTCTCTGCTCCCAGAAACCAGCGCCCCCTTTCTGCGTGGGGCCTGACGTTCGGCGACCCAAAGGGCCCACAGCACGGCCATGAAGGAAAGCAGGGACCCCTGCCTGCCCCGGAGTCCTGCGACTGGACGAGTGTTTACTGAGAGCTTCCACGCACCTCCCAAAAGGCACTCGGAATGTAAATACATGGAAGGGCGCTCAGTTTTGGAAGACGGGACGAGGGACCGGGCGGTGACGGCGCACATGTCGGGGGCAAGAAGAGCATGGGCATGGACGTGCTCTGCTGGCACCCGCGGCGACCGCTATGGGCAGGGGTGGTTTTAAGGTGCCTCTTCTGCGAGGGTAAGCCAGGCGGAATCTGGAGTGCAAACTGGCCCGTGGGATGCCAAGTTCCTTAGTGTAAATAACTTTTCAACCAGTTTTTTACCAACTCCCTGCACTAACAGCCTTACCAGGACGTAAGCAGGATCACACGCAAGGAGAGTGGGCCGCCCCCCACCCCACCCACAGGGCATGTGCAGAGTGAACCCCAAAGGAGTGAGTTGGTCCCCAGACGCAGACCGACCCTAGTGCTCACAGCTCCGTGGGAGCCATTTTCTGGAAACACACACACACCTTGTTGAAATCAGTTTTGTTTCTGAAAAAACTGGGGACAAGGAGGACTTTAGCATGTTGAATCACACTTCAGATGCCCTGGGGACTTCCTGCCACAGGGAACCCGTCACAGGTCACACGTGTCTGCAAGCGAAGACTGCTATGGGGCTGACAAAGCGTCCCATCTGCGGTGCCTGGGGTCTGCAGTGGTTCCTTTCTTTGGTTTTGTTTTGTAATTATGTGCTTCTCTTTTTGTGGTTCATTTTCAACTGTAAAAGAATATTCTGTATCTTCAAATATTTAATTTTTAGATATTCCACTTTTCCCCTTCAGTGTAACTCTCACTATATTCTGAGCCCAATTCCTCGTACCCCAACCCCAAATAAGAAGTATTCAATATCTGGAACGGAAGGCGTTCCAGATAACTGGAACTTAACTGGAATTTAGTTATGGCAGGATTTTCATGGTGCGTTCAATCACACCAACGGCCGCCCAGCCAGCCAGGCGGTCCCCACAGCCCAGACCCCTTCCCTCCACTGAGGTCTAACGATCTGTACCCCTGTCAGGCAGAGCCCACGACTTCTGAAAACGTAGCCACAACAGGAATCGTAGCCACAACAGGAATCCCAGCCACTCCCTGCTGCCTTCCTTTCCCATGAGACGGGAACGGCCAGGGGGGATTCACCTCTTTCTTTCAGTCTCCACTGGCCTCGCGTTAGAAGTGACATCCTCAAAGGGAATGTAGCGCCACCTGACGTTGAAACTGTGAACTACCTCAGGCGGTAGTTCACTGGGTGCCTGGCACGTGTCAACTCTTACTATTTTCCTTGAAAATAAAAAGTGGACCATCTGTGTCGACCATGGCCCCCTGGGGTGCCTTGGCACCCAGTTTGGGAACCGTAAGTTCTGCACCACCCAGAACACTGTTTCTATTTTTCTCAAGGAATTAAAGTACATCATGAGATTTCACTACTTTTCCAACAGACACAGACAGGTGCGGAGCTGAGATCTGCCACTTGGACGTCCGTCCCACGCCCAGTGACAAGCCCTGCTGCCCCAGGGGAGGCACGTTGTTAAAGACAGCACCCCACCACCCCGCCCAGCGTGGCAGCCCCTTCACGCCCACCGGCCGCCGAGGGCGAACTGCCGTCCGCACCGTGGATGCCCGTGGTGACGCCACAGCACAGTCCTTGTCTGGGTTTCTGATCAAACCCGGGCCTTCCCCGAAGCTCCCCCCGCCCACGACTCTCCGCAGTTCACTTCACATGCCTTCTGCCCCCACTTCCCGCTCTCTGCAACTTCGCAAAAGCCTCCCATGCAATCCTCGGTAACAGCGACGAGAGGGGACGCCCTCGGGCGGGGTAATCAGCCTACCTGATTAGGCAGGGTCTGGCCCCGGCTGAGCTGGGCACTGAGCGATGCGCGTCTCGAGACCAAAGCCGTCCGCGGCCCCAGAGAGCAGAATCAGAAGAAAAACTCCATTCAGCTCCGCCAAGTGTGGCATTGTTTAATCAGCAAGGCCCGGAGTCTTATTACCAGGGTGGATTAAAATGAACCCGATTCTAATGGCAGTGAGTTCCTGGTCAAAGTATTTGTGGTGCCCTGCGGTCCAGGAGGTTTCCAGGTCCCCACCCCACCCAGCGGGGGTCACTGGAAGGGGCTGCAAGGGCCTGAAACAACGCCGACATCAGGGGCCTTGCGACAGAATCACCGAAAAGACCGCAGCTCTGGGGCCCTTACTCTGCTCTCCAACAGAGACTTGTCTGTGGCCACTTCCTAATGTCCCGTCATATAGTATTCTATCTCGGGGACATTTTAGCTCACGCAATGACATTTAAAGAAAAAATAGCAAAAAACCTAGAAGCCTCCTCCAGTGCCAAGCTCATGTAGAAAGTTTAGCTTCTGACTAACGCAATGATGCAACAATAGCCAGCCCTTTCATGACACTTAGGAGGAAGTGATTACTTGTGGAAACTGTAATGTTTCCTAACAAACCAAGTGTCTCGGAGACAGACCACCCAAACGTGTTATTATATAAAGATGTCAGCTGCCTAATTGCACGAGAAAACAACACATTTTACTTTTTTGTTCTTATCAGCAACATCCTCTCTGGGGAAGAAGGGCCCAAGGAGCTGCTTAGCAAAGTGCCCCCTCGGCCGCCGATCGCGCCCGACACAGTCACACCGGAGCCCCGCAGTGCACACGGGCATGAGGAAGACGGTGAGTCGTTCCCGCCCCCGACTCCCGACTCATCGGAGGTGACTTTGCCGAGACCACAGATGGTGAAGACGCATTTCAAAACTCCAACGCGAACTTGAACGCGGACCATACACCGGCAGCCTTGAGGTAAAAATTTTTAGAACTGCCTGCTCACAACGCATTAGACCAATGCCGCTGTTCCACAGAAACTGGAAGTGTTTCTGAAGTGTGAGTGTGCCACTGAACTGCACTCCAGGGTCTTCCGAAACACCTGTGTATATCCGGGGGTGGGGAACAACAAATGACTGTAAAAACAACTGTACTGCTTACATATAAAACACAGTCTCTTCGAAGTGCGTGATGCCTCACCATGCATACTTGTCAGGGATTGGGCAGACACACCTGAGTGCCCAGGGCCAGCGATCTGACTTCCTCTGGGGACGTCCACAGAGGCGAAACAGCCCCAGGCCGCCCGCCTCCAAGGGCGGCCCTCGGCAGCTCGGGAGCGACACGGAGATGGAGAGGTTACAGTGGGTTCCCACCCGAGGGCGAGCGTTTCTCCACAGGGAGGCTACCGGCCCCCGTGCAGGGGTGACCTTGGCCTGGCGCCACAGAACCCCGCATGCCAGGGCAGCCCCCAGTCACCGTGGTCACTGACACGGTCCCGCTCATTTCCATGAGGTGCTTCTCTGGGCAGCACCTCTGGCCAGATGTGCCCTCCGAGAGTGTCCCAGGCCGAGGGGCCTACAGAGTCAGTCCTCATACTTCTGGTTGACCTTGGCCAAGTCTCTCAGCCGGGGAGGATGGCAGGGGACACAGGGTTGGGGAGCCAGCGTGACCATGCCCAGCACGGCCACAGCCCTGTGGCCTGGAGGGGTAGCAGCGGAGGCCCAGGTCTGCCTGGGCAAAAGTTTTCTTTTGCCACACGGACACTTCGGACGCAGCAGCGAGAGGTGGGCAAAGCAATCTGACCCAGAGGATCACAGCCCCTTCTGAAAACCTGACATTTTCCCCCTTCACCCTCCTTTTGGCAATTTTTATGTACGCAACACAATTTCTACTGGATATGCTCCCAAAGCAGGAAGCGAGGAAAGAGGAGATGAAGGAAAATGCACTTTGCCATCCCCATTAGGAGCACATGGATGTGCCTTGGGAAAAAAAGATAAAGAAACATTTGTAGGAGCTGGTATTCGCCTCCCAAAAAGAAAGCCAAGGGTGGACCGGGCGTGGGGCAGGGCAGGCGTGCTTGCCCAGCCTTTCAGGCACTTCCTAGATACGCTGGAGACACGGAGCCACCACGCCACCTATTTCCAGGTCCTAGAGGTAAGTAGGGTGAAGAAAAAATACCAAGTAAGAAGTGAACAATGGCTTCAATAATGGGCTTTTTTACACACTGCACTTGAAACCGGGTGGGGCCCCTACAGAGAGGACACGCGCTTTCCTGATGGAGGTGCTGCGTGAACAAGGAAGACCGTGTCTTCCTGCGGGTTCTCCCAGCAGCCAGATGCTAAGCCTCTTCACTTGCCCGTGCCTCCGTTTCCCTGCCTGCAGAATGAGCGTGGGACCACGAAGGCATCCTCCCGGCTTCCAGTTCTACAAAGGCCTCACCAGGCTTCTGTGAGTGGGGGTGCCGAGCCCACACCTCCCTGCTCTCCCTGAAGAATGCATCTTTCTTTGCCAAATGGGTAAGCGGTACCCAGGGCCATGGGCGAGACAATACCGAGGCCAATGGAATGTTTCCGGACAGGCTGCCTGGCCTAGGCCAGTGGGTTTCTCTCCTTTACTGCCTCGGCCCCCTCCCAGTCTCGCAGCCTGCACGCCCTCCCGTCCTCCCAGCTGTGTTCTGGGGAAGCGGAGTGAAGTGCCTTGAAGTGGCTCCTTGGCACAGGCCCCTCGGCTCAGCGAGAGGGCTGTGGGCTGCGTGAGGACTTGGAGACACAGCCCCGCACAGAAAGCCTCATGTGTGTGTAGGAAGATGACTGGCAGGTCAGAGTTGTAAAGGAACCAAAGTGGGATGTTTGTGTGAGAGACAGAGGCACGAGACGTCTCTGACTTCAAATCGAGGAGGCCTGGGAACGGGCGGGGAGGCGGAGAGAAGCCTGTGTCCCAGGTGCGGTGCTCGGTGTTTCCAAGTGAGAAGGTGCCGTGCTGCGCACGCCCAGAGATAAAGGGCCGAGGGACACGAGGGCGGGACGGTGCCCAGAGTCGGGAGCAGCAGCACGGGTGGGAGGGGAGAGAAGGATTCGGCGCCGGTTGGAATGATGAGTTCACTCATTGTTGAGACGACCTTCAGAGTAAGGGATCACGGGACCACTTGTGCGAAGCGCTGTCCAGTGGGCACTGGGTCCGAGTTGGGACACAACGATGCTTTCTTTGGTGGACGTGGCGTCCGGGAGACGGCAGGGAGAAGGAGATGGGCTGCAAGCCCCGCCCGGCACGTGTCTCCATCCCAGGAGCAGAGACGAAAGGGAAGAGGCGTGTAAGGGGGGAGTGTGGGCAAGGCAGAGATGAAGGGGAAGTCGGAAAGGACAGAAGTGTCTGGAACAAACGGGGGCAAGTCGGGCAGGGGCAGCAGCGGCCCAGGGGCCGGCAGTCGGCTCGCAAAGGCGGTGGGCAGCGGAGGCAGCCCGTGTCTCTGCGGGCTCCGTGGCATCTTCCTCCGAGGGGACCGGCAGTAACTGGAAGGAGCAGCCGCCAGGAGGCCCAGCTCCTGAGACTCACACACCTGTTTGCCCCTTTCCTTTTGGTTTGGAAAAGTGAGGCTGCCACAAATTCTCGTCCCTGCCTGTCCCCAAACTGAAGCACAGCTCCCGAGCCAGGGTGGGGTTTCCTCCTGGTGGCCTCGCCCCGCGGGTGCTGCTGCTGCTCGTCCGGGTCGATGACACAGGCCAGAGCGGGCCAGCGGGACACTCGATCGTGTCATCTCTGTGTGTTACCACCTTGCAGGGTACTTTCCGCTTGCAATTTGAACAGAGGGGTCTTCATTCCCCCAGGGCCTTGGCGTTTACAGAGCCAGCCCCGCTGACACCCCCACCCACTCCAGTTCGGTCTGGTGTGCTGGACCGAGTCTGCCGCCCACCCACTGTGCCACCGCCCCTCCCCCATCGTCTCCTTGTGTCGTGGACCTTGGGGGACTCTACACACGTCTCAGGGCAGTGTCACGACCTTCTTCACATCCGCGTCACAAGCGCCAATGGTCTGACGGCCTGGCAAACCCAGTGTTAAGGCCATGCTGGCCGGTGCTCCCTACGTGCAGGCGAAGGCGCTGCGGCACTCCCCCGAGACCCTTCCGGGAGCCTGTGCCGACCGTGCAGCACCTTTTCTGAGTGCGAACACCTCCCCGGTCCCCCGAACCCTACAGAGAACCAGCCTCTCTTTCTGCAGAAGGCAGCGAGCCAGGGAGCACTTCCCTGCTTGCTGGGGAGAAAAAACACTTTGTACGAATAAAGCAAGGATGAGTGGCAGGCTGTTAGGTTTGTTTTTAAGGGCCGTATCTCCTTTTAACTCTCTGTGACATCTGACCACCAAAGCATCGTTCACAAGCTCGCTGTTCCAGCGTCTGAGACTCCAGAACAAGGCAGCGGGGACTCTGCTGAGGGTGGGACGCTGTTCCAGGGGATGCTGACCTGGAGTCAACCAATGTCTGAGGGGAGCAGTCCAAGAGCTTCCCTCTCCAAGGAAGCAAATGCTAACCGCCAGTGCCTGGCGGTCCAGGGGCGAGAAACGGAGGTCAAGTTTCTGTCTCGAATTCCCAGCACCGCTACACCTTGTGCTAAGGCTACATTTTCAGGCTGGTCCGCTTAAGGTTCATTCCTAGGCCATGAGTTATATCCCATGGTTCAAGTTCACTGCAGATCACTGCCCCCGAGATAAATGCCACCAGGAGCCCCGCCGCTCTTCCTGCAGTCCACAGCTCCCATGGCTGCGGTCCCTGGCTCTCAGAAAGTCACTTCTGGGAAAAGCGGGGGTTCAATTGGTTGAGTGTCTCAATGAGACACCAGGTTCAGCAAATCCCTTCTTCCCCGTTTTGGCAGGCGCAGAGGTCCCGGCCTCAGAAATGTGTCCTTGGCCCCTGGAAGGGGAGGGAGGTCCAGGATGCACAGGGAACAAAGCAGAAGCCAACTTAGTAATGGTGTCCTTCATCCAAGAGGGAAGGAGGGGCTGCCGGCTGCCCCCTAAAGGTTTCTGTGGGGACTCCGACCTAAAGGCAGGGACCGTGGGGCACAGGGTGAGAGCCAGGAGGAGGGACAGGTACTCGGGACAGTGGAGCCCTGACAAGACGACCCAGATAACGAGCATCTCAGGGACAACCTGGAACCTGCTGCTGTTGGGCAGTGGGGGCAACCGCGTGGGCGGGAAGAAATGCACGCTGCGTAGGACAGTTTGGGCCGAGTAGTCAGGACGAGAGGCGCGCACTCTCTTCACACTGTGACGAAACCAAGCACAGCTGCCAAAAAATAGGATTTGGAACACATCTTGGAATAAAAACTACTCATCTGTTTTGCAAAAAAAAAAAAAAAAAAAAATCAGAAGCACATCAGCGTAATCAGTGATTTTAAACTCGCTGATCAAGTCAGGACACTGATGGCTAGCAGCTGCAGAGGTCCGAGAACCCCTTCCACAGGACCGACCTGCTCTGCGTCACCAGCCTTCACAACCTGGGGCACTTTTCTGGGTTTCTGACTGTGCTCCAGGCTGGTGACCCTGCTGTCCCTGTCTGTCTCTACCAACCAGCTGGACACTGCTTGGGAGGAAAGCCCAGAGGCGGCCCCTTATACGGGCCTCGGGTCGTTTTTCTGGGCTCAGCGCAGATTGAGCAAAATGGATGGGTACCAAGTCCTCAGGCGAAGAGGCCTTGCTTTCGGAGCGCAGTGGGTCTCCAACGCGCTGGGTGTGCACCTGGCGTGGAACACCGCGGGGACGCAGACTCACAGGGGGCAGGAGGGCTCCCACGCAACTCAGAACCCAGTCCCAGAACACGCCCGTTCCTAGGGGTTTCGGGCAGAGAGCACCAGGGGCCAGGGGGTGCGATATATTCCCAGGGGAAGAGTCACCAAGGGGAGACCGAGAGGACGGAGCGACGGGGCCGCCCACACAGGTGTGGGTGGAGCATCACCCGAGTGCTTCAACCTCCAGCAAGCAGCCCACCCACCACAGCACCCCGCCTCCTTCAACGGGTTGTTTGTGAGCAGACCTTTCCCAGCAGCGTGGGCTTTCACACGGAGATGAAGGGACAGACACACAGACACACCCGTGTGGGCGCCCGGGGCCTTGCCGGTGCGCTCTGAAAACTGCCCTGAGCGTCAGACTGGTTTCCCCCGAACAGTGCGCAAACTCTGGCGACGGGGCTGGGCTGCCAAAGGACTCACCTGTGACGCCTGAGTTCCGGTCTGAAGAGACCGGGCGTCAGCCACAGCACGCAACCTGCCTCTGGCCTGGAACGAAACTAGAAATTCAGAACCGCCTTCCTTGTAGCTTCACCCTTTTCAAAAAGGCCCTTGTGAGAGTATTTCCCTAAAGGCAAGAACCAAAATCAAACGTAAAAAGCCGTCAGAACCTAAAGCAAGTGTGTCAGTCCGTCCACTGTCAGAAACCTGCACACGCCCCTGGTCAGGAGTGAAGGGGATGGTCCAAATGCGCCTGTAAACAGTGCAACAGGACATGAGCCTAAAGATCTCTCCATCTCCCCCGCCAGCCTCTCTTCAGTGCCGCCTCGGCACCCTGCTGCAGCCTCAGGTTCCTGTTTCCATCGGGAACCTTCCTCAGTGACCAGCTGGCTGCCGCTCTGGCCACCTTGCCCACAAGCTCAGGTGACAGGCAGGACTAACCGTGCGGAGAGTGGGCAACACTTCCAGCACTTCCATGTATCCACTTGTTTCAACACACACACACACACACACACACACACACACACTTGTGCAGCCGTTCCACTGCCATCACCGGATTGCAGATGAAGACACTGGGGACCAGGGCGGGGTGGGCAGGGGTGAGTCACTGGCCCGGGGGGCCGGGTGGGAGAGCCCAGGGCCAACGCTCCTAACGTCCCCTGCATCGCCACCTCGCTGTCAGAGCACCCGCACGAACCGCTAAGTCACTGCAAAGCGTTGAGCAGGGGGTTATTCAGAGGACGTTCAGTGAATGTTGCTGGGGGTTCAAATTCTGCATGCGGTGGGGTGGGGGCTACTGTATCTGAGGGGAGGTGCACTATACCTAAAGTCTGCTTTAATGGACGTGTACACAGGAAACAGCAAGTCACACTTTACCGAGGGCCTGGCACATGCCAGTCGGATCGCTGTTTCTTACATGAACTTCATCGAATAAACGTCTGTAACGTGGAAATGGAGGCCTTTTTCTAACGTGGAGAAACTGGGGGAAATGCCAGAAGACCTCCAGGCACATAGGCAAAATTTAAAAACCCTTCACAGGAGTGAGGAGAGACGAGAAGCCTCCTAAAACAGGGACGAGCAGGACAGGTACCTCGGGACAGGTGTGGCCTCCTCACACCAAACAGGCCATGGGTTGCGCAGTGAGCAGGGGTCGGGGGTGACCGAACCTGTGC
Source organism: Sturnira hondurensis (assembly GCF_014824575.4). Taxonomy (NCBI): domain Eukaryota; kingdom Metazoa; phylum Chordata; class Mammalia; order Chiroptera; family Phyllostomidae; genus Sturnira; species Sturnira hondurensis. The sequence goes on from NW_028097031.1 coordinate 4,300,339, forward strand.
CCCCGCAGCCCAGGGCCACGCCATCCAGGTTTTAAAGCCACAAAACAAGCACCCTTCCCAAAAAAAGTTTACGCGGACTCTTGACCCTGCTGATTCTGGCAGAGCACGAAGCGAGGACTCGCTTTGGGGATTGGGGCCGCGGCCTTGTTTACTTGGCCCTTCTCCAAAGCTGGAGCTCAAGACCGTCCCTGTGGCTACTCCACCAGATGCCCGACCCTCAGGGGAGCGTTCTGACAGCCGCCTGGCCTACGAGCAGAAGTAACCCTGAAACCTCCTCCCAGTCCTCCGGCTGTGTCTCCACTCTCCCTTCGCCCCAGTGGCTGTGCGCTGCTCCAGAAAATTCTTCCCAAGTTTTACTCTTCCTTCCACCCCAGATTAAAACAGTAAAGCTCACATTAATACAATAGAATGTGGTCAAGTCGCCTTGGCTGGTGTGACTCAGTGGATTGAGCATGGGCCTGAGAACCACAGGGTCACCGGTTCGATTCCCAGTCAGGGCACATGCCTGGGTTGCGTGCCAGGTCCCCAGTAGGGGGCGTGTGAGAGGCCACCACACATGGACATTTCTCTCCCTCACTTTCTCCTTCCCTTCCCCTCTCTCTAAAAATAAATAAGTAAAATCTTCAAAAAATAAGAAAATGTGGTCAAGTAATTCGGCATTGCCGCATTCTGGCTGAGTGGAGGTCTCAGAAACAATTTATCTTCACGTGAGAGAATCAAACATGAGGAATCATTTCTGGGTGAAGTAGGTTAAGGTTCTGAAGATGATCTGACCGTTTTCCTTAGTCTGTCCTGACAGTCGCATCCCGTTTCATTGTAAGTAAAACTGACACCAGGACCGGTGAGCTACACAATGCGCGGATTCGTGTTCTACATAAACCCATGCTGCAACCCACTACTTCTCAACGGTCTCAAAGCACATTCCCTCCGAACTCCTGTTCTCCGCCCCCAAGAAACGGCCTGAGCGCCACTCGGCTTCCGACACCTCACAGTCCTGGCGCGCGCCTCAGCCCGAGTAACCGGCCCGGTCTGTCGTTTTCCTCCAGGGACCCACCTGCAGGGCCTGTCCCAGCTCTCCACGAAAACCGTGCATTTGCCAACATTCGTTCGCACCCATGCGAACACTGACTCGTGGGTTCTAAAGGAAGCACGGGACCCCCCGTCAGGGACCTGTTGAGCTGTGAAAGGCTCCGCGTTCTAGAGGCAGCCCTGCTCCGGGCTCTGTGTCCCTCTGCGGGGTGGCTGTCCCAGGTCGGAAGGAGCCCCGAGCTTTCTGGTCGCTGCAGGCGGCCCTGCTCCTGACCCAGGGCCACGGACCTTCCGCATCGACGGCTTGTCTTCAGCCCAAGAGACGGGACTCAGCACGTCTGAAGCCGACTGTTGCTGTAAGAATAATGACTGCGTGATCACGAAATCTGGCAGCTGTTGTATTAGATAAGACGTGATGGATCTCAGGTCAGGCTGCCTGTCAGTGCCGTTGGGCCACGGGACGGGTCCTCGGCTGTGGTGGAAATGGCAGGCAGGGTCAGCGGGGAGAGCCTCCAAGACTCAAGTCACAGTTTGCCAATGGTGCCAAGTCACCAGGGCTCCCGACAAAGCCCAGGGCTGAAGGCTGTTTCTTAGCTCTCGACCCCCCTCCCCTTTGGGGCAGAGAGAAGGACAGGGGCATGGGGGCCAGGCTGCAGACTGTCTTCACTCCGTTCTTACAGAGAAAGACAAGACAACACAAGACAGATGGGGCCGCTGTAGGGGTGGGGGGTGGGACAAACAACCCGGCCACACAGCCAGGGCGAACGGTGAGGGTTCTGACGCAGCCACGTCCTCTTGGAGGCCCCGGGTGAAAGGAACTCACGCCCGAGGAGCCCGACACACTGCCCACCCATTCCTCCCGCCGGAGAGACTCCCGGCCCGAACACGAGCCCGAAGGAGGGACGTGGCGCTCAAGAGCCCGTTCACAATGAATAACCACAAACAGACCTTTACCAACTGCTTTCAGTGTCAAAGCAACCAGACAACCAGATTGATTTTTCAACAAACGGGCCATGAATTTAAGACTTCAGAAAGATTGCCTTAGGCATTCTTAAGATAGACGACATTCCAACTGATACTGTTGTGGCTAAATATTTTTATTTTCCATTAAAAAATATTCTTTCACTAGAAAGAATATCTAGTGAAAGAACATCTCCAGGATCAGCTGACCTGACCTATGAGAACTTCAGCCTCAAAACAAAAACAAAGAACAAAGACTAAAACCCCTTCCCGATCCCTAGGGGACAGGTGTTGCTTCCACCTGGAAGGGACACGGTGTGACTGAGTGCACTCACACACAGGGCTACAGATGAGCCCAGGCCAACAGGAGGGAAGGGCCTGCCACGTGGGGCCCGCGGTGGCATGGGACAGAGGATGTCCGGCAGACACTGGCCTCTGCAGGCTTTGCCTTGAATGTTGTTTCACCGACCCCAACCACGGCTCCGCAGCACCAGGGACATGATTTAAAAAGCTAACTCTGATGAGTCTGTGGTTGATGTCACGAAGTCCCAGAGAAGGCGACAAAGCCCCCTGGGAGCAGAGCTGACCACACAAGAGCAGGTCTCCACAGAAGCTGTGGTAGAAGCAGCTCTATATGCAGAATCGCCCCCCGCGACCTTTGCTGCCCCGACGTTCTAGAAATACGCAAGTTCGTGTCTCCCCAACCTTCCCCATTAGTGGGCTGGATGAGAGGGAATGCTCACTAATTTTTACTAGTTTAAAAAGTGAGCACATTTCTTTTACTGTCAGAAAGAGACCTTGTTGTCACATAAAGAACCCAAACAAGTGTGCGTCGGGGAAATACCCCTCTTCCGGAGGAAGGCGACTAGAAAGGCGGGGAGGGGTGAGAAATCGGTGAGCTCCACTGTCAACGTCCATGCTAAGAACTTGCGTGACCTGAGACAACCCCGAACGGAAAAGTCAAAGGATGTGCCTGGTCAGAGCATTAGGGACAAGGAGCCGGAGCACAGACCCTCTGCCAAGGGCGGTGGGGGTGAGACAGTAACCTGCTTCTGCCGGGTCGGCAAGGGAAGGCTGTAGACGAGACCAGATGCTGTCAACTTAAAGCAGTGTTTCTAGAGGGCTGTTAACATATAAAAATGACCCTACAATTTAGCTTAACCACACTACGGGCACGGGGTAGGGCAAGAGCAGATTTACAGCTGCTCCCACAGAAAGGGACTCAGCAGTCAGTTTCCTGTACGCACAGGTGTAGCGAACCCACACCCCGTGGAGTGTGAGCCACAGCACAGTGTGAGGTGCTTCTGGAGATGGGACCTCGGTCCAGCGACCTCTGGATTGAGTTCTGCAAAGGGAGAATTCAGAGCCCAGGATCTCAGATTGAAGGGGGATTTCGTTTGAGAAGTCCCAGAGGCAGAAAGCAGTGAGCCAGCAGGTCTGCATGGGCTCAGGAGACAAGTTACAAAGGCAGAGGAAGGGCTTTGGGGGCTTAGGAGAGAAGGAGGCAAAGGTAAGATGCCTGGGGGAGGCGGGGAGTGAGAGAGAGAGAGCGAGCAAGAGCGAGAGAGAACACTCTGGGGAAAGGAGGGGGTGGGGGACAGCAACAGCTTGGGTGTTCCCGAGAGGGAGGCAGAGAGCCCCTACCGGGTCCGTGTCTAAAGGGCTTTTAAGGGAGGGGACTTCGGGGGAGGCCCAGGAGGAAGTCTTAACAGAACACTCATCAACCCTCCAGGTGTGTCCTCCCCGGGTCTGGTCTCCCACCGATGGGTCCGCACCAGGGCAGGGACACGTTAGCCATGGCAGCTGGTCCTGAGGTCAGCCAGGGCATCGCTCCACCTGCCCTCGCTGGTTTCCTGGGCCTGGAGCTGAAACACACTGAGGCCTAGATGCCATCTCTAGTTTGACCAAAACTCTACCTCTGGGGTCAGCAGAGCCCAGGCTTTGTTCTAAGGTTATCTGATGCTGTTCAGAACAACGTCCCTGTCCCGAGGCCTTAATAGAGTGGTTGTACGAGGGCTTGGATGGGAGTCCCCTGCAAGGGGCTCTTCTCCGCCCCTCGCTCCTCTCGAAGGGAGTCTTACCCACAGCCAGGGGCATGCTGGGGAGGGAAGGTCAGGTCAGGGGAGTCGGGGAGGGTCTGCACCAGGTGACTGGCGACACGCCAGTGGAGAAAAGGTGGCCCTGGGGGCCAGGTCCCACCCCACGAGTGTCTGTTGCTAGGCATCTGGGGCTTCCGGCCTTTATGCACCTGGTACCTGGCCTGTTGTTCCCACTCTGGCCACACCTGCCTTGCTGTCCCCTACGTACGTGTGTCTACAGCGACATGTATCCATTATAAGACCACACACGTTCTTGTGGCATTTCAGCTCCAATCAAAGCTCTGGGAGACGACAAGACACTGCCCCTCCCTTTTCAAAAGCCTGCGTCGAACTCTCTCAGAAGAGTGGGCGCCACTCGCCCCCACTTCCCCGGGGTCTCACCGTTCTGTGGGTTCCGTGCGTCCAGCGGCGGGCTCTCGGCCCTGGTCCACTCGCTTTCCCTGGTCCCTCTCCAGCCCCCGAGGACAGTCATGGAGTCCTTCCTCGAAGGGCTGGGGCCTGCATTAACGCACGTCGAGGACACACAACCCAGGCAGTGAGGAGATGAGTTTTACGAAAAACAACTCACTTTGTTTCTCTTTCTTACTTTCTTTTCTTCAATTTTAAGACATCTCTACTAGTTCTGAAAATTGACTACAGAAAGCTAACCCATTTCATCTTCCTCTCCCAAGTTACTAATATGCAGTCCATGAATGTAAACGGAAAAGCTTTATTTAATACTAACAACTCACTGCCAGGAGCTCCCCTGCGCCCACCGTCCAGTCCCATGTTTGGAAAACTGAGTGTCGCATGGGGCGTCCCGCCACAGCCCCCGCCACACGCCACCGTGGGCGTCGGAGTCACAGAAGCTCGAAGCTGGGACGTGCCGCGGCCACACTGACCGCTTCACAGCTGGCGTGGCCAAAGTGCCAGGGGGTCACAACACGCGTAGTTTCCCCGAATTTTGATCAAATCACTATCTCACGCGTGTAGAGAACGACAGGCTGTGTGAAAAGAAGCCGGGGCAGGGGTGCACATGCTTGTGTGCGACGTAAATATCTTGCTCTGTCTGCACTTCCCCCAAGTCCCCCGCAAGCGGCCAGTGGAAGAGAGTCAGTGGTGGGGTGGGGGTGGGTTGCCGGGGCCATGGGGGTGCCTGACCCCCTCGCAGGGCCGGCGCCTCAGGGTGGCTCTCCAGGCCCGCACGCAGAAGGGGCCTGCGCTGGGATCAAGGACCTCCTGTGCCTGCGGCCTTCAAATGTTTTATTTTTCAAGGTGCGGCTCCAGCCCGCAGACTGCGCAGCTGCTCTGCGGCCTGGCCTTCAGCACCGCCCGCCCTGCCCACTTCGGTGCACAGACCTCTCCGAGAGCAGCGGACACGACCGAACCGGGCCCTTTGCTGCGACCGCTGCTGCGGAGCAGCTCACCACGGCCGCTCGGCCCTCCCTCAGCTGCGACCTTACTGTCCCGCGCTGCCGCGGGTCAGTCTCTAGGAGCGCACTTCCCACCGCTCTTCTCTCCGCTTTCCCACGAGTCGATGCCTTTGTCAAAGAGCCTCTCGAAATACGTGCCGCAGTGCTTTGCATTTCGCCACCTGTCTCTCCCTCCTCTGCTCCAAACAAACCCCTTGCCATGCTCAACGTCACAGCCGGAAGGACCAGAGCTTCGATGACTCCGGGCCCAGGAAGGGCGGCGGTGGCACCTGCAAAGCAAAGGGGCCAGCACTGCCGTCCTGGGACGCGGCCCCACGTGCTGGGCCTGAGGCCTTCCGTCCTCGTCCGCGCCCCCTGAGCCGTAGGCAGCTCGCTGCCGGAACTGAGACAACACGGGGCCCAAGGACAACTCTGGGACAGTCATGTGTGTACTGGACCCCCAGTCATACCCTTGAGCACGGGGACAGCTTCACATCGTTCCCCAAAAGGGGTGTGTGTGTGTGTGTGTGTGTGTGTTCACTCATGTGCAAGCCTGTGCGCCCGACCAGCTCGGTGTGTTTGTGTTTTCACTCATTTCAAACGAGCTGCAACAAAGGGGACTGAGACCTGCGTGTGCCCACAGCACTACGGCTGGCACACGGGGCGAGACTGGTGTCCCGGGGCGGCCGCCTGGTGCGGAGCGCGGCCACCTCCTCAGGTTCTCTGTGGTGGTGGTGCCAGGACCCTCCCTGCTGCTATTATGGTAACTTCACGTCGAGGGGCGCGGCCGGCAGCCCGTGGGGACGCTCCCACCACCCGGGAGCACATTCTCATGAGTTCCAGGGTCCCCAGGGGCTCTGCGGAGGAAGCCCTGCCAATGGGCTGGCCGGGGAAGCGGGCCAGAAGCAGCCCCTGTGGTCTTCGGAAGACAAGGTCAAAAAGGCCTCGTCCCCTTCCCATGGTGTCTGTCCCCCAACCCTTCCGTCGACCCCTGCCTCTATTCTTGCGCCCTTCCCCGAACCGAAGCAGGGGACGAAAGACACGCTCCTTCCTTACAAGTCAAGAAGAGTGGAGTGGACTTGAGCATGGCCGGGGCAAGCCCGAGGAGGAGCATTGAGAGCACCCTGTCACCTGCACCAGCTGACACCACAAAGGAGCCTGAGCCACGGAGTGATCCCGAGACAACGGAAAGAGGCAAACGCTTCAAAACCAGGCAGAAGGCCTGCGTGCTGGGGTCCCCACAGAGTAACTAGGCTGGCCGACCACGAGGAAGCACACAGCTCAGGGTCCTCACTGTTTTCTTAAACATCGGGATTCGAGCGGGACTGTGTCGCTGCCTTTACCTGTGGGGGGGGTGGGGGTGGGGGGCCCACAGCACTAAGGCTTGCAAATGCACAGACACACGTGACTCAAAGGCACATTCTCCTTGCGAGAGCTTCCCCTCGCGGGTTTACAGGCTGATTTATAATTTGTCGCCCTTTGTCTTTTTCCGCGGCGTGTCTCGGTGTCTTTAATTTGGTGTTTCCTGTTGTCTGCAGTGGGACACAGGCTGTTTTAAACCCAAGGACTGCAACGTGGACGGTGGGTAAAGATCTGTGAACCATAAGTAAATTNGGCCTGCGTGCTGGGGTCCCCACAGAGTAACTAGGCTGGCCGACCACGAGGAAGCACACAGCTCAGGGTCCTCACTGTTTTCTTAAACATCGGGATTCGAGCGGGACTGTGTCGCTGCCTTTACCTGTGGGGGGGTGGGGGTGGGGGGCCCACAGCTCTAAGGCTTGCAAATGCACAGACACACGTGACTCAAAGGCACATTCTCCTTGCGAGAGCTTCCTCTTGCGGGTTTACAGGCTGATTTATAATTTGTCGCCCTTTGTCTTTTTCCGCGGCGTGTCTCGGTGTCTTTAATTTGGTGTTTCCTGTTGTCTGCAGTGGGACACCGGCTGTTTTAAACCCAAGGACTGCAGACGTGGACGGTGGGTAAAGATCTGTGAACCATAAGTAAATTCTTATCAGGAACCTACAAAAAAGACTGTTCTTCAGTCAGACTTAAGCCATTACTTTTTTCTAAAGAAGAAAGGGCACAAGTTAAGAAAAAGGCCCGTCAAAGGCCTTCTGCCCGCATGTGCGTCTCCGTGAAGTTTCCCGCTGAGCGCTCGTGAATGCGCCCGGCGCTGGGAAAGGGATCCAAATAGGATTTCAAACCTCCAAAACCCCCAGCACGGACGTGTAGGTGTCTCCCCAGGCTGCCATTCATCTGTGCGCTGGGTTTTTGTCTCAGTTTAAAGAGACGCCGTAAACAAAGGCGGCGAGCCCTGCACGCACGCACAGCCCAGCACTAAGCCCCCGCACCCCCGGCTGCACCCCTGCCCTGCTACACAAGCCATAAAGGCAGCCGAAGCTGGTGAGGGGAAGCAACAAACGCGCGAGGAAGTTTCCCTTTTTTCTTTAACAAACACAGAAACTCCACACCAGGACGGCTCGTCCACCCCGGGTCCCGGCTCTGCTTCTCCTGTGCTGGGCACACCGCTCAGGGGGCGTGCGGGGGCTAAGTTAGAGCACAGCGGACTCTGCCGACTCGGTGCTCTCGTACGCTTCACTCTCAAGTTTTTGATCAAGGAAATGTTTCCGGCATCTTCACTACTACACTGGATGGAAAATACGTATGTAGATTTGATTTCCAAAACCGATGAACTTGTGATTATAAGCGTAAAGCACTTCCTAAACTCCCTGGACAGGATAAACATCTTCAGACTGCCAGGTGCTTAACCCGAGGGAGAGATAGATGAGCTCGTTGACTAACAGCGGTTTTACACTGGACGGGCGACTTTAATGCTGACCGCATTTATCCACGTCACAGGTAAGACACCCTGGCATTGTTTAAATAGGTCCGCCTTTGCTCAGCGATCAGGCTAAAGTAATGAACTCGTATTCCTTATTTTTCTGCATTGTCATTTCTGGAAGTTTTATCTTACCAAATGACCTGAGACTCCTCATAGCAACGAAAAGCAGTGCTTAGTAGGTCTGCAGAGACCTGCACCTATGAACTGAGCATTGGGGGAGGGTGTCTGCACAGGCCGCAGTTTCCTGGTGAACATAGGTTGAGCATATTGGAGCCATAAAAAGAAAAATCACTAATCACTACGCTACCTAGATCTCAGACTGTGTTTACAGGTCCACAAATTTTATGTTTAGATCTTCTATGTGTGCTTAACACCAACATGTAAAAAAGAGACAGGAATAGTATGACATTCTGTTGCTCATGCCAACATGGTCCCATATGAATACACACATGTAATTCTGTAATAAAGCTAGGACAGAACCAATATTTCCAGTTAGGTTGTTACCAATTGAAGAATCAAATGAGAATTTAAGCACTGTCTATTTCCTTTAAAAAAAAAACACAGACTTATACTTTCACTGTTTTTGGCAAAACACCTAGAAAAGTATGAAACTCTCATTCACAGCAGGCTTTGTGATGATTCTCTCCTTCTCACATGTGAAAAGCAAATTAGCAAATGTGATGCTACCGGTCAGAATGAGGCCTTGACCTTTGTTAAAACTAGTCTGGCAAAAACAAAATATATCCTGAACTTTAAATCTAAAAGAACTATAGCTGAAAAAAATTCCTAAAGTAAACACAGGGATTATTCAAGTTATTTGCAGCCATCCACCCCAAATACAAAAATGGGTCTTAAAGAAAAACCCTGTCCCAGCCCCCTGCCTGGGCGGCGGCGACAATGAAGAGGAGCACGCAGACCCCCACCAGAGGTGGAGACCGCAGGCAGCAGGGCAAGAAGGGGCCTCCGCTCTCCAGGGCAGGGTGGGGTCGCAGAGGTCGCAGGGAGCCTGACCTCCCACCCCTGCCCCACAGGGGTCAAAGCAGACCCCTTGGGAAAACTGGGTTTCCAAACCCTACCCCCAGCAAAGAGGCAAGCTGTTACCAGAAAGGGCCTATTGGAAAGAGATTTCAGTAACGTCCGGGGTCTCACGAAATAACAGCTAAAATGTCCGAGACTCCATGGAAAATCACTTAGTGTACCAGGAACAAGGAGAATTTCAAGGTGAATTCCGAGAAAAGACAACCAGAAGTCACGGACACCAGGCTGGCACAGATGTCGAATGCCGTGACAAGGTGTTCGCCACAGTCATCCCGAAAACGCACTCACGACCAACTAGGAACACACTGGAAACAAAGGAAAAATTAGAAAGTGCCAGGGAATAAAAGGCAGGAGCAGGAACCGAACGTAAACTTTAGGAAAAAAACTCGCAGTAACTGAAATGAAGACACACACAAGCAGCCAAAAACAAGCTCTGGGCAGACCGAAGAGCAGCATGGAGAGAACGGAGACAGAATCAGTGAACCCAGAGAGGCGTGAGGGCGATTTCCCAGCATGCAAAGCAACAGGGGGTGCAGGCTGAGAACCAAGCAGCAGGCCTCGGGGACCTGGGGGACAGGGACGGAGGAGCTTCTGTGTCCCCAGGGTGCCGGGAAGAAATAGAGCACATCTTCTTCTAAGAAACAGCAGCAGAAATTTCCCAAATGTGGTAAAAGACATAAACCTGCATATTCGAGAAGCTGAGGGAGCCCCACACAGTTCATAAACTCAGAAGCGGAGCTACCTCCTAATTAAACTTCCGAAAAATGCGGACAAACAATCACCTTGAGGGCAGCAAGCGATGAGCGAGGTCACCTGAAGGGTAAAACGAGCTGCCCGGCAGCAGGGTTCTCGGCAGGAACCACAGGAGCCAGAGGGAAGTAACGTGACAGCCCCACTCGTCGAAAGAAAGGATCTGCACTGGCAAGATGTCCTTCAGAAACGAAGGGCAGTCATGATGTTCTCGGATGAAGGAAAACGAGAAGCAGAGGACTGAACGGAAGTCTCCAATCTGAACGACAGGAAGACGTCAGCCTGAAAAGAACGAGGGGAAAGACAGAAGACAACTCCAGCACCAGCGGGGAAGGGAACGAGACCGGGGAGACAGCGTCCACACGTCACCGAACCGACTGCCGTGCGGACGCCAGCACACTGTGCCGGCCGAGAGAGGCCCCATGCAGACTGTGCAGCGCCCACAGAGTGAGCCGCACGCGAAAAGCGCTGCAGATCAGTCAGAATGGAAATGTGAATGGTGTTCAAGTAACCCACACGCAGGCGGGACAAACACCACGGTGACATGTCCACGGAAGAACACGAGGAAAGCAGGACATGAAATGGCTGACACAGGAGACCCAGGCCTCTCCGGGGGAGGGGGGGTGATGGCGACCTGCAAGGGGGAGCATCTCTGTGGGGACGGGTGGCCCTGCACCCAGACAGTGCGGTGGTCACACAAATCTATACTGGTGAGAAAACAGTGTAGAAATAGACATAAGACCCATGTCAGTTTCCTGGTCTTCATATTATACTATGATTTTATCGAACGCAACCTTTTGGGAAACTGGGAGGAAGGTACACAGAGCCTCTGCACGACGTTTGACGCTTCTTGTGGGGCTACAGTTATTTTGAAATAAAACTCAACGGCAAATGTGCAGTGACGCCATGCAAACAAGTAGTACGCAGCTATGTCAAGGTCAGGGGCCTAGCGCATGACTGGAGTATACTGTAGAGCCGGGCTTACCCGGAGTTCGGTACCTTGAATTCTAAGACAGACTAAAATACAGTTTGAAAATTAACATCTGACTCAATTTTACTTGTCACTTTAGGGTCTGCATGGTTTGACTCTCATAATCACGATGTTTCCAGGAATACAATAATGTATATAACATAGACTTAAGCTAGTCTATGACCTACTTAGAAAATATTTAAGAGACATGTATTTATGCTCATCAAAATACGAAATCCTATTTTCCTGTAATGAAACAGCATCTGGTCACTCATATTGAACTAAAACAGCCAATATTAACACTCCATTACTCGATAATCTGGATAAAGATTTGGTGTCAAGAAGAAGATACACACAAAACACAACAATACCATCTAGAGCTAATATAAATTCTTGAGAGTAAATTGTAACATGTGAAACCTAGAGTCTTTTGTAAAGGCCATTTAAGATGGAAAAACTATTTTTATATGTACGTACTAAAGAAGTTAACAAAGGAAACACTGCATAAAAGACTCAACATAAATACAAAAAATGTAAAAGGTAGGTTATACATGTGCACTTATTGTCTGTGACGTTCACGTCGATACACATACTTTTCTTAAACTTTATATATATGTGTGTATGTATCACTGAAAATCAACACGCACAGAGGGGAGGAAGGGCGAAACCCCAGGCCAATTCGACCCCCACAGAACAACCCCAGAGCCCCTTTTCCTGCCACTAAATGGAAATGGAGTTTGGACGACACAGCCCCTCCTTTGTGAAGCAAATGGACGTGAGGGTGGCGGCTGCACACCTGAGTTCACCTGCGTTTTCACCTCTCTGCCCGCTTCGCGCACACACAGAGATCGCAGAGACAGAGGGAAGAGCAGGAAGCCAAGAGCGGCCGTGCACCGCCAGCCTGCCCCTGCCAAGAACAGCAAACCTGACACCACGGCCGGTGCGGAGGGAGACTCTGAGAGGAAACAGAGAATGTCATTCAGTTTCGTAAAATTAACTGGAGCCTTGAAATAAGGTGCTAAGGTGATAAGGGACCTGGGGCGCCTCCTCATACCTTGTGGTCACATTTCCACAAGCCGGCCTGGGACATTGGAAAGCGCCAGGCACCCGAACTCGGGTGGCCACTGGGACAAAAGCAGTGTGAGCAAGAACCGCTTTTTTCCTTTTCTCTTTCCTAGTTCGAGAGACCCTACATTACAGGCAGGTTTTTTTGTTTCTTTCCTGATTACAAAATTTGATCACACCCGTGAGAAAGCCATTTTCGAAGGCAAAAAATGGGCAAGGACGACGTTCTGACTATTTTCAGCTAACTCACGTCATCTCACATGCGTGATTAATTTCTGGGGATATTTTACTTGTGATAAAAATCAGGACAGTGTGAATCTTCTTGGCACCTTTTCTTAGAAATATTTATAGAACTTTTTAAACTGTAGGTCTTACTATTTCTTAACATCTCTCTTTGGCAGGAATATTAGAAATACCATCTTCCTATGATATCTCAACATCTACCAAGATCATCCCCCTCTCCCCGCCAGAAAAAAGAAAACCCAAATAAACAAATTTTCAGCACCAGGGTTACAGACAACTGGCGTCATTCTTATGTTAAATCAGTTCCTTAAACTTTTTATTAGTCACTGAGTTATGTGGCATTTTTAGATTCACTAACTTGCTCCAACTCTGCTTGGCAAATAGTATGTGCTCAATAAATAATTATAGAGTAAATAAATGAAAAAAATGTCACATTCAGCAGAGACGGTAAAAACTGGCCTACCTGATAAACAATGTCTCACAGCAAAAGCAAGCTTTCGCTCCGTAATTTCAAGTCTGACCATCGAGAGGGCCACGGGACCCTTTCTTGAGGAATGGCAGGTGAAACTCCCCATTTCCTTGCAGAGGCAGAGTGGTATGAGAGGAGGGTTGTGCAGGGCTGTGCAGGGCTGAGGCCCACGGCCCCCATGACAGCTTGCCCGGCCACTGGGCCACTCGCGTTGGAACAGCTCCTGTCCCTAAAGAACAAGGAGTCAGCCCTCTTCGGGAAGGGCCTGGGCTTTGGAGGGTTGGGACAGACACCTGGACTCAGTTGCCACAAGGCTGCCACGCAGAATCTTCTGCAGTGGCCTGGAGAGATTGATCTTCCCACCCGATGACACAAGTTCTCTCGTTAGGACACTCGCCCGCAAACCCTAGCTCTGAAGGCACAGAAACGCCCCCGGTGGTGTCAAGAGAGAAGCCAGGGCCTTTCTCTCTGGCCGTGGGCGCGTCCCTGCTGACTGACTCCGGTGCACTCTGTTGTTCTGCACTCGCTCCTCATTTCAAACGGAGGGGTTTGCGGTGGTTCAAACAATTCACTCCAGAGCATTGGCTTGGAGCACGCCAGACTGTGAGCAGGAAGGAAGGGGAAGGCAGGCTCGTCCCTGCGGTGACAGGAGAGAGTTTCATCAGCTTTTCACCAACATGTCCAGTTGGTTCTTCATGTTTGGTGCTACCTAGTACATAGTTGGCACTCAGCCCACCAAAGGCCGGGAACAGGCTGGCTTCCCCCTGGACCAGTGCAGAGTGAGCTGCAGGGCTGGTGGCGGCACATGGCCTTTTGGCACGTGGACGCGCAGGCAGGCCACCTACGGTAACGCCTCAGGTCAGCTGCTCACTTGTGTTTCGCCGTAGGCAACTTCCTTCGGGACTTTTCTCGGACACGAGCTGGGGCTGTAATCGGAACCAGTTCACTGGGTTGTTGGGCCCAAACGAGCTCATGCTCACGGACAGCTGGGCACAATGTCTGGAAAACAGTCTGTTTACACAAACAGCGACGGCTGCCGCCCCTGCACCTAGAGGAACACGCTGGAGGGCAGTCCCCCGCCCAGCTCTTGCAGAGACGACCACCGCCACTCGACCACCGCCACTCGGCCGGGCATGAAGCTCGTCCTCCAGGGACCAGGGGTGGCGCTGTCTTAAGCGCACACGCAGGCTCCTTCTGCCACTGGTTCAGTGAGACGACAGGGTGGGGCAGCCTCACGCCTGAGGTTCAGGGAGGTCAAGAGGATGCGACTGGAGACTCAGGTCGAAGCCTCGAGGACGACCCAGCCGTGGGCGTGGCTCAGACACACGGGCCGGACCCTGCGCAGCCAGGGGAACCACGTTACAGTAAAAGGAAAGCAAAGCTGTGGGCTGACCCAGAGACAAATGTATTGTCATGTTACTATGACAATTTCTTAAGAGAAACGACGTTAATGGAAGCTTTGGGAGGAGGAAACCTCTGAATAAAAAAGTCGTTTAAATTATACGTCTTAGGTTTCTTTAAGCTTGAAAACATTACAACAAAGGGCTGTCACAAGTGCCGACTCACACGTGTGGGAGGGCCCTGAGCTGGGGGTGAGCCACACACACACTCACACCTCAGGGGAGGCCGATCCCCACCACACCACCAGCACGTGCAAAGGGCCTGTGGTAGGTAGCAGATGGGCCCCACCTCCGTGATGGACGAGAGGGAACCAGAGTACCAGGGGAGAGAGGCAGACGCGCAGTGGTGGCGAGACTGCATGAACCTGCACAGGGCACGGCAAATGATGTGGATTTGACTCCAGGGTGGGGCGAAGCCAGGAGATGGATGGAAGTGGGGCCGAACGTGAATGAGGCGCAGGAGGGCAAACCCCTACCTGCCCCAAAGGTAAAGAACCCTGAACAGAAGTAAAATCCACTCAAATAGGGGAACCGAGTCACAGAGCCGAAGTACTGCTCAGGAAAACGGGAACCCCAGGAAGGGCTGACAAATTATAATAATTAGGCTGATTGGGGACATGCTAAATTTAATAAGAGGGCTTGACAAAAGAGCCACTGCGAATGACACCGACTGTGGATGGTGGACACAGCCCACAGACACGATGCGGGAGCTGCCAGGACCCGCAACGAACTCCCTGACACCTTGAGCCCGGGGCGGGGCCCCAGGCAGGGCCCTCCCTACACTGACACGGGACTGACTCCATCACCGAGGCACTCCTATCCAGAATGAAGTTTTGTGGTGCACCAGGAATTTTCCAGTCACCAGGGGCGGCTTGCTGAAACAGAGAGTTAAGGCCACCTAGAGTCAGATTAATGTCTGTCGGCCCCTCTGAACGCACCGCTGGGGAGGTGGCCCCTCGCTGAGCCCAGTAAAGCAAGACCACCTAGCGCCCGGGGTGGAGAGCTCCAATGTCATCCTGGCCACTCGTCCACAGCAGAGGGCGAGGCCACACTGTCTGGCAATGGGGAGACTTAGGCAGAGGCTGTAAAGAAAGCGCTCACGTCCTGTCTCCTGCAGGAACACCCTGGACAGACGGCCCCGCGTGTGGGGGAACCAGGACTGCCCCTCTCCTGCCGCCATGCCTGCCATGCTCCAGAGGCGAGGGTCTGGGAAAAGAAGTTATTCCATGGGAAGTTATTCAGGGTCGCATCGTTGACAAGCCCATGGGAACACCCCATCCCTGGACAGAACGAACCCCTGCACCACTGACGAAAATAGTGGCAAACACGCTCTCGTCACCACAGCTGTCTACGAAGGAAGCCCTTCCAGGCCACCTTCACAGAAGGCACGTGCAAGGGCAGGTCCCTGCTGCTCAGACCTCGCCTGACCCGGGACAGCCCCCAAGACCGGCATGTTGCACGGCACCCGGGACAACGCTTTTCGCGGGCCGGCCACGCTGGAATGGAAAAAGAAGGTGGGGCAATTTGGGAAACACCCAACTCATAAGAAAATACAAGCATTGTGATTCCAGTCATTTATCGTGGTGGTTATGCAACACAGCGGGCACTCCTGAGGTCCGGAGGGGCCTTTCTGCGGGGCGGCTGGAAGGCTGCCTTCCACATCACCCCGGCCGATGAGCAGGCAAACCCTGAATTCTGCTCCTTGTCCCCGTCAGGGCTGGGGGCTGACCACATGAGGGTTTCAGCCTCAGGATGGAAAAACTTAAAAGGTGCCTTTCGAAATGTTTTAGGTCTTATGAAGCATTGGCTGATTCCTTATTTCTTCGGTACCCCTAGAATGAGGGCGTGATGAATGTGAGGTACAGCGACAGTCTTACAAAAAGGAAAAACTGATCCACAACAGAATAAATTTCTAACAAGGCAAATAAGACCACAGAATGAAGGAAGAAATTACCTGAACTTGGGAATAATGAATGTTTCACAAAAACTAAACCTAAGGGACCTGGCATGTTTGTTATTACTTTAATCACACAAATGAGGTATTCAAATTCCAGACTCTTAAAGTCCATCAGAGTGACACCAAAGGTGTTGTCACCTGACTCCTGGGTGGTTAGCATTTTCAGTTCCACTTTGTTGCGAATGGTACTGTCTCCTTGGCTGGCCGGCCAGACTGGGCTGAAAGTCTGGGTTCAAGTTTTGTCTGGTGGCCCCATTGGGACATGGGGTGCATATGTATGTGTTTACACACGCGTGTTTTTTATGCTTGTGGAAGTTGGACTCCACAGCCTTCTGGGGTAACAAACTGGCCAAGTGGTGCTCAGAAATTGTTTGCTTGACAATTGAAATAATTATCTTGAAACAGTATTAAGAGTTGTTGGGTGTCTTGTTAAGGAAATAGCAAGAACAGTTTAGACTGTCTTAATTAACATGTTCTAATTTCACTGAGAAATGGGAGCTTTGAGGTTGGTCTTAGGTTGTCTTGCCATTATTATCTCATATTTTTTCAGAACAGGAAGGGAAGGCAGAATCAGTGTTTCATTAACTATAAAGATGCCCCAGTTGTTTTTAAATTGGAGGACTAACCCACTTCTTCGTGGATTAATCTGACCGCTAAGACAAGTGTGACGAAGATAAATCAATGCCGTCAGACCTGCCTGTGTAGCTCTTGGTGAAATAAAGCCACAGGTTACAAAAGCAACACCCAGACTAAGGACCTTAACACCCCATCTGTCTCCCTCCACTGCACGAACCCTCAGACCGACAACAGACCAAGGAAGACCCAGTATTAAACTATTCAGGGTCATTCCTTCTGCCACCAGGAGTAACACACAGGGCAGGCAAAAGGAGGTGTGCAGCTGTTGGGATGGAAAACAGTAACTGACAAACGGCAATACGGAATAAACTCCGTGTTTTGCGTGCTCACGACTGTGAGGGAACCCCCTTTAGCCACACCCTGTGCATTCAAACCAAAGCCGTTTGTTAAAGTTGGTTGTCCACCGAACTGCTTACAACCTACAAAAGCAATGTAATTTTCAATGCTTTCATCTAAATACTGAAATTCTAGCAAGTTGAAACAGATGCATTCCTTACACAGAAACAACTTTTAGCATGAGACCATAGGTTAGAAACGTACACCCAATGAAATGGGACAGGTTAAAAAATTGCCAGTCATTTAATTAAAAAAATATATTTGCGGTTCTGAGACATGTTGCAGCGTATGCTACCCCGACGTGAGCAAGGGCCTTGGATGGCTTCAGGGAAGAAGCTCGCAGCTGGGTGCTCAGGGCGGCGGAGCAGCCGGTCCCCGCCCAGACCCGAGGTTGGGAGGTCAAGCGAAGACCGTCTGGGGGAAGGACCGTGCAGACGCCGTAATCAGATTCCCGTGCGGGATGAACAGGTGACGTGTCCGCCGAGAGATGATGCAGTTCACTTTAAAATTAATTTAAAAGGCCCTTGATTACTTCAGAGTGAATTACCTCTCCTTCTAGTAGATTTCTGTAGGCAAGAGCAAAGTTAATCACATGTAACTATGATGCATTTGGTCATCAGAAAGGCACGAGAAGGGCCAGCGCCACTGTGTTGGAGAACAGAGCCCCGATTTTCTCCAGATCAGGAGGACTCAAATGAAATTTGCATTCAGCTTCTAGACAAAGGAGCATCAGCAACTAGCACGTCATCAGTAAATGAGTAGACCTTTAAGAAACATCTAAAGACAAGGGGATGATAAAGCCTATTTAAAAATATTTGTGAGACATAATGCCTTTTAGTATAGTCATATTCAAAATATTTCCTGTCTATAAAATTTTACTATTTAAGAAAGGAAATGAAAGTCCATTAAATATTGAGGTGTAAACTATTTAAAAACTAACTGAAGTCTCCTGTACTTACTCATAAAGAGAAAAGAATAATACTGATCAGGTATAATAAGAAAGATTCTGGGAATACAAGAAAACCATCTAATTTTCCCAAATACTGCAAACAGACCTTGTGAAAATTACATGCTCTAAAGTCATGACACACTATTTGCAACATTTTCAAAATTACAAATAAAATGCAGCCAATAAATTACATGATAGTCTTATATAATTAGTACTAGTAATAATGTCAGAATACTTTTTATTTTTAAAAAATCTTGGAAGACCTGTTCAGTCCGAACTCTACGACCCTATGGCCATGTTCCAGGTCAGACCACGGGCAGGTGGCCCCCTGGTCCCGCCCCACGCCCCACAGGACGGCACTGAGAACACGCCCCAGGCGGTCTGTGTGGGCGGAGGGCGGGGCTCCTGGGAAGGCCGAGGCCTCACGTGGCAAACGGGGAAAGGGCACCGTGAACTTTCTTTTCCGGCTGGTACAAACCTAATTCTTTCAGAACCAGAATTCTTTCCAGTTGTCAAAGTGGTCCAAACAATGGAGTGGCACTTTGCCACGACAAACTGAGTTCCAAAGTTACATAAATGCAGCGTTTCACTTCATATAGCAGGGCACATATCGAAAATGATTTCAGGTGGGGTCTCAAAAACGAGTCATTGTAGCTCATTCCAATTGATGCAAAGACACAGGTTCTGAGTGGTGAGTCTTTTTAAATGGAAATCTGTATGAAGGCTTTATCATATACAAGCAAAAATGTATTTTCTTGCTTTGCATCTTATAATCAAAACTGCAAGTAAAACGATGGGGAAGGTAAGCGTCTTACAAAGAACTAATTCATCTGCCAGAAAATGTCTGCTTTCAGGGGAGTCACTTTCTGACACCGTGAGTGGTACTGCGCCTACTAAGTAATAAAGAAAATATGAACAAATATTTAGAGTTTTTATCCCTAAAATTAAACACTGCTTTTCAACTACAAATAAAGTACACTCTCTTCAAGCACTAAATGCAGTTCTCATATCACCTTACGGAAATTAATAAAATTATTTTTAAAGTATACATTTATGAGGTTCCAGAAAATATTTTATCCCTGTCCTTTCTCCTGTTTATTTTTCTATTGAGAATACACTAAGCTGAGAAATACTTCCCCAAATAAAGAAAAAGTCTGCATGTTTTTATGAGGAATTTTGACCCATAAGGGAAGTTTATTAAATACTCGTACGAGTGGAGAAGCGGAGCGAGCAGTGACCCACCGTCCTAGCCGCCTGCTCCTGGACATTAAAACTCACCACGGAATCATGGCTGTGAGTCTAACCCTCCCTCTAAGCCTCACTGGGTTTTACCTGTCAACTGAAACTAACACGCACTCTAGAAGACACTCAGAAGGTTCCAGCATTACTTGACTCGGCGACCTTGGCAACCATCGTGAACTCAGGGAAAGCTACGGTGTTTAACAGTCAGAGGCTGAAGCACGCTTGAAAATGGATGTCACTTAAAATCCTTCACCCGCATGAACCTCTATTTCATCGGGGCTGTTACAGACTCAAATACACTTGCAGCGTGAGGGAGCGTCACGCTGATGCTAGTGAACTGAAGTGAACTCTCACTCGTTCCACTGCTTTTGGCAGCCACGCAAACACTCTCAGTAGAGGCTTTCCAAACACCGCGAATCCTGTAGGCCTATCGCCGGGGGGATCGAATTACCCACCCCAGTCCTCAAACCATTACGTATCTAAGAAATAAGTTTTTAATAGTCTATTTTAATTGGCTAAACGATATCTATCACGTACATCAACCGTACTTGAGTAGCCAACTGAATACGGCTGACTATGGCAATGGATACTTTGATGAGCACGCAGGAGGCTCTCGTGGGAATGGAATGAAATTGCTCTCCTTTCTAAAAAGTTTCTGTTTACTTCTATCTTGCTCAGAGATACCGGGAAAATTACGTTTTATCCAAACACTGTGCACGGCATTAATGGCATAACGCAGGCGTGAGACGCTCCTGGCCTAATCTCATTCTCTGCTGAGCAGACGTGGTTAGCACTCAGTAGTCTAGACGGTTATAAGGAGATTTATTTTAAAGTGTATTTGCCAATGTGATGCTTGGCTGAGGATTTCCAGATTGACAACTTACATGTCCCAAGCTGAACTGAGGTTTACTTGATTATGATAATAAACTGTGGCAACATACATAAAGTCCCGGACAGAAGTACCACCAAGGGCACTTAGAGTCCATCAAAATTCAAGTAAATACCAGTTTCAGGTCATTGAAAGGAAACAAACAGAATACTTACAGGCAATTGAATCACTCAACAGTGGAGTAAACCAAACTGATATTACACAAATAAGACTCCCACTTTTTTTTCTGTCTTACTCTGGGAACTTACATGCAAGATTAGTGCTAAACCGGTCTTTATAATTTTCGCCTTTGGTTAAAGAAAATAGATTGGATTTATTTATTTAAAAAAATCACATAGTGACAATGACAGATGCCCAGTGAGGAGCGACCAGATGCTGAGACAGTTGTCATCCCTGGAGAAATCACTGTCATGGCCCTACCGTCACTTCCCGTGTCTGTTTCTAAAGTGCACGGTCGACATCGTCACCTGCCCATCCCAAGACCAAACGAGAAATACAGACCATTTAAAGTGGACGTTTAACTCACTGACAGGACATCGCCTTTGGACCTCTTTCTGTGTGTTCTCCTAAGATTCACAAAAGAGTTTGGGCAAATTTTTAACATTGGTTTTTCAGTATTCCTAATCTTCACATTTCATCATGCATTAAAAGGCTACATAGAAAAAACCTGATTCAGCCTGTCTGGCCCCCAGGGCACACTTTCCGGGCCGAGGGTGTTAGGCAGATATGAGTCCCGTCCTGCCAGTGGCCAGGGGCACGCAGTCACGAACTTTGTCCCTGCCATGACAAAAGGAAGCTCGTGCACGGGCCACACCTGAAGTCCCCGGAGACAAGAAAATCAAAGATCAGTCCCATCCACACAGGAGTGACAGTGGAACCTGGAAACCCAGCTCTAATTTTCCAGGGACTTAAAATTTGAATCAGAGAATCATATTTCCTTTAGTTTTATGATGAAGAAAACAATGCAGCTAAGAGCTTGGATCCCATGTCTCTGGTCCCACCAGACAGTGTCATGACAGACTGCAGTGGAGCTGGTGGCTGCACCTGTGACATCTTCTTAGTCCTCGGAGCCAGGCAGTGCACCACCACCTCCCTGGGTCCAGTGTCACAGCGTGGTTCGGTGACTGCGTGAGACTGTGTGCGATCCTCGGACACAGAGGGGAGCTCGTCTACAGTGGGCGTGGAAAGCGCTCGGCTGTACACAGGGCACTGGATGTGACCCCTCCACACAGGGGTCAATGGGCAGGGGGTCCCTGTTGGCTTCTGCTTGGCGACTCCCCTGTCCAGGCCGAGGTCTCCTTAGGACTTGATTTTATTCCCAGAACTGCAATGTCGCATGCCCATGAATACAGAGCTGGCTCGCCAGGCCCTGGCTAAAGTCAGCCGAGAGAAACACTGAGATACATGCAACGCCGTTCTATGTAAATTAGTGAACTCGGTCTCGGGAAAACCATCCTCACCCCACCAGTGTAAATGGAAAACCTACCCACAGAGTGGTGAGGCTATTTTATTGCCTCAACACAAGTAGAACGGATCATGAAATGCAAAATCCGAGGAAATGCGTGTTTTTCCAAAGGCCATTTAATAGGCTTTTGATACAGATTACTTCTTGTCAACGGTTCTTTTGTCTTTCTGAAAACTACATCTGTTCAACAAGGAGGCCACCTTGAATTTCAAGCACAACATTGCCTATAAATTCAATTTAACACCGTGTTATCCATAACGACCATAAACAGGAGGCAGGTGTGACCCCCACTGTTAAGCTCAAGGGCCTGAGCGCAGGCGGGGTAACAGACCAGCCGAAGGCTCCACGGTCCGACTGACTACAGCCTCCCTGTGAGCCCAGTGTGACCGGGCTATTAAAACATGCTGCAATCGCACGCCTCTTTCAGAAGCGGTCTTTCCAAGTCCAGAGGGGGAGCAGCCCCACTCGCCCAGCTCTGGTGCACGGGTTTCTGCTCCGCCGACTCTGACAGGGCACAGCCCGGGTCTGAAACCGACTCCCAGGAGCTCTGAGTTGGGTGAGCAGAACCGCTGTCTTGGAGAAGAGGCAGAGCAAGGACTGGAGGGCTGTGTTCGAACACCCACGGGCAGGAGGTTTGCTCTGGGTGGAAATTAAGGAAGGGTTGTTTCATTCAGGGGGTGGGGTGGGGGTGGGTGGGTGGGTGTGTGTGTGTGTTGGGGGGCTAGTTTAAATGCAATCGGGGCTCCCAGGGAGAATGGGCTTCCCCTAATGGAGTGTGCTTCACGGCCTGTAAAGGTTCTGAGTCGTGTGATGACCTAGTTATTGGCTCATTGCCTTGTTAAATGGACAGGCCACTGGGGAAGGGAGACGAATTAGCAGAGAAGGGCCCCTTTAACCCTAAGGTTCTGGGGTTGAAGGCGGGTCTGTTAGGGCGACACCAGCACCAGAGCCCAGGTCTAAGTGGGCCAGCGCGCAGACTTCCCTGGGCATCGCACACCCAGTGCCCAGCTCTCCAGCCCACGTGACCGTACGCCCAGGACTCTCTTTCATCAGACCCGATGCTATTCGCTTGCTCAGAAATGTTCGATAGCTGTCTACAGCCTGTCTACAATGCCCAGCCTGTCTACAGTGACATATTTTGGTCCCCAGCCCTGGTCTACCCCATCTCCTCTTTGCCTCCCTCCCTGGAAGGGCCCAGGGTGCTGCGTGGCCACTGCACCTCCAAGCCTTCCTCCCTGCTGTAAAGAGGCAGCTTTGCTTTCCTCTTTCCCAGGTGGACTTTGAACGAAGGTCTCATTTTCCAACAGGGGCAGCTTCAGAGGCGCACCACTCAGCACACAGGAGTAGGATGGCAGTCCAAGAGCACCGGGCACACCTCCCCACCTCCTCCACCGCTCTCAGCTCCCACTGCTCTGGGCAAGGCTGGCTCCTCCAGCGGGGTGCATGGGACACCTCCCCCACGAACACCCTGCGTCCCCAGGCCACGTTATCTGCCCTCTGCTGCCTGTCCACCCACTGAGCACTGGCACCTCCCCAGACAGTAACTGCCAGACAAGCCTGACTCTGCCGGGGACATTAGCTCTGCAGCCCAGGATGGCTGCCTCACCTGCAACTCCTGTGGAGAGCGCCCTTAAATCTCGACAAAGGCTGCAGTGCGTGGTGTCACTGACTTTCCACCTGTGACCTGTGACACTCTGGGATTCGCTCAAGACGAAAGGGAGATCTGCAATGGTAACTGCGACACAGGGTCCCCATACTTTCCCGTCAATCTCGACTTCTCGGCGGGAGTCAGTGGCGGAGCAGGGAGGGCGGGTCCCTCTGGGAAGCCATCCCCACAGACACGGGCAGGAGGCACGGGCAGGAGGCGCGGGCAGGAGGAGCTTGCACACCAGGCCGCCCACTGCCAGTGCGTGGGGGCAGGTCTAGGGAGGAGATTTCTGTCTTTTTGTGACTGTGTTTCCTGGTCAGGGGAGGGGGACGGCCATAAGCAGGTGGGCACTGCTGCGTTGAGCACGGTGCCCCCTGTCAGGTGGACCTGCTGTCTCTCCCGACACTGAGCCTGGGGCACGGCAGCCGCTCAGTCGCCCGGTCCCAGTCGGGCGTGTGCTGTCTATCACCCCTGCCGTGTCCTGACTGCTAGTCCACTGGTTTGCTTATCCGTGCATGCCGCTCCCTGCTTTCTTCACGCCACTGATTAAACCTGGACCCGTCTTTGACATGCAGACGGTGTCTGCACGTATGCGACTGGAATACAATGCGAATCTGCGATGTCCAATTCAAAGCTGCTTCGATTTTGAATTTAGCAATAGGAATCTTAAATCAAGTCCCACTTTGAATTCAAAAGAGGGGGTAGATGCAATTTTTAGAGAGAAAAACATTTTATACCTAATATTTTTATAAATTCTAATGTGCCCCAAACAGGGTGTGTTCTTCTAAGATAATCTTCTTGGGCTACTAAGTAAATGACAGTACTTCTGTGCTTTAAAATACTGGTCCATATCCTACTCGTAAAGTCTTTAAGTTTTTAAAATCTCCACAAACATCTTTTTATCAGATAATAAAACATTTGAGAGTTTCCAATTTGTATTCTTTTTGAATTGGCATACTTTTATTTTAAACCACTTTTAACACATTTAAGGCAATTTTGGATATACAATTCCCTTTTTGGTTTTGTTTGTTTTAGAAAGCATTTCTCTGGCCAGATTTCAGACTAAGAATGTGTGAGGAAACATCTTAGAAGTTCCCTCAATGATTCACGAAGACTGCGGTAGGCCCCGCCCCACCACTGCTTGTTAGCCGCCGGATTGGGCTACACCATAGTGACGTCATGCTCCCCGAAGTGGGACGGCTGGGAGCCAGTCAAGGCTGCCCCAGCGGCTTGCCTGCATCCATGGCAGCAGGCTGAGCCTGACACACCAGACCAGAAAGCAATGCCCCGGCCAAAGAGCAGGAAGCGGACCTTCACCCACCAGGGCAACCAGCTGTGTGCCTGAGGGGACAGACTGGGAAAGTGCTGGGGGCAGAAACCATGCCCTCTCCATCACCGTGATCTGAATTTGTTGAACCCATCTCCCAAATTCTCCTCGTTTCCAGTTCTGCATCCCAGTCACTTAGCACACCTGTGCCAGCAGGCGCACAGTCAGCACCGGTCCACGCCCAGGTGTGCCCCATCAGACGCGGACTGCGAAAGCCATCGGTATTGCGATTTTATGATGCATCCAACAGAGAGGATTCAGCTTCGAGTAAATAAGTTGAGAACTAAGTAGAATAAACACCTGAACTTGGTCACTGGTTTATCCGGTCTTCGGGTCACAGAGCAGCTTGGGACCCAGCGGCCACGGTCGTGGGACCACATACTTCTCTGCATCTGCATTTCAGTCTGTGAGAGGCAACAGAGTTCAGTCACCATTTCTCCGCACAATTCCTAACTAAGGTGCAAAAAAGGGCCAAATAACCTGAACAAAATGCTAAGAACAGAAGGAGAGACAGTCCCCTTTCTCAGCCCAAACCCTTTCTGCAGTTCTTTTCGTCCCGCTTCACTGACATTTCCTGCCTCACCTATGACTGACTCCTTAACTATGCGAAGGTGCTTATTAGAATGAGATTACATCTGTGGTCATGATTCCAATGTCTAAATTTCCCCGCAGTGCACTGTTTCCATGGGGATGGGAATAAACAGACCTAGGAAGGAAAGAACGACACGACCCAATGCTCTTATTGAGTAACTCCTAGGTGGTAAGCTCCATGAGAGACAAACATAAAAATAAAACAAAGAAAAGTAGTCCTTGACCATAAGGAGCAAACAATTAGATTAAAAATAGGACTTTAAAAAGTCTAATAATAAAAAAATAACGCAGAGAACGTTTCGGGCTTTGGAGAAGGAACTGATCACCTAGAGGGTTCACCAAAAACAGTCACAGGAGAGGCAGGTTTGATTTTTCTGACTTGTTAAAGAACGGGCTGAATTCAGGTCAGTGGAGAAGGGCAGGAGGGAAGCCATGTGGGGCGATGTCCGCCTTCCTGGGCCGAGCGAGGGGCCCACCTGGTCCCACTGCAGTGGAGCTGAGTCAGGAAAGCAGGGCCCATCTGGGGCCACACCCAGCTGCAGCTGGTTGGGTGGCACACGGGGCAGCACACTCTGTGGTCCTAGGTTCTCACCGAGCGCTCAAGGGGCCCAGACCTCCAAGGAGCGCTTCACATCAGCAACGCACTTCTGTCTGAAATCAGGTCCAAGTGTCTGGGTCAGGCAGCCTGGATGGCGGCAGAGACTTGCTCGTTCATGGAGGGCCCCACGTCTCAGACTGACTGGCGAAGCCCATACTCTCACCGTAGGGACGTGGGAATTTGGGGAGCAATTCTGTATCCCAGGAAGCCCAGTCCAGTCCAGCCAACCAGTGTCGAGGGACTGCGCCCCACAGAGCTGGTGAGGCAGAGTTCCACGGCGGTTCCAGAAGTACAGGGGGACGGACTGGTTTCTGCTCCTGTGCAGGAGGTCCCTGGAGCCAGGCTTGTCCCGCAGGACAAAATTGGTCCCCGTCTCGGCCTGCTTCTCTCCTTCTCTCCTACCACACGCCAAACATCTGCCTCCACCGTGCGGGACGGGGGCGGACGGGGGAGGCGGGAAGCAGCTTGGTCACTGGAGAAGGAAGAGACCTCTGTCCTCACATCGTGGAATGAAGCCCCGGGAAGGAAGGCTGACTGCCCATCTCTGTGGCCAGGCGCGAGCACACTGAGACGGACAGCACGGCAGAAGGGGCACAGCGGCGGTGGGCGCAGTGCCCGAGGGCGCAGGGTGCTGGTCTCCGAAGAGGCGTTGCTGCCGAGGCAGCGTTCCCTGCAACCAGGAAACACTGCCAGCAAACTAAGCCACCGGGACACAATCAAGTCTCCCAGGACCGAGGACCACGGAACCGGCCTGGCTCCTGCATTTCATGAAATTACTCAGAGTTAATTCATTATTACTCAACGGAGTTTCCATTCTTATCTGCAGTGTGTTAACATTATATAAGCATGAGGCCAGGAAATGGATCTTGAAGGTTTCCCGTGTGACATGACGATTTCGTTTTCTCTTCGGGTGTTTCTGCTAGGGAACTCATTCACTTCTGAGTTACGGAGTTTCACGGAAGAAAACCAGGCTGCGACAGTGTGTGTGTGTGTCTAAGGCTGTGTTTGTTAGTTAAATGCCCTAAGTGACTCCGCCCCTTTATAACCCAGTCATCCGGGATCTCCTAGTTCACAGCAAGCCAGTCGTCCTTAAGACCACTCTCCGTCTCCCCCGTAATCGCCTCGTAATCTCCACGTCTACTGGATTTTGCTTCTGAGACCTCTCTTTTCACTGTCCCCTCCTCTGCACCCCAATTCCACCCTTCAGGTTCTCACCATCCCTTGCCTGAACTTCGAGAAGAGTCTAGTAACTTAATTCTCCGCCTCTGGTCTTTTCTTCCAAGTTGATTTTCTAAATTATGAGTAACCATCACAATCCCGCTTAAAAGGCTTCTATAATGCCCCTCACACAGAGACCCGCGGGCGTGTCCCAAGCTCACAGAATGGGCCCTGGCACAGACAGGCTCCCGACAAGCATCTGTAGGGCGAGGGAGTGTGCGCCGTGGTCGGGGCCTGGGGGCGCGCGGCTACGGAGTGTCTCCTTCGCTGCCTGTGAAGTCCTTGGCATTTGCCAACTCTGCTGTTTTCACTAAATTCTCACAAAAACTAGGGGAGGTAGATACCAATGTCCTCACTTTCACCACCGAGAAACTGAGGCCCAGAGAGACTGCGCTGCTTGCTCAAAGTTACAACACATCGAGTCAACAGCAAGGCTTGGATTTGAAGCTAAGCCCAAATTCTTAAGAAAAAAAGGAAAGCAAATTTTTAAAAAATGGACAAAGACCCGAACAAACACCTCACCGAAAAGGAAGACAAGCAGAGTGCAAGGTGTTCGGCAGCCCCCGGGCATCCGGAAACTGCGAGTTAAAAACCACACGGAGATACCACTGGACAGTCGTGAAAATGAGGAGCGTCCTGAACGCAAACACCACCTACTGCTGGTGGGGACACAGAGCAGCAGGACCCCCCACCGGCAGTGAGAACGCAGAGCAGTGCAGCAGCTTTGGAAGACAGCTGGGTTGTTTCTTAGAAAACTCCATGGAGTCTCAAGACGGAACATGGGGTGGAGGGGGTGACGGCTACTCCCTGACACGCGGGGCTCTGTGCCCGACGGCTGCGACAGGCCTCGGCTAGGCCACCTCCTGTCACCTTGACACCTCGCGCTGATGTTCACTTGCATTTTCTTTTTCTAAGAGCTGTGTTGAGCTATAATTCACGGGCCACAGAATTCGCCCATGTAAAGCATCCCGCTCACCGGCTTCTCCACGGAGTTGGTGCAACCGCCACCGTAACCAGTTTCAGAACGTTTTTCACCACGGCACAAAAAATCCCCTCTCCCCTCCCCCCCAGCCCCAGGTGAGCACTGATGTTGGCTAGCTCCATCTTTCTGGGTTTTGCTATTCTGGACATTTCGTATAACGGGCAGCATATGCGGCGTGGACTTCTGGGCTCGGCTTCCCTCGCTCGGCCAGCTGCGCGCACGCTGTAGCAGGGGGCAGCCTGTCATTCCTTTTTGCTCTCGGAGGAAGCACCCTGTGTGGATGAACTCATCTGCTTCTGGACACCAGTTTCTCCTGTCGCCAGGGCCCGGTCTTGTCCTCTGCTTCAAGATCCTAGTCTCCCCCAGCACCCAGCTCTGAGCGCGCTGCTCTCAGCCTCGGTCCCTGTACAAGCACCAGTCCTCTTCTCCTCCCGCAGGATCCTGCTCATCCACACGCCCCCCCTCCGCCACCCACCGGCGCACAGGGCAGTGGAGGGCCACCTGGACCCAGACCCCAAACCGGGGTCCAGGCCAGTGTCCCGCATTTGAGAGCTGGAAGCCTGTAAGTTTCTGCAAGTTTCATGGGAGACTTGGGCATAAATAAAATCACATTCACACGCTTGACTTTAATAAATTAGGTCTGTAAAGAATTTAACCCCGTAGTGGCCATCATCACTGTCACCAATAATAAAAGCCATGATAAGCAGAGGGGTGGAGGAGGGGAAGGAACCTTAGAGAACATCGGATTCAAATCCTTCATTTTATGAGGGAAGAAGCTGCCACCTGCAGAGACGAGGGAACCGCCAGAGGCCTCCCGGAGCTCGAGGAAGAAGCGGGGGTGCTCGGCTGTACTGCCGAGGACAGCGCACCAGCCAGGACCCCGGCTCGGCCTCACTAGGGACATGTGCAGAGGACTCAGTCTCCTAAAAATCAGTGTCCCCTGAATAGAAGAGCACAACGAAGACCCAGCCCACAGAGCAGCCCAAGGATTAAACAGAAGCCGTGGCTGCGGACAATAGCAGGTCGTTGGCGGTGAGTGCACACGCTGAATGACACAATGGCAGACAGCAAGCTTTGGAGAACAGAGATGTACAGCTACACACATGCGCACACACACACACACACACACACACACACACGAGAGAGAGAGAGAGAGAGAGAGAGAGAAGCTGTTTCTTTTAAAGGGAGATTTCATTTCAGCAAAAGTGATTTACTGTCGGCCTGAAGTAGGAACAGTGCCTTGTAAATATCAGTGCGTAAAAGGATGTGTGATCTTTAGGGATAAAAGGTGTTTATAAAACTAGAAATTATTGCCATCTTGCCTTCTCTTCTATCTGGCTTGTCTTTAAACTCACCAGGATTTTCTGTCTGGTATTTCTGGAGTGGATTTGAAGGAAACGCATGCTCTCTTTGAAGACTCTACAAGACTATCAACAGTTTTTCCTCAAAAAATGAAAACCTGAAGATCAGCCACAAATGCACAGGCGACGACGCAGGTTTTTACAGAGAACGACGCCACTGTTTGTTCAGGAGGCGCGGCTTTTCTGGGCCTGTTCCCTCCCAGGGAATTTGGTTACTCACGGGATGTAAACTCCACCTTCATTGCTAATAAAATAGCAGCACACTCAAACTGTACTGAGCCCGACAGGCAGATGCTGTATGTCACTACGAAAGCACAGGACGGCCGCCAAGTCCCCAGAATTTGGGGCACAGAAAGAGAATACACAGCGGCCTTCCCCTCAGTCTGCGGTGGTCCCTGATGCCCTCGGTTCTGTTCAAGGCCGGTTTTTAAAGCGCTCTGTCACACCTCGCTGTGGACTGTCTGAGTTTTCAGTGTGGCTGTTTTGCACAAATTATTTGTTAGACAACCATTCACTGAGCCCCACTTTAGAGCAGGCATCATTGCGGCCAATGGGGACCAGAAACAATGGAGACCTTCCTCCCGGCGTGGAACGCTCCCACACTGCTGGGGGGAGAGAGGGGCAACCCAACACACGAGAGTGCAGTACATGGGAAGGTAACTGGAGCGCCAAAGGGAAAATGAAATCCTAAAGCAGCCAGACAGGGACTGGGGACAGGGCCTCGGGAGAGGCCTCATCAGTGAGGTGACAGCTGAGGAACTCCTCAAAGGGGCAGCGGGGGACTGAGCAGGGGCTACCGGGTGGCTGGAACAGCAGGTATGGCGGCTCCACGCTGCGCTGGCAGCCACCAGGTTCACAGGTATGGGAGGGGACAGCGGGGCTGGAGCTGACGGAGCAACGGGCAGCGCCAGGGCCGGGGCCACGGAGGGGGCCAGAGCAGAGGGTGCGGGCTGAGCTCCCCTGGGGGGCTGGGGGGCTTGGGGGCTTGGGGCCAGGGTCCAGCAGGCAGTCTCCAGGGCTCCCCCAGGTTATGGAGCAAACAGAGTGTGGAGGGCGAGGTGGTGGCAGCCAGGGCCAGATCAGGGACCACCACCACGGCACTCAGGACCTACTGGCGAGGACAGTGGGGCTTGGTGAAGCTCTGAGCACGCGCCGAAGGAATGGTGGTGATGACGGCACACTCCTTCACGTCCATCACAGCACGCGCCTCCTCCGTCCCCGTCCAGGGACCCACTCCTGAGGGACGAGCTCACGTAACCCCCTGGTCCCTGGCCACCTGCGTCACCGCCTACTCCCTCCTAATGTGTGCTCATAGTTGCTTTCCATTGTACAGAGTGAAGGTCGCCGTGACCACCGCCTCATAGAATCCCAGGGACTGCTGAGTTGGCCCAGTGACACGATGTGGCCACTAGCAGAGCAATGACCGTGGAGCAGGCGTCAGGGCTCACGGATCCGGAAAACTCGGGGGAGCTCGTGTGATCAGGCCCTCCCCTCGGACGCCACCTTCCCCACGCGGCCAAGCACCCTTGGAGAATGCTGCAAGGTCAGCTAATACTGACCTGCAGGTCCTCGTGTCCACAGGCATTTCTCCTCCTTCAGTGCAACACAGTGCCTGGACTTCAACTGTCAGGGGAGAGCTTAGCCAGCTGAAATAGCGGTACGAACCTGCACTTCATCACGTGGTTAGCAGTCCACGACACACTGGCATTGCCCCATTGACGCGAAAACGCAGACAGAAAACGACATTCTACTTTCTCTGGATAGATGGATGTAAAATGTGAGAACATACAGAGAAAGCTCTGGAAAGACGGACACTGGAGGCTCATAGTAGTTACCCCTAGGGAGTGATCGCAGGAAGTGGGATAAAGCGGCCGTGATGAAGGGGGACTTCGGCTGCAGAGCGACACCTCCCTTACTTCCGAGAGTAAATCCTTGCCGTGGAGGCTGTGTTTAAAGGACGCGTGCCGGTTACCCGGCTCCTTTGGCACGCTGAACCAGGTGTAAGTCGACCCCCATGGGGGAGAAAGGAGGTTTGCAGCAAGTTAATCCTGCATTTCATTCTCCACTTCTTTTTCTTTAAAGATTTTATTAATTTATTTTTAAAGAGAGGGGGAAGGAGGGAGAAAGAGAGGGAGTGTGGTTGTCTCTCATGTGCCCCCTACTGCGGACTTGGCCACAACCCAGGCATGTGCCCTGACTGGGAATCGAACCTGCGACCCTTTGGTTTGAAGGCTGGCGCTCAATCCACTGAGCCACACCAGCCAGAGCTCACATTCTACTTCTAATGAAATACTGGAAGTAGCTAAAAAGTCCTTTCCCACACTGGCATTTCGTGCAGAGAAACACCGAGCAAGTGTTTGCCCAGTGGAAAAGACAGCAGCTACCCTCATGACATTTTGGACCTCTGACCATGATGAAAACTTCCCTAACACCTGATGCCCTCTCTGAGGTGGAGAGCAGAAAGACCCTCGGCAGAAGGAAGGCCGAGTTAACAGGAGGGATGGGCAGAGGAGCTGGACCTAGGCACGGAACACCTGTCTGCTCCCGGTAAAGCCAGGTTCCGCCCAGGAAGCCCGAGGGGACAACCGGGGGAGGAACCAGCTCGGCCGAGGGAGGGTGCACTTTCCAGTAGGGGTGGAAGGCCAAGAAACCCGGCGTACATCCGTCGTCATTTCTGGGTTGCTTTTCTTCTTCTTTTGTGTTAAACGTCCAGCTGGGAAACCCAACTTCCTCAGCTCCTACGAGGACCCTTTCACAGGGACACCCCCTGACAATGTCCAGATGAGACCCTCGCCACCTACAGCAGGGGATGTTTGCACAGGGACAAAGTGCGGGCCCTGGAACACCTGAGACAAGCCCTGACTGGGCAGGCTGTCCCAGGAGGCAGAGGCTGGCCCAGTCAGCTGGCTCCCGTCTGGCTCTGAGGAGGGACAGACTGGCCATCCCCAGGGAATGGGAGGATGGTGTGGTCCCTTTGCACTGGGCCACCACATTGGTCCGGAAATCACTGTCAGACTTGTAGGTGGTGGTGAGCCTCTTTCCTCCCAATGCTTCCCGGTGCTCGTCCTGCCCACACCACGCCCTCCCGGCTGTCCAGGGGCAGCTGGGCAAGGAGCAGCATGGCTGACAGAGTGCCCGGAGAGGGGAGCCCAGTGCCTTCCTTCAGGGGAGCTGTCCCACAGGACCAGGGTGGTGACGAGGCTGCGGGGCCGAAATTTGACCTCTCTGCCGACCGAACTCTGCTGTGGAGCAAGGAGCCCCTTGGTGGCCGGCAGCCTCCTGGGCCAGCGGCCTGAGCGCTCTGTCACGGTGGGGCTCTCCCGGGTCTCTTGGCGACCCAGCATCGCTCATTATTTCTTCACCCAAAGGGCTTGCTGCTCCTTCTTGTTTTATCTCAATTAATTCTGTGTCTGCTGGACCAACACAAATTACCACTTCCATGTCTTGCACTTTTGATTTAAAAATAAAGCTAATTTGGAAGGTGTTTAAAGCTTTATTAATATTTATGTGGCCATGAGTGGTGGCTCTGAGGTTTCTGAGCTCCTCTGTAAAATTAGAAATCCCCCTCCAGTACCCTGGCTGGGCTGCTGCCTGCCCTCCTGCTCGGCCACATCCTTTTTCTTAGGGTGCAGAGCGGGATTTCACACGAGGTCGCGGAAAAGCTGGGCCGTGCTGTTCCCCGACTTGTCTCGCACAGGGCGCAGCCTTCTCCGGGCTCCCCTGCCAACCCAGAGGCGGCCCCTCGCCCACACTTGGGCACAGAGTCACGGGCAAGCGTGGTTCTGAAGCACAGACGCGCAGGAAAGGGGTCACTCCCCCAAAGGAGAGACGGGGCCGAGGACGGGACCCACAGCCCAGGATGTGGCCTCTGACCCCCAACTCTCTCCAGTGCCAGTTGCTCCCACCTCCCAAAAACACCACAGTGCTTTTTGCATAGTAGGGCCACTGAAGAAACCCGGAGAGAGCTGTGACCACCTGCAGGAAAGAACAAGGATGGCCAGGGTCTGCTTCGAAACAGACAGGACACTTGTGTGTGCTGGGGAGAAGAGGCGTGCCGGAAAAGCCAGTGCGGCGGCACTGTTGGCAGGTGCAGAGCTGTGTGCCAGCTCTCCAAATTCCTATCCTGACCTGACCGCTTCCGGAGGTGTGGCCGCAGGTGTGGGGCCAGGCCACACTGTGCCTTCAGTCCCTCCTGGGGAAAGTGGACACTCGTCCCGCTCCCACTGAAGTTTCTCGAGTCCCAAGGGGTTGATGGGGGAAGCATTTAGCACTGAGCTGGCGCGGCGCGGCAAGCACTCAGCGAAGACAAGCTGAAGGGAGACATCTGGACACACAGAATCAAACACTGAGCTGGGCAGCACATAAGACACAATGTGGGTTAAAACGACAGTGTCTGTAAGATGTTTCTACTGACAACCACGGAGTAACACAAAGCCGAGAATTTTCACATAAAATACGTGAGAGTTAATAGCTCTCTCTCCTGCTCTAAAGACAGGAAAAGTCGAGGATAACCAGAACGGTCCCATCTTTAAGGAGACGTTCCAGTCCAGTCAGTAATAACTAGCCGGGACCTCCCATGCACCACGCAGAGCCGTGCCGTCCACGAGAGCAGCCGCAGCCCCACCCGGCCCCCGAGCACCTGTGCGTGCCTGGCCCACACTGAGTCGTGTGGGAAAGGAAAAGTGCACACCACGCCTTAAAGACTCAGAGCAGAAAGGCTAATCACTTTTAATGCCGACTATGTAGAAATTATTTGGAAACATTAAGTTAGCGAAAAGGCAGCAGGAAATGAATGTCGCTGTTCTTTCTATCTGAGTGTGGCTTCTGGGACATTTTGATGACCCAGGTGACTCACACCTGCGGAGCATTTAGACCGTGCCGGGTAACTCCGGGAGGAGAAGCCACTCGGTCACTGCAGCTGCCCCCCTAACCAGCATTAGCGAGCGCGTACCCTGCCAGGTGTTTGCAAACCTCACTGCTAGGCGTCCCAACAGCTCTGTGGCCCGGGCCGTATCTTCCCTCTTTTTATAGAAGAGGAAGTTTCAGAGCGAGTGTTGCCGCAAAGCACAAAGCCAGCAGCGTTCGGAGCAGAAGTGAATCTACGTGTATCTGATTCCAAAGCCTGGGTGCCTTCTCCTGCAGGTACTGGGGCCACTGTGAGGGGGATGGGCCCCCCCGTGGGCAAGGGGCACCCAGCACGTCCCGAGCAGGGCACCCCACAGGATGGGTGAATGCTGCGACTGGGAAGGGCACGGACGCCCCTGGATTCACAGACAACCCTGGCTCCTTTTACCAGAGCCTGAGCCCCGAGCGCCAACAGAGAAAGTAGGGAAAGAATTCAAAGGCAACGCAGTGCACACTTCAAAAGGAGAACTTAAAGTAGAAAAAGTATAGGCACAAAGATGTTACCTGCTGTAATATTCATAAAAACTCCAATAGGCGGCTGATTAAAAAGTCATCATTTTGGTACCTTGCTTAACACTGAAACGTGCTTAGTGTTATAGGAGATGAAAATGAGAACACGGCCTTATGTGCACACCGACCACAGTTCTGTCCGAGGACACGGACAGAAGGAAGGCGGCCCGGGGGCCGGCTAACTAACTGTGGGTGATTCTCAAACAGAGGGGGGCGATTTTGCTTCCCAGGGGGCACGCGGCAGCCTTGGGAGACACTGTCAGCTGTCACAGCTCAGAGGGTGCTAGAGAGACGCTTCCAAACATCCCACCACGTAACCAGACAGCCCCCGAGACGACGCGCTGCCCAGCCCTCACCACCCCTGGTGCTGGGACTGAGAAACCCTGTGTACGGTGACGGGTGGTAGAGTTATTTCTCCTCTGCTCGCCGCATCTTCGTAATTTTATATTGATGTGCAACACAAAACTGTTTTCAATACAAAAAATTATCACTGGAAAAGAGCAGCAAACTAGAGCCACAGCCCCAACACAGTCGGCCATTCCATTTATGGGGGACGGGTGACGCAGTGGGGTCTTTCAAACAAATTCCCTTTAAACAGTTCTAGGACTTTCTGAACGCTGCCCCCAGGAAGGACGTCTGCAGGCTGCTTCTGGGTTAAAGTGTGGCCCCATTGGCTCTGTCACCACCGCGGCCAGACAATCCACCGGCAGCTGCCAGCAACTGGCACTCCCTGTGGGGCGGGGACAGCGCTGGCTAAACACCAGACATCTCTCTCCCTCGTCTGAGTGCACGGAGCCCGAAGGGCGTTCCGGTCCCTGAGACCGACAGCACGCGCCGCCGCGGGCACCGCTATGGGCGCCGCGTGTCAGGAAGAGATGGAGGCACGTCCACTCGCCACTGTCTCCAGGGTCCCCATCTCCGTGGTGGACACCAGAACTGTGAAACCCACACCCGTACCAATTCTGTTCGAAGACTCCTCTTCGAATGAACCTACTGGCAGCAACAACAGATTCTCTGATTCAAGATCTCACAGACAAGTGTCTTGCCAGCCAGCATGGAGGAACGCATCGGCAAGCTGTGTGCACACTCGTCTGCGTTCACTGGCACCACACAGGAGACTTTAAAATAAAAACACCTAGGGGAGCTGCGAGGAGGTCTGACACAGCCTATCAAACGTCTGTGCTGCGCCCTGTGACCGGAGAGGACTCCAATGCTCTCCCTTAATCCTCAGGGCAGTGAACGATCCAGCATCTCCTCGAGCAGAAAGTGGCAATTCTGTCACCTCCAGAAACCCGCACGCTGTCCCCCGGACAGTAGGACTCCATACACAGTATGTGAACAAGTGAACACTTGTAAAGTCACACCCCGCTAAGCACCATTCGGGCCATCCTCAGTGAACTTCTCGAGGGGCGGGCTGTGTTTTGTGGTCTGTTTCCACACCTCTAATTTACAAGCTGTCGGGAGAATGGAAAACTCTGTGACCTTGGTCCCAGTGGACGGGGCCTCTCAGTTGTACAGAGTAACTTCAACAGGTGAGCAGGTGAGGGGAGCCCTACAGTGGGAAGCAGACGTCAGCTGGGGGCACGGACCCAAACAAAGCAGACGAGACATTCCAGGTGCATTCACGACTGCAGCTTCCTGAGGACAAGCCACAAGCATGCCAGCAGGCAGGGCCATGGCATCTCGTGGCCACCATGTGCTGGATAGGCCCTTAGCCAGGGTGGCATGCCCACGCTGGCACCGTTAGGGGACTGAAGAGCAGCGTGACCGGGAGCATGGGACCCAGACCTGCACTGCCTGGGCCTATAGCTCTGTGCTTCCTGACTGTGGCTTCAGGCAGTGCCGCCCCCACTGGGAGGGCGAGGCCCAGGGTGGCCCCCAGCTCACCTGGTGCGTGGGCACTGGGTTCGAGCTGTGCGGGGTGGCCAGCTGGGTCCTGCGTGCAGCAGGCGGGCTCCATACATGGCTGCTGTGCATGCCCTTACTGTCATGTCCGAAGTGCCAGGATGACACATCATTTCTTAAGGCATCTCAGGGCTCTTTGAAATGGCATGACATTTTACTGCTAAAAATAATTAAAAGTAAAAAAAAAAGGTTAAGATTTCTTATTTTGATGAATCTAGGAATTTGGAACATTTTTATTGACTCAAAATTAGTGAGGAAAGCCAAGCACATCGAGATGGTGGTGGTGACTCTCCTTCTAAGAACAATAGTCTGATTATATGTGTGTGTAGGTATATGTGTTAAAAATATATATGTATATCAATAAGTAAATGTTTTTAATTTTATAAAGTCATGATTGGCAGCTTGTGGAAGATATCATTGACCATCTCAGCTGTGCAAAGAAGAACTGCAAGTCACTCACCGAGGATCCCAACCCCGCCACACGAGCTCGGGCAGGTGAGTTGGTCACAGCTACAGTTTGGCCTACATTGGACCGGCCCCCGATGCAGGCTCTCTTCTCAGAGCCAGGACCCTGGGCACCACCTGGGGCTCCGCGCTTTCTGGGGCGCTGGCCTCCCCTCCCACGGAGCAGGGAAAGTGGTGGCTGGTGAGGAAGCAAGAGCTACCCCCGGGCCACAGAAATGACAGAGGCGGAGCCCCTCCCAGACGGCCCCTGGGTCGCTCGCTTCCTGGTGGGGACATCTGTGCCACACTCTGTTTGTCTCACTACCATTGGGTGCGGGACATGTCATTTTACATGACACCGAGGACAGGACGGGCTACTATCAGTCACCATCACTCACAAAGCCGTTCCCCACCGTCAGCCCTGCCATCTGTCCTCTGAGTCCCCGCCACACGTGGGCTTGCTTGCACAGGTGCAGACTGGCCAGGGTCACCGCACAGCCAGCCGCCACAGACGGGGACAGCATGGAAGACCTGACTGCAGCCGGGGACGAGCACACACCAGGACACACTCCTGTCTAGACTCACCGAGCACAAGCGACATGGACAGGGTTCCCAGTCGCCTCTCAGGCACAGGGTGTCCTGAGGAAATGCGACCGTCCTGTGGCCTCAGTGTCGCCGCACCCATGTGTGAGTGTCCATTAAAAATGGTACCCGAGAAGCGACGTTTCCTGGCATGGGCTTCCTAGAGAAGTGGCAGGAGCGGTGTCACACCCCTTTCTTCGACAGATAGGTGGGCTCGGCAGTCAGGACAGGAAGGCACAGGAGACACGGAGCTGGGGACAAACGGAATGTCCTCTTTCTATGTGGTCATTTCCTCCTGGTCACAGTTTCCTGTCCCGCGGCCTTTTCCAAAACAAACTATTTTAGGAGACATGTCACTCGTTTGTCACTGGGCTGACTATTTAATTGGGCACCTAGACCTGTGCTCCACACTCCTCAGAAACTCAGTGAGGTGGACTCACACCCTGCGGTGGGCAGCCTGCACTCCCCCCAGGAACGCCCAGCGCCCCCTGAGAATGCGGCGCGTCCACGCACGCGTCCATGCCTTCTCGCAGTACCCAGCACGGCCCGTCACTTCGGGCTGCAGCCAAACTGCACATGCGCTGCTTTTTTGAGCAGTTGTTAAATATAAAATACTGTATTAAGCGAGCGCTGTTTCAAAAGCTTGTTGATAAAAAGGAACAGTTCACGGTAACCACACTGAACAGACAGTTGGTTATAGACAAGCACGTCAGCGCGCACATGGCGGCCGGGAGAGTCCGCACATCTGGATTCCTTTTGGCAAGAGACACGGCGAGGTGTCCAAAGCCAAGTTTAGCAATCTGTCACTAACAATATGTACATTTATTTTAAAATGTCAAGGGCTCAAAGTCATATTTTCTATTTCTTCATAAACTTTCCAGTTCTTCCTAAGACAGCAAACAGGTGACCAAACGCACCACCCCAAACTGCTAAAGGCTGAATAAATAAGGGGAGTTTCGAACTTCTTGCCACGCAGGAGGGACCTGAACGCTGAAGCAAGCGCGCATGGTGTGCGGGGTGCAGAAATCCAGGGCACGAGGAAGAGGGTTCACATCTTACTTTAGAGGTTGGTTGGAAAAGAGGCTTCCCCACGACACCTCGGCTGGCCCCCCACGTGCTGGCCCCCCCACGTGCAGAAGAGGTAAACAATGTGGACGCCGGGTACAGCGGATGGAAACAGTCCGATGGCGTCTGCTCCCGGAGGGAAGAGACCCACACTCTGTGATCATGGCAGATTAAATTTCCTTTCTCCCACTGCCAATTGCTGACATCATTTAAACCCTAAAGAAATGTTTTCTCACTTCTAGTCCCTTGATTAAAGGAAAAGCCAAGAGACACGAAGGTGGCCCAAACTAGCAGGGACAAGCACCTTCACAATTGGAAGCGTGAGCGCTGGCCAGGTGGGAATGCAGCAGCGCCCGTGCGCCCAGAGCTCACCCTGACTACTGAGCCCTCGCTAGTCACACTGACGTTCCAGGCTCTTTAATCGCTCGGCGGCGGGACTGCCCAGACCCATCTCGGAGACTGGGTGGGGCCGTCCCTGGCGCCGCCCTGCAGCCCCACCTGCCCTGGCAACAGGGGAGGCCACAGTGGAGTGCCTTGTTGGGAGTGCGGGGGTTGGGGCACCCACAGTGCCCACCTCTCCTCCAGATCACCAGTGTGGCAGTTTCATGATGGATTAGCATCTGCACTCTGTTCCAGTTCTAAATCGTCACATTTTCAAGTGGGATGGAAAAAAACCCCTTCAGTCCCTAAGTTACGCTGACTGGTACTCAGACACCAGGCCCCACCAAGCCGGGTCTACTGAACAGGGTTGGAGCCGCCGCCCAGACGAACTGTGTGTGAATGAACTGCCCATCGCTCAACGGAATTCGGAAACAGTGGCTGAGCTCATTATTATTCCTTTTCTCCCTCTGAAAACGATGGACTGGGAACAACAGAGCCCACACGCCGCAGATGGCCAGTAAAACGCTACATATCGAGAAAGGGCTCAGAAACAACCGAGAAGGGGGGAGAAGACACAAGAAGATGAGGATCCAAGGTGGAAAGACATTCTGTTAACGTCTAAACTGTGTCTGCTCGACGCAAGTTGGAGGCCTGAGAGTGCTGAGACCTGCGTGAGATTAGGAACCCCCTCCCCGACCCTGGGACCGGGGTCGACCTAGGTGATGAGAAGAGAAGGCATGTGGTTTCAGGACTGTCCCTCCCCACCACTCACCAACTCACGCAGATTCTAATTTGGTGGTGGTACAGGTACCGAGGAAAAGAGATCTATGTCCTTCTTAATTCTGATCTTCTCTATCTGACTATAAAGCTTCCTTTCAAAAAATATGCCTGGTCCAATGATATTCACAGGAAAAGTGTGTATAAACAGATAAAAGCTCAAAAGGACTTTCAATTATATGGGTCCATTTGCCCATATTGAGCATCCAGTGTCTCGAATGGCAGCAACTTGCCCGGAGTTACCCTGTTTCCAGTCGCTGATCTCTTACACCTGCAGGAGTTCTGTGACCTCACGGGACACAAAGGTCCAGAAATATCAGTCTCGTGGGCCTGTGAAGTGGAATCTCCAAACTCCAGAGAAACACGTGCAGAAAGCCCCACGCAGACGGGACAGCATGACAGCATGACTCA
Source organism: Sturnira hondurensis (assembly GCF_014824575.4). NCBI lineage: Eukaryota > Metazoa > Chordata > Mammalia > Chiroptera > Phyllostomidae > Sturnira > Sturnira hondurensis. Next base: position 4,340,775 of record NW_028097031.1, read on the forward strand.
CGGCACTGGACACAAAGAACGAGAAAAGCCAGGGTGAGCCTCGGACCACACTGCCTTGAATGCGTGCAAGCCTCCTGGCCCCAAGATGCTTCTCTGAGAGTTACTTACTTAGAGGGTAAAAACACTCTTCCTGACTTCTGCCAAGTCACGGAGCATGACGTGGGCGACGCTTCCACGGCCAGGGCCCTGCTATCGCCGCCCCCACACAAGGAGCCGGCGGGGCTGACAGGTTCCCCCACGGAGAGGGAAGGCTTCCTCCCAGGGACTTCCGTGAGGTTTTAGCTAACACTGCTTTCCTTAATTCATCCCCTGTGGTCTCTTGAGATTTTATTCACAAGACAGCCAAAATAAAAGAACAAACAGATGTTAGAGAAAAGTATTGTTTGGGTTAATAATATAGATTTATTTTTAAATAAACTATGATATATGTGTATTTTATGTGGGGACTTTAAAGCCATAATTATTTAACCTTGTATTTAAATTGTAAGCTTAATTGTAATTTTATTTTATTATAGTATATTAAATTATAAACTTAAGTACCATATAAAATGTGGTAAGTGACAAGTATAGACTAAGTAAGAAGATAAAACCTGGAGTTACACAGACTTGGATTTGTACACCGACTCTGCAGTTCGTCGTTTAATACATCATGTCAGATTCCTGGTATCTATCCATAATAAGTGACATACCTGGGTAAGTGTCTACATGTGTCTCTGTTACTTATACACACGCATGCACACATACCACAGCGTTGGTTAAGGACTGAACGAACACCTCACACAGTGCTTAGCAGATAGCCAACAGCAAACTCAGAAGTCAAGGTGATATAGAAGGTAATGTGATGGAAATTTATCGATGTGTATCATGACATACATCAAAATTAAAGCCTTTCTGATAACCTGTGAAACCATCACAAAGGACACCTTATCGACTATCTCTGAAAAGGGGACTCTCACTCCAGAATTAAGCCACAGAGAAAAAAAAGAAGCTTGTAAAAATCATTTGCCCGAGGCCAAACCATTACATTTTTGGTTGACATCTCTGCCAATGGACGGTACACGCTAAGAGGTCTTGGAGGCAGAGGATCGCAGCACATGAAAGACCGCACGGCACGAACCAACCACGTTCCGAGCGCTCACTGGGTCCCAGGTGGGAGTGGCCCTCTGTAGGCCCTCCAGCCTGCAGGGAGCAGAACGCCTACCGGACAGCGCCCGGGCTTCCCGCAGGGGCTGCCGGAGAGGCCCCACCCTGGGCCGCGCCATCCAGTGACGTGCCTTCTCACCGAGACTCCTCCAACTCAGAGTTGCTGGGCAGGCACGAATTCTCCTGTGCTCCCCTTACAATCACTTGCTCTGTGCTATCGGGGATGTTGCGAGTGACCCCAAAGACACTTACTCACGCTTCTTCGTCACCTCTACACACTCATAGGGAGAAATCGAGAATACTGACAGGGACTCTGGACTGGTAGCTCCGCTGCTTGGAGGGTCGTCCCCACAGGCCAAGGTTGCAGGACCGATGCCCAGTCCGGCACCCAGAGAAACCAACCGGTGAGTGCACAAACAATTGCATCAACAAATAGATGTCTCTCTCTCTCAGAAGCACGGAAGTAAGAAGAGTATCGGCACACTTTCCGTACGCCTGTTAATTTGCTGCCGCTCACAAGCTCTCCATACTGACCTTCCACTGGAGGGAGTGCAAAGGACAAAGTGGTGTTTTCTCAAACTCAGATGCTCAAGGAGGTCTGCTACTGAGAGAAAAAAATGCAGCAGGAAAGTCTTGGAAATGACACAGGAGACGTGGCCGTAGAGGAGCGACTTAAAAAGAACCTCAACGGGACCAAGTAGAAATCCACCGCCAGACAGCTCACTCAACTTTCCAAAGGCCACTTAGCGAGAGACTGAAGTGGCTGTTGGCACCATGGAAGTGCCTGTCCCCAAAACTGGGCTCGGAAAGTAGGGTAAACACCAAGCCCGCACAGCAAAGCAGCCCACCTCCAAACGACAAGGCACGTCATGTTAAAAGGGTCTGGGTGTCCTATGTCAAGTACTGTTGTCAGAAATGAATTCACCATGCTGGCAGGGAAAACCATCAAGCACTTACCCTACACCACCCTGGGGATGCTCATTACTTAATTAGTACACATAAATAAGGCCTTGGGTCTGTACAAACCAACCAGTAAAACAGCCAGCCCCGGTGACAGGTAACTAACTTCGGGCTGTTTTCCAACACTCTCTCGCACCTTGTAAACCTCAGTCCAGGTGAACTGACTTCCACTCCTTGGCAAACACGCGAGGCTTTTAAGCTCAGGGCAAAGGGGGGCGGGAGACATAAAGAGAGGTCTGTCATGAGCTCAGACGTTTCACTACATTTCAAAGGCTGTTTGACAACATTTGCGAACATTTTGGTGAATTCTAGCATCTGGGCAACCATTCGCTTCTAAAGATGAAATTCATAAAGCATTACGGGAAAAATACATGATGCCATCGTCTTTCTTGAATTATGCTAACTTGATTACAATAGATTTAAATAAGTCCTAAGCTAATTAATGATTTCAAACAATCGAATTTTAAGGATTTAAAGGGAAGGCCCACCACATAAGGGCATTCTGAATTTAATTTTATTTCTCTATTTATAATGCCCTCTTCAGGTTATATAAAAATAAAAATAAAATAAGCACAATGAGTTGTTCATAAAGCCCAAATTGTTGAGTTTTTCTCTCGAGGCCGAACCTGATTTGTTTCGAAGCGTCCGTGCGTCACAATCAACGCCAAATCGCCAGAGTACCTTTTGCGGAGAATATATACTGCGCTCACTCCACAGGCTGGTTTAAGTGACAGCAAAATCTGGAATGCACAACAAGGCAGGACGCGCGTGGCACTCACTGCACGTCACTCGGTGGCCGACAACCTGGGCGGGAGGGGAGGAGCAACACGAACACACTCCCCTCCGAGTCGCCGGAGGGCACCCAGGCGAAGTGCAGGGACTATATCCACTGGGAATGAGTTTTACTTTCAGCTTCTACTTAGACACACTCGAGAAGGTGTGCTGACACACCGTCAGTCAGCTGTGAAAGCAGTGACCATGGTAAATAGTCACCCCCCCAGATGAGGTGAGAGAGGCCCCCCACAATCACCAGCCTCCCCAACACCAGTACTTGGGGTGACCGTCCTCTTAGGAGTAAGATCAACTGCAGATTTCCTAAACAAAACCATTACAATGAGTATGATTTCCAACTACCCAAAATGTTCCAACAAATGTAAAGAAAAATAATTACATATACGCTAACTTATTAACAGAGTGAGCCCTGAAGGCATGAAAATCAGCTTACCAATTTTAAATTTGTATTATGATTAAGCCCTAATAAAAGTATCTCTTAACTAAAGTCACAAAGGGGAGGGAAAAGTTTCGTAAATGGATTGTTATCCATCCTTTATTTAATTCAAAAGAACTCAACAGCTTTTGGATTTCATTAAAATGTTAGATTTGTTACTTTTAAAATGTAAATAATATTAAGATATACACAGCAAGAACTACTTCAAAAATTCTTAATTTTAAATTATGGTTTATATACATAAGTGCAATAAGCAGGATAAAGTCAGATGCTAGAATAGTCATATATGGATTAATGCCTATATTACAGCATTATTTTTAGTTACTGAAAATAAGTTGGCTTCTTGTCATCTCCTTGCTTCACTATGATTTCACTGGATAATTATGCACTGAAGCTCATTACTCAAAGCATCCATTGTTGCACACAACCAAAACCATCCAGCCCAATAACCACAGAATAAAGAACTGAAAGAAAACTGAATATAACCATGAATCTTAAAAGGGAGCCAAGCCCCAAGCAGATAGTTCCCAACGTGAAACGCTAATACAAAATCCCACCGCCCGAAAAGCATTCTTTTCACTTGCAAATCTACATAATATCAACACTTTCTAAAACTCCTTTGGAATACCCCTTCCATTAATTTTTAAATGTAGAAAAATTAAGAAATGTTGATAAGAAATTTTAAAAACCTCCCCTTCCTAGATACTCTTCTGATGGAACTGGGTGGGGGGATGGACAGAGGGAGGAATAAAGACAGACGGACTGCAGAAAGGGAGTGTGGAGGGTTGGGACTTTCTCCGTGGCTGTGTGTAACAAAGGGGACTTCACTGAGGAAGAACAATCTTCCCTCTTAATTGACAGAAGAAATGACCCTCTACCACCAAGGGAAGAAATCAAAGAACTTTGTATTTCCACTTACAAGGAAGAAGAAGGGAAGGGGGCATGCTCCCGTGTTCCAGGGGGGTCTGTGTAGCGCAGGCCCAGAGCCACGGGGCTGTTTGAGCAGCGGAGACCCAGGGGAGCAGGGAGGACCCCCTCAGCCAGCTGGGCAATGGTCCGTGGACACCGTAACTTTAAGTGCTTTTCTGGGAGAGTCCATGCCGCGGGGACCAAGGACTCACTTGCCTGCCTCCCCTGCTTGCCTCACCGCGGGGGGGGCTGGGCAAGGATCGAATGCGTGGACAGTAGAATGAGTTGGGATATATTGGACTGTGACACATTTTACTGCTTCAAGTCAAAAGTGCTTCCATGAGAAAACAGTTCCAACTACAGCTAAAATATAATTTCTCCTCATTTAGAAGCTCTTAGAGATGCATTCACTATGTTAACGGGCCTATAGTGCACCATGGGTCTCTAAGTTGCTAAACTTCCAGCTCAAACACTCTGTGAAGCAGTGGTCCTAATGACAACATACGAACTCTAGGCCATCAGAACTCTGAGTCCTGCCACATGTCTGGCAGCCTCGCAGCGCCGTTGAGTCAGGGAGGGCTTTCCTGTCTCCAAGGGCGGCAACACTTCAGCATGGTCTCCCCACTGGCCTGCTGTTCCTCCTTCAACCTCAATTCCTGGAGCATGGGCTCTGGGGAGAGGAGTCGGGGGTGGGGGTGGGGGTTGTGGGAACACACTGCACAGTCAAGGTCAACAAGTGATCGACGTGGGGCACTCACCCCCAGTCCTGACGCAGTTCGTCCCCCTGCCAGGGCACCATGGGGACCGCGGGGCTGCATGCCCCAACCCTGGGGCGGGGTCGGCTCGGAGGGCCGCTGGCAACTGGCCAGGCTGCGGGGAAGGGCACTGCAGGCTCCTGGCCCTGGAACCTCAGTGAGCGACCCTGGCTCTCCACCTGGGGAACCGAACCCACAGGAGGGCCGGCAGGCCTGCACGACACCGTCCTGCTTCACAGGAGAGCCCGGTGTCTGTGGGCAGGTGGCTGCCGATAGAGGGGCTGGCCGTGCTCCTCTGGCCTTGGGGACCCGGTGACTCCCAGGGGAGCAGAGGAGGGGGATCATTTGGGGGCCACTATAGGGGTGCTGACCCTCTTCAGAAAAGACCCAGAGGCTGTGACTGATGGGGCTCTATTTAAATTCATTCTTTTTTTTGAGGAGAAAAGTGCAACAGAGAGAACAACATCATGTCTGCCCTTCCTTCCATCTCAACACCACCCTCCCCCCAATTCCCTGCATGCACAACACTGGGGGGCTGCCCTGGCCACTGTCCTCAAGCAGATCCTGCAGCAGCACCGCGGTGGGTACAGGGGGCGCAGGGGCTCCGTGGAGGGCGCAGGGCAGTGCTCAGGAATCTGCAGACACACACGGACGACTGTGCCCCCGGGCAAGAGCACGACGCCCTGTTCTGGCAAAGAGCGCCTAATGTCACCCTTCCCGGTGAGTTTCTAGGGCACCATGGGAGTTGAAAATTGTCATCGTGGAAGCTGCTAAAGGGACGCACAAGATTTGAAAATAATTGGGCGGGAGAGGTCATATTTATGAATCCTCAGCAAGGCTGCTTTATGGTTCAGATATTATTGCTTTGGCTAATGTCTGGGTGTATGTACACACAGACTTTAATAAAAACCATAAAATTTGAGAAGCTACTTCACTGAAAATACAGAACAAACATATCCTGGAGACTATGCTCTGGGTGAAGCTGAATTCATTCACGTTGGGTGAACCGCTATTGGTCTATCCATTATAGAATGTGGGAACAGCAAAAAGAATGGGTTTTTCCAACACCCTGCAACCTCCAGAGGGCTTAAGAAACTATTCAGATCAAGTACATCACAGAATAACCTCCACTTTTACTTAACAACACCTAACCATCTCAGAACTGTATTCACCTTACTACTATTCCTGTACGGTACTCCCATCACTCTCCTTTCCTGCTTCTCCCCTGTCGTTGGCGGCAGTGCAGCTCCCAGAGTCCGAGAGGGCAGGACCCTCCAGGTGCGACTCACGCAGATGCTGAGAACCTGCACGGGGACACTTCCGGAATGACCTGCTGTGGCGGCTGCGACTTGCGAATGTGTGACCAGAAGTCTCGCCTAGCCGCACAGCGCTGCTCGGCGTGGGACGCAGGCGGGGCTGGGGGGGTGGCAATTGGCTCCTCACTGCAAAGGGCTTGATTAGCATTGGTCTGAAACATTCGGCCAAAAAATTAAAACATTTGGCAACTGTTTGTAAAAAATGTTTGAATTCCCTCCACGGACTTCACTGTAAATAGCTGCACCATTTATTAGACAAACACATTCTCAAACTTGTACCCTGAGAGCACAGGTGGCGAACACGAGGCCCGTGGGCCGTGGCCCTCCACCTTGTTTTATCCAGCCCAGCACCTCATTTCTACCTGGGGGCAGCTCTGAGCTCCTTGCTCCTAGTTAAGGAGTAGTTAGTTACATGTGCACAGTCCTAAAGCTGCATTCCGCCCTTTGAAGGCAACCGCGAGGCTCATGTGGCCCCCAGTTAAAATGAGCCTGATGCCCCTGTGTTCATTTTATTTAGAGAATAGAGATGTCCTCCTCCTTTGGGACATTCCGGTTGCCTCTGCTGTCTTTGGAAGGTGTCACTAGGAGAACGAGCTGTGCTCGTAGCCGTGACCATGACTCTGAAGGACAGAGGCGGGGCTGCCGGCTGTCGGGGCAGGTCAGCACCCAGAGCGGCCAAGGCCTTTGGCACCGCACATCTGCCTGAGCACGGGGACACCCCAGACCCATCGGTCAGGTCTAATGATGACTGGGACACATCATCACTTAGGGACTTACAGGCTTCAAAAAAACAACAACAACAGTCTATGGAGCTTCAGTTCTGAAGTTCTATAGATGCAAACAGCCCCGCCCTGCGCAGGGAGCTTTGGGGACGGGTTCCACGACCTGAGAGGGGCCTTTGGGACAGACGGGTGGTGAAGGGGCTGTGAGACACATGTGACCCACAGGCAGGCTGTTTATGGCAGCTTAAACAAACACTCACCAAGTGTAAATGCCATCGGGCTGTCAGCCGAGGAGGTGTCTCGACCTGGTAACTGTTGGCCTGGACCGGGGCGCATTTTGTGGCCTCTCCAGACAGGGCAACAGGGCAAGAACAAAAGGGCATCAGAATGGTTAGGAAAGAACCATAAGCATAGTGACGCGAGCCTTCATTTTCTGGGCTTGGGTTTGCCTTTTACAAAATTTAGAGCCGAGTCCCTATAGGCAGATGACTCTGCTTTGAAAACAGAAGGAAGAACCATGAAGCTATAAGAGAGAAATGAGGAGTTCACACATGCAAAGTCAAGACGTATCTTAGAGCCCAATAATTTTTATACCGTACATGGTCCTTTTCAAGCTCTGTTCAAAGCTGGATTGATAGGTGGTTTCCACTTGAAAATCTGGGAGGCAGACAAGCAGCATTTGCATTTCCAGTTACGAAGCCTTAGCTGGTACTGCTGACGACTTACGGCCACATCTCAGCATCTCTAAACTCAGCTGAGACATTCTTAACTCTAGCGATGACCCTAACGGCGAACCTCAAGCGCGCCCTGGTTGGATTCAGGGTGAAGCACAGCGTGCCAACAGCTATGAGGAGCCCAGAGACAGGAGCCCCCTGTCCCCACCGCTGTCTCTGCCTCGGGTCCTCCAGTCCACTCGGACACAACCACCACAGAGCGCGTGGATGGTGCCAGCCTCAGGGGAGGCCAGACGCCCCATGACCACACTGCGGCCAACAGACAGCCGTGAGCATGGTCAGGACACTGTGTCTGAACATCAGCCGGCCGACTGTGCAGCCACAGAAGCAGGACATGCACCCCAGGCACCCTCCACCCCACAGCTCACGTGACCACGGCGAGACACCCCGCCAGCCAGCATGGCCGCTTCCAGAAAGCACTCAGAAAACCACAGGACTGAGTGCAGGTGACAGAGAGAGGACTCGGGTTCTACACCCGAGGCGCTGTCTGGACTGGAGAGGCCTCGAGGGACTGTCAACGCTGGGGCACACGTCTGTGGCAGGAAACAGGGCAGGGGTCGGGTGAGAAGTCGTAAAAGGAAGTGCCGGGACCAAGCTGAACGAAACAGACAGAGGTACATGCACACACAGGCCTTTTAAACAAAATACCAGGCAAGCACCTGTCGCGGCCACGGGAAAGGAAGCCTCTCCCAGCTCCTGCCCCGCCGCCCAGCAGGAAGGCAGTGCTCTCGGCCCATTCAACGGGAGAGGGACCCCTCTTGAAACCCCTGAGGCAACACTCATTCCCAAGGAGAGAAAGAACGAGGGTGTCAGCGGCTTCACGTGCAAGGACAGCCGTGCAGAGCAGCTTGCTGGGCTGCTCTCCCCCAGAGACACGCGCCCCCTGGGGCAGGTGTGACCGGCATCCCCCCAGGGCCCGGGAGAGCCCCCCTCACCTCATGGGCGCTGTGCGAATGTTTGTTGAATTAAATGGTTCTTAATTAGTCTGCTCTTCCAATGAGCCCTGAGAATCAAATAGTTTATCAGGGAAAAGGAAGCCCAAATATTTATGAAGCTCGTTTCGAAGCCGGATGAGACCGATGACCTAAAAACCAGGCAGCAGCAAGCTGCTTGCTGGGAACGAGGACTGGATGCCGACAGCGGTTTTGTCGGACAACACGCAATAAATCTTCCTAAGCAGCAACATTCGCACGGGCAATGGTTACTTGAAACCAGTGTTAAAATCTCCAAAAGCCGGCAATTTGGTAAGCCAAAGTGGTGCTATTCAGTGCGCCGTAAAAGAGAAGCAGCCATTGTCCCGCCCGCCCCAGGACCCTCCAGGAAGCTGGCTCAGCCCACTGCAGACACCGGGGTCCTCATGCGCCGCACTCAAAGCCCCATTAACGTGGCAAACAATTACAACCCGCCCTTGCGGCATCTGTTAACTGTTCTTTCATCGAGTTTTGTCTCCTCAGTTAGACTGTAAGTTAATTAAGGGCGGGGAACTTCTGACACTTCTTCTGTGGCCAACCCATCCAACACTGGGCAAGGGTGATTCCAGATTAGACAATAAATTCAGGTCATTTACCACATTAATAGGCTGCTATGAATAGGGGGAACGACATAACCCTCTCAATAATTACAAGAAAGCATTCAGGATGAAACCCGCTTCCCCAAGTTGGAGGGCATCGTTCCCGAGAACGCCCTCCTTCGCGCCCTGGATGAGAGGCCTTTCTCTACGGAAGGGGAGCGGTGGCCTGCGGCAGACACTACCCTCGCAGGGAGCAGGTTTCGGGCTCTCTGAGAGCACGTGCTTTCGCCAGCCCCATGCAGAATTGTCCCCAGACCCCGAGTCAATGCAGGCAGAGGGGGAAAAACAGGAGCCGCAAGACGCGGGAAGGAGGAAAACCGTCGTTTGCTGATAGGATGCATGGGTGCAGAAAAGTCACAGAATGGACAGGTAAGTCTTGACTGTTAATACTCCGCTACCTTTGCCAGCTACAAAAGTCAACGTACAAATATAAATTTCTTATGTTTAACAGCGACAATCACTTAGAAAATGTCAAGAGAGGCAGAATGCAAAGAGCCAGATAATGCCCCTCACCAACAAGGGCACAAACAAAGGAAAATTTTGGTCTCCTCTGGAAAACCCCCTGGCAGGACGCAATAAGACGGACTATATATCACTCATCCTACAACTCTTTCCATTCTTAGGTGTCCACAACTGTGAAATGGCTGTGTACACATGCGAGGTGTGTTCGGGAGTGTCCAGGGCAGGGGGCTTGCAACTTCTGAGCGATGGACACTGTGCAACAGGTAAGTGCAACAGTGACATAGCCCAGCAGTGCAACGGGTCAGCAGTGACATACTCACATGACAGAATATTAAGCAGCAACGAAGAGAAAAGAATCACAGCCTCCAAGATGAGCACGGATGAACCTCAAAAAGCTTATCAAGATTGAAAGTAGCCCCAAATCAGAATACATTTAGTATGACTCCCAACTTATATAAAGTTCAAAACAGAAACAATTATAAAACAGATCAATGAGTTTCAACCCTCTTAGTCCCATGGTGCACAGAAACCAATGACTGAAATTTTGCAGTACACCAAAATAAATATATATTTTTTGCCTATCTGACAAAAATAGGTATAATTTTCATTCATTCACACTGAACGGCTATTGTGTTGGCTGTTGTCTTTTTTTTTTTTGGACAATCTCAGGGAAGAGAGGTCCGTGGCCCTGGACAAATGGGGTCAGGGGCTGCACATTGCAGAGACTCATGCGGTGCACTGGCTGAAAATCGGTGCGGTGGACATTCAAGAGGTTCATACACGCGTGGCGGAAGCAGAACAGCCAAGAAAGGGCAACACGGAACTCGAGACGGCTGTGTCTCCGGGTGGGGGGGCGGAGCAGCCCCCCGGTGGGGGCGCAGAGACGACGAGGCCCCGCTGGTTCTGTTCTTTCCCGTGGGCGGTGGAGCCCTGGCCTTTGAAACACCCTCTTTAAACCACGTGTATGCTGCACATTTTCACACGCGCCGCGTAGTTCACAGAAGGGAGGGAGGGCGGGGGAAAAGGCGCAGGTCATGCATCACAAACCCCCAACCCGCTGAAGAAGCAGGAAAGTGCGCCGAGGCGGCTGCTCGGGTGGGGGTGCCGCCAAGCTACCCGCCACGCAGACGTGAGCGGCGACAAGAAGGTGCTCTTAGAGCCCCGTCACCGAAGTGAAGGTGTCATCGTCATAACCCAAACATTTCATGGCTGAAAGGCAGGACTGAAAACCCTGGTATTTTCTCATTTGAGCAACAAGTTCCACTTGATTAAATTTCCTCCCATTTTGTTTAAGTGCTAGGTTGGCAATCAGAGGAATCCACTTCCACGTTTCTTCAATCATTTGTAATAAAACGAGGCAATGCACCAGACCACAGGGGAAACTGCTTCTTCGACACTTGGGAAGTCTGAAAGGGGCTGCTTTTATGTATGGTCATCTACCGTGAGCACATTTAAACCCAGACAGTGCCAGAGAGGCGAGAAAGCCACCGAGACTGTCATCACTGCCAACGGCAGCCACGCAGCCTCTTGGCACCCAAGGCCCCTGCTCAAATTCCATGGTCACAGCTGGCCCCGGGTTCAGAGGCTTTATTCCGCACTGTGAAGGGCTGGAAGCTTTCAGCTGGGAACCGCCCGCTGCACTGCAGATGCTGAGCCCTCCCGAGCACGAGCAGGAGGGACGGTGGGCGCGGGGCCGGGCGCAGCCCGGGGCCAGAGATCGTCTGGGGCGCATCTGCTGCAGTGCCCAGTTGCGGGCCTCCATCTGGGCGGGAAGTAGCTGTTCCCCAGGTGGTGCGCCCACCTGTCAACTGACAGTTGGGCCGGTGCCCCCCAGAAGGAGGGCAGACACTTTCTGGCAGCAGCTTCTGGAGCATCTCGGGGGCTGAATGGCTGAGCAAGACCTGATGAAGAGATGAGGGAACAGGAAAAGGCAGAGGGCGGCAGGCCCGGCTGGTGCAGGCCTCAGCCGGGAGTCTGGGTCGCGCCCGGAACAGGCGTCTGATGGGGAGGCCACCACGGAGGGCGGGGGTGTGGGGAGCGTGCCAGCATCTGCCTTTCTGGGCTTGCCAGGCCTTGGCAGGGGCTCTGGAAAACGAGACACCCCGAGTCGGACACACTTCCGCACATTCCTCCCCGCCCCCACCTCCAGCTACTTCCATGCAGCTGATGGACCGACGGCTGAAGCTTGTGGGTTTTTTTTCCCCAAATAGCACTAGGATATGGAGTGAATACACGTTTACCCCAGAACTTTTAGGGCTGAAATGTACACAGTAGTCTTCTTGTGAAGTTCTAGGCTGCACATTTATTCCAAGTGTTGCCAAAACCTGTTTGGAATTCTCTTGGCATCTGGCTTTGAGTACCTGGGCTGTTCCCCTCGACACCGTAGGGAATGAAGGCGGCTGGTGGCAAAGGGAGAGGGAAGCAGGTGCTGAATGAAAGGGCAGGCGAAGGGGTGAGGCAGCCACTCCCAGGCCTCAGACAGGTTCCTGGTGGAGTAGGCAACAGAAAGTCATTTTCATAAAAATAAGCCAGAAACATGGAGGGCTTTCAGCTCGCGTTCTGGAAACTGGAAGACCACGCTGGCGGAGGGAGGCGGGCCCCGCTGAGCAGCAGGGCACCTGTGGTCACCTGGGTTAGAGAAGGCCGACCCTCCCATCTCTCGCTGCTCCTCAAAGGCTTCTGCTGACGTGCTTGCAGTCTGCTGTCCCGGCCCTGTCTCCCGGGGGCCTCCCAGGCCCTCCTTATCCACACTGGGCGGGGCTCCGGGTCTTGACAAAACTCCACCCAGGGATTCGTCAGGCCAACATTCACCCTGTCCAATCTCCCAGTGGCGTCGATGTTCAAATCTAGAAACATGTTAACTAGGAAAACGAGCCCCAAAATATGCCTTATCCCTTTTTCTGCAACGCAACATGTCAAAAATATAAAGCCTGTTTGCTTAGAAGGAGACAACACTTGTGCACGTTTGGGGTGTTTTGTAACAAGTTCGATGGCATCACAGTTATATCCCACTCACAGACACACATGCTATAGACAAAACGTGGACACGGGAAGGGAGGGCTCATACAGCGCCAGTACCGGCCAAAGACAAAGCTGGGCTTTGACATCCAGAGGACAAGGACAGGCCGTGGAGTGCTCAGTGACCACCAAGGGTGGTGTCCACTGCTGGACGGGAGTGCTCGTTGGAGTCTGGTCTGGGGGTGCTGTGCCGTTCCTAGTGTCTTCTCCTCAGGATGACTCCGACGAGGGAGACGCCCAGGCTCGGCGCCGAACGCCTCTGCATTCCGGGGTACTCTCTGAGCCCAAACCAGAACCCCACCCCTGGGCTCACGAGAACAGAAAGAAACAAGGGCAGCACTCGGCCCCAGGGCAGGACGTTGCAGGGTCTTCCCCCGACACACTCTCCCGCCCACACGCAGCAGCCCTGTGACCTCTCTCCTTCCCCGGAGAAAGGGCCGGGTCTGCCGCGGCGCACCGGTGGGGTCTGGTCACCCAGAGGCAGCGAGCGGGTGTGGGGAGGGCCACAGGGCAGCTGTGCTCGCTACACACAGTCTGCCCGTTCAAGACGGATGTAGGAGACCAGCCTTCTTTGGAAATAAAAGGGTGATGTCTGAAAAATGTACAAAACGACTTTGACTTGCCCTTTTCTCTCTTAAATATCGGTGTTACACAGTGTTGGAGGAACGTCTCTGTTGTAGAGAAGTTCAGAACACAACCTGATGAGTGTCAAGAGTCTGCTATAACAAAGATTATTTTAAGTGTCAATTTATACGGATACGCGCACACGAAGCTAAAACACTGCATCCTAAAGGGCAGGAGTGGTTTTCGGGGGGCGTCAGGAGTGAGGGGTCCTGCACAGGGTCTCGTCTGTGAAACGTGGTGGGGGGTGAAGGCAGGAAAGGTGTTCACCCCGGAGACTCGCGGTTCTCGGGCCTAGAGGCGTATGTGCCGCACGGAGCCAGCGGTCCCTCGGACACCGCCTTCTGCCTCGGCGAACGCCACGCCCACTGACGTGGATGTCCACCAAATTTCTGGATTCTGCCATGTCTTGTCTTTACAAGGTTTTTATTCATATCTCCTTAAAAACGGAGATGGGGACACACCGTTCTATAACATGGCAAATGCACTTCCATCTCTTAAAGTCAAGAGAAAAAAAAGAGCAACTCCACTAAATAACTTCTGTTAGAAATACCGGAATTGTACTTTAATATGACGATACTAAAGATTCTGAGTTAAGATGGACAGATTGCCAGTTATAAAAACGGCCACGGGGAGTAAAGCGCAGCCCAGGGAACAGAGCCCACGACCCTGCCACAGCCACGTGCGGCGCCAGAGCCGGTCTGAGCTCACCGGGAGATCACCTCGTGAGCTGTGCACCAGGCCTGTCCAGAAGGTACCCAGCAGCCATGCAATACGAAAAGCAGGGACATTTATTAAGGATGATACAAGATACCAGAAACACTGTGCACAGGAAAATGACGTCTCGGTCCCCTTCAAAGTAGGCACCTTGGGACCTCACACAGTTCTCCCAGTGGCCATCATCAGCCCTGCTGTATTTTCCTGAATCTTATCAACACTCTGATATCTCTTCCCTTTCAAAGGTGATTTTAATTTTGGGAAAAGCCAGAAGTCTTAGGGCACCAAATCTGGGCTGTAGGGGGGTTGAATCACCTGGGTGATTTGATACTTTGTCAAAAAACTGCAGAGGACGTGATGCATGAGCAGGTGCACTGTTGTGATGAAGCTGCCCACCAGCAGGTGCCCACAGCTGCAGCCGTGTGAATCATCTGACTAGTTTCCAAGGAGGAATGCTCAAGCTTAATGCTAAATCTGATGCAAATTCATTGCTCTACTCACTCAGTCATTTTGATTGTGGTAGCCACACAATACAATTGCTCACTCAACAATGTCTACCACCCCCAATGACTAGTACAGTGAAGTCGTCATTGTTCATGCATGTGCATTCCAGGCCACTCTCCTTAGCTGCCAGGTTACACTGATGTCGCACAAACTGTTCTCGGTCTATTAACAATGGCTGGACTTTTCCATACAGACCTTGTAAATCTGTGATCACCGTGCGGTACCCCTGAACTAATATAAGAGTATACGTCAGCTGAAACTGAAAAATTAAAAATTGAAAAAAGGTTTTGAATTCAAGAGTAAAACACAGAATTTCCCAACTAACATATAATATATCTCCCAAATAAACAATGAGACTATACAAATGTAAAATAGCAGTAACTCCCCCTCCAAAAAAATGCAAGGGTGTGTAACTCAGAGCTATGTTAATAACTACTGCCATTTTCTCTTACGTGTCCCAATAAAAGTTTTAAGGCATTTTAAAGTATTTACAGCATTTAAAGTATTTAGAAATGCTACATTAATAAGTTTCTACCACAGCTATATCATTCATTTTGTGCATCTCCACAGGGGAACGTGCAGACAGCTGTGAAAATTGCCCGTGTGGGTCACCGTGAGAAAATATGGGTCCCTCCCCCCAGTGACTGTCTGCCGACTGGAGAAAGGTCTGTGAGCAGACTTCTGAACACAGACATGGACTATTTCTGGTGCACCCGCACCATTCGAAGAAGATGGCAGGGGTATAAAGTAGAGACTCAGCATTCGTCCAAGAGCTAGAAGTAATTTCCAAGGGGCGTGCTGTCCTTGGGGGCCTGCGGCATTTCACAGAAGGGGCGGTTTATGGGTCCATGGCTCCTTTGAGGCCAGATCTAGAATCCCAGGCTGTCGTTCCAGAGCACATGAAGTAGAGGTATTTAATAAGCAGTACCCCCAAAGAACAAACTCATCTTTTCAACTCTCTGCTGGTATTTATTTCCCATCTATGCACAGAAAGGGTTACACTTTAGGAAACGCATTGTTTGTTTCAGAATGCCTAGCCATTTCCTAAATATAACCCGTTGTGTTATAACTCCACCCCTTTCCTTCACCTGCTCCCTCCCCCCTTCCCTGTCCCCCACTCACCACAGTGAGGAAGACAAGCCCATGAGTGAAGGGGCCAGGAGAGCTCGGTGAGGAGGAAGAGGGTGTTTACAGAAGTAGCGTTTGGTGTCATCCGTTTTCTCACTCGGGCTGCATTGTTCCTGAAAACAAGGACAGGCCGGCCGGCCCGCCTCCACGCCCAGAGCAGCAGGCTTTGTCCCCTAGGCACTGGGACACCACAGTCCCTCTGGTTCACAAGTGGATAAAAACATGCTTGGCCTAGTTCCTTCCACACTTTACTCTCATGTCAGCTGAGCTCATGTGTAAAAAGGGCCCATCTACAAATTGGCAGCCGGGGTTTCTCTAAGTAGCAAGAAACACCCAAGAACAAAACTTGATTCCAGACTTCAAATTGAAGTTACAAATTTAAAAAAAAAAAAAATTAAGGCCCTGGCAGCTGTAGCTCAGTGGATTGAGCGCGGGCCTGCAAACCAGAGGATCGCGGTTCGATTCCCAGTCAGGGCACATGCCTGGGTTGCAGGCCAGTTCCCAGCAGGGGACGCAGGAGAAGCAACCATACATTGATATTTCTCTCCTTCTCTCCTTCCCTTCCCCTCTAAAGATAAATAAATAAAATCTTTAAAAAATTAAGTTATACATCAGAAGTAAAATAAAATGTTTTTGTTATTTTCTTGAATGCAGTGATAAGAGATTGTGGTGGTAGACTGAAAAGGGCAGGTGGGCCAAAGTCAAGGACACAGGTCCAGGTCGCCGGCTGGGTCTTGGGTAATTTATGACTTTGTTTCTGGGACCTTCATCTATAAAGTGATGAGGAATTAACACCATGCTTCTCAGGACAGCCGAGAGAACTGCCTGACGCGTTGTATGTGGAACGTGCCTTGAGCTATACATGTGGCCATTCCTGCTAACTCCAGCCTCTCCCCGTGTCCCCGCAGCACCCTTTACGCATGTCCGCTGGCTCTCCCCACGACATACTGTATCTATCTGCAAAAAGCATCAGTGAAGGAATGAACACAGTTGTTTTGTTGATAATGAAACTTAACAAACACTAAAATATGCCTAAAATTCTGGACCGAGGTTTGGTGCACCCTTGGGGAACGTCCCTTCACCTGTTTGCCGAGAGCAGGCACACCTACACGTGGGGGAGTTTCTGCAGAGAAATCTCCACATCCTGGTCACTGCATGAAGCTTAAATGCGGTCTCTCTCGTGGACCTTTACTCCATGACAAAGTCCTCCCGTTCCAGCCAAAGCCCCCAAACCGGGACTGCAGAGGCCGGCCCGGCCCTGGGCGGGCTGCCGGCAGGACGAGCAGCTCCGTTGTGCAGCCCGAAGGCACGACGCCATCGTGGGGTTTCAGGTACCATCTGCCACGCTCGGGCAGTCAGTCACACTGTCCTTTGTTGGGCTTCCATCTGTACCTCAAACACAAGATTTCAGATTGATAGATGATCCATTGATGGATGGATGACCGGTAGATAGAAAGACAGACGGATGGACGGATGACAGGCAGGCTGGCACTACCCACTGTTCTTTAACCCCACAGGGCGGCGGCCTGGACTCGCTAGCCCCGAAGACGCAGCAGTCAAACGGAAGCTGTCCCCAACATCTGCACATTTTTGACAATGCATCAACTCCAAAGTTCTCTTCAACATGAAGGGGAAAGATTAAACACTCAAGAAGATCCCTTGTTGGTTCCTATGACAACACTCTAGCTGGGCACTTTTCGGCAGGTCATCTGTGCTCCTAAAGGATGAGAACAACGGGAAGACACCAACGACCCCAGGGGAAGTTGGGTGTGGAGGGAAGGACGTGGAGGGGGGATCTGGTTTTCGTGATTCACACCGACTGTGCTCTAAGGGGAGGAGCCGTGAACATGAGCACACGTCCACACAGACACGCGTGTGAGTTGGTAAATGGGGCCAAATGGAAGCGCTCCCCCAGTTACCCAGGCAGGACTTCACTATGGCCTTGGCCAGCACCTCCGGGTGGACGGGCCAGACACAGGTGTCAAAGCGTGACCTGCTCAGCATTTAGCTCCTCCTTCCCGTGAAGCTCACTGTGCAGCGGACCGATCACGACAGGATGTTTCAAACTTGCAGCATCAAGAAAGAAGAGGGCGAAAGGGGGGTGTGAATGGTGCCGGAAGGAAACTACACTGGGGTGACGAACACACAATACACTCCGCAGACGGTGTGTTACAGAGCTGTGGGCCTGAAACACATGCAATATTATTAACCAATGCTGCCCCAATAATGCAATGAAAAGGTAAAAGAAAAGAATCCAGGGCCACATGATGACTTCATAAATACATGTAAGACTGAAGGAAGCTTTGAGCTTCCCTGTTGGCTGCGATCCAAAGGTGCGTTAAAAGCAGCTCGGGAATGCCTGGCACTCGGGGGCCTCAGAGCTTCCTACGGGCAGGGTTTTCCAGGGTGCGATTTAACGAGGGCCCTGCTGCTGCCTTCCCCGACCCGCTGCGAAGTAAATCGGGCAGACTAGTAGGGGCTAATGGGTCTTTTTCACACTGTCCCCTCGCCCTGCCTGCTCCGTCCCCACAGACGTTGCCACCTGGCCACCGTCTCCCGTCCTCCTCGAAGCACAGAAGACAGCCACTGTAACCATTTGTTACCGCGCAGTGGATCGCAGGCTGGTCAGGTGGGGCTGCCCAGGTCCCTGAAGGACAGCTCCAGTTCAAAAATCTGTCCTTGTCAAGGGGTGAAAGAACACCCCGAGTGTGGGGTCACCCAGATCAACGATCAGAAGAAACTGGGAATGAAGGGGAAAGCAGGCCCTCGCGTGTGTGTCGGAAACACACGCATGTCTGACTCGGTACCGGGAACGCAGAGATGCGCGGGGCTTCTCCCTCGCCGGTCGCTCACTTTTTAGTAATAATTTGTCTCAGTGACGGCCCTTTGGGTTGTTCCCTTCGGAGCTCTTGGAAAAGCCACAAGGAAGCCTTCATATTTCCCCCCAAGGAAAACATACTCCAGGAGACCCGGTTTTTAGGAGAAGTCTTAAATATTTCCAAAAACACTCGAAAAGCAATAAAAGTGATGCCAAGTAATCCACTTTGAAGGCTTGAGGAGACCCTACTGAAATCCGCAAGTCAGAATCAGCACGGCGAACACTAAAATAACCCGAGTAACCCCTTGGGTCTTCGAAGAGAGGAGACAACAGGCCTGGCAGGCCTGTCACGAGCTCACACACGTGACAGGCCCCCATAGCAGGTTTCTGGGCTTCTGCAGGCTCACAGGCCCCGGGGACCTGCAGGTGGGCCCCGGCTTGTCCAAGCACCCCCCTCGTTTTTAGGTGGTGAAGCGTAGCATTGTGCACTTGCTTTTGGGCTTTTTTAAAGAAACGTAAAGCTACTCACTGGGCAGTATGGCCAAACTGACGTATCAGAAAATAAGGCAGAAGGACACACCCGGGGCAGTGTCAAGAACGAGCCTCAGTGTCAGATTGCACGAGTGAGGACGGCCCAGAGGCTTGGCGTTCCTGGCTTCCACCCAGCAGGAGAGGGAGGTGCATTTGATCAGTGAGTGACTTACAAACAGCGTCCGAGCGGAGCAGAGGATATGGGGATGAAAGCGCATACAGTCATTTGTGCGAGGGGATGTGAGTTGTGGGGGCTGCGTACTGCCTGTTTGTGGCTTTTTGCTCTTGGTCTCGTGTTTTGTGTCTGGAGTTGATTCCCTGAGCACGCCCCGAGTGCAGCGGCATCGCGCCCACACTGGAGCTTGTTTCGTTTTTGGAGACTCCACAAGCACTGACGTGACACCATGCCACACACAGTCGTAAGTGCCATGTGACTGTGTGACCCCTATGACATCCCTGTGGGGGGCGGGGGGGCAGTGACGAGCTCTCTGGGTGCCCCATCCTCACTCGGTCCTCACTCCAGCCCGTCTGCATCGGGGTGGGTTCTCGGACCACCCTCATTCATAGAGGAGGAAACAGGTGTAAGTTTCCGCCCAGTATGACTCAGCAGGTCAACAACAGGAAAGACGAAAATCTACACTCTCACCAGGAAGTCTTGTCATTTGTCACTTCCAAGCCTGAAGTGCCAGGTCACATACCCACTGAGCTCAGTGGGTGCACATCCTACGACCGAGTCATTCTAATCTTACATGGATATGCATGAGAAATACTTGCACACACACACACAAGGGGACATGTACAAAGATACTCATCGACTTTCTTTATAATCTCAAAAATCTAGAAACAACCTAAAACACTATTGGTGAGAGAGTGAACAAATAAAATCATGACACACTCGTGCCTTGGCACATAGTAAATCAGTGACAGAGAATAAGCTGGAGTCACATGCGGCGGGTAAACAATGTTGGAGACATAATGACAGAAGCACGACGAAGTGCATGCTGTGAGACGCCACCCCTGTCCATTTCTGTCCCACGGAGCATTACTGGGCACCATGAGCGGATACCTGTGCATTACACGTATGAAAACGTACGCCCGGAAGGCCACACACCAGCTCCAAATCGTACTCGATTCTGAAGGATCGAGGAAAGAGGCTATAAATGCACCTGTAACAATTCGTTTCTTAAAAAAAAAAAAAAAGACCTAACGCAAACACAGTAAAAAATGTTAACATTTGCCAAACCTTGGTAATGGTGGGTGAGGTTTCCTCTTATACTCGCTGTACTTACTTATGTGTCTGAAACTTTTTCATAATTAAGTGCAGCTCCTTAGATGCACATCCACATGCAAGTAAGCAAATCCTCGCAAAATCAGAATTGGGGTTCCAATATGCCCCCTTCCTTCATTTGATTCCATGAACTGTCTAAAACCCAGGGTAACAGCCTAGAGACCAAATTACTAAAATCAGTTTTCTTGAAATGATTATAGTTTCTCGCTGCAACTATCTTAGAGGAGCCATCTTTAAGATAATTACATTCATTAACATACAGTCCATACTTCCTATGTTGTTACGGGAAATTCATTAGCTGGTGCTTCTATCCGTCTGATGTTGGAAGGACGACCCTGAGCAGGCTGGCTGCTGGCTGCGGCTGGAAGCCAGGGAGGAGCGGGGTGTCCGCAGGGAAGAGGGGGCCCCGCTCACCGCGCTCCTTCTGTGCTGTCTTGTGAGTGTGCCACGTGACGTTACTGGTCATTTGGGTTATTCATCAAAACGGGACTGAGTGGAATTTTACAGATTGTGTCACGCCCACAGAGATGCAAAGGAAAGCGTGAGACACGCACTTTGGCGGGACGTCCGTCGCGGGACGTCTGTCATGCCGGCCTGCCTGGCAGAGGTCACATCTCACCCGCCGCCTGAAACCAGCTCACCCGCAGTTGTGGACAGACCACGCGGCAGGAGAGTTGCTATTTTGAAAATAATTCTGGTGAAAGAAAACCTGGGAACCACAGCCACACCTCTCGCTTTCACGTCCTAAAAACATGACATTGTTAATCGCATGAATTTTTTAGCTGAGCTTTATTAGGGCTGAAGAACCATATGGCAAAATTCCGACTAACTAGAATCCAAATAAGAAGAACTATAAAGGAATGACAATTTCTGTGCTCCATTTATAACAGACAAAACTAGAAAAGCACAGATTCATATCCAGTGTTTTACCAAAAAAGCAATGTCTAGCGCCTCATATGGAGTGAGTTACAGATTAAACCAAATATTCTGCACTTTCCGCACCTACACTGTGGAGCTGAAGAGCCAAATAATTAAGGAAAGGGAACCGCACACCCAGAACCATCAAAGCCAGACTGCGTTTCCCGGGAGCAAAACCTCTGCTGGTGGGTGTGACTTCACAGTAAGAAAAAAGCGCTTCTGGAAAAGGGTAGCGGAGACGGCTGTGTTCATAAAACTACTCTGCCGCCCGTCACAGGCCCAAGCAATCCAGCAATCCCATGTTTTACCCCAAAGCCTGTTTTCCCTGGTTAACTGAAGAAAGAGTTTCATTTGCATATTAATATAAAAGTCATTGCAAAGGCATCATTAATTAAAGAAAAACAGAAGGATGTCTAAACTTGAGTTATAATCAAAGAACAAAGCTAATTTAGAAATTTGAGAAATTGATATTTTTTATTGCCCAAGACATGCAGAAACACGCAGTTTTTTACACTCATGAACCTCCACCCACGCATTTTGATCATTCAAAGACGTAGGCTTAATTTTCCAATCAGTTTGACAAGCACCACTTCAAACAAAACTAGCCTAGATATAAGACAGAAAACTGTACTTGAACAATAATTAAATTTAAAAAAAAACTAGCCTAGAACTGAGCACAGTGCCAACCTTTATATACAACAAGAAAAGACAGTCTTCAGAATACCGCCTCGCTGATCTGGAGCACAGGCACTAGTCTGGGCACCGAAAGTCGCCCTTAGGTGACGGCTGCAACGCCACCAGTAACAATGTCCCCGCTGAGCACGTGCCAGTCACACAACCTCTACCTCCAGTCCGCTCTGGCCTCTTTCTCAGGACCCTCCTAATGACATTCCAGCTTCTCCTCGGTGCCGGGGTCTCTCCTCTCCAGCGCCGTTACCAGCCGAGGTTCCCTGCCACGCTCTCACCCTCCCTTCGCCATCGAGTGGGTCTCCTCCTCCAAACCCCACACGAGCCGCCCAGAGGGTCCGCTCGGGCCCCTTTCCACAGCAACTCGTGGGGAGCTTTGACAAATGACGACTCGCAACCACAGTCTGAAAATACACAATTCGTGACAAATCCTGCCTGTGCAAACCACGCCGTGCTCCCTCTGCAAGTTCCCGGCGATTTCACAGTCCGTACACAGAACCTCCTTCCGAGGAGTGGGTGGTTTCACGTATCACTTTTGGAACCGATTCCAGTCATTGTATGGAGCTACCTACTGCCTAACACAGCATTCCAGTCGAAGAGCTTTGCCTAAAAGGACTTTTTTAAAAAGACCCTGATCTTATTTCGAGTGTGAGATGCACTACACTCACCCTGTACACACTGGGTTAACACAGCTGAATTCCTACATTTCAACAGGTTAAATGTCTGAACGTCAGCCTTAACAAAAAGGAAACCCCACATGACTCTTTTCCTTCACAACTGAGTGGTAGAAAATGTTTTTTTGATCAAAGATTTCCACGTGCCCAAATTTAGATTTCGGGGTTTCTCCAGAAGAAGGTGATTGCTGTGTCACACCCGGATGCTGTGGAAGCAGACGCGGCCACGACTTGGGCAGCCCCTTGGGGGTGGGGGCGATGCGACACCTTCTCGCTTGTCCTGACAGTCTGTGTCAGAGCCTCAGACAAACCAGCCGACAGCCCCGTGTCAGGAGAGAGATCTCAAGGCGACGTGAATACTTAAATGACAGAGGGGCTCGTGGTTGAACACGGACTTCTCCTGGAGAAAGTGAAAGGGTGAGACTCTACCGTGCAGTGAACAGAGGGAGATGAGGTTCCGCAGGCAGAGCACGCAGCCGCGGGTCTGCCCACTTGCACCTGAGCCCACGTGCACAGAGCAGTGGCCCACGCAGACCGCTGTCTGCACCACGGCACACACCTGGTCCACTGTTCTTTCCATCCAAGGTGCATGCAATTCACACGTAGAGGAGAAGAAGGCAGTGGGAAGGAGAAAATGCCTCGTCTGAGTGGCAGAGTGCTCTGTTCATCTCAGAAGGTGAAAGCAGGTATCCTTCCTTACAGTTTTTACTCTTACAGGACGAAGTCCAAATCTGTGGGGTTGCCACACCCACGCTAAGACGGCAGAACGTTTCGGAGCCACTGCCAGGAACGGACTGGCTTTCTGAAGTGCAGGGCGTCTGCCTCCGTCTCCACCTGGCTGTCCCCAGATGCGCTGCAGCACCCTGGGCTGGGATGGCTGGGATGGCTGGGATGGCCGGTGGCACTGGAATCCCAGCGTGCAGTCTGTGTGGCTGCGGGAGCCTGGTCTCTGGGCCAGCGGCTCTTCCAGGGCCCTCTTTCCATCCGCTGCAGCGGCACCGCGGAAGGCAGGCTCTGGCCCCACTCTCGGATGGGCTTGGCCGGCCGGCAGCACATGAGGCTGCCTGCCTGTGTCCCCCAGTGTTTTCCACTGTGATTCCCTCACTCCAGGCACCTCCTCTCTCCCCACTCTCTCCCGACCCTTTCGGCTGGATCCCCTCTAAGAGCAAGGAACATCTTCCGCAGGCCCGCCGCTGCCGTCCTCCTGGTGCCGAGGCGGCTGTGCACGCAGCTCCCCTACCTCTGCCTGTGAATACGTTCCAATACTTCCTTCCTCTCTGACTTGTGAGGACCATTTTTGCAGCGTCTTGTAAGAAAGCTGGCTTAATCCTGAAGTCTCCTTTCTAAAGAGTAATCTAAAGAATCCTCCTTAAAATAATCTCATAGGAGGTAATTTATGTACTTAATTGTATTTATTTTACAACTCCAGTTTTCATTTTTACAATAAAAAATGAAGCTTTGTATTTTCTTTCCATAATTACGCTCCATTGTTTTCAGTATCTAAAAATCATACATTTGAGCCCTATCCAGCTCAGAAATAATGAACTCCTGAAGGGCTGTTGGCTACTTAGAAATCAAAACGCCTGCTCTTAGAGCCCTTCAGAAGGACCTGCACTTACGCCTCAGACATCTTTTGAGAAATAATATAGGAAAACATTCAAACTCNTTAATTATATTTATTTTACAACTCCAGTTTTCATTTTTACAATAAAAAATGAAGCTTTGTATTTTCTTTCCATAATTATGCTCCATTGTTTTCAGTATCTAAAAATCATACATTTGAGCCCTATCCAGCTCAGAAATAATGAACTCCTGAAGGGCTGTTGGCTACTTAGAAATCAAAACGCCTGCTCTTAGAGCCCTTCAGAAGGACCTACACTTATGCCTCAGACATCTTTTGAGAAATAATATAGGAAAACATTCAAACTCCTCAAAATGAGTTCTGATTCCTCGGCATTACAGGAGGTCCATTTTTCGTGAGGGAGGAAAACCGACGAGCACACCCTGACCTGTCCAGGAGAAACAGCCCTCGGTGTGCGAGGCCCCCCCCAGCACTGCACACCACGCCGCTGCTTAGCTCTCCTCGGCAGCCTCGGCCTCCCCGCACAGCCGGAGGGGTTTCTGAGCAGACACTATGTAATAATAATAATGATAATAATTATCATAATGATGATAACTAACGCTTATTGTGCTTTTTATCTTCAAAGCGCTTTCCTTACGTTAACTCGGTGTCTAATACTCAAATTAACTCAACAAATGTTTTATTAACTTTGTAAGCTATGGAATGTGCAGTTAAACTGAGTCTTCTTTTGCTAAATGAACAAATAAACAAATAATTAAGAGACCCAAGGGCCAAGAAAAGGTCCTGTGAACTTTTGCAGAATCACTTCTTGACTTTGTTGAGTGAGTGTTAATGAAACACTAATTTTGAGAAAATACAAAATTAAAGCACAGAAACAGAGGGTCAAGTTCACTGGTCTGACCACGCAGATACATTTGCTTCCAAAAGACCCACAAAGAAGCAAAATAATACTGTTGTACTTAAATATGTACAGGAAGAAACAGTGATAAATGTAAGAATTTTAAAAATCCTCCAAAGCATCATGGATGTAATAATTTTGTGAATTACAGCATGCCATCTGTTTTTATTAAACCGAATTCATTGCTCTGCCTCCTTCACTCCCGGTTCCCACAGAGCCCCCTGTATACCCACCCCCTCTGCACGGGAAGCAGACCCAGGAGAAGGCAGCTAGGGGTGCCGGCCGCAGGAATATGCTCCAGACAGTTAAAGCAGAAGCAACTGATGAAAATGGATTCAAAGACGCCTGCCACTTTCGGGGGGGGGGGGGGTCGGGAAGAAAATGGTCCTGCTGTAAGCGGAGCTCTCAAGTGGACAAACACACTGTAATTACATAAAAATATATAGAAATAGATATTTGGAAGCACGGTAACTAACAGTTGTTTTTTTTTTTTTAACTAGGAGCAGGATTTGAGGTAAGGTTTTATGCGAGATGTTGTCCTGGAGCAATACTTAAAGCTAAGGTTTGCTGTAAAAGGAAAAGATTTATGCCCAAGAATGGAACAGAAGAGTCAAATTGGGCGAAGAGAGAACGGAGGTCGGAGGAAAGGTGGGGATGCTGAGCAGGAGGGGAGCGTGTGTGGTCAGACTCAGAGGTAGTAACTCATCCAAAGAACATCTACTGAGCTCGGAGGCATGAACAAGCCAGAATTCCCGTCCTGCAAGACACGCACAATCTTCAGGGGCAGACAGAAAAGGTCCCAGGCCAGGAAGCTAAACATCAAAATCAGCACGAGGCCGGGGCGTCTCGGGAAGGCAGGAGGGTGCCTGGCGCAGCCGGGGGTGTCCGGGAGGCACAATCCTTGCGGGGGGGGGTGCCCCAAGGCAACAGGAGGAGGGGAGAGGTAGGTGAATAGGAGTGAGAAGGGGGACTCGGTGGTCAAGCACACTGGCGTGTGAGGTCTGTGGCATTCCGTCCCTCTGACTCGAGAAGGAACCAGGAGACAGGGAGCCTGTGCCTCCCGCTCTGTCAGGGAAAGGGGAGGCCTGGGGGCAACCTGGGGGCTTTGAGAGGCACTGCAGGGCGCAGGTGGGAGTGTTGGGCGCCAAAATGTCTGGATGGGAAGGAAGAGTAAGACCTGGAAGAGACCCCCCAAATTTGCCAGCTTTACATAAAATGAAGATATGCACGGGACTCAATAAAGAAAGTGGAAAGGAATGGGGGTCTCAGAACATAAAGGAACTCTATGGGGCACACAGTGCTGTGTTTTCAGATGTGCTACTTTGTTTCCTAAACAAAGTTCTGGAGAGAATGGACCTTTTTCCTGTAACATGTTTGTTGGCGGGAACTGTATTCATTTGCGGTGGGAGGCACTTTCTGTAATACAGCCCGGTGGGTCCCAGCACGGGCCCACAGAGATCCCTCCTAGGGGCATCAGAGTGGCCAGATTTAGGATCGATCAATGACCAAACACACAAATACACTTTTCAGGGAATGCATATAAAAAATTCCCTGACTGTACAAACAATAAAGCACTCTGGTTGTTTGAGTGTTCTCAGCTACAACTTGCTCTTTAAAATGTATTTACAATAACGACATGTTGGGACTAACTATTGGAACGACTGCTCTTCCAGCTTCTCTTGGAAGCTGGTAAACATTTTCAGGAGATCACCAAGTCACTCAGTGGGAAATTGACTTCCACATCCCTAATTGTTTCCCCGAGGTTAAACTGCAGCGGAGTGAAGTACATCTGTAAGGAACGGACAAAAAATAATTTGTATCTCATATCATGTTAGAGCAGTGTACGTCCCATCGGGGAGTTTCAAACCGCTCACACAACAGGCACGCTCGCTGCTCGCGGCGAAATCCGATCAGCATTCTACACCGGGCCAAGAAGCAGGTCACGGGACTCGGAAGGCTCCGGAGACGTGGAGTGCAGGACGGTTTACGATGGCTGTTTTACACACACGCGCGTGCACACACACGTATCTCTCCATGTATCTCTCTCTGGAGTAACAGCAAGCTAAGTAGTTCATGCAATTTGAACACTGCTGTGCATTTTCCAATAAGAAACTTGTGGAAAATCAGATATTTGCTACTTCATGGAGCTACCAAGAGAGAACTGCTCACTGCTAAGCAGCATATAAAATAAACAGTTTAATCTAGAGGCGTATCACCTATAGATCTACACTGTTCCAAATTGCTAATTCCTCCAAACTCTCTCAGACCCTAGGCAGGAAGGGGAGAAAGCACGCAATGTAGAAACACTTATCGATAAACAGGTTATTATAATTAAGTGTGATAGTTAAATAACACAAAACACATCCCAGCACTCTCTTCTGGAAGATGTCTATAGACTAAAAAGTGAGAACCAGATAAATTATTCATGATACACTGAATATTGAAAGCATTGTTCAAAATATGAATATTTATAATCCAAACAAAACATGGTCTGAAAAGTAATGTTTACATCGTGACAGAAAGACTTGCAAATACTCTTCTTACATTTACACTCTATTATAGTTTTTTAAGAGGCCAGCACATTCTATGCACCCATCGTAAGCTGAACTACAGCTGCGTGAAAACGGAGAAATGCCGGATCCCGGATTTTAACTTCCATGCTGACACTCTCAGGAGAAGCCGGGTCTCCTTGTGCTAAAATGAGTGAGCCACGCAAGCAGTCGACCCTCTTGACCTTATAATTCCACTTCAAAGGTCTGCGCTGCACAGCACTCATATTTCTTAATATTTGCTTTAATTTAAAAAAATTGGATCCATGGTTGACACAGCACTCCTGAGAAGCTCAATGCTTACGGGTTAAAGGTAGGGACAAATGCCAGATCAGAGGGCTTTGCCGAGGGGACGAACTAGTTCTCTGGTGCGGACCAAATGTGTCCCTTTGGAAGCCTCGGTAATGCCCCCGGAAACGAGCCCCGGGTGTGGAAGAGCCGGGCGCCGAGACCCCGCGGCCGGCGAGGCATGGAGAGGCAGCAGGAGAACTTCACGGGCTACGCCGCGGACTTAACCTCTCATGAAACCCTCCCAGCCCATCCCCCAACTTGGGACTGAAGTATGCTCTCCTCTGGGGCTTGGAAAGTGAATTAGATGCAATTACGATTCAATACAAACAAAAAACCAACCCAATTACCCTTAAGATGATTTTCATTTTAAAAGCTTTATCATTTCAGTTAGACCAGAATCTCCCCTAATGAATCAAGTGGGCCCCATGACATAAGTACAAGATTTGTATGTTATGTTTTCTACAGAGAAAAGCAGTTATGAGTAAGTTCTGGAAAACTCTGCTGACTACCCCTCCCAAAGCGAACAGAGCAAACATCTGTTGCAAGAACTGCTTGGCTTACAGACAGTATGTAAAGGGTGCTTTTCCCAGTGTTTTGCTGTTTTCTTTGAAAAAACTGATTGGTGTAAAAAAAAATAGTTTCTACTATCAATTCTCAAGACATTAAAATCTTAAATGAGCTGCACTAGGTCATTACCAGGTGTGTTACAGAAAGCGAGACTGCAGAGCACAAGACTCCACTTGCGTTATAAAAGGGCAATAAAGTAATCGGCCTTAATAGAGTGTTGCCTTCTGTCTGCAGTACACGGAGTAACGGTAACCACTGTTGTCCTGGGCGAACCCAGGCCCCCACCCAGACACAGCATCACCGCTCCCAGCCCAGTGCGTGAACCAAGTGCCTGCCACCTCCCAATGATTTTCGCCCTCCGCTGGGATCCAAGGGACAACTCAGCCCTCTCTCCCCTGGATGTCGCTGGCTTCCCCCAGCTCCTGAACTCAATACCTCGGTACCCGCACCAAATGACTAACGACCTCTTAAAGTTTTACTCCAGTGTCAGAAGAAGTAACCGTGGCATTCTGGCAATGCCGCATCACGCACGAAGTGTATGAACTGCCCCGGGAGGCGGGAAGAGTCGATGAGCCCCCGGGACTCGCCTTCCCTCAACCGCAGTGAAGAACTGGTCGGGGCTTTTTGGTGAACTGGGTGCGTGTTCCTGGATTCTGAAAGAACGGGAGTTTGCCTAAAATTCACAGGGGAAACACCATCCTTTTAGCATTTGGAAATTCTACCAAGTGCACACACAGGCAGGTGCAAACGAATACAAAAGTTCATAAGCAGCAGAGCCCAGGGCGCGGAACGCACTCCTGGTAAGGGAAGCCAGAAATAAACACTCGAGCGCTTCTCAACGTATTTCCAGTAACGTGCGACTTGGCTCCCTTCTCTTCCTCTCCCTCTTCTCCCCGTGCTGACCCCAGCATTGGGAGGTCACTGTTCATAAGAAGCTGCAATTCAGTTTCACAATTCCATCTTTATGCTAACAGTAAGGTACTGATTTAATTCCTAAAACATTCCCGGGAGGATTCCCACAGGATATCCCAAGACTACCGTGAGAAACGTCTCTCGCCAGGCAACGGGGAAAATAGGAAGCTGCCATTTCTCTTTCTCCCACAGCCAAAGGATGAGCCCTTCCGTAGGCTGTGACTCAGTTCAGTCTGTCCCAGACGGTGCCCACGGGCTGGATTAAAATGCGCACACGCACTGGGTGGAGCATGTGCTCACATGCTCGTAGGGAAAATACTCACCAAAAGCCATCCTCACGATGGCATTTGCAAATGCCACCCCAAGCACAAAGTCTGAGGACAATTCACTTATCGGACATAAAAATGAAAGTCAAAGTCACATACGCTCCAGCATGTACAAGTTTAGAGCACACATTTTCAAATCAAATCTGTGATTACTACACACTGACACTCCCCGTCTCAGGAAGAGACGAACCACAGAGACACATGCCCCTTTCTGGACGCCAGGCGCCCCACACCCAGCATGTCGCCTGAAGTGCCTCGCTGCCGCCCGGAAGCCTCCTTCCCTCGCCATTGCAGCTGGGCTTCCTCGGGCGGGCCACCACGAGCCACCACGAGCCACCACGAGCCACCACGAACCACCACGAGCCGTGCGTTGGAGTTAAAGAACACACCAGCTTCCACCGCACGGTGCCTAAGAAAGCAGGTATGCGGCTTTTTAAACTTAAAAACAGAATTTTCTCCCTGTTACTGCTCTTAACTTGAATAAGGTGGTTTGAAGGCACTTGTATTTTATCTGCTTCACTTGTATTTTATCTACTTCACATTATGAGTTCTACCGCCCATGCATTACAGAGTACACCTGTACAAAAGGTTACACTGTTTGTGAGTTCTGTGACACACACACACGTACTGTGTTTCCCACAATGCACTCACAGCAACATTTCCACAAAGCACCCTGCAGTCACAAACTAATTCAACACTCGTAACTGCCCGGCATTGTACACTATTATGTCTGCGCTGCAGACAAAACCCTGGTGCTGAGAAGTTAAGATTTACCCCAGGTCTTCAGCACAGATTGGGAGGGTCTGCACACTCATGGCTCTCAGGACAGACTTGTTCTGCTGTTTTTATTTTAATGACTTAAAATTTTACCAATGAGGCATTTCGCAAAACCTAAAAAAGAAAAAGGGGCTAACCACCTAGTGCTGAATGAGACAACTCAAGGATGTGCGTTCTATCTACTTAGTAAGACATCCTTGCCCGATTAACCATTTGTCTGAAACTTAAATGACAATTTTCTGCATAGGGTACCTCTTAATTCGCAGCACTTTAAACTGCAACGTGCATGATCCAAATTAATCCCACTCACTTATCCTCATGACAGTGCACTGCTCACACCTTGTAGGTGAGAAGACAGGCCACGGGAACACAGCCGTTTGCCTGCAGGCCCCATGCGGTGGGAGGGAGGGAGGGACCGAACCTGTCCCACCCTTGGCTTTTCATTCATTTCTCAAACTGGAGAGCCGCGTCCTTCCCGTAAGCCCGCTGGTTCTGAAGTCATTAGAGTAAGCACACAAACTTGCGGTGCGGGGCACACATCCGGACCCTTGTGGGTGGGGAGGGACGCACCCAGTGTTCTCACGTCCCTGCACCTGGACGAAAATTCGCTACTGTGTCAGGTTTGGAAACTCTTCACACATCTCACTCCTTGAGTTCCACGACGGAATTCCTTGCTCCACAGAAGCTCTGTGGAGTGAGACCCCGATTACCTGCCCAGCGCCAGTCTCCTGCTTTCAGGGGACAGGTGTCAGCGGAGACAAGAAGGTGAACGAGGGTGCAGAAGAGCAGGTCCACTGCATCGGCTGGCACGGGACTGGCGAGATCAGACCCCCATGTCCAGCCTGGCTGGCCACGGGACAGGACCCACAGCCGCGGTCAACAGTGAGCGTCTCAGAGGGGCGAGAACGCAGCCGACTAGGGCAAGGGGCGCATGGCGACACACGGGAAGCTGGGGAACAGGAGAAGGACCTAAGTAAGCAGTGGGGTGAAGAACCGTGACATTGCCAGGCCGTCGGCCCTGCAGGAGAGATGAGGAAAACACCCGGACAAGTCCCCTCACTTTGCTAAACAGTTAAAAAGTCAAGTCTCTGGGCTCCGAGGGGAATCAGGCACCTAAACAGTAAGTCCTGGTTACTGGAATTACTGATTCCTGATCGATACAGGCTTCCCGCGAAAACCAATGTGTCACATTCAAATACAACACGACCACACGTCCTGAGTGACAGGCACCGTGGCGGGAGACGCGCTGCGGCAAGCCGGGGAGCCGCCTGCTCGGGACACGTACCTCTTGCACGGAGCGGGCGGCCGGCTTGTCCTGGTGATTGGCCAGGATGAGGAAGGGCAGGGTGCACAGCTGGGGGTGCTGCAGCGCCGAGTGCAGCTCGCTCCGGGCCGCTTCCAGGTCACCTTCCGAGGACGCGCTGTCGAGCACGAAGATCACCCCTTGGGACCCTTGGTAGTAGCGGCTCCAGTATTTCCGGATATGATCGGCCCCTGTCAAAGCGGAACAAATCCTGCTTTTAAAAATAGCTTCCAGCGACCGAGAAACGCTCCTGGCAGTCATTCCTGCTGGGAACCAATGTAGCTTTTAAAAATTAACTGCAGATATCACGGCTGCTGAGAACAAAGGAGGCATTCGGGCCAATGAATGGACGTGAACTTGAGGGAGATGCAGGAGTTAAGAATCCCTCCCCGTGCCTTTCTGACCAGAGACACGCGTCTCCGCCAGAGGATGTTTTCAGAGTCTGCGTAACAGTCCCAAACAAATGGCACTCTCTGCACCCTTGGTTTGACGCTACCTTAGAGAACAGGGCGGCCCAGCGGTGCACCGGGACTCCTCCCGCCATCCACATCAGCTTGGTGGCGTTTTCTGAAAGAACGGGTTGGCCATCAGGCAGCCTGGTGTGATTTGCGCGAGGAAGGGAAACGAGTGGTACAGCACCTGTGCGTGTCCACGTGCTGGCCCGTGCGACAAACCCGAATTTCAGCCCTCGGTGTGCGCCTGCAGGACCCCACCGGGCCACGAGCACACCCGCGGTCTCGCTGCGACGGGGCCACATCCTGCTGTTCGCGGCACTCCCAATGCCCGGCACGGTGCCGACCAACGCCCGACGCACGAACGAGGAAAGTGAGGGACGAGGGAATAATGAAGTCGCACATGAAGTGGGCTTCGTGGACTGTGAGACCAGATGGGGTTTCAGAGACTCTCCAGTCCCACTCTCCAGGGCAACCGAGGCCAGAAGAGGCGAACCAACTGAGGGTCAGTCACGGGGTAGTTGATCCCAAACTTGAGATCCATGATGTGTGCTTTTGGGGGGCAGGAGGAGGGGCTCTGATTCTGCGTATATAACGGAATCAGGTTATCAAGGCATTTCCCCAGTCCAGGGCACCTGACTGCATCCTCACCACACAGTGGTGACGCCCAAATCACCACTGAGCACCTCGGTCCCAGCACCATGCCAAGCACTGGCCTGGCCAAAGGTGGCGTTTGGCCTTTTCTGTACGGCGGCTCCAGCAGCACGTCGCTGTCTTTAGTTTCATTCCAAACAATTCTGCTAGACTGGATTGCGACAGCTGCCCTATCAGCGAGCATTAAAAAAACTGATCAAAACTGGTGAATTTTTATGTAGCCATTTAAATATTGAAGATGGAAGAAAACACGCAACATTTTCAGCCCATTATGCTTATTATTTTAAGAAAAGTAAAAATGCAACTGAAATGCAAAACAAGCTTTGTGCAGTGTGTGGAGAAGGCGCCGTGACTGACGGGACGTGTCAGAAGTGGTTTGGAAACTTTCGTGCCGGCGATTCCTCGCTGGACGATGCTCCACGTTTGGGAGACCAGGTGAAGTTGCTGGCAACCATACCGAGACATTAATTGAGAATAATCAACATTCTACCAGGCGGTAGATAGCCAACATATTCAAAATATCCAAGTCAATACAGTTATTGGTGAAAATGGAAAGTGTGTCTTTTACTTTATGGGAAGAACCGTACAGACTAATTGGCCCACCCAACACCACGGATACCGAGAGTGGGAGGAGGGGTGGCGTGTGCTGAGTGGCAACAGCCAGCCATGTGCTCTTCCCAGCCCTGTGCTCAGGAACATCGTGTTAGCAGCTTGACTTTGGAGGGCATCGGGCCATTTTCACTGTGGACATCAGCAAAAGCCACGCATGTATGTTACCAGGTCTTGTCCTCCCCTGTGAGCCGGCACCCCCAGACCACAGGGAGCAGCTCCTGGCCATCGGGAAGTGCAGACCTCCACCCTGCCTGAGGACGTGCTGAACCAGAGGTCCCCCCGCCAGGGCTCTGGGAGGAAGGAAGCCGCCTCTCACCCTCGGCGGGCAAGTCCCTCAGCAGTATCAACAGCAGTATCAACAGCTACCGCTGACTAAGCACTTTCTACATTCCAGGCACAGTGCTAAGTGTTTTCGAAAGCACAGCTCATGGTACCCTACGGCAACAGTGAGGGGCAGATGCAACCGACTCCAACTTTGAGGCCAACTCCTCGATGGCGAAGCCTGGTGTTCTCAAGGTACTGTTCTGAAACCCACGGGGATATAAGAAGACCCAGGCACTGATGCTGAGGAAGCTTAAATGTGTGAAGACACAAGACAGGAGCAGGGCCGATACGTATGGGGCAGGGTCCAACCAAGAAAACGAAGCAAATCAGAAACAAGAGAGAGAGAGGAAATGTCAGCCCAGGGCGATGCAATGCAGGGACTGGGTGCACAGGCGGTGGTGGGACTGGGAGAACAACAAGGGGTCCGGCCCTGCAGGTCAGGCCCCCACAGGTGGCGTGTCAGATGGCATTTCCTCTGCATGTGACAACAGGTGGGTTCTGTCGGGAGAGACGGGCTGACAGCATTCACGCTGGGGTGGGAGAAGGAGCTGAGCAAAGACACGGTGTCAGGGATCTGGCTGAGGCTGGATGCCACAGGAGCGCTGCAGCGTGGCCTGAACTGGAGGACTTGTCCAGGCCACAGCGAGGGAGCCAGGCGGTCACGGCCCTGCATGGTGACAAGCTACAAGCCCCTGGGGGAACCGCAGGGGTGGGTCTCAGAACCTCCCAAATACATTGGGTCGAGGCGGGCACTGTCAGTCAAGAGCCGGCTCCGGAGAAGGGCACAGGTGTGAGTCGTCAGCAGCCAGCGCCCACAGCAGCTGGGAGATGGACGCCCCGGCCCAGCCAAGGAGCCGGCGCAGGCCGCCAACAGCATCTGCTGTGGGTGACATGCAGACAAGCCCCATATGTTCAAGGACTGCCCCCAGCTCCAGGAGCAAAAGTCAAGACAGTGCAACCTGGTGGCAAATGTCCAAAGCCACAGAAATACTGTCTGCCTGTGGCTCCGCACATAAGATTATGACAATTCCACTAACAGGATGTGAAGCCCACCATTTCCATATAATAAGAGTACATGCAGCGGGCTTCCCTGCAAACTGCACAGAGCTCACGAAACGCTCACAGCCCAACTCCGCAACCACAGCCAGCCGACGGCCACCCCGGCCACGTGCGGCTTTGAAATAAACGTCAGTTGTGCTAAGTGTTCCGCATGGATCGATGCATTTGTCCAAGACAGTCGATGAGGCAGGTGCCCGTTCACTCTCGTTTCACCAGTAAGGAGACCAAGCCTCCAAACTGTCACATCCCGTGCCCAGGGAGGCGCCCCTCAAAGCACACTGAGGTTTAATGGCATCGAAATGGAAGGGTCATTGGGCAGAAAGATGACGGAGCTGAATAATGAATTCTACCCTCACAAAGGCTATCAGGGAAGAAAGGAACCTGTGCTAACAAAAGGCACCGAAGCACCTATGGTGGGAACAAGTCCAAGAGCATGTCCCGACCAATCAATTCAATGAAGGGTATTATTAAGTACCTATTGGGTAAGTGACTCTTGAGAAATATTTAGGAAGCCATCATTCTTCTTAGTTCCGGTAATTCTAATTATAAGGAGGCCTGCAGGACCACCCGAGGGACCCAACAGCCTGGAGGGCATCCAGGGAGTGGGGCCCAAAGACCAGATGCTGAAGGCCCGTGTTAAGGGCACTGGTCCGTTGGAAATACGTGGGACGTATTGGAAACCCCAATTGTGAGGTCACGTCTTTCAACACAAAACTCCATTTTCATCTGCCTCATTTAAGAGCAAATAAGGGACCTGAACATAATGAGACAAAATGCCAGTGAAGTCCAATGACTGTGTTGGTAGATGAAATAGACCCAAAGAGAAATGCCGTCACTTCTTAGGCTGCCCCGTACTTGGCACATGAATGACCCATTACTGTTCCTGGGAAAAGTCCCTCTTCTTCACCTTCCTGCCACCCAGTCAACTGTGCCCGGTCTCGGCGTCTTTCACTTGCATCACAAACAGAGCATGGGACTCCGCACTCCAGTTCTGCACAGCCCAAACCCAGGCTGGGGCCAAAGCTGCGGGGTGAGGGTGGCACACGTCCAGTCTGGGTGAGGGCACCTTGTTAGTCACCACGTGACGTGAAAAATGGGTGCATCACCAGCCCAGTGCCAGGTGCTTGAGGGGTGAGTCTAACTGGGAAAATCAGGAACGCCCGTGGGATGCACATCCCAACATTCCCACCCCCCAAACCAAACCCAGAAGGCACGGCAAGCCCGGGAGTCCTTCTGACCGCAGTCGGTGGCCACCCCCCTGCTCCTGGCGCACAGCTGTGTGCTCGGGGCCCCTCCCATCACAACAGTTAGATGAAAAGGTCAAACACCCAACTCCAACCTGGTCTCCACCTGGTACGGTTACAACACAAGGGGTAGTTTTACCAGTAGGGACGCTGGCGGGGGCGGGGGGGTGCTGCCGAATGTCCCAGTCACACAGGGTCTGAAACTGAAATTGCCTTTCCGAAGGCGTGAGCAGCCCCCGGGAACCCAGGCAGTCACACGGGGAGCCAGTCACCCCTGACGACCTGGTGCAAGGTGCCGACCTCAGCAGAGCGGAGAGAGAAGACGGGAGCCTCGCACGTCCTCAGGGTGCAGGGCCGCGTCTGTGGCTCCGCAAGGACTCCAACCACACACTCTCATCCGTCCATTCGTCTGTCCTCCCACCCACCCACCCATCCGACAGACATTCACGGAGCACCTGGCACCACCCCAGGCACAGCGGACACAGAAGGAAAGGCAGTGCTAACACTCACGCCTGGCAGGGCTGGCCTCGCGCGGCAGCCCCTCTGGCCTCCAGCAAGCACAGCACCTGGTGCCGGCCCACGGGGCTCCCTGAGGCCCACGAGGAGAAAACTGTGCTCCCCAGTAAGAAGAAAGATGCCCAGAGAGCCTCCTTCTGCGTCTGCCCAGCTTTTAGATTTCATGCAGGCAAAGGGGGGTTCTCTGAGCAGCCTCAGCCTCTGACAACCTTGAAAGAGAGACCTGGTGACACACTGAAGGTGAGGACGGAGCCCGGGGCCCCAAGAACACATGGAGCAGCAGAACCAAGGCCTGAACGGTAAGGACTCCTTTCCCTGCAAACCCAGGACATGGGCACCACACAAGCCAGGGGCAGAAGATCGCTTTGTCATGTGCAGCCCAAAAGATGCTTATTTCCCTCATGTTAACTTAAAAGGCTGGGAAGAGTTCTTTAAAGTAGCCATCCTTTGAACGATGGGCCCAGCAAGCGAAAGAAGAATAGGAATGTGCAGGAGGCGACGATGAAAATAGGCGCTCTGCCATGTTCCTGTGAAAAAGCTGAATTCCAGTCGTCCAAGCAAACTTCCCAGGTGCAAACGCCACGTCTGTGCCTTCCTGTGGGGTAGCCACTGACCACACGGAGCCACTGGGTCTTTGGAATGTGGCCAGGGCAACAGAAGAACTGAGTTTATTTCGTTTCTTCTGAATTTACATAAAGTTGAAATGGCACGTGTGGCTAGCAGCTGGCTACTCTACTGGACAGTGTGTCCAGCTATTTCCCAAGCTCACTGCTGATATGACTGACTAGGAGAAGCCACTGGTCAGGAGGCGATCGGACCTTACGTCCAGAACAAACGGTGCATGGCCTTGCTGGTGGAGGGGCAGCTGCAGGACCCGTCCGGAGACGCCGACCCGGGTGAGGGTCTCCACTGCAACCTGTCGCACTGCGAGGGGAGTCTGGGCTGTCCCCTCCTTCCGCCCTTTAACCGCAGTCACGAGGGAATGAAAGACACTGAGAATCATTTCCCTCCGGAGAACGAGATGGGACTAGAGACCCGTAAGTGGAGCCAGCTGTGGAGCAGTTGCCTGTGAGCGGCCCTCGACTCCCAGTGCAGGACGCACCCTGGCCCTGGAAGAGGTGTGGCCCGCGGCACCGCTCCAGGAGCGATGGTCACCGGTAGGGGAGGGAACGTGTGAGGAGCCGGACGGGAAAAGTGATAATTTCAAATTCATTTTTACTCCTCCCATCGGTGGAGTCTCACTCGCTGGCATCAGCGGTGAGTGAGATTCTTTACATCTTCTGCACAACAGACTCAGTCTGCTTTTGAAAACGGAAACACCAAGAACTCAGAAGGACTGAGACATACGTATCTAGACTCAAACTTCTACTATCGACCTCCCACCCCGTCGTGCACGTGCACGCATGCACGCATGCACGCACGGAAAGGCAGTTTCTCATGCTGAACAAAGCCCCCCTCCCTAAACAGTTAACACAAGGTGTCAAAATGGGAAGAGAGAAAGTCAGGCCCCCTGAAGGGGGCGCATCATCCGGCCTTGCTTCCAGAGTCAGAAGGCACTCTAGAAAGTGAGAGAATTGTCAGAAGCATGGGAACCAGTGAAAGAATTGTCAGGAACACAGAACTGTCAGAAAGAATTGTCAGAAGCATGGGAACCAATATTTCTCACGAAAAACAGGACTTTGCTGGCTATGACGGAAGCGGAGCCGCCCGTGAACAGGGGGGCATGGGCTGCTGGCCGGGGGGTCCCAATGTCCTCAGACTCCGAGCAAGATGCGGGAATAGCCACGTGGGAAACGAGAGACAGCAAGCATGCAGTCGTCCCCTGCCACCCCACTGACACCCACATGGCACTGACCTGGTCAGGTGTGGCTCTACATCCGCTCATTCGACCTCCCAGCACGCCTGTCCCCACTGGGCGGACGAGGACACTGGGACCGAGGAGACGGTCTTTGCTCCACACCAGGTAGAAAGGGGCAGGGTCCCCGGTCGGCACTGTCTGGTTCCAGAGGCCGTGTTTTCACAGGACACGGCGCCCCCTCCCTGGAAGGAAGGGGCCTGACGCAGCGGGGAGAGATGAAATGGTCTCCGAGAATGAGCAGAGGGACGGTCTGCAGGCTTTAAGGGGGGTTCAGGGGAGAAGAGGAGAAAGGCTTTCTGATGGGGAGAGCGCAGCTGGGGGCCGAGTCGAGCAGGAAAGGAGCACTTGGGCGGGGGATCGGTGAGGGCGGAGGGGAAGTGCGAAGTCCGAGCTGGGACACACAGGCAGCTCATGCGGAGACAGACTGGGCGGCAGTGGAGGGCAGGCCGTGTGGGAGTGGGANCTTTGCTCCACACCAGGTAGAAAGGGGCAGGGTCCCCGGTCGGCACTGTCTGGTTCCAGAGGCCGTGTTTTCACAGGACACGGCGCCCCCTCCCTGGAAGGAAGGGGCCTGACGCAGCGGGGAGAGATGAAATGGTCTCCGAGAATGAGCAGAGGGACGGTCTGCAGGCTTTAAGGGGGGTTCAGGGGAGAAGAGGAGAAAGGCTTTCTGATGGGGAGGGCGCAGCTGGGGGCCGAGTCGAGCAGGAAAGGAGCACTTGGGCGGGGGATCCGTGAGGGCGGAGGGGAAGTGTGAAGTCCGAGCTGGGACACACGGGCAGCTCATGTGGAGACAGACCGGGCGGCAGTGGAGGGCAGGCCGTGTGGGAGTGGGACGCAGCAGGCAATGGGGGGGCTATTTCAGCCCCGTGGCACTGCCAGGGCGGCCTGGCCTTGCTCACAGGCCCTGTGTACCCCCGACTGCCTGTCTGTGCTCATGGGGACAGTGCTACTGCCCCGCCTCCAGACTTCATAAACCTTGGACAGGGAGCCATGGGTGTCCTCCCAGCTCCCAGACACACGGCCGACTGCACAACCCGAGGAAGATGTCTTTGCTCGGGGCCCCTGTGAGAAAGCGTTGGGGAAGGAACAGGAGGAAGGCTCTAAGACAGGCCTTCTCTCGGTCTCCAGGGCAAGCAGTGCACGGGGCGGTTAAGGCTGGAAGCAGTGCCGTCCATCAGACAGGGAGGCAGCGACAGAGAACCTGC
Source organism: Sturnira hondurensis (assembly GCF_014824575.4). Lineage (NCBI taxonomy): Eukaryota > Metazoa > Chordata > Mammalia > Chiroptera > Phyllostomidae > Sturnira > Sturnira hondurensis. The sequence continues at coordinate 4,380,610 of NW_028097031.1, forward strand.
AGGGGGAGGGTCCTGCAGCCAGCCGCCACCCGGGCTTCCCGAGCTTGTTTGTGCAGGGACCAGGAGCCACCCACTGGGGACAAGCCACGGGGTCTTTATTGGCTGCCTCCCATCAAGGTTGGCCGGGGCTGCTTCAGAAGGCCAGGCACAATTCCCGGCACTCACGCCCGTTCAGTGCAGTGAGGCACCACAGACCCCCGCACCCAAAGAACGCCCCCCGACAAAGGACCCAGGGAACTGGCTGTTGGCAGTCTGCCGGTGCCCGTGAGCACGGGGTTATGGGGTTATGGGGTTATGGGGTTATGGGGTTATGGGGTTATGGGGTTATGGGTGGGACCCCCTCAGCTCCCCTCCCTACAGAGCATGTAAGTGTCAAGTGCAGGCCAGTGCCCAGCTGTCGGCTCAGGAATGAGAGCAGCAAAAATATAACCACTATTCTGTGAAAGTGAGATAGTTTCGCTTACTTCAGGGGGCCCCGAGGTCAACAGTATTTTCACAATTATGCTAAGACGTGCGATTTTCACTGTGTGGACATCCACGGCAGCACAGCTGAGGGGTCAGACACACCCCACAACTCGCAGAAGGCTCCGGCTTTCTTCAGAATTTGCGCAGCCCCCCAGGCAACGAGGTGGCACGTCGGGGCGGCTCAGGCTGGACGGCCAGCTCTGCAGTGGGCGTGACTCCCTGGCTCCGAGGTCACGCCCCCTGGGCCCAAAACCCACTTACGCCGCAGGTCAGCTTGCCGACCCGGAAACTCAGTGTGGTTGGTCTAGGCCTCAGTTTCCCTCTCAACAAAGGGGAGAAAACCAGTAACACTCAGGCAGCCCACAGGATTACAGGGATTAAAGGAGATCACCCACTTAGCACGGTGCTTGGAGCATTCTGCCTGCTCGCTCAGTGCGACCTGCCCCTGTCGTATCTGGCCACCACCCCCCAGTGAAGTACAGACTAACCTGTGTTCTGAGGCCTGGAAGTAGAAATCCACCAGGCCCTGGAAGGGGCAGAGGAGGGCAGGTCGCTGAGCAGCGTCCAGTGCAGCTGATGTTAGGAAAATAAGCCCCGGTTTACCTGGGGTGGACCCCTTCTTCTCTCCTAGTCCCTCTGTGTCATAGCTCCTGTCCCCAGCCCCAGTGCTTCACATGCCACACCTGCCCAATCCCCAAGGCAGGTCCCTCCTACCTGGTTGCATGTGAACGCCCCTTCTGTGCCCACGCCTTCGGCCAGATGGTTGGAGAAATGGCGTGTTAACCAATTTGACATTAAGTGGATGCTCATATATTTTATAATTTTAAAAAATCGATCACCCGCACAAACCGGTCTCCTGTGTGTGAGTGATGCTGTTGACAAGGCTGACACGTGGCAGGCACACACACGCACTCAGGCCGCCACCACGCTGCCCACATCCCTCCTTTTCCTTTGGATATGAGGATGGTCACACACCAGCGCACGTTTTGCCGCTCACAGGCCGCGGTGGGGACAGTGGAGGAAGCGGGGGTCGGGGCCGGGCTGCTGCTTCTAGGCAAGTGCCCTTTGTAGATTTCTCCATCCCGGACTACTTTCGGATAAAACAGTTGATGAAGAAGAGGAAACATGCAGACATGCTGACGCACCAAATGGGCTCTTTTTCTCAGGAATTCTTGCAGCTGTTTCTATCCACTTTGTCCCAGCGTTCTTGTGGCTCCCATGAAGGAGGACCAATGTCACCGGATACCACCTCCCTAGCTCTCCTAATCAACTTTGCTCAACATTCCCAAGAGCCTCCTTGCTGGGCATGTCCCCACTGTGTGTCCAGGTGTCTCTGGGGACTAAGGCCCTCGATATTCACTGATAAAGTCAGTTAGGAAATGAATGAAACAATATGGCAAGTATTTGACCCTGGACTTGAGTGTACGCGGTCTCAGATTTTTACACAGTCTCCAGTTCTCTTCCTTTCATAATTGGTCTGAAATACTCTTTTTCTCTCTGAGCATATTTCTACGGCTGGACAGTTCTTTCTCGTCTGTTCTCTGAAGTAAGCTTCCCCTGTGCTTCGAGTCAACCAGTGTCAAGGGGACGCTGGAGACAGGGCCACCCCGTTTCTACCCAAAGCTGGGCGATTTGTTACAATGCTGTGTTAAAGGGACCAAACCCCCTTTTTGCACAATGACTGTACGTTAAGACAAGATCAGCCCACGCCGTCACATACAGCATTAGAAAGACTTCTTCACGTGTAACTCATCTCTACACCAGTAACTGCCGGCCTTCCGTCTTCCATGCTTTGGGGTGTCTCCAGTTACCTCAGGGGAAAAGTGGAGCTCAAAATGGAATCAGCTGTAATTAAGTTGAAAATGTCAGTGTGTATGTGTCATTCAGCACTAGGGGACAGGGGCCGGGCAGAGTGGCACAGCACAGAAAGAGTAGGAATTGGGTGCGCTCGCTGGCCAGAGGGAAGGCAAAGGAGTCGACACACGGCCTGAGGTCAAGCTCTCTCCCCTTCCAAGTGCAGCCTCCCAGGAGACCTCGCTCCAGAGAAAGAGGCAGACGGTGCAGAGTCGAGCTAAGTCTGCTGTCTCCATTTCATTTAGATGGGGGATCGTTAAAGGGTGCGTGTGCCTGAGGACAGAAAACAGACTCCAGGAGAAGAAATGTTTATTGGCAGCAGGGCTCCAAACTGCTGGCTTTTCTGAACGCTCTGATATCAGGGTCGGACTCATTTTCACAGCTGGCTCACAGGGACACTTCGGTCCTCTCACGCCCTATTCGAAATTAGGGAAAACAATCGGTGGGTTGGCATGTGTACAGGATGCCACTCTGACACGTGGCCAGTGTCCTTAAAAGTCATTCTTCACACGTTAAGATAGACTTGTTGCTATTCTAAATAGTTCCTCCTACATACAAGCGGCTAGACCACACACAGAAAAAATTTTGGAGCGGAAAGATACACTCTCTGCCCCTCCTCCATTTTTTGGTTTGTATCCTTCAAGATTTATCTCTTCCTTAGAAAAATGATGGTCTCGCTATAAACTTAACTCAATACACACATGCACAGAATCGCTCTACGGGCACATGTCCTGGTCAATAATCAATGCCTCGGTGGCTGCTTTTGCAGAAAAGGAAAAGCATTAGAAACTGACCCGTGATGCATATTTCGATCAAGTCAGGGGCCACGGTCTCTCTCTGCTTGCGCCCGCCATGGCGTCCTGGGCACTCGGTAAGGGACGTGTGCGTCTCCGTAAGGACGCTGTCAGGAAGGGACGCAGTTGGTAAGGGATGACAGGGTCTCTGTAAGGACGCTGTTGTCCTGGCAGGAAGAACCAAAGGCTCTCGGACACCTTCAGTGCGCCCCTCCATGTGGGGGCCGGCAGCCCCCAGGTCAGTTCTCCACCCCACCCCCCAGTGCAGACACCCGGTGTCACCTCCTCTCCAGTGTGGGCTGGCCTGGGGCCTGGCTTCTGACTGGCAGACGGGCACGGGGGCACGCTGTCACTCCCGCGATCAGGTTAACAAAGGTCGCAACTCCCATGTTGATAGTGGGTCACTGCCTTCTCGGTCTGGACATTTTATGAAGCCAACTGCCTGCCACACTGGACAGGCACCTATGACACAGGGCTGAGGGTGTCCTCTGGCCAGAGCCGGTCAGAACTGGGGCCGCAGTCCAACCATCCCCGAGGAACTGAAATCCGCCAAACAGCAGGCGATAGAAGGGGCTCCTTTCACAGCCAGATCGGACCCCACTGCGTGGACGTGGAACATTCTGGTCATCCTCCTGGCTGCCGACGGACGTCTTTCCACGTTTCAGTCACTGGGAACAGAGTGCTGTCAGTTATCAGTGTGTGGGTTTTGTTTAAACACTTGTTTCCAACTCGCCCGAGTAAACGTGCAGGAGTGGACTCGCTGGGTCACACAGCCATTCCGTGCTTATCCGACCAAGGCAAAACGCGATGGCTTCGTTCCTACGTCTCTAGGTTTGTAATAAATTGTTACACACTGCTAGATGACTAATGTAAACTTAAAATGACCTTCTAGCCAGGCAGAAATTTCCGACATGTGGAAGGAAAGGGGGAACACAACCTACCCTAGGTCTTCCTGGCCACGCATCATTTCTGTAGTAAGTAGCGTCTCTACAGGGATGGGCCATGGAGATGCGCTGTGCTGAGCAGCGCTACAGAAACGAGGAAATAAAAAGCCATGGCCTCACTCTGGTTGGCTGGCTGAGCTGTCAGACTTCGTCCCAGTACGCCACGGGTGCGGGTTCAATCCCCAGTCGGGACACATGCAAGAACCAACCAACAAGTGCATCAATACGTGGAATGACACACTGATGTCTGTCTGTCTGTCTGTCTTTCTCTCCGTACTCCCTTACTGTCTCACTCTCAAAGCAATCCATAAATTTTTTTTTAAATGTTGCTGCATGAAATATCTGAGATTATCCTGCCAATGTTCTTTCTCCTCTAAGACTTTAATGATGTCACAGCTTGTGTTTAAGTCTTTTATCCACCTTGAATTTATTTTGGTGTATGGTGTAAGTTGGTGCTTTAGTTTCAGTTTTCTGCATGTAGCTGTCCAGTTCTCCCAACACCATTTGTTGAAGAGGCCATCTTTACCCCATTTTATGTTGTTGCCCCCTTTGTCGAACATTAATTGCCCACAGAGACTTGGGTTTATCTCTGGGCTCTCTGTTCTGTTCACTGGTCCATGTGTCTGTTTTTATGCCAGTACCAGGCTGCTTCGATTACAGTGGCCTTGTAATACAGTTTGATATCAGGTATTGTGATCCCTCCTACTTTGTTCTTCTTTCTCAAAATTGAGGCTGCTATTCAGGGTCTTTTATGGTTCCATATAAATTTTTGAAGTGTTTGTTGTATGTCTGTGAAATATGCCATTGGTACTTTAATAGGGATTGCATTGAATCTGTAAATTGCTTTGGGTAGTATGGACAAATGGGATCTCATCAAAATAAAAAGCTTCTGCACGGATAAAGAAAACAGTATTAAAATAAAAAGAGAATCAACTGTATGGTAAAACATATTTGCCAATGATACCTCACATAAGGGTTTAATCTCCAAAATATACAAAAACTTATACAACTCCACTCTAAGAAGACAAGCAACCCAATTAAAAAATGGGCAAAGGACTTGAACAGACACTTCTCCAAGGAGGACTTACCGAGGATCCAGAGACACATGAAAAGATGCTCTATATCACTAGCTATCAGAGAGATGCAAATTAAAGCCATAATGAGATACCACTTTACACCAGTCAGAAAGGCCGTCATAAACAAAGCAATAAACAAGTGTTGGAGAGGGTGTGAGGAAAAAGGGGACCCTAGTTCACTGTTGGTGGGATTGCAGACTGGTACAACCACTATGGAAAACAGTATGGAATTTTCTCAGAAAACTAAAAATGAACATGCCTTTTGACCCAGCAATTCCACTGCTAGGATTATATACTAAGAACCCTAAAACACTAATCCAAAAGAACCTGTGCACCCCAATGTTCATAGCAGCACAATTTACAATAGCCAAGAGTTGGAAGCAACCTAGGTGCTCGTCAGTAAATGAATGGATCAAAAAATTATGGTACATCTACACAATGGAATTCTATGCAGCAGAGAGAAAGAAGGATCTACAGCCACTGAGCAGCAGACCGGCTCTGTGTATCCCGGGCGTCATTAGAATAGTATCGTTCTCATGAGTCTATGATGAGAAACGTCTGGGAATCACTAGTGAAGGAGCTTAGCCTGCCATTCAAGGCTCCTGATGGTCCAGCCCAACCCAATTACCCTTGCTAGACTTCCCAGCATCTGAACCAGGGGCAGGGCCTTCACAGCTGCCAAAATGAACCACTCCCCTGTTCGCCTGAGCCCACCCCATCCCCCAAGGGCTCCACCTGGGCCAGGCCTCGCCCTCTGTGGGTTCTCCCTCTTTCCCCCGCCTTTCTATCCTCCAGCACCATCTAGTCTCGAGTCCCACATGACACCCATTCCCTTTACAGCATCTGTACATGATCTTTATTGCCCCACTGAAGAGCCGGAGCGTTCATTATCTGTGGGCTTTAGTGATGCTGTGTAACCTTTTACTGTGCACTGTGGCTATTTACACCGTTTTTGGTTGGTCAACTAGAGTCAAAGCTCTGTAACAGCTACACTCACTCCAGCAAACACTTTCTGAGAGCCTTTCATACGCCAAGAGCTACACTAGGTGCGGAGGCTGTAGGAATCAACGTAGAAATCAACATAGAAATCAACGGACTCTACCGGCCCCAGAATCGCTGAGGCTTGCTCTCCAAGTTCTAGCGAGAACAGTGAGGCCGGGCCACTGGGAAGGGGGCCCATCTGGCCCTTCGCAGAGGAAGGCGCACCCACAGTGCCGGAAGAATTAACGGGAAAATGTGGAACTGACCATTTCCATAGCTGATTAGAGACACACTTAAGATGCTTTAAAATATCTTTTCACTGCAACCCTGAAAAACACAAATCCATGCAATAGCAATAAAACAGGCTAAAATCTTGAAAAAAATCTCAAAATTTGTGCAAATCACACACCGCCACAATGTTTGTAGACATGAAGTATAATACCACATTTCTCGATGGGAAGACTAGATATATTTCAGTTCTTCCCCAAATTACTAGGCAATGTCACACATCATCTCAGGGACTCTTTCAACCTGCAAGTTCACCTGGAATAACTAGGACCAAAAAATAGCCACATTTTAAACAGCAAAAACACAGACACAAAGAGACAATTGCAAAGGAGATACAAACAAAAGTTTGTAATCTCAGTTACCAAAAAAGTTGTGAATGAAAATGATATGGTAGCGTTTTTTCATTTATCAAACTCCCCACACTATCTAGTGATGACCCGCAGCGGGACAGACGCAACAACAGGGTAATAGCACGTAGCAGATCCGCACGCATTTATTCTCATTAGGAAATGATCTGCTACAGTCTCATTAGGAAATGAGAAGAAATGCGTGCGGATCTGCTACAGAATCCTTCTGCACCGCGTGTTATCAAGGGCTTTAAAAGCCTTTGATCCTGAGTTCTGGTTGTCAATACCTAATTTAAAGAAGTATTCAAAAACTCGATAAAAATGTATGCTTTTATATAAAAATGAGGGTAGATACGTAAGTGACAAACACACGGACATATATAGGACAACATAGCCACAGGGCACCTGGGAAGTACCTACCAAGGACACAGGGACAGAGTTAAATTCTCTTACCATTGATCATTAGAAGTCAGCCATATTAAAGAGTCGAAATTACAGATCAGCCTGAATTAGGATTGCTGACAGGTGCACGGAGAACATGAGTCCAGAGAAGGGCCAGGTTAGCGACAGAACCCCAAGAAGGGACAGTGGTACCCCAACCATCCCAGGCGAGCACTGCTCATGGCCAAATGTGTGACTTTCCGTGGCTCGTCCGGTGTTGTAGCAGGTAAACGGGTGGACGAAAGGAGGCGTGCAGTTGTGAGCGCAGGAAGCCCGGAGTTCCTGCCCGCATCACCGCGTATTCACGACTGTCCCAGTTCCCGTGGGAACAGCGGTACTGCCAGAGTGAGTCACGGCATCGGAGCGCGATGCTGTTCAACACCGGGTGGCTACGAAGTCCCCGGCTGTCCCGATAAACTGCCACTTCATTCGGGGGACAATATCACAGCAAACAAGGCTGAGAAGACAGTAGAGAGCCCAAGTCTCGGAATGAAATTGAGGCCATCCAAGAAGAAATGGCTGACATGGCTCCTGGAGACTGTACTGCCAACAATGGTCATTCATGTGGATGGCAAGGTTGCAATCCGGTAACCGGAGGAAGGGGAGGAGGTGAAAAGCCACTGTGACCAGTCATCCGCCCTAAAGAGCAACAGTTACAGGAAGGTCCGACGACACAGAAGACACAGGAGACCACAGGCTGAAAAGGAGTTCATGTTTGCGAAAGTGTTAGGGACAGCTAAGCCAAGGAAGAAAACACACAACCAAGAGGGCCCACGCAGCACGAGTTTCAACCCAGAGGGAGCGAGGAGAGACGTGTGGACAGCAGGAAGCCCACCAGGCCGCGGGCAGCTGGTCCAGCTCCAGATCCAGACAGACCACAGACCGGGACCGCGGGGACGCCCAGCGGTCGGCACAAAGCCACGCGGAACACGGTCCTGTGACCAAGGACAGGAGGAAGGTTACCGGGAGACTGGGGACAGGCACGCATCACTCCAGATTCTACAAACAAGATCATCAGGAACCACCATGCGGTCCCGAGGATCAGGAGTGGTAAGTCTTCCGAAAATAACCCTCAGCCCCTTTGGACTGGCCTGCCAGGTCAGCCCATCTTGGGAATAGCCTAGTAGGAGCTCGTTTCAGCAAAATGTGTAACACGTGTCCTGCCGACCCGCCTGGGCAGTAAAGGCAGAGACACGCTGAAACCAGACGGCAGTGGCCAGGTGTCACTGTGACTAAGGTGGCAGCCACCCCCTGCACCTCGCAGGCCAGGGCCAGCATAGCAGGGGTTGGGCTGTCTAGGGCTTGCAGCCCACCTGGGTTCTCACCGAGCCTCACACGTCCTCGGTTACGGGGGTTGTCATGCCGCCTCTGGCTGCAGGCCCATTACTGCCCACGGCTAGCGTGCTCCGGAGGAAAGGATTACACTGCAGCCCACGGGCTGCCCCCCGCAGGGAGCATGAGGCGGGCCCAGGGCAGACCGTTTGACACAGGTTTACACATTTCAACTGAATAAAAATTTTGAAGGTATTTTGAGACATACAGATGGCACAAAGGTGAAAGAAACTGCTAACCTGTTGGGTGACAATGAAAAAAAGACAGAAAGTTCTTGACAAGCTGAAACAACAAGCCGGCCCTTACATGACGGCATTTGCTACAGTTACATCTGGATCTTGGAATAAAAGAAACATGGACCACAGGAGAAGAGAATGGGAGGCACCTGACTTAAAACCCCAGGGCGTTTGGACAGCAGATCCGTACAGGCCAGTGGCCCCTCAGGCTGTGGGCTTGAAGGGAAATGCCGTGCCCGAAAGAAGGCAGATGAGACCAGCCGGTCAGATCACACCGAGGGCGTCACACTTCCGGACACGGGTTGTCAAAGGAACCAGAAGACGAGTCCAGAAGAAGGTGACAGAGGGTGACTGACCTGGAGACCCTGCACCACGGGAAGGAGGGGGCCAGGAGAGGCGTTCAGCGTGGGAAGCCTGTGGCGGCAGCGACTCATTTCTGAGCGCAGTCTGGGGGGACACAGCACTGGGTGAGCGTGGCCCCACCGAGCTGAACTGCATCCATTTGAGCAGAGAAGCGAACAGTTGGATTTTGGTAAAACACAATGAATTGCAATAATTAGAATTCTTCGGATATGGCATATAAACACGCTTTCCGAGCCGCTGACATCCTCGCCGCGGAAGGGCTCAATCCGAGGTTGTGCCGCCACCGCTCAGGGGTTTGAAAAGAGTGAATCTCTCTCTGGTGTAACAAGTCTGACTGAGTGACACTCGGTTTCACGTGTGTGGTGCTGTGCAGTTTCAGACGGCCGACGACAGTGACAGGCCCCAGCGGCCTCGTGGGACGCACAGAGGAGGGAGGCTGCTACATCTTCTCTCGTACTGCTGTGAGGAGACGCTGGGACCACCGCAGCCCATGCCCCCGGGCGGTGGCTGGGTCGCCACTTCCACCAGAGCAGCGGGCGGGGGACACCGAGAGCCGTCCGCCATGGGAGTGCGGGAAGACACAGAGCCGATAGAGGAGAGGATTTCTCAACTCCATCACCGCACCCTCCCCTCCTTTTTACACGGAATCCCAGGCTCATGGACTCATTTGGAACAATTTTTTCAGCTAAAAAACCCGGCTAATCACCTAATGAGCAGCATAACAGGCAATTGCTTCAAACCGTCCTTCACATACTTTCTCTGTCCAGCGGCCTGACCAGGGGTCCACACCTACACGTTGAAGACGAATTCAAATCGCAAGCAGAATTCAAAAGTGAACGCAGTGAAAGGTGGCTGCAGCCTAGAGCCCGTCCACGTCTCCGTGCACCTTGAGGACATGTGAAACGTCACCTGTTTTGGTGACAAACAAGTCCATGCCGTGGACCATGTGCTTCCTTCCAGCTGCAACAGCTCACATTCAAATGAACCCACGGAACAGCATCGCAGTGTCGAGATTCACACGCTCTGATCTCTTAACAGATTGTGAGAAAAAGCCCATACATTAGAAGAAGAATCTGGAGAAAATGTTGCACAACAGAAACATCTGAAAGAGCTTAAGCACACAGGCAGAATTCTGGTTTTTGAACTGCACAGGGATAAATCTTAAACACAACTCACAGCTTGCTCTTAAACAACAGTACATCATAAAAAATACTTCTTTTTACAGCCCCGGGGCTGCGGGTTTTGCTGTTTATATCCCCCCGGCATCCAGATCCATGGCCGTGCCAGGGCCCCGTCCCCTCTGACTCGACTGGGACGCCAGACGGGAGAGTCTGCCCGGGTTCTCACTCAGTTCAGTTCGCTGCACGTCCAGAGCTGGCCCAGGAATCATTTCTCCTTCAGTCGCTGCTCTCCCGCCTGCCAGTGACACAGTGCCGAACATTTCCCCTCCAGCTACAGATATTGAAACGTCTTGCTGTTTTCAAACTGAATTTAGAACTGCAATGGAGGACCTTGGTGGCTCTGGGCTTCCCCAGGTCAGCAAGCCACAGTGACATTCGAACAGGGCACAGGTGTGCCCGCCACCCCGAGGACAAGGGCAGTGCCAGAAGCCAGCCAAGGGCGGTTCCAGATGACTTGCAGGGCTGTCTCTTAACTGCCAGCTGGCGTCCTTCTCTGGTGACCAGCCCCACGGAACTCCCGGGACACGCTTCCTGGGATGGCTGCTAGGCACGTTCCTCTGAGTCCCTCCTTCCCGCCACAGGGCTTCATGTTCTCAGCAATAGCCCAGAAAGCCACCACTGCTCCCAGCTCTCCGCTGACCACCCCCCAGTGGCACCCGAGCCCTAGCTGATCTGAGAGAGGAGCCCCAAGCAAGAGAGAAAACACTGAAGAGCGATGCTGGTAAAACCGGAAATGTTCACTGCCGTGTCAGCAATCCAGGTGAACAGTCCCTTCTCCTGCTAATAAACCGGGATCAGACTGGGGGCGCCATGGAGAAACAAAGACCTAAGCCGAGCGCGAGCTTTGTTTCCGAGTCTGTGATCCCGGGGACCAGCGTGCACCTCGGTCACTCTTCCTTGGCTCTCCGTTCCACTGCCCCTCAGCCACAGCCTGTCCCAGGCGACACAGGAGGAACGAGAGAGAGCAGATTTTAACTTCGGAGCAGCCCACCAACGCCTTACCCCAAGTAATTTCCCTGAGGCTAAAGCTGCACGAGACGAACGGCCGGTGGCAGATTCCAGGGGTTTCCGGAACCCAGGAAAGGGGCCCAGCCCCTTGGGAGAGAGGATGCTTCCTAAAGAAAGGTAGGCTGAGCGAGCAGGCAGGACATTGCGCTGAGACTCACAAAAAAGGACCTTGGAATCAGCCCAGGCCTTAGAAATGGTCTGGAAAATACCTAGATCTATCAAATAACTTAAAATGCACAAGGACGTCCACACTTAAAGGAAACCTGAAGTGAAACCTTTTATGAAACCCATCATGGTTTCATGATACCACACCGATTTAACGAGACCCAGTAATGGGGATGTCTGCTATTCTTACAGGGAGGGTCTCTTCCCGGAGCGCACCTACGCACTCTTAAACCGGCAGGGTCTCGGGACCAAAGGAAAGGGCAGGCGAGAAGCCCTCTAGGGACGTCTGCAGAGGTCACAGGCCCGCAGGCCACGGTGCTAGTAAGCGGTCACAGTGGGGGCAAATCCCGGCCCCCTAAACCCCCCCGCACCAGGCCGCACAGATTTCTTGTTGACAGGGCACTGTGCACGCATCATGGCTGTGGTGAACCACAACCAGGCCCTCTCAACCGGGCGGCCGTGATGCTTCCCACGCGAGGCTGCGCGGGAGGGTTTCTTCTCGGTACTGAGAGAGGCCCTGCGACATTTACTTCACTTTGTTTTCAGAAGGCCTCCTTCTGTTCACTTGGGTCTAGAGGTTTCTGGGGAGGGGGGTGTCCATTAGCCTCTGACAAAAGCTGTGGCACATAAACTTCAGAAGACCAGCTCNACGCATCATGGCTGTGGTGAACCACAACCAGGCCCTCTCAACCGGGCGGCCGTGATGCTTCCCACGCGAGGCTGCGCGGGAGGGTTTCTTCTCGGTACTGAGAGAGGCCCTGCGACATTTACTTCACTTTGTTTTCAGAAGGCCTCCTTCTGTTCACTCGGGTCTAGAGGTTTCTGGGGAGGGGGGTGTCCACTAGCCTCTGACAAAAGCTGTGGCACATAAACTTCAGAAGACCAGCTCAGTTCACACCCGTATTCCCTTGTGCAAATTAAAAAAAAAAACACAAAACAAAACACTGTTTGGCTCAAAGTGGGCGGAGCCGTTAAGAGAAGGGCAGATCTGGCGGAAACAGAGCACCCCCCAAACAGCTGTATTACAGCCTCTTTGAGATCTGAGAGTCAAGGGGCAGTGACGGAGGATAGATCGTTCCTTGACATTGTTTTCGTCCTGTTTCCTCTTTCCCCCACAGACGTGAAGAGAAGCAAAATTCAGAGACCGGAAGAGAGACCAGACAGGGGTGGGCAGGTGCACCCCCGCAGAAGTGCTACGCCGTTCGGGCGCCAGCGGGCGGTGGGACCCCCCGTCTGGGCCACGCGTGAGCCTGAAACTAAAGATGATTTCAGAGGAGACGGTGACGGCCCTGCAGACAACTGTAACGGAACAACAATAAAATAATTAAAAAGAGAAATTACCTGAGCTAAACAAATGAGTTATTTCAGGAAGAGGAAGAAGAAGAAGGGATCTTTAACACCTAAAAGCACCAGAGAGAGCAGACAGCCAGGGGCTCCAGACCCACCGAGGCCTCGGCGAGCGGGGCCGAGAGGCACTGCACCTTCAAGAGAGAAGGGGACCACGTGGCTGTAAGGAACGTGAGCCACGGCAAGAGGCTGACGGCGGTGAAATTTTTCAGAAACAAGGGTGTGAAGCTGGGTGTCTGGCCCTCGTCTGAAGTGTTTGTTTTGCTCATTTATTTTGGCCTGAATTGTTATTTCTTCACTTTAGGCAGAAACCTGGGTGTTTGCATGCATGGGCCTTTCGAGAATTTGAAGAAATTAAAAAAAAAAAAGTAACACTGAAGAAAATTTAAAGTCACTTTGCCTAACAAAAATGTGTTCGGTGTTGCTGCCTCTCACCCACAATATGGTGCCCGATACACCGGTGTCAAAATTCCCCTCGGGTACTTCATTTGGTTTTTGTTTTTGAGTCCTCGCCCGTATCTGTGGCAAAAGCTAAACTAAACTTCATGATAATAACACACAGAAACTCACAGGGGAAAAGAGTAAGCTTTGGGGGAACCCTAAGAAAACATGTCCATTCACCAGTTTCGGAGAATGGGGAGGAACTTACGGCTCTCCCCCGAAACGCCCTCGGGGCCGGCGGCCGTTCTCCCGCAGAACTGCGACGACAGAGGCCAGCGCTCCCCGAACAGCACAGCCGGAGCCGCGCTGCTGGTTTTCACAAACACACGCAGAACGAAGTGACCGGGAAGTTTTGTTCTGAGCCTGTTCGGAGACGCGCCTGAAAACGGCAGCTGTTTTTCTAGTTGTAGATTTAAGGTACGGTCATGCTGGATCTTAGCACTTACACAGACTTGCATCTGCTTAAGGAGAGATAATGGCCCCCCAACTTCCTAAGAATTGGCAAAAATAGAGGACTCCGGGGTGGAGCAAAAGTAGGCCTGCAGCTTTCATACAGAAAGCACTACAACGACAAACGACAATACACAGGAACACACCGTGTGTCGCGTCCTCAGAACTGCAAACCTGCTTTTTTTGCACAGCGCTGTTGAAACAAAATAGTGACCATGTCAGAGACAGCCCCCATTTGAAAAAATAAATGTAATAAATGTGTCTGTCTGATTCTCATCTGCATGGAAGCCACACACCTGAAAACTAAGCCCCCGAAAGCTGTGCTCCCTGAGAGTCAACCTAACTCGTCAGGGGGAAAATTCACTGATACCTAAATCTCCTCAGAGACGTTTGGAAGAAAGAAAGAGAAGGAAAACTGAAACAAGAAAAGGTTAGCGCTTGGCCTTCGAGCCCTGGAGTGTGCGCTCTGTGCTAACACAACGGTCCCGTTTCCAGCTCCGGCTGGGTCACCCACGCTGGCTCCGAGAAAAAGAGGCGGTGTGTTAGTGCACCCCAAATTTTAAACACAGCGTCACTGCCACTGAAGAAGCACAGCAGCCCCACTCCAGGGATCTGTGGTGGCAAGGTGTGTGCCGTGCTCCGCCCTCGCAGGGCGTCGCGTACAGAAGGGCACTACACATGCACAGACGCCCATCGATCTCAACCAGACGTGGTGGCGAGACTCGCTCAGGGCAACAAGCAAAGACGCAAATGAAAACCAGAATCCTTTCCATGCCCAAATAAGGTTGGCTTGGAAAGCTTCCACCACAGCTGCGCCCCAGAGAACATCCGATCTCACCCCGACAAGGTAATCTGAAGCTGGAAAGATTCCTGAGGAACAAAACCAGGTATTCTACAGGCACGGAGGATGGATTACTACAACACTAATAATTTTTCTGATGTGGGTTAGAAGCAGATGTTTCTAAGTGTATTTTCCCACCGCGATTGCTCGTTGCTATCTCTCCCCCTTCTCCTCCCGCTCTCTCGGAGACCTGCGTCCTGCTGGGCGCAGAGCGGCCAGCAGCTGGAACACTAGCCCTGAGCAGGACTGCAGGGGTGGGGGACAGCAGCAGCCCGCAGGCCCGAGCACCCTCTGGAGGAACAATGACTAGTTTCTTCTGGGCACTCTCGCGGGCTGTGTATAATGAAGGTGTCACAGGTATTTCTTTGATTAATTGAGTACTGCTGTGCCCAGACAGATCGATCTGTCTGCTTTTATTAGCACTGAGATTTTTTAAAATCTAAACATGAAATTGATGGATTTGATAACATTTTGATCTTCGAGTTTTAAGTGCTTACATATTTAATCTTAATAATTTGGCAATATATAATGATCCAGAAATTGATATTTTTTCTCTCTGAGTCTCCCCCCAGTTACAACTTCATTTCTAGCCGTGTGCATTAACCTGGCCTGTTTAAAATAACTCCTTACCGGAGGGCGATCCAAGGCACGGCCATCCGCATGCTCCGGAACATACTCTCAGGGACGTTCTTCCTGGGGTGACTGAGAGAGGAGCTTTCGGTTTCTAAGCAGACGGGATATTCCAGCGGTTTTACTGTGACAGAACTGGTGTGTACCCAGCCGTACAAAGTACACAGTGTAAGTGTCAGCACACGTGCATCTGGGAAACCAGTCGATATGATAAGTGCATCCATCACCCCTCCCACCGATTTCTGGTGACGCTGGAAGCCCTCCAACCCACCCCTCCCTTTGCGCTGTCCCTGGCCCCCCCCTCGGGCGGTCGCTGAAGTTCTGTCACTAACCATCAGTTTGTGTTTTTCTAGGTGTCTAGAAATGGCATACACTAAAGCTACCCCAACGTGGGAATATTGCCCTGGGGGCCCTGCTTTGTGCGGCTCTTCCCCTGGCCGTATGTGTTTTGAGATCCACCCAGGCTGCAGCGTAGACCGAAGGCCCCTCCTTTTTACCGCTGCATACTATTCCACTGTGTGGTTGCACCAGCACTCGTTCGTCTGCCCGCCAGCTGGTGGCATTTGTCTAGTTCTGTTCCACTGCAAATAATGTTACTATGAACACCCGTGTTCAGGATTCTGTGTGGAACTAAGTTTGTGTTTCTCCTAAGACTGGAACGGCTTAATTATAGGACTGATTTCCATTTCCCTGGAGAGGCTGCCAAACTGCTTTCCAAAGTGGCTGTATCAGTTTCCATGTCCCCTGTCCTACACAACAAGGCCAGCTCCCCTGCAGCCTTGTCCACGCTTGATATAGTCAAGCTTCTCCCTTTAGACATTTAAATATGTGGGGGGTGGTTTTAATTTCTCTTTCCCTAATGACTAATGACGTTCCGCAGCTGTGCATCAGCCTATTCACCTTCTTCGTATTTTCTCTGATGAAGAATCTGTTCAATTTTTTGCCCGGTTTTAGGTGTGCTGTTTCTTTTCCATTGGTTCTTTACGTACCCAGATATGAGTACTGTATCAAATATAAGATTTGCAGGTAACACTTGCCCTGCCTATGCATTTCCACTATCAAACAGCAGCTTTCAAAATCCACAGGACTGAAGCATCACAAAGTGCAACCTACCAATTTCCTCCATGCTCCTGGAGTCGTAGTAAAGAAATCACGGCCTAACCCAGTTACCAAAATGTTCACCTATTTTCTTCTACAACTTTTTAGTCTTAGGTTTTATATTTCAGTCTAGAGTCTATTTTGATTTAATTTCTGTACATTGTATATGGTTAGAGTACTTTTAAATCTTGTTTCATGTGTCATTATTTTTGTCTCTTTGCTGCTAATTTCTAATTTTATTGCATTTTAATAAGAAAACACACTATACATGGTCATGTGTATAAAAATTTCATGTGTAATTCAACAAAACATTTGTTAATTGGCTATTTAAGCCTTTTATATTTTTGTTTATTCAATCTGTTATCTTCCTAGAAAAATACGGATGAATTTTCTACTGATTACGGATCTGTTGATTTTTTCTTACATTTTTCTTTGTTTTAGCTTTATATAGGTCAGAATTATGCAGTTAAATAAGTAACAGTTTATGACTACTCAGTTACCTTCGTATATCAATATGCAATCCTTCTGGTTAACATTCTTTGTTTTGAATTTAATTTCATCTAATATCAATACAGGGTGGGGCAAAAGTAGGTTTGCAGCTGTGAGCATGTGAAAGAGAGCTTACCCTTACGGTATTCACTAGTTACTGTGGTATTTCCCGCACAAACAACTGTACGGCGGTCCCACACTGCTCCGAGTACTCTCCTTTCAATGGTCTTTCCTTAGGGCGCCCTTTCTAGTCCTTCAGTCTCACTTCACTGCATCTTTTCTTTGTGTAAGCGTCTCTCATCACCAGAGATAGCTGAATGTAATTGTCTTGAATGCCACCCATATTACAAAAGGAGAATTTAATCTATGTACATTTACTGTGATCATTTCTGTATACCAAGATGTTACCTACAGGTCACAACTTTTTGCTGGTTACTTTGCTTTGCTGTGTTTTGCATTCTTGCATTTTCCTGACTGCATCAGATATTCTTTGCTTTCTCTTCTTCCAGTGCACTCCTTCTTAAAAATCTCTTTTAAACAGTTCTCATAAAAATTCACATGATACACAAAAGCAAAAATTGTATTTGATCTCAAGCCAATCTTGATTCTCTAAGGAGGTTTATTATATTAGCTGAATATTGTATTAATTGAATAAACCTTTCAGACCGTTTTTTAAACATGCTCGTACATTATGTTAGGAGTGTTTATCCTTGATATTTAAAGATACGTATTTAAGCTTCAAATTTTCATTTGTCAACTACGATCTACACTTTAAATCAGAAGAAAATACATTTTCACAGTTCTTTCTCTTACCCAACTCTCCCGGCCTGCGTGCTGAAACTGGAAATGAGGCTAAGAACCGGGCGTGTTTCTCTGATTGCAGCTAACGCCTCTGTCCCCGTGTGTCTAGGTAAGAGTCCTTCCAAGGCACTCAGGGGGCTCGTTAAATCTGAGCGCTCTTTTGTCCTATCTGAGGTGCTTTTTCTATTATTTCTTTGATCATTTCATTCTCCCTGGTTTCTTTTTTCCTTTCCTTTTAGAGCTCCTCTCTGAGGGATGCTGGAATTTGTAAAACTCTTCCCTGTTTCTTAAGTCTTCTCTCATCCAAAGTACTCCATCTGCAAGGCATTCCGAAGACATTTCCTACCTCGGTCCTTCGACTCACTAATTTACATCTGAGCTGTGTCAACTGATACTTTCCTTCAAAACTTTACAGTCAACTCTTCATTTCCTAAGTTCTGTGTTAGATCATTTTTCACGAATAACAGCCTTCCCACATTTCTCTGGATGTCTTCTTCTGATCGCTCAACTCCCTCCGGGTTTTTGAATACTTTTCCTTCTGACTTCTGATGGGACGGTTTTCCTTGCATTCGTTGTACGGCATGTGGTGACGATACACGTATCTCCTGTTGAAGAATCTCCATTTGCTGCGCTTTTGTTTACAACCACCTGTTTCCAGTAATTAATAGGGACAGACAAGGGGTTGTCTCCTGGGGGGGGGCGGTCTCTAACCCGCCTGGCAGCCAGTGCCTCCCTGGGGTGCTGCACACCTCTCGGAGTCTAGCACCCACACTCAGAGGTCTGGTTTGTGGGTAAACACAGCTGCTATCCACTACTTAACACCAGAGAGAAGAAAAACAAAGGCAGAGCTCCAATGCAAGGCCCCAATTAATCACTCCATAAGCGACCTGATTAGTGGTCCTGATGAATTCCCCTTCCAGTTCATGTTCCCATTGCCTGTGCTTGAAGCTGTGTCTTGCTTTCCATGATTATAGATTGTAATCTATCTTAGTTACAGATTTAATTTATTGTTTGCTTTGATTTTTTTTTTGTTTTATGAGATTTTGGCAAAGGAGGGAAAATAAACACATTTTAAAAATCAATTTTCAATTTGCAGTCATAAGGGATTCACATACTTGGATTAAAAATGATATTAGCTTTATAGAATAAACTCCTCACATTATCACATTTCACAATGATGCCATTAATAGCAGTGAATTTCAAGACTAAAATGATCAAGTGTCTTCATATAACCCATACTCATGTTTTAGTGCTGATTCCCATGTAAAATTCGCACCCTTATTTTTCCCTTCAAAAAATGGGGGAAAAGTGCACAATTATACATGGCAAAATACAGTATTACCTCTTCAGTCGTCAAGCTGCCATTCCAATTACAAGAATCTAGTAAAGCTGTTCAATTTTTTTCTAGAACATTCATAATCATTACAGCCAACATCACTCTCCCATCAAAATATCCAAAGAAATGGGCTCAGACTTCCGGCCAAGATGGAGGCACAGGTAGACACACTTTACATCCTCGTACAACCAAAAGAAGGACAATAACAAATTTAAAAACAAAAACCACCAGAACTGCCAGAAAGTCAAACTGTATGGAAGTCTGACAACCAGGAGTTAAAGAAGAAACTCGCCCACACTGGATGCAGGGGCGGAGGCAGGCAGCTGGCCAGAGAGGACTCACGGTGAGGCGGCAGCTGGCGGAGCAAGCAGTCCCACATTCACGAGCAGATAAACCGGGAGGAACAACGGGAAGCAAGACAGACCCACAACCCAGGGCTCCAGTGGGAAAACAAAGCCTCAAACCACCAATGAAAACACCTGTGGGGGTTGAGGCAGCAGCAGGAGAAACTCCCAGCTTCACAGGAAAGTTTGTTGGAGAGACCCACAGGGTACATTGTGTAGAACATACATAAACCCACCCACCCGGGAATCAGCACAAGAAGGGCCCACTTTTCTTGTGGGTAGCAGGGGAAGTGACTGAGGCTGGCTGAGAGCCAAGCAAACAGCACTGTTCCCTCTTGGACCCCTCCCCCATATACAGCATCACAACACAGTGACGTGGGTTGCCCTGCCCTGGTGAACACCTAAGGCTCTGCCACCTAATACATAAGAGGTGTGCAGAGACAAAGAAATATGGCCCAAATAAAAGAACAGAGCAAAGCTCCAGAAAAAAACATGACTAAGCAATGAGGAGACAGCCAGCCTATCAGATGCACAATTCAAAGCACTGGTAATCAGGATATTCACAGAATTGGTTGAGTATTAATGCAAAATATATAAAAAGGGAAGGGTATAAAAAGTGAAGGAAAATGTACAGGGAACCAACAGTGAAAGGAAGGAAACTGGGACTCAAATTAACAACTTGGACCAGAAGGAAGAAATAAACATTCAACTGGAACAGAATGAAGAAACAAGAATTTATAAAAATGAGGAGAGGCTCAGGAACCTCCAGGACAGCTTTAAACGTTCCAACATCCAAATCATAGAGGTGCTAGAAGGAAAAGAGGAAGAGCAAGAAATTGAAAACTTATTTGAAAACATAATGAAGGAGGACGTCCCCAATCTGGCAAAGGAAACAGACTTCCAGGAAGTCCAGGAAGCTCAGAGAGTCCCAAAGAAGTTGGGCACAAGGAGGAACACACCAAGGCATATCATAATTACATTACCCAGGATTAAAGATAAGGAGAGGATCTTAAAAGCAGCAAGAGGAAAAGAGACAGTCACCTACAAAGGAGTTCCCATCAGACTGTCAGCTGATTTCTCAAAAGAAACCTTGCAGGCAAGAAGTGGCTGGAAAGAAGTATTCAAAGTCATGAAAGGCAAGGACCTACATTGACGATTGCTCTATCCAGCAAAGCTATTATTTAGAATGGAAGGGCAGACAAAGTTCTTCCCAGATAAGGTCAAGTTAAAGGAGTTCACCATCAACAAGCCCTTATTATATGATATGTCAAAGGGACTTATCTAAGAAATAAAGGTAAAAATATGAACAACAAAATGACAACAAATTTACAACTATCCAGAACTGAACCTAGAGAAACAAAAACA
Organism: Sturnira hondurensis; assembly: GCF_014824575.4. NCBI lineage: Eukaryota > Metazoa > Chordata > Mammalia > Chiroptera > Phyllostomidae > Sturnira > Sturnira hondurensis. Next base: position 4,401,227 of record NW_028097031.1, read on the forward strand.
AAAAACCAAGCAAACAACTAGAACAGAAACAGAAGCACAGAAATGGAGATCACATGGAGGGTTGTCAGGGGGAGGAGGAGGGGGAGAACAGGGGGGAAGGTACAGAGAATGAGAACTATAAGTGGTAGGTTCAGAACAGACAGAGGGAGGTTAAGAAGAGTGTGGGAAATGCTTAAGCCAAAGACCTTACGTGTATGACCCACAGACATGAACTAAGGAGGGAGAATGAGGGTGGGATGGGGTGCAGGGTGGAGGAAAGATAAAGGGGGAAAATGGGACAACTGTAATAGCTGACTCAACACAGTATTTTAAAAACTAGAAATGGGTTCAGAGCTGCGTGTCCACATGTGGATGGGTGTGCATGTGTATGTGTACATGGGTGTGTGTGGTGTGCATGTGAGTGTGTGTGTGGCATGTGAGGCATATGCATTAATGTGCGAGAGTGCATGTGAGCACATGTTTGCGCAAGTTTGTGTGTGAGTGTACATGTGTGTGTGCGTGTACACACGTGTGTACGAGTGTGTGTGCATGTGTGTCAGGGCAAGGCCTGGACCCTGGGGACCTGGCGTGTAGTGAGTGTGCACTAAACAGTCACTGACATGAGGTCCATGCAACACTCTCCGTCGGAAGCATCACTGTAGTGTCCTGGGGGCACCACTGGGCAAATCTCCCTGCGCCTACGGGACACCAACGTGGATTCTTTACTCTTCAGAACCACGAACCCTAAAGATGATGGTGTGTTTTCAACTCCTCAGAGCTTTAGAGGCTGGTGTGGCAAACACCCTCACAGGACGGAGCAGGAGGAGCAAGTAGGATCATAGGGAGAGGACAGAGGGGAAGTCACAGAGGACAAGGCGCAGGTGAGACAGGAGTCACGGAGGTGGCAGCAGGCTTGGTTTCCAAATGGGACAAGATTGGGCCGAGCCCGCTGCCACCTGCCTGACCACTGTCCCATCGGATCCTTTTCCACAGGGATGTCTCCTCTGTCCTTCCTGCGCGACACTCCCACATGTGACACTCCACCGTGTCTCGGCGCTTCCCGCACTGGCCTGGCGTGTGTGTCGGAGCTAACGGCGGCGGCCACAGCACCATCCAGGTGGCACTGGCCACGTCGGGTCTGTGGGGCCTGACGTGTCCTGCTCACACAAGAAGAAAGTCCTGAGATCTGTCAACAGGTCAGCTCCACGGAAAATAAAAATAAGCTATTGAGGAAGTCAGGGTGAAAGGGAAGCAGAGATGACTGCGCATTCGTCAGACGGGTGCTCTCTAGTTCCCTGGGGACAGAGCGGCGACACCACTGTGAGCCTGCAGACGCAAACCACACGAGTGGCAGGAAAGCATGGTCAGGGAGCCAGCTGCCGCAGGAGAGAGCAGCTTCGGACACATGGCACCCCCGGGCCTGCGCCGTTAGCGGGAAGGGGTGCTCTCCTGCCTTCTGAGGCTGCTGCTGCAACACACCGAAACGGGCACACGATGAAAACGAGCTGCTAGGGTGGCCGCCCCCCCACCCCTGAGAAACAGAAAAGCGATTCCCTTGCGGGGGAGAAGGGGTGTGAAGCCTGGAACCCCACACCTATGTCCGCTGCGGGGGACGTCGCAGTTCGGTAGAGTGGGAGGGTGTGAAATGTGCAGACGGCCCCGAAGAGGAGCCAGTGGTGAGGCGGCAACCTCACAGGCACGGGGGACCCCTGTGGCCAAGGGGGAGTCCAGGGCCCAGGGCACTAGTTTCTAGAACGTTCTACATGGATATATAGTTTTAGAAGAAGCAATTATTAACTGCTACACTAAATAATGACCAGGAAGACAGATTTTTTTAAATGTCCTAGGGCACTTCTCCAGAAGAAAGCGAAGACTGAGGTCAGGCCTACGTCAGCCAGTGACCGCCTTCGAGGCCCCAGACCCATGTGCTGAGCCCTGCTGAGTGCTTGGCTCCAGGTCCCCTCAGCAAGTGCAAGAACGCTTGAGCACCGCCGCCCTGGGACCCCGTTCAACCGATTTAGATGAAGCCTCGGCCTTTCAACCCGCATCCAAGTCCCCTGGCTCCGTCCCAGGAGCATTTCCCCCAGCGCAGCCTGAGCCGGGTGAGAAAGTACACAGCTCAGCGAGCCAGGAGTTCCCTGGCTGCTCCCCGCGCCGAGGGGCCGGCTTCTCCTCCCGGACGAGGACACAGCGCTCCGTCAGGAAGTCCCGACACCCCCCTCCCCAGCCTGGAGGGTTGAATTTGCGCAAACCCCACTGTCTGCTCTTCAGCATCTCTCTCGAGCAGCTTCAGGCAGTCCCATTTTTCTCCTCCAGCCCAACCCCTTGGGGAATGAGCGGCAAGGACCTACGAAAACTTTCATTTCACAGATAAAACAACAACGAGAAGTTCAAATGCAGATAGGACGAGTATCGGGAGGCTGCACCTGTCATCCTTGCGGCCAGTTCTGTGGCCGAGGTGGACGGTGCATTTCCGTGGGGGCGGCCGCCAGTGGGCGGCTGAGCTTGCAGGGTGGTCACGAGGTACCCTGTGGACCTGCCTGCCTTACCCACGCCCTGCTCGGTGACATCATGTTCCTTTGTCACGGTTGCCATTTCTTGCCACCCCTCCCACAGAAACCTAAGGAAGGGGACGTCCAAACCAGTTCCGCGTGGTCAGTAGCTCTCTCCCACACCGGCAAGTGGTCCTCCCGTCCTTCAATGGGGCCGCGATGGCCTCTTCAGACCTGCCTGCCCACGCTGTGCCTTTTTCCACCATCCCACCCACTCACTGGTCTATGTTGTCTTGGTTCCTTTCTGCCTTCTTGCATAGCCAATGAGGCCATAAGACCCACGGGTACTCAGCAGCATTGTCGTTATCTCACTTATTTGCTGTGGAGGGGCTCATCCAGCAAGAACAGAGAACCTACCAGACGAGCCCTACAGAGTAGGATAGCCCCTGGATAAGGGGAGATGGTAATGGGATCATTATGGTGTGCCCAGAACAGTGAAAACACACCCACTGAAACTGAGAGAGCCAGTCTTCCCTCTGAAATGAGTCTTCTCAAAAGATTCTGAAGGGAAAAAGCTTTACTTGGTTGACAGACATCCCGTGGCCTGGGTATGGGACAGGCAGAGAGAGGGAGCGGCCGCTGTGGCCCACAGCCCGAAGCCCCCGGCTGCCTGCTGAGACCTCTGCCCGCTCCGGGTTCTGCAGAACTTAGGAAACACAGCCAGCTCAACGGCTACACAGTCCACGGCAAGGAGCAGGACCCAAGGAAGCAGCATCTTTTCCTGCAAGGCCACGTCCTCCAGGCAGACTGAGAGGGGGCAGAGTCAGCATCTGTTTCACACAACGGCTTGGCTGCCAGAAGATGCGACCTTGGGAAAACTGGCCTAGCGGACCGTCCTCCAAAGTCACTCAGTCCCTGCTGCATGGCCCGAAGGAAGTGGGTGACAAACCCAACCTGCCCTTCCCACAACACCCGCACCGCCTTCGGGAAAAATCACACTTTTCTTCAGAGGGAAAAAACAAAACCGAACAAAAAGCTTCGCGAACTTTCCTTCGGGTGGACAGCTGGCAACACGGACACGGAAGCAGAAAAGACGGCTCACTGCTCCTGAGATGCTCTCAGCCCTTCCCAGGTCGGTGGAGGCGACACTGCCCGCGAGCGTGCTGAGCGGGGCCAGCAGACACGACCGTGGGATTACCAGGCGAAAGTAGGTCATTGAAGAAAGCCAGTCACGGCTCCAGAATCCGGTTAGAGGAAGAAAAGGCCCGTGATGACGTCTGTGCCTTTATCAATGAATAGGAACAAACCCACTGTGTTAAGAAATGAAATCTTCCTTCCTGGTTTCTATCAATTTCCAAATGAAATTTCAAAATCAAGAGAAAAACATGCATGCACACGTAAAATCTCTTGGTCGACAGAAAACCTGGAAATTTCTAAAGTGAACATGGGTCAGAGCCAGGACGTGACTGAGGTGGAACCAATGCTTTTACCTGGCCAGAGGCCAGACGCCCCCCGAGCCTTCACACCGGGGCCAAGACAGAGGAACGGGCAGGACCAAAGCTGCCGGGGCACCAGGATGGGAGGGGCTGGTCAGGTGGAGTCTAGAAATGGGGCGAGGGGGCGAGGAATGAGGACATTTCGAATTAATGCACCTGGAGTGCCAAAAATAGGCCCGGCAGCGAACCCATGTCCCCAGGTCCCCACGTCCCAGCGTAAACTGGAGGAACGTGAGGAGGAAAAAGGACACCTTGTCTGGGCCGGAGGGAGGCGTGACCACAATCAGTGTGTGACGTGGGTTATTTTTTAAAGGCCTGGAGGAAAAAGGCTTTATTGAAAGTGTGTTGGGGGATGAGGGAGTGAGAATATAATTATAATTAAAGTCAGTCTTCCGAAAATGTTAGCTGTGGGCCAGGCGGTCACGAAGCACTGCACCGGACGCGAATTAACTGAGTCCTTACCAGAATTCAACGATGGAGGAGCCGTTATTAACCCGTTTACAGGGAAGGAGAGAGGCTTTGCCCGCAGCCGTACAGACCGCTGGGCTCCGAAACAAGGCACTAGAGGGGAGGAAAGCTCTTTGAAAGGGTCCTACGTCGATCCAGGACCCTGCTGTCCTGCACAAAACCCAGAAAAGTGAAAATGATAGAGCAAGACAGGCAGAGTAATTAATTAAACACACACGAGAACGATTTATATGAATCACAACAAAAATGTCCCAAATGAAAGAATGCGCGGGAAGAAGAGTCACTGGGCAGCACGCTGCAGAACGCCCTGCACAGCCCAGCGAACACCGGCCGTGCCAGGTGGAGTCCCAAAGTCCCCTCGGGAGAAGTGGCGAGAGTCGCACCCGAGCCCAGAGGAGTCCTGCTGGCTTTACTGGGGGGAGAAGCCACGCAAGAAGAGCCTCCCCTTGGGGCAGGCCACGTTCTGGCCCGCAGCTCGGCACACACTTGGCACTCCGTGAATGCCGCGGAATGGGTGGATTAGGGAAAACGAGAGAGCGGGACCGGGACCAGCAGTGGAAGATTCCAGACCATCCAGAACGCTGAGATAAGACTCTGACTCAGGAGGCAGCCCGACAGATGTCACGGGTGGAAGCACGCCTGCCAGGCTGGGGCCAGGCCGTAACTGGACATGAGCGTGGCTGGGAAGGACTGGGCGCAGAGACAGGAGCTTACGGCTGCAGCAGTCAGAGGCTGAGTCCTGCAGCTGGCCTGGGGCGGAAGGCAGGGTGGCCGTGTCTCACCCACAGGGCCCTGGTGGGAAGAACACCGACAGGTGGGGACCACAGCATGTCCATGGTGAGGGCAGCGGCAGGGGACAGGTGGGCACCTCCCCCAGGGCCAGGCTCTGGACGACAGCCCACATCGGGCGTGCGCTGGGTAAGGGCCAGCACTCTGATTCAGTCCCCCACCCCATCCCCAAACAACCACGACCAAGCCACCTGCGTTCTGTCTCAGCACCCCACCTCTCATTATCTGTGAGACGACAAGTCTCTCTGGGCAGGAAGTCGCACAGATTGGACGAGAATGTGTTGGGGGAGAGAAATGGGACTAAGGAGGAAACAAGAAAATTCAGAGGTCCAGCGTCGCAGGAAGATCGGCATAATCGGTGCACCCGGGAGGACCCGGTGGAAAGCAAGGCATTCTCAGAGACAACAGGACTCGCCACGGCTGCCGGGCTGGACGAGTCGTGTCCACCTTGGAGTTGGCCCTGACCTTGTACATATCCCCCCTCCCCAATTTCATTACTTAAAAAAAAAACATGTAAGGAAAAGGGTTTTCAAGAATCTCTGTGAAGGACACATGGACAAAACCCACGAGGGATGGGGTCAGGGGGGGAGTGGGGATGGCTGAGCTTGGGGAGAGTGCTGGGGGGAAATGGAGACACCTGTACTTGAACAACAATAAAAAAAATGTTTAATCATTAATTTCAAGTACTTGTTTTCAGCAATGTCTCCATCACTGGATGGTGAGTTCCCTGGAGACAGGGACATGTTTTAAAGCTTTTATTCTTGTCTCCTGGAGTCATGCACGGCACACAGAGGACAGTGCTAGAATGACCATGGAAAAGGCCATATGAGAAACATTGAGCAAAATTCGACCAGAACATAGAAGTATATGTGTATCTATGTTATATGTATCGATCATATATACACACACACATATACAAACATCCACCTGTTAGGTGCACAAACACAGTTTTTTCGAGTTCCTCCCAAAGTGACTCCCATTCACATTAAGTCTGTGTGTCACTGGCATGTCCTCCCTGGCATTCCTTCTCACTAGATGAGGAGCACGGGCTGATGCCCCTCGCTATTTTGAAGAAGTGAGACGTTTAACTTAGGTCAAGCAGAAGCTGGGGTGCACCTTGGGGCTACAGGAAGGAGCAGAGGCAGGCACCGGGGGAGGAGAGTCCTGCCCTTCACCCCCCATCTTCCCACTGCCTTCCTGAGCTTCTCTCTCAACTTCAGAACTTCTTCTGAATGACAACCCAACGGAACTCGCGTAAAATCGCTCTCTGAAAAACCCTCTGTGGGACCCTAAAACACTCAGTTCTTTCCTCCTGAAATCAGAAATTCTGAGTCAAGCAACTTCCTCTCAAACGGCTGATTTCAGCAGCTCATAATTCTCCCCAAAGCCACACACCGCACAGCAGGATGAGCTCCCGGCCCGCAGAGTTACTGTGAGCCCTGGCTACGCGCTCTCCACGGCACGCTCGGGGGAGACCTGGCCGAGCACCCAGTCCTGGAACAACATCGGTGACACGAAGGAATCAGTGAGCAGACCGTCGAGGGGCGACGTCCCTCCGCGGCTAGTCCCCGAGCAAGGGACCCGGGACACACAACGAGGCTCCACCCAGACGTGCAGCTGCTCCTGGCACACGTCCTCTCCCCTGAGACAGGACTGGTGTTGAAATCGAGGGCACCGGACACCACACGCTGGACACCACATGCCAGAGACAGTGTGGTTTTGGCTGGCGAACGAGTGGACTTGTCCCGTCCTGTGTCTTGTCCCTGCGTCTCCCTCCTCACACGACAGGTGAGAACGAAAACATTGCCACCAAACCCCACGGTGCCCTCTCTCCATTGTGACCTCCATTGCAGCAACATGCAGTTCTCTCCGCAACCCTAAGCTGGGGACCAAGCAATGCCCACGTTGCACGCCCTGTCCTCCATCCTGACCGGCTGCCGTACAGTGACTATATCCTCACCTGACGTGTCGATCCGGGAGCCGCAGGGAGGCCAATTCCAACACAGGCTCACGGATGCGATCGGGAGCTCAGTTCCTGCAGCTTCTCACCAATGTCCTGAAAGCAACACTGCAGAGGCAGCGGTACTCGAGGAGGGGTCCTCCTGGGTTCCACCGCCACAAGGTCAAGGCTATACATCCCCGGCAGTGCTCGCCGTGTTCGGTCGTCCGGATACCAGCACTACCTGTATCACCCTGCTCAACGCCGGTGAGGACCGCCTTCTCCACCAGTCACCAGTGTCACACCTGGAGGGTGTCCAGCCTCGTCACAGACTACTGAGTACCGGCCACCTCCAACACCAGCAGAATTCTCAAACCCCGCAGTTTGATTCCATGGGCTCTTACAACGTGTTCTGTGACTATGACGCTAAGGTCCCTGAGGAGCAAAGCATCGCCAGAAACCACAGGGTCACACAGGGGTGGGCAAGGCAGGTTCACAGTTGTGAATATGCAAAACACAGAGTTTATCCTTGTATTATGTATTTATTGGTGTAGTAATCACTTGTATTACTTGTAAACCTTTGCTTGCCCACCACTGTGTTAAAATATTTAGCCTGAAGAAGCCCAGTCTTTCAAAATTTTTACATGGAAAATTATTCTACTACAAGAACTCTCATGTTTTATGCCTTTTGCAGTCAAAATGACAAAACCAAATATTTTAAAAGAAAATCAGAAGCGATCAACCAAGGCTGATTTTAAATAGTAGCCCAATGCAAGTCAAAGGTCACTGTAAGACAGAGTCCAGCTGTCCTCGACACAGCTGCCTAAAACCACACCTGGAAAGATCAGCTAATAAAAGATGAGATAAAAATGAGAAGGCCTCAAGTACTATTAAAATGGCTTCAAGTTTGAGTTTCAACTTTATGATGTCAAAAACAGGTCACGGTTCAAATGAGCTGTAAAAAAATAAGAGGGTAAGGGCGATGTCCCAAAGTGATTAAAGAAGAGAGAAGAGAACTTTCTTCTACGTCATTAACTCACCAACAGTCTACCGAACACAGAGCGCTCACCATTTTCCTGAGCCATTAGAGAGTTTAGCAGGTTCACCGGAAGGGCTGCTTTCTTTGTTAACCTATTTCCACGGGTGAAGACCCTGGCTGACATGAAACACAGCCCAAAAAATCCCGGACAGAGAATGCAATGAAAGACTGAGAGATGGGTGGTTTGGGGAGCAGCCTGGCCTATAAATGTGCTTGGCCAGCAAAGAACCCCCTGGCCAAGATTTATTATCAGAACAAACGCACTCTAAAAAGATTTGGTACAATAAAACCTGCAGCATAAATACAAACCACTCTTAAATACAGTCCGTTGCCCTGCATAATGTATAGCTTATTTTTCTAAATTTAAGTTCTCTATGTATTTTTCATTCAAGAATAACCTTTTGAACAAGTAAAACCAAAGAAGGGGAGTTTCTGAAATGGCACCAATTGTGTAGCTCTTTAATTCACACAAAAGAAAAAGTTTATATTACTTGGAACTCATCAACAACCTCTGAAACATATACAAAGAGAAGGAGGTATTTCTAGGAAGTGTATTATCAAGAGAAAGGGTAACAATGAATCCCCCGTAACAAATCACTGTTTTAATGACATGTAACACATTAATGCCAAATCAGGAACAGTTAGAGCAAGAGAAACGACTTCAAAAATCCTACCTCCAAGCTCTTTGACGTTCAGGATGGCATTCTGGAACGGCACGGCTTTGATGCTGAAGCCTGTGGTCAAAGCACATGGGGAAGGAGGGTCAGTGACAGCTCGGAAAACGTGGACACTCAGACCCCCCCGTTCAGGCAGACAGACCAACAGTCACTTTGCTCAGCTCACATCTGTACCAGAAACACGTACTTCCCAAGATATACTGATGATCTGATATCATCTGCAACTGGTTTTCAAAACACAGCTGTGTTTTACAGCAAAATATAACCCTTTTCTTCAAAATGCTGTCTTATTCTTTAATTAAATATATAATGCCTCTTTGAAAACTCTATTATTAATTGTAAGAAAGACACTTGGAAATATAGAGAAACTTCAAAGAAAATATCAGATCTACTGGGACCTTTGCATCGAACAAATTCCTAACACTAATTCTCTCTCACCAGTAACTCAGCAACCCTAGAGACTGAGGCATCTAAATCATAACCGTCTTATACTAGAATTTCATCACATTTATGCTAGTTTTCTTTTAAGGACATGTTTAGTGTCGTGCATACATTTTTCTTAAAAGTAGAGTCATAACTATTCATGCAAGGCAGTTATTTTATAATGCGTGTAATAAATTACTTCCATTATAAAAATATATTCAGAGTACAGTTTATGATTAACTCCGTATTTAGGACTCAGCTATCAGCACTTGAGTCAACTCAGCTGTGACACATGTCAGTGTGTGCGCACCCACACGCGGCACACACACACACAGAAGCCAGAGTCCACGCCACGCGTGGCTGGAAGGACCTGTGAGAACCTGGAACTCACAGACCTGGGACAGCTGGGGGTCTGACAGGACCAGGGGCGCTTCGGTCTCAACTGGACATCCCCATAGGCAAGCACCTCTTATTCAGGTAAAAGCCTGCTCATTTTGAACAGTTTCTCAGCAGTCTCTCCAAGCACCTGCTCCTGTAAGATTTTAAGCACGATGCCATGCCGTATGTACAATTACAAGACAGATTAAACACAGTTGCTTTTTCCAGAAACCACCCACAGAGTGAAAAAGAAGACACAGAATCTCCTCCTGTGGGCGGCAGTCCTGGAGGGCGCCCAGGAAGTGGAGGAGACGTAGGGAGGACAGCAAGGGGCTGTTCCTTCACCGGCTGCACTTCACTGTATGATGACATTTTCAGCCTAAATACCAGTGAAGCTGTTAGGAAAAATACACACACACACGCCAATAAACTCACTAATGCATTCTCTCCGCTATTTGTAAATAGCCCAACACAAGGAACCAAGCTGAGTGCTCGCACGCCCACAGTGCGTTGCCCTCCGATGAATGGAATGGAACGGAAACCATAGCATGGGGTCAGGAAGTGCTTTCTAACAGACATTATTAATGCAACCAAGAACTTAAGCGGGAGGGGACTCTCCGCTGACTCCGCCATGACAGGGCACTCACTGAGGCCCCCCCACAGGAAGTGGCCCCTGCTGCTCGTGCAGGAAGTCAGTGGGCCCAGGGGACAGCGGCCTGGTCCTCGCAGTGCTGGCCCCAGCTCCTCCCCTCGCCAGTCTAAGATCGGGCTCTCAGTCTTGACCCCCTCGTCCACACACTTGGGGGACTAGGTTAGCTCCCTACAGTTGTCCCTAACACCAGGATTCCATAATTTTTATTAAACAAGAAGAAAATATCAGTAACAGCTTCTGGTGTTTGGCTGAAGGCCTCGGGGAAAGGTCCCCCAGTGTCCACCCCAACGGCTCAATGGCTGAACCCTGAGTCACGCACTCACTTTTTCCTGGCCCACCTCCCCACGCGAGCAAGACGGAAGCCTCCCCTAAGAGTTAATGCCACACATTTTAATCAATAGATGACTTAATGCTCTTCAGGGAAATGCTCGTTTGCACAGACTTTCAGTTTTTGTGTTTTCCTCCTTAAATCCAACAAAACCTGTGATACAGGAGACATAGATTTGAAATTTTTAAGGCAGGGAAAGCATTTCCGGAACTGCAAGGAATCAGTTTTGGGGGGGAGGCTAGTCTATTTTCAGTCTGCGTGTGGAACACGTGAGTATTGCACTCGGGCCTGCGGACCAGCCTCCTCCCTCCCTGCATACGCACACAGGTCCTGGGGCGTGCTTCTGCGGTCCTGGGGCACTCTGGGAGCTGGCGAAGGGAGGCGCAGTTCCGGGTCTGGTGGCCATGACCTGGATCCCGGGCATGATTTATGGCCGTTCTGTGGCGTTTGGATAACGGCCCAGTGAAATCCCTCTAAATACGATTTCCACATCATAAGAGGAAATCTAACCCACTGGCATTTATAAAACGACAGTCTTGTAGCAGACCCTGAAATGTCACTTTCTAATCTTTCTCTTATTTGACCCAACACATATGCATAACAACACATATGCATAACATATGCATAACATAACTAATAACAAAGTAGTTACAACGTCTCATTCAAATTTTCTTGAAGTTCTTCTGTATTTCTTTCCAATTATCACGATCTTTTCTAACTGAACAATGCCACTTGACCAGTTTTCAAGTGCAGTAACACACGTCCCTAAACGATATGTTCAGCCTTTTTCAGTTCCAAGTGCTGCCTGTTCTTTAGGTTGTTTCCATGTGACGTTGATATATGACCCGAAAGGCCCGGTTCCCCTGGTTTAGAAGGAAATAGAGGGAATATCTGTGTAACCCATGGGTTAACAAGCCCTTTTACCAGCAAACTCCACAGCCTTTACCACCAGGAACGCGCTCTGCACAGAGTTCCCTTTTGTTTCCGGACAGAGATGCGAGCTGCCGAGGTTTCTCTCCTTCCCATGGGCCCTGCTGGCTCCCTGGGGGATTTCTGGGCTCTCAGAGTTTTGACAATTTAAGTACCTTTTAAAAATGATGTCCAAGGGAAAAGACGGCTGAAGTTCACAACCCAATCAAGGTTAGATTCCCTGCCCTTCTGAAGAAAAGGCAGACCTGGTCTCCTGGCTGACAGCAGACGGGCGCGCCCTTCTTCGGGCTGTTTTCATTTTAAGAAACTGGTTTCCAAGGTCGATTCTCTTCTCAAGGGCTCCAAACCCTTCCGACAAATACTGCATTTCTAATTGGCTTGGTATCACCATACCATTATAGAGATGTCATTTTAGAGTGAAATGTCATATAATTTGGCAATACTGACAAAGCATGTTATTGTTTGACATGTTCTTTTATAGTTTTCTATTCAAAACTATAGTCCTGCATGCTCGAAATTGAAAATAAATGTAAATTTAATTTTCCTCTATTGAAGACGGGAAAGATTATAGATTGGACAATTGAGGCACCACAATTTAATTAACAAACTCCCTTGCTATAGGACGTTTAAATTACTTCACAGTTTTAGTAATACAAAATGTTGTGAGTAATGCAACACAGGTACATAGTTTCTCTGAAATTACAAGCTCAAAGTCAATTCTCAGGGGCCCAGTCACTGTACTAGGTCAACAACGTGGCTACTGTGGTTACCTCCGCCTTCCACGAAGAGTAGCTCTCCAGGAAGAGCGACCCTCGCCCGTCACCACGCCAGGGGTGAGGCACCCCCCATCGCCTCAGGAGCCTGGCTCGCAACGTAAAGAAACACAAGTGGGTAAATTCAGGTATGAGATTAACACTTTCTTGTCTATTCTCTAGTAAAGTTGAGTTTCGGGCAACGTGAAACCTTTTCCATTTATTTGTCTGCCATTCATTTTTTATGAGTTCTCTTTTTACCAATCAGATTCTAGATACTATCTGTACATACAACTGCATTCTCCAAGTGGGCAAGCCATCAGCTCTCATCCGATACAAACATTTCTCAACAGCGTTTGTCTTCGGTCTAGCCTTCCAGTAATTCTGCCTTTGTGTGAAGTGAAGCTCCGTGATCTAATTATTTCTAATTATTCCTAATTATTCTGCTCAGGCCCCTGGGCTTCTCTTCCCACCTTCCACACTGAGCGCCCCACGTGTGCGTGGCTTTCTGACATCCTCGTGTCTTCCCCCAGCTACCTTTGCGGGACATTTGTCCTTGTCATTCCACCTCCTTTGTTCTTCTGCAGTCCGCACCCCCACCCACGCACACCCCTGCTCAGACACAGAAAGAACCCAGAAGTCTATCCCAGTGTGCCTGCGACGCCTACTGGAACTTCGGCGCCTGCGCGGTCCTCCCTGCCGCCCACCCACCCTCCGCGCCTCTCTGCCCTCACTGACGTCTCTGTGACCTCTCACCCTCCATCTACAGCTACGGCGCACACACAGCAAACACGCACCCACCCTCCTTCTCGCCTCTGTCCTTGCTCACACCCAGCTCTGCCCTGCGGTCGTCACGCACAACGAACAGTGCGTCCTTCAAGGAAGGAGTTTCGGGGGAAGGCTCGTCCGTCTCTGTCTTTGTGTGGAACACGTGCGTATGTTCACAGGACTTATATCGATGTAACCTCTCTTCCATCCTGATGTTGTTAATCAGTGTCCTCTTTGATTCTTTTTCCTGATCAATTTGGCTAGACTTTTATGATTTATTGATCTTCTCAAAGAACCAGCTTTTCATTCCCTAATTTCTCCACTATTTTTCTATTTCACTGACGTCTACTTTCATCTTTATTGCTTTTTCCTTCTTACTTCAGTGAAATCCATTCTCCTCTCTTTGCTCCTTAAGGTGACAGGTGGGGCCACTGACCAAGGCCCTTCTTTTCCCACGTTGGTGGGAAGTACTGTGCGACTTCCCCCGACCCTCACTGGCGGGGCATCCAACACGTTCCTGTACGTAGTACTTCCCCTCGGTACAAAACACGCTGTAACTTCCCTCTGGGTGTCTTCTTTGGTCCATGGCTTATTGAAAAGTAATTTAGTTTCCAAATATTTGAGGGTTTTTCCAGAGATCTTGTTAGTGATTTCTAGATCGATTCCACTGTGGTCTGAGAACATATTTACTATTAATTAAATTCTTTTAAACACAGTGAGACTTCTTTTATGCTCCATTATGTTCCATTCACACTTAAGAAGAATGTCCTCTACGGTGTTGGGTGGAATGTTCTAGAAATGTTAATTAGGTCGAGTTGGCTGATTTTCTTCCCACATGTTCTCTCAGTAATTGAACATCGGGCTATAATGGTGGATTTCTCTATTTCCCCCTTGCGTGCTGTCATTTTTGGTGGAGTGAAGCTGTTCTTAGACATGTAAATGCTTGGTGCTATCATGCCCCCTTGATTAAACGGTGCCTTCATCCTGACAAACAGAGCGCCTCACCCCCAGCGTTAGTCTCCGCTCCGAAATCTGCCCTGTCTGATAGTAACATAGCCAGTCCAGGTTTCTTCAGGCAACTGTTAGCACGACACACCATTTCCCACCCTTCTCCTTTTGACCTATCTGTCCTTATAGTGAAACTCTGCTCTCTCAAGTCAGCGTACAGGTGGGTCTTGCTTTCTGTATATAAGCATATCAATCCCGCCTCTTCCTGGAAGAGTCTAGACCATTCACATTCAGGTGAATTACTGACGGGTAGGTGTGCAACTCCTGCCTCACTACTTTGTTTTTGTTCGTCCCATCTATTCTCGGTCCTTTGTGTTCTCTTTTTCTGCCTGTCGATGAAGTATTTTTGGCAGTTCCATCCTGTCACACCTGTTGCCTCACTGGCTCTATTATTTCTGCGGTTTCCAGCACACCTCTAACTTACCGCGGCCTACCTTCACTCCTCTGGGTCACTGCACAGGTAAGAACCGCGAAATACTCAGCTGCCCTTTTCCCACTGCGACTTTGATGCTTGTTTTCATGCATTTCACTTTGACACGCCACAAGCCTCACAATAGTTTGTTATGTTGTTTAAACAATTATCTTCTGAAGAGACAGACAGTAAGAACTGAACCCCATCCATTCACCCATGCAGGCCCCATTGCTGGGAGTTCCCACTCCAGAACCCGATTTCCAGCTAGAAAATTTTTCTTCTGCCTGAAGGGCTTCCTTTATTTAATGTTTCTTATAATTCAGGTTTGCCAGCAACAGATGGTTTTAGCTTTCTGTGTGTCTTTCTCTTTTGAAAGATATATTTGCTGGGTGTCAGAAGTTGATCATTTTTCCACTTCATTACTTTCTAGTTGCTTCTTCTCACTTGCGTTGTTTCCAGAAAGAAATCTGAAGTCAACCTCATCTTTTCTCCCCTGCAGCATCTTTAATTTGCATTTAAGATCTTCTCCTTATTTACTCAGGGTTCTCCAGAGAAGCAGAACCAACAGGGGGTGTGTGAATGTAGAAAACTCATGTTAAGAAACTGACTCACACGATCATAGAAGCTGCCGGTTCCGACACCGAAGGCCCGAGAACCGGCAGTCTCCAGTGCTGCACCTCATGCCTGAAGGCCAATCGGTGCAGAATTCTGTCTTGCTCTGGGGACATCAGACTTTGGTTCTATTCGGGCCTTCAACTGATTGGGTTGGGCCCACCCATGTTCTAGAGAGAGCAAGCTCCTTTACTCAAAACCTGCTGGTTCTTATATTTTCATCCAAAAACACTCTCACAGAAGCATCTGGAACTATGTTTGACCCCATATCCGAGCACTGTGGCCCAGGCGAGCTGGCCCATAAATTTCACCACGGCATCTTTACCACCGGTGTCACGATCACGTGCTTTGGTGCAGCTCTGTTCACGTCTCTCACGCTTAGGGGTCAGTGAGCTCCTTGGATCCAAGTCTGTACTTTTCTTCAAGGTTAAAAATGTTTCAAATCTTTTTCCATCCCTTTCTCCACCCCTCCCCTGCGCAGACCCCGTACGCGGGGCGGGGGGACCTGAAGCTGCCCCACGCTCGCTGCTGCGCATTTTCTTCTCCGTCTCTTTCCATCTTTGCTCTGGGTCATCGCTAATGCTGGTGCCTCCAGGGCTACTCACCTTTCCTTCTGCAAGGTCTGATCTGTCATTCATCCAATCTGCTGCATGTTTCATTTCCAATATGGTAGTATTTGCCAATAGAAATTTTATACCTTTTTTAGCTCTAATATCTTCCGTAGCTCTACGTAACTTTCAAACAGAATTCAGTTTAACAGCAGTTTGAATATCCTTCTTTGCTAATTCTAATACCTGTGTCAGCCCTGAGTCAGTTTTCACCGATTGATTCTTCTTTTCATTACAAATCATGTTTTCTGGCCTCTTTATAGGTCTGATCATTTTCCCCTGAAAGTCAGACATTGAGAATTTTACCTTGTTAAGTGCTGGGAAATTCTGTTTTGTGTAAATTGCACACAGCTTTGTTTTGGGGATGCACTGAAGTTACTAGGAAACTTTGAGACTTCCATCTTACCGTGAATTACTAGGTAGGTCCAGAGAAGTGCTGGGCCAACTCCTGAGGGCCAACCACTGAGGCCAGGACCCCCTGAAACCTGGCCCCCCCTGAAAACTGGCCCCCCCCAGACACCGAGGCTTCTCCAGTCCAGCTGCTGGGAACAGGGGCCGTTCCCGCCGCCTCTTGAGCACGTTCTTCCTTGGCCTTCAGTTTCCTCATCTGCCTGCCGGGAATATGCCGATCGCTGCTCAGGGGAGACCCTCTGAAGACCCCTAGGGCTCTCCCTCTGTGAGCCCTCTCCTCTCCAGCACTGTGTCCCCTGAACTCTGGCTGCCTCAACCCCGGCTCTCAGCTCCCCCCGGCCAAGGCAAGGAGCCCACCAAGCCCACCTCCGTCCCCCTGGGGCAGTGCCACGGCCCGAGGACTTGCCCACGGCAGTGAGCTGGGCAACGGTGGGGCTCATCTCATCTGGTTCTCATCTCTCAGGGATGACTAACCTGGCTTTTAAAAACGTATTTTTTTAAATTTATTGGGGTTGCACGGATTACTAAGATTATATAAGTTTCAAGTGCCCAATTCTGTGACACACCCTCTGCACCGTGCGTTCCCCACCCTGAGTCTAGTCTCCTTCCCTTCCGCCCATCCCCCTTCCCCCGGAAACAGTGCTCGGGAAAATGCCTATCCCCTTGACCAGAGTGGCTCAGTGAGTTGGGCATCGTCCCGCAAACTGAGAGGTCACCAGTTTGATTCCCGGTCGGGGCACAGGCCTGTGTTGAGGGTTTGGTCTCCACATGGGGCGCATGTGAGAGGCAACTGACGAATGTTTTTCTTTCACATAGGTGTTTCTCTCCTTTTCTTTTTCCCTCCATTTTCCTCTCTCTAAAAATAAACAAATACACTCTAGAAAAAGTGAGATGACCAACCTTATCGCTTCAGATGACTAACCTTGTGGCCTGATACTCATTTTCTTGAAAACTGTTTCATACATTTTGTCTGTTTTTTCCCTGTTATTTCACGGGGAGGGGGAGCTCACTCTCGTGACTGCGTCCCAGCCAGCATCGGCATCAGAGTCCTCGCCCCTGCCGAACTGCCCCCTCCGCATCTGCTGCCCCGCCCTCTCCCCCAGACCCCATCCTCACACCCCCGTCCGCCAGCCTGTCCACATGGCACCTTCCCTGGTAAGACTCAGCCCTAAACGCTACTTTCCCTCTTCCCGTCGCCCTCCACAGAGAGCAATCTGCGTGCCGTCTTGGTCCAGGGCCAGGGCCAGGGAGGGGGAAGGCCGGGCTCCGCCTGCTCCCGGCCCACCAGGCCTCGGGTCAGCTTCTGCGCTAATCCTCCTCTTCCACTTCTGTCATCGGCCCTCGGTGACCGCGTTGTTCCCACCTGCAGTGGCCCCTGCTCAGGTCGTGGACTCACGCTCGCACCGTTTAACTCTTGTTCACATCGAACCCACAACGCTCCGCAGGATGGCCTGGTGCCGACCCCCGTCTAAGGCAGCGGCTGGAACAGGAGCCAAGGGCAGGAGCGCTGGTCTGTCCTGCTCCTCAGGGCATCCTCGGGGCTAGGGAGCGGCGGCCACGGACAGGCTCTCCCTACACACAGCTGGGGTGGCAATCGCACTCCCTCCCCGCCCAGGGCCCCCCAGCCACCCGACCCGACCCCACATCCAGCGCGCTCTCAGATCCACAGCTCGGGCTACAGACTCCTGCCAGCGTGGAGTCGGGCATCTGGGTCGCAGCTGGAAGGCCTGCCAGCACCTCGGCACCATCCTGTCCCAAATCCTGTCCCAAATCACTGTCTTTCACCTCACACTGTCCCTCAGGTCTCCCCTCCTTCCTACCGCACACTCGATCCCCAGGCCAGAAACCCCGGTCAGATCAGCTCCTTCTCCTTCCCGAGCTCGCCAAGTCCCCAGCGGGGTCTGTCACACCTGACGCCAGCTCTCCACCCGCGGGACAGCTCACGTGCTGGGTCCCCCGTCCATGTCCCAGGTCCCTCTCAATGGCTCCTATGGGCTCTCAACTCGGGTCACAACACACCCTGCATCCTGGGCCTCAGCCCAGCAAGGCCACCCCGTCTCAGAACGACCCTCCGCTTTCTGTCCCACACCCCCCACCCCATTCCTCTCTATTACAGCCTGCCCACCCCTTGGGCCTCCTTCCACCCCAAGTTAGAAATGTTCACTTTCTCTTTTAACTCCCTTACTTATACCGCCGAGCACAGCACATACCGCATTCTGTCTTAGCACCTGGCACACACGAAACGTTCAGTAAGTGTAAACTGTTTATCATTAGAATACTTATCTTTCTAATCTGGGTGTAAACTTCTGGATGCAGAGTTCTCCAAAGAGGCCTCCGAAAGGGCACTGTGCCTGGTTTAGAAACCACAACTCACAGAAGCCTGATAACCGAAAAGCTAGCTAACCCGATACCCAATTCACTGGGAAGCCACCAGCACACAGTAGTATTACCACGGCTTCTGAGAAAAGGAAACATTCATGAAAACCTTTAGTGAAAGCAGATACAAAACACATTCTACCACCATTTACAAATAGGAAGTTACAAACATGGTATTTACAGACATTTTCCCACATTATAATTCCACACTGTGCGTCTAGCTGCAGCATTTCCCGTCTGGGGCTCAATAAAGAGCAGTTAATCTGTGCCACTCTGACACCTTCTGGGGGAAGTCATTTTGCTTTGAAAGAATCATGAAGTTAATGAAGTTTGTATAATTATACGGCACATTTCTCAAAAGACGTCCACAATTTCACAAACAGCAAATGGAGACTCGTATCAGAAACCCTAAGAAGCCCCGGGTCCCACCCGACTTCAAGGGAAGACGTGAACTGACACCTGCTGCTGCCCCTTGCTGTGACGACGGCCCCGTCACCCTACCTTTGGGCCTCGGGCGAGTAGAAGACAGACTGCGGAATAAGGACCTTACCGGCCGTGCTGGGCACCAGGAGACTCTCCGAGGCCCTAGCGTAAAACATGGATTCGATGACCCACTGTCTGCTCGCTCACTCACAGGCATCGGTAATGGCGCCCACATTGGTGCCCAGCTCTGGGGGCGCAGAGCCTGGTACAATGCTCCGCTCTGTCCTGAGGGGCCCTCGCCCCAGGACGAGGAGGGCCACACGTCTACAGCAGGACAGCAGGCACTGAATGGAGGAAGTACGGACAACTGCAGTAGGGGGATGGGGTGCAGGGAGCCCTCGGTTCTGGCTGAGGGGTCCAGAGGTGATGGCCGGAAATGGCGTCATGGGCCAGCTCTGCAGAGCTCCGCACGTCTGCTCCGTTGTCTCGTCACCTCTGAGGCCCCGCTCCTTTCCCTGGCCTGGATCCGAGCCATGTGTCTGATTCTTCACCAGCCCCTGGGTCCCTCCCCCACGATTCTAAAGTCTGAGCAGCTTCTCTCCTCCTTACTTGGTGGCAAAACCCAGTCTCAACTGTGGACGGCTCTCAGTCCTCATACTCTTCCTGCCACTTAGGAAACCCAGGCAATGACCGAGCCTCTGCCCAGCACCCCGCCAGGCCCAGGGCTCCTCACTGCTCTCACCCTGCAAACCCAGTGAGGCCTGTCTTGTCCCTCCTCCCTGCTCCTTGCCACCGTCCCAGCCTTCTCGAATGGCCAGCAGGAGCTCCATGCCCGGCCTCCACAGCAGAGCGAGTGGGACCCTCTCCAGTGGGTACTGGATCACATGGTTTCTGACTCACACGCCCAGACGTCCCCACACGGCCTACAGGAGAAGCCCGCGTCCTGGGCGCGGTGTAACAGGCTGGCCAATCGACCGCGGGCATCCCGCCAACCCTGCCCTGCTGACGCACAGCGGGCAGTGTGGCTCCCGGGCGGTGCCCATCAGTCCCGGGCCCTCTGCCCTTGCAGCAGCTTTCCCTCGGCCCCCAAACCCTTTCCTCTCCCATCCTAATCTCTATTCCTGCTCATCCCCAGGCCTACTGGTCCTCAAGGTCCGACCTAGAACATTCCATGGTGCATCCTTCCCCTCCCCTGTTCCAGGCAACGCTGGCCACCCCTCCTCCTCCGTGTATTTCCGGACATGAACTTCACGACTCTGTGCCCAGCACACAGAGTCTCCCGAATGCTGGGGCCACTGCTTATTCCCAGGTCCTGACACTGGACGTAGCACACAGTAGGTGCTCAAGAGAAGCAGGCTGAATGGACTGCCTTCCTGGCTGTCCTAGACGATGGCTCGGCCCCATCAGTTCCTCCGTGACGGCTGCTCCTCCCCCGCCTTCTGTCCGCTGTGCCCTCACTCCTGCTCTACTCCCAGGAGGAAGGAGCTGGCGTCTGGGGGTGACAGGTGACAGAAGCTGCAGGGGAGCCCTTGGCATTTGGGGCCGGAGAGGTCCTTGTGGAGGCCCGCCCTGTGTGGGGCAGAAGTCAGGAACACACTGCCTTCCCGGCTGGGACAACCGCACGTCCCCCCACACTGCCAGGGGTCCCCAATGGGGAACCACAGCCCAGGCTGGCATTTCTGGGCCATCGCCGGGAACTGTTCACCTGGTCAGGGTCCCTGCACCCACTGCCTCCGGTGACGACGTGGAGGGAAGAGGACACTGCCTCCATCAGTCACAGGGCTCAGGAACAGTGTGACAGGCACACGTAGGCATGATGACACTTCATGGGAATGTGACCCTCACAGGACCTGTGTGGAACCCGTGGTTACGGAGTCAAATTCAGGGTTCAGGGCAGGCTGCAGCGACGTTTTCCTGAGTGTGACTCACTTGGGGGCATGGACATGACCCTGCCAGGGGAGACAGGGTGCAGCAGCTGAACGTCACCAGAGCCCCTCAGACCTGCTCTGGAAAGCAGCCAGAGAGCCCACAACTCAGGGATGTGAACGGCAGCACTGAACCTCACAGGGAGGAGAGGGGAGGGGACCCCGCAGGCAGACAGGACGCAGACCGGGCACCCACCTGTGGTCGACACGACGTGCTCGGGGCTCTCGCTGCAGAGCTTGGACAGCAGGCTGGTCTTGCCGGAGCCCGAGAGCCCTATGCACACCAGGTCATACTCCGGCCGTGCGGGTGGTGGTCCCTTGCAGCACAGTGCTCGGAAACACTGCCAAGAGAGGGGACAGGGGCTCCTTTAATAAGAACACGGACACAGAGCTTAGCGACACAGTCAGTGAGTCTTCAGAAGTGATTACACAACCCATCACTCAGCAGGGGAGAGGTCACTGCCGAGCAGAGAAACCAGAGGGCACAAGCTTAGCTCGTGATCGGTCACCACCCCCAGGAGGGATGCAGGTGCAGACTCCCCACCCCCACAGCAGCAGGTGGGCTTCAAGGGGGCTCCGTCAGGACCCTGTTTCCCTGCCCCAAACGCACACCCTGAACCGGCAGTGAAGGGTCAGTCAAGCCACTCTGAGAGCACTCTCAAGGAGACGGGCCTGCTTTCCAGAACCGCCTTGTCCCAACTGTCAAATCCGGCAAAACACACGGTGGAAGTGTCCCTGGTCAGATGGTGGGAGGGACGGGTGAACAGGGCCTGGGTGGGGCTGTGAGACAATGTCACCAGGGACATTACTGGGACCAGAGCAGGCGAGGCGTACGGGAGGCCGAGGAGTGGACCCTGGTCACACAGGCTCAGTGTCCGAACACAGGCACCGAGCTATGGGGGCCCCAAGGAAAGCTGAGTGCTGGGGGTCACACACGTGGGCGCTCAGAGGAGGAGGAGCTTGACGCCCACAGTTACTGGCTCCAAAAACTCCTCCACCTCCATGTGGTGGGGAGCGTGACAAAGCACCAAGGCAAAATGTCAGCAACGACTAGTGACGTCGAGGAAACAGTTGACAGGAAAATGCCTTGTGCTGGCCTTGCAGCTCTTTGATATTATTTCAAAATAGGACCCTTTAAAATCACTCCCTGGAGCCCCTGTACACAGCACTGCCTTCCGACCTCTGTCAGCCCAGGTCTGCAAACTGTCACAGGACCAGTCGGCCCTGCGGGCGTCAAAGGTGAGGACATCTGGGGCACTGGAGATCATTCGAGCTGTTTGTGATCTTTTGACCAGCCTGACAGCCCTTTACCTGGGGCCAGGGGTTGTCAATCCAGACGTGTTTAGGTCCTGAATGGTTCTACGCACAGAGGGAGGCCAGGCAAGACAGACCGACCGACGTCTGGTCACCCGGAGACCACGAGGAGGGACCACGAGGAGGTCCGTCCTCAGACTAAACCTGACCCGCGACCACTCCCTGCTCTCGCAGACCAGCTTCGCCGGTTCGCTCCCTGCCGTCTCACATCTCCCAGTCCACACAGACACACTCCCTCCACACTGGTGTTGCCACGGCTCTGGAATCTGTGTGCACATCTGCAGCCCAGGCCCTGGCCGCCTGGACTCCATCGGCATACTCCCACGGGCCCGGGCTGTCCGTCCCTGCTCTCGCCCTCTCCACAAGCACCCCCAACCCCGCAGTTGCTCAGGAAACCCGATCGCAGGTGCCTGGCCCTGCTCCACGGTGTCCCCTGCTCGTGGGCCGAACCCTGGTCCCTGTNCATCTCCCAGTCCACACAGACACACTCCCTCCACACTGGTGTTGCCACGGCTCTGGAATCTGTGTGCACATCTGCAGCCCAGGCCCTGGCCGCCTGGACTCCATCGGCATACTCCCACGGGCCCGGGCTGTCCGTCCCTGCTCTCGCCCTCTCCACAAGCACCCCCAATCCCGCAGTTGCTCAGGAAACCCGATCGCAGGTGCCTGGCCCTGCTCCACAGTGTCCCCTGCTCGTGGGCCGAACCCTGGTCCCTGTCTGCAAGGCCCAGAGTGGCCTCACCCTGCCCTTCCCCGCACACGCCTGCCTCCAGGCACACTGAGCCTCTTGCACCTCAAGTCTCTAACACGCATGGGTGCTGCTGCCCCCGCCTTCGGCCGAGTGAAGCCCTCCTCAGGGTTCAGGTCCGGCTCAAGCACCCTGTCCTCGGGGCTGCCTGCGCTGATCCTAAGCGGGCGTCAGAATTTGCGTCAAACTGTCCCCGCACATCTAGGAGTTCTGCACACAGACTCTGCGGTCTGTCATTCCTCATCAGACTGTCTGTCCACTCTCATCTGGGTGGTGTCCCCAGGGCTGAGAACGCACCCTGGACAACCTCCAAGTCTCGCGTAGGAAAGGCGGCAGACTGGCGGAAGGCCTGGGCCATGCTCGCCGGGCTTTGAGCAGAGCGTGTCGAAACGAGAGGAGCCCGGCACTCCCCTTCTCAGGCTGCCCCAGCGCCAGGCCAGCCCGGCTCCCAGACGGGGTTTTGATGAGCAGCTTCTTTCAGCCACGCAATGGGGCTGCTGTCTGTCTCCACCTCCCTCGGCTTTCAGGAGGCTCTGCCTGCTTCTGGTAAACAACTCTGATCTAAGCCATGCTCTTCGCAAGGGGATTAAACTCTGCCCACATGTCCTCAGCCTGTCCCAGCCCGAGGGGTCCCGATGGCGTCTGTCTGCCTCCTCGCGGCCGCCCTCCTCAGCCTCGAGGCACTTCCACGCCGCCGCCCCGCAAGACCCAGGGCTGCGGCTGCTTCACGCCCCAGGTCCCTGCGAGCGCCGGCCCAGACGGCCCAACCTCCCCCAAGCGTCCCTTCACGGAGGGGAAGCCAGTCCCGGGCTCGATGGGGGTATGCCAAAGAGATGCATGTGTGTGAGCTGTTTGTGCTTGTGTGCTGTGGGTGTGCGTGCATGTCTGGTGTGTGCTGTGCATGCATGCAGGTCCAATGTGTTTTGTGTGTGTATGTATGGTGTGTGTATATTACACGCACGTGTATGTGTGTTGTGGGTGCGTTGTATGTGATGTAAGTATGATGAGTGCTGTGTGTGCGTGTATGTGAAGTGTGTGAGAGTGTGTTGTATGTGTGCACACATGATGAAAACAACCAGGGCCTGGCAGCTGCCCGCACAGGAGAGCCCCGCCAGACCCGACTGTGACAGGCCACCCCACCCATCCCGTCCCACCGTGGCTGTGCTTCCTCTTCCTGGGTGGCTTTGCTTTCGGCCAGGGGGAGGGAGCCCTACTCTGCGGTCACCCCCATTCTTGCTCAGAGCCTCTGACAGGACTCCCCTGGACCGCCTGTAACCACCCTAAACCAGACTCTCATCAATCTTAAACACAAATGATGACGGCACCGCCCGGCTGAGAGCGTTCCCATGCCAGTACGACTCGGCAGTTTGGTCAAAAGTTCCAGAACTCCGTCTTCATGTTCTTCTCAAACCCAGAGTGTAAAAACTGTGCAGGCAGGCCCAGTAATACCTGCCCTGCCCGTCTGCATATTCGAGGGCACCTGAGGCACTGCCGCCATAAAAAGCCACCGGAGGTGACAGTCTGCTCTGCTCATCTCCTTCCTGGGCCCCCACAGCCCCATCGTGCAGAGGCCAAGGGCACCTGGCACGACCCCTCCCCTTGCCCCAGTCCCTTCCCAGAAACGCAGACCCTGTGTTTCCAACTGTGCTGGAAGAACCAAGCTAAATAGGAACAAAACAAAAGCCTCCCCCGGACCCCGGACCCTGCCCCACAAAAGGCGGTATTTGGAAAGAAGGTATTTGGGACATAGAAAGCCCCAAGGTGAGAGTAACAATGATTACAAGGCAGAATCTCTGAACATCGATTTGAAATAAATCAATCCTACGGTTAAATGGCAAGAGTATCAGATTTTGTGCCGATTAAGAACATGTTATTTCAAACAGGGGGAATAACGTCCACATTTTTGAATCAGTTCCTAAAAACTCCATGTTTTCACTCGGGTTTCATTTTAAAACTTAACGAAGCTGCGGGTCTCACAGCCGATTTCCTGGACAGGACGCGTTTGGGCCCAGAGCCCGCGCCACACCGGAGTCCATTGTGTCTGCCGCCCGAGCAGCCGCGCATTGTGCGGAGCTCGCCCCTTTCACCGCGCACAATGCCGAGCACAATGCTGTCGGCGGGCCTGACAGCGAGCGGCGAGCTCGGGCTGCATTCCCAGGCCAGACACTAAGGCATTGTGCGCCCCTGTTCAGGCCCACAGCCCTGCACGCTCCAGTCTCCGTGCGGTTAACCAGTCACGTCTAACCGTCCCCACCACTGCCCTGCGGCAGGACGGGGCTCCGTGCAGTCAGACAACGGTGCGTCCTGAGGCTGATTTTCCTAAGGGAGAGCAGGTGACAGCTTCCTCGGGCAGGGGGGCCTGGCAGCCCACCCACTGTGCAGCCCAGGCTGCAGCCCCTCCCCCATCTGTGCACGGCGGCCCGCAGGTGCTCCAGCCCGCCCGGGTCCAAGCTGAGACACGGAAGACGGGAGACCCTTGGCCCTGACGTGCATCAGAGAGCAGAGGACAGGGGGTCTGCGCTGCAGCCACGGCGCCCGGGGAGGGGCGGTCGAGGCCACCGTCTCTGTGACCTGGACGGCTCTGCACACAGGTCTTCCCACCTGGGGTTCCTGTGGACTTGCTCCTTGGCAGACAAACACAGTGCCTCTCTCCCGCTGCGTCAGGGCACAGGACGTCTCCCCTGAGCAGGCGTCCACAAGCCACCGCTGCTGCCCCTGCGGGCGGTGAGTGAGGCGCCGTGTGAAGGGCCAGGACCGGAAGCTCCTGTGTCAAAGACTTTGCACAAATCGTACCTTCCGCTGAAAGGTGCATTGGCTAAAAAGCATGATCAAACACCTCGAGACATTTGCTTAAAGGAGAGTGAACACGTGCACTAGGGGAAAAAATAAGCTAAAGATAAAAGTGCAAGGGTAAAATGAGGCCACCACTTCGGTCTGGTGGCCTGGCACCAAGGCAGCAAGACTGTCTTAAAACGTCCCATTTCTGTTGGGGACAGAGCCCTGTCACAGCAGGTACTCTGTGAAGAACTGCTCAGCAAATTGACCCTGTAAAGCACTAATTAAGCACTTAATTGGGCGTCTCGATTCCCTCCACATCTGCACCTTAATGAGCCTGGGTCCTTCCAAACCACGCCCCAGTCCCTCCGCCAGTCTGAGCCCCCACGCTTCTGGGCCGCTGGTGCCGAGTGGCCCGCGGAGGCCCTGGCCTGTCTCTCCTCCCTGCTCTGGGAGCTCCCTCGCTGGGCGGTCTTCTCTGGGTCCCCCAGAGGGGGACAGCACACCCTTGCTTCCGCTGCGGGCCCTCGCACGGTTTCTAGCCCTGCCGTTAACACTGTGCCACTTGTATCTTTTTCTGACTGTACAGATTATTTGCTGATAGAATCACACACATGGACCCACAGACATAATCATCCTTGGTGCCAAGATCGGTTTACAAGCTTAATTCCACAGCTCCCTAGGGTGGCCGGGCAGCGCCGGGGAGAGAATTGTGCTGCAGCTTCATGGAGTCTCAGTCAAAGTCCGCAGCTCCGGCCCAGGCTCCAGCATAGCCCACCACCATCCCGGCTGGCCGGGTCCTAGCCTTCGGGGACACGGCATTTGTTCCCACGGATATGCTGCCTTTCATCGTGATTGAATGACTTTATTCTGAGCATAAATTCGGTTTGACCAGAGCTCTAAATTGCTGGAAACTTTTCTACAGTCAGTGAGCTCCAGGAGTCCCCACAGCCATGCCGTCACCACCCCAGGCCCCCACTCTCCCACCCTCATTTCCACACAGGTCTCAGCAGACAAGTCTGGGGTTCCCAAGGGCAGGTCACGGGGCCCCCTGTGCGGCCCGAGGGTAGGTGCTCCATAAACTCTAGTCAGGCTGCCGCAGCCTCGACTGGTTGGTACTTCGAAGCAAGAGCAAACGCCCCAGAACTTGCCCCAAATCAATCCCTTAAGTCCTCTGGCTTCCAAACCCAAAGTAGGCCCCTGTGTTTCATGACCCTCCCCAACTCTGCCAAGAAAAGAAGAAGTTTTGAAGCGGTCAACTCCTAGACAGGTTTTCTAACGCTACACACATTCCATAGGTAAAATATCAGGCAGCCTGTAGATATTTGGAAGTACAGGGTTTTAAGTATCTTCCCGTCTGGGATCAGCACACGGGGTCTGTGTGTTGAGAACGCAACCACACTGAGTGACAGGACCAGAGGGAGCCGTCAGTGCTGGCAAAGGCCCGAGGAGGAGGGGCGGGAGTGCGAACAATTTTTAAAAAGCCGAAGGCAGCTCCTGGGGTCTGCCACCAGCCAGCAGCGGCTCGTGTGCGTGAGCGCTTCGACTCCCCGGAACAGCCCAGAGAGCAGTTACCGTGCTTCCGACTTGAAGACGAGGAGACTGAGGCCCACAGGAGGGAAGTAAGTCACCAGGGTCTGAGCTGTGGCAGCGACTCAGGCCATTTGCTGGGCCCTGGAAGCCTGAGGCCCTGGTTGACACCCAGTGGTGTGGCATGTGGGGGACATCAGGTGCGTCTCCACGGGGGCAGTGGACGGGTAGGAAGACATGCCCGAGAGCTGGGCCGACTCAGGTCCTCCCTGGGCCCTGTGGCCACCGTGTCTGTGGTCACGGGTCCGAGCTCCAGACGTGGGGTGTGTTGGTTGTTTGGGGGACAGCGTGTTAAGTAAGTGTGCCTGTGTAATGGGGCAGATGGACACCTGGCGGATGCCGGTCCAGGTCAGCGTTGGGGTCAGGGCTGCAGGATGCCCAGGGCAGGGACGGCCGCCTGTCTCCCAACACGGCTGAGGGACAGGTCCCAGCTGAGTCAGGGAGGGCGGCGCAGGTGAGGGGCTGGCACAGAGAAGGCGCAGGTGAGGGGCTGGCACAGAGAAGGCGCAGGTGAGGGGCTGGCACAGAGAAGGCGCAGGTGAGGGGCTGGCACAGAGAAGCCGGGGCTGGGCCGTGCTGCTGGCTCCCCCTTCCCTCGTCCGCTGCTTTCCTTCAGCCCCTCTGCCCCCTGGAAAGGCCAGGGCTTGTCCGTGGAGGGAAGGCCCGCAGGCCGGCTGCAGAGACGGCTGGCTCTACGCATGGTGAGGAGGGAAAAAATTCTCTAAAGAACCAGCCCTCAAACTCCCCACTTAAAATAAATTATATCATAATAAAGCAAATAAACGAGGGGCACACGAGGGAGGGGCACACGAGGGAAGTGACCCGCGAGGACAGTGGCATCTCTGGCTGGCGCTTTCTGTCCCAGGCCAGAAGAAGAGCGCATCTCACACAGGCCCCGCGGGTCCCAGAGAAAGCGGGGGCGTGGCAAACAGGTGACAAGCATCTAAGTGCAAAGTGGCTCCTCTAGACCCAGGGACAGTGAGCGGCAGACCCGTGCCCAGAGCAGCAGGGAGACCCCCTCTCACCGGAGATACACACTTTCCCAGATGAAGACCCCCAAGGCCCTTTGGGACCCCAATGGGAAAAACAATACACCGTTTTCACAGAGGATGGGCCCAACCTCCCGCCCAAGGCTGCCTCCCAGAGGAGGGCTTTGGCCCCAAACGGCCCCGGGGGCTGAGCCTTCCGGCCAACACAGTGCACGGCCTCGGGACACTAAGTCTGTCCTGGCCTTGCCCTTCGTATTTCTCAATCCACATTCCTTTTGGGGTGAAACACGCCATTATTTCTGCTTCGTTCCGGGCTGTCTCCTGTCTCTGTGTCTGTTAACTCAGGGCCACAGAAGAAACCCGCAGAAGCAGGGGATTCATGTTTGGCAGCGAGAGACACTGGCCTCCCGCTTTGCAGAGGGACGGACGTCTCTGATGGCGACCCGTTGGGGGGAGGGGGGAGTGCCACGGAGCTGAGCCAGCCTGGGGCCCACGTGGCTCCCAGGCGGAGCGTCAGCCCTCTCGGCCTGTGGCAGTCACAAGTCCTGGTTTGAAAAGACAGGGCACATAGCTGGTAACTGCACTTAAAGAGACTCTACCCCGAGATTCTCCTACCTTCCTAGCTATCCAAACTGTCAGGTGGAAACAGAGTGGGAGAATGAGTTTGTCTTTGGTTTGTTTTTTAACTAAGAAATTCAGAAAGGAAGCTAAGTAGAAAATAAACGTCTTCATTTTAAGATGGAATGCTTCTCTTATTATGGCTAGGTGATACATCTCAGTTTTAAATCTCAACTTTTATGCTGATGGGGTTATCCAACGAAACCAGCAGTAATTCCACAGGCGCGACCGTCTGCAAGGGGAACCAGGCTGTGCGTGAGTTTGCGTGTTTGTTTTCACAAACACAGGCACAGCAGGGCTTCACCTGCGTCCGCCTCAGACTGCGTACAACTCCTTTCTGATGAGCAAATAAATACACATTTACCTGAAAGCTAAAGAGAGATTAATACCTTTTTGGTAAAAGTTCTTTCATGGTCATTATCGGAACAGGATGTTTCTAAGCAGAAAGTAGGCCTCAAAATACACCAGCACCCTTCACGGCCCTCAGCAGTACCCCTGTTCTCCGCTCAGCGCGTCAGGGACTCCTGAGAGCGCTTGGGCCGCCCAGCAGGCTTCGGGCAGGTTTGAGCGTCACAGACACCCCCCAGGGAAGGTCCCACAAAGCAGGTCCGGTCTGCCCTTGGTGCTTTCTGAACTGGGGAAGGGGAGCTCTGCAGCAGATGAGAGGGGAGAAGTCAGACCACCCGTTTTCCTTGCAGTGCCCCCTCGAACCCGCTTCGCCCTGTGGGAAGCAGCAGCGCCCTGCTCACTGGACCATCTGCCGGCTCCAAACAACGGCCCTCGGTCCCACCTGCAGACCCACCACCAACTCCTGGACACCAGTCCCGCTGGGTCCCAGCTGTCTCCCTGTCCCCTCCAGCCTGTCAGCCTTTGTCTGGGGTGTCACCGCCGTCTCCCAGACTGAGCACTGTCTGCCCCACTAATGAGGCCCTGCCTGTGGGTCTCATCCAACTCCAACTCCATGTCCAAAGTGCTGACCACAATCTTCAGGAACCGCACCAAGCTGTCCCCACGACTGGAGACCTTCCCAGGGCCACCCAGGGCAGCGCAGGCTCTGCCCCGGCCCCCAGCCCAGCAGACCGGCCCTGTGGGACCTGAGTTCTCCTTCACTTCTGGTCTCTGAGGGCTGTCACAGGATGGCAGGAGACAATGTTTGACACACGGAACAAGGCCGGGTGCTGTCGCTTCCTATCTGCCTGCCCTGCCGTGGCGCCCGCCAGTCACGCCAAGTTCCCGATCCAGCTCGTCCTCGCCCCTCATCTGCACGGGGCCTGGCCACTTGCCTCCACCACGCCCCCCTCCGCTGGCTCCCAGCCATCCTCCCGGATTCAACTTCCTTCCAGGACTCCTGTGCCCCCCAGTCTGATCTGCACGCCCTCTGCCAAACACCCCCACCACTGCCACCTTCCCAGCCCACTGTCAGGACCCCCCGGCTGTCCGGTGCCTCTGACTCCCAGGTCACGCTCCCCCGGGGCCCAGAGCACCTGGGCGAACACCACTGCTCCTTCCTCCCGCACCCTGCGTGTCTGACCCTGCAACCCCACCCCAGCCCCAGGTGGCAGGCGAGCTCCCCTGCGATGGAGCGTGTGGCCCTGACCACGTGTGTGGGCAGACTAGCCTGAACACGAACCCCTCGGCTGTCTGGGGAGACGCCACCTCACTGATGCGCTCCCCGCTGCAGGAAACAGGGTCATTGCGTGGCGCGCTGGAGCGGCAAGTGGACATAGCACACCGCCTGCCCGACCCAGTGCCCGTCACCAGCAGGTCCGAATATCTTCGTCACGGTTCACACGAGATTTCTGTGACCATCAGTCCAGATTCCTCTCACAGTGGATAATGAAAGGTAACTCAGGGTCTGGTTTTATTTTATTGCCCCTTTGGTGAAGAGCTGAGATGACACACCAAATGCTCGTGGTGCCTGAGGACATGCAGACAGCCCTCCTCGCCGGCTGTGAGAGCTATCGAAAGGGACCGAGGTGTGTCATGGGACCGTCACTGGCTTTCTTTCCCCCCAAGAAGAGAGCCAGCTTTTAAACGTTGCTGGTCTTACCTCCACCGTTCAATCCGTTCCCTTTGATTATGAATCTCCTCCCTGGTCTGTGCAGACCCAGACAAAGCATCACGGGGGGGCGGGGGGGGGCAGCAGGCCTGTAGTCCCCAAGCTCCCTCGGATCGCGCCGCTGTACCTGCTGACAAAGACAAATGTCGACTGCGGCTGGTGCCGCGAGCCGATCCGAAAACGAGATGCTGACGCCTCACACCTCGGCACCCATGCCAGACAGCGTCTGCCAGCAGGGCCCACGACCGTGACCATGACGAGGGAGGCGGGGGCAGGGGGCACAGCTGGGCGCCTCGCACCCACAGCTGTGCGGGCAGCTGCAGCCTTACGAGCCTTCTTCTCACTTCTGAAGCTGCGATTCATCTGCGAGAGCTATTTAAAGGTGCGTTTTACCCAGGGAGCGCTCCAGCGACTGCCAGGCTTCGCCCGTGGATGGTGGCGCAGGCCGAGCGCGCAGACCCAGCCGGGCCCTCCTGGGAGCTCCGAGAGACAGTGGCCCATCTCTTCAGCGCCTGTCGCTCGTCAGAAACCAAACGCCAGCGTACAGAGCCTCCATTCCCCGGAGAGACTGAAAGCAGCACTCCACTAGGGTTGTAAATGCTTTTATATTGGCTTTATTTTATTCCTGGAAACCAACACAGGCACAAATGCCTTCGATTGCGTTCTGTGCATTACATGCACAACACAGGTGCCACGAACAGGCTGATGGAGACACTGGGGCAATCCCACAGGTCTGACATTTAGCTGGGGCCTTACTAGAAAGCAGTCTGAACAACAATTTTTTTTTGGTCTAATAAAGTACCCCACTCCCTATCGAGGCACTTCTCACAACCATCAGGAAAACATAATACTGGAGTGTGTGTGTGTGCCTCCCAGAGGGTTCCTCCCTTTCGTTTTGGACTAGACAGGGCTCTGGTTGCAAACACTGGGAGCGTGATCTATTGGAAGGATGCTAACAATTCGCAGAACCGACGACAAAGCTAACGACCAGCAAGCACGAGGTGGCCACGGTAACCCCAGCAACCATCCGTTCAGGACCTGCCACTCACACTGGCTGAGGGGCGCCCTGGCCAGACTCCACAGCAGGTGACAGTGACCTCTGACAGCTCCAGCGGGGACCCTAAGCCTCAGAGCCGAAGCACCCAGTGGCTCGCACCACGGTGCCGTGCCGGGGCTGGCCTGTTGGCCTACTGCAGCAAAAGGGGAGGACCCTGACTCAGCTCCTACGGACTGTGGCCCTGCACAGTGTCCCGCCGGCCCTCCGTATCCCTGGGTTCTGTATCCACAAGTTCAACCAGCCAGGGATGGGAAAAATGTTTTCCTCACGTTGTTACCTTGTTGCGAATGCACACTATGCGGTTAGGCCCGTGGTGCTCATGTCTGAACTGCACAAACACAGACCCTTTCCTATCATCCCCTGAACAGTACAGTGTAACACCTATTTACGCTGTATACGGTGTTACGAGTCGTCTGGAGTAACCTGAAGTCACAGGAGGCGCTGCGGAGGTTCCACAAACGCTGTGCCTTCTCGCATGAGGCCTGAGCATCCCTGCGGTTGGGCGTCCATGGTGCGCCTGGAACCGGCCCCCGCGGGTCCCAGGGGCCATCGCGGGTCCCAGGGGCCATCGCACTCACTGGCAGCACAGCCAGCAGGCCGCAGCTACCATGCTGTCCTCTGGTCCCAGAGGCAGCAAACTTTCCCTGTTATCACAACAACTCAAAGCCATGGAAGAGTTGGGACAATATCTGTTGATCTCTCAATGTCGTGGATTTATTCTGACAAAAGAGGCCAGAGCCTTGGGAAGGGCCGAGAAGAGCCGAGCCAGGTGCAGGCAGGACAAGAAAGAACGAGCGAATGTGCGGCCTGGGTTTCCCTGAGCAAACCCCTCGTGCCCTCCCGGAGCCCCCGTGCAGTCCTGCGATACCCGCCTCTCCCAGACCGGGCGCAAGCACCACACGTTCCTTCCTCTCCACACCTCCACAGACAAGTGGCCGCACATGGGAGGGGGGCCGCCAGGTATGACTGAGAGGCCAGTGCCCACAGGTCTGTGTCCCTCCTCACCAGCTCCACTCCCCCTCCAACCTCCCCTAGAAGGCAAGTAGGCGGGACAGACAGGGGTGTGTGTGCTGCACCTAGTTTCTGTTCAGTAAAGTAGAAAACAGTATTTTTTTTTTAATAAGACCACTCTGGCTTTCAACATATTTGTCTAAGTGACACAGACGCTTCCAAGTTACCCTTTTCTAATTTGCAAATCTCACCAAAATTGTGAAGCAACCGCTACGACAACAAAGGACTATTCATCTGGAGCATGTAGAAGACCGAAACATAAGAGCAACCGTATTTGTACTCAGCAAAAAAGAAAAATGCCGCAGTCCCCGGCTGAGAAAGGCACCCCCCCAAACAATAAAACCCGAAGGCCGACAGTAAACGAACATGTTAAGAAACAGCAGAGTCCCGGCGTTGGAAAGGGAAGGATGGCATAAAGGCATGTATGTCTTTCTTTAAAAGGACATGCTGCTTCATTTTTTTGGTGAGTTTGTGGAACTAATTCCTCATACAGACTATCACAAATGACTCTACCTGGCTGGAACCTGCAGACTCTGTAGCCGTCCGTGGCTCTCCACGGCTTTGAACTTAGTTAGAACTGGACATGTAATTACCGTAATCGTGGCCCCCGGGGAACTGCTCGTGGACAATCAGAGATGGAGCTGGTGGCGATAAAACACTCCTCACCAACCACGTAAAAAATGTACACGCAAGAGGAACAGACTCCATCGGAAGAAGCAAGTCCTCTGCCACACGGAACTCCGGGACAGGGGCGTCGGGGTCTTGCCAAACCCTGCACACGTTACAATAAGGCCTCACTGTCACATAATCGGGGCGCAGTAGGGTGGGGTGGGGAGTCAAAAATTGTTCTGAGGTTTTCTTATCAAGCAAGACTTCCAAGGCGACTGGATAATAAAAACCACAGCTTTCTTTTCAATCCTCTTAACTTTTTCACAACTCACTATTTCTCATAATTGCACGTTTCTTTCTGCCCTCCCATTAGTATAGGTGATGTGGAATTTTAAAACATGAGACTTTTGAAATGACATGATATACAATGTTAAGTCCCATATCAGGTTTAAAATTTGTTTATTTTATTTAAACAAACAAAACCCACCCACTTCTCTCACCACCCCCCTCTCTTGCAATGACCAATCTGTTCTCTGTATCTATGAGCTTGTTTTTCTTTTTTTCAAGATTCCATATATAAGAGAAACATACAGTATTGGCCTTTCCCTGTCTGATTGCATTTAGCATAACGCCCTCAAGGCCCATTCACGCTGTCCCAAATGGCACGGTCTCACACCTGCACACGGCTGAACAACACCCCAGGGCAGCTGCACCCCGGGTTCTTCACCCTTCCGTCCACCGATGGACACGTAGTTGCTGTTTCTTTGTTGCGCCGACTACTGCAAACAATGACACAGTGAGTCGGGGGTGCAGACACCTTTTTCAATTAGTATTTTCGGTTTCTTGGATACATACCCAGGAGCGACATTTCTGAGTCATGTGGCAGTTCCATTTTTAATTTTGCAAGGACCCTCCACGCTGGTTTCCAGGGTGGCTGCCCCCGTCTGCATTCCCACCCACAGTGCATGAGGGTGCCTTTCTCCACATCCTCGCCAGCTCTTGTTGTTCCGTAACTTCCTGATAATGGCCATTCTAACAGGTGTGAGGGAATAGTGTGATTTGGGTTTGCATTTCCCTGGTGATTAAGGATACCGAGCATCTTTTCATGCGTCTGCTGGCCACCTGCATGTCTTCTTTGGGGAAGCACCCATCCCAATCTTCCACGCCTTGTTTACCAGACCGTTTGGTTTTGGGAGTTCAGTTTTTTCATAAACTTCGCGCATCAGCCCCTTATCAGGCACCTGATTTGCAATTTCCCCACTCGGAAAGGTGCCTCTTCGTTTTATTGCTTTCCTGTGTCGCACAGCTTTTCAGTTTGATGTAGTCCCACTTATTTTTGCTTCCGCTTCTTTTGCTTTTGCTGTCAGATTCCAAACACCACTACCAAGACCCGTGTCAAAGAACTTAACGTCTACGTTTTCTCCCAGTGGTTTTATGGGTTCAGGTCTAACATTCAAGTCTTGGATCCATTTTGAGGTAGTTTTTGCCCATGGCGTGAGAGAAGGGTCCAGTTTCATTTCTTGCTGCGGCTGCTCCCTTTTCCCAACCCCATTACTGAAGACTCCGGCCTTCCTGGTACTCTTGGCTCCTTTGTTGTAAACTAATTTGCCATCTATGCATGGATCTATTTCTGGGGTCTCGAATACGTTCCACTGCCCTATGTGTTGGTTTGCATGCCAAAATCATACTGTTTTCATTAGCACAACTTTGTAATATAGTTTGAAATCAGAGGCAGCAACGCCCCCAGAATTGTTGCACACAAATTTTCTAATTATTTGCTCTGTGTCTATGCAAAACACCTTTAGGATTTTGGTAGGCATTGCACTGAATTTGTGTAATACTCTGGGGAGTATGGGCATTTCAACAACATTCCTTCTTCCAATCATAGGCACAGAACATCTTTCCATTCATGTACGTCTTCTTCAACGTCCTGTAGTTTTCAACGGACAGTCTCTCACATCCTCGGTTAGAATTATTACTAGGTATTTTATTCTTTTTGATTCTAAATGATCCCATTGTAAATGGGATCGTTTCCCTAATTTCTTTTTTCTGAATAGTTCATTATTAGCATGAAGAAACACAAAAGACTTCTGTGCATTGGTTTTGTATCCTGAAACTTTACCAAATTTGTTTATTAGCTCTAGCAGTTTTTTATGTGTCCGTAGGGTTTTCTACCTATAACACGTTATCTGCAAACAGTGGCGGCTCGCTGCTTCCTTTCCAACTCGGATGCCCTTCCGTCTCCTGCCTAATTGCTCTGACTGGGACTTCCCTGGCCTCCGATGCTCCTGATGCCTCTGACGCGCTCAGCCTTTCTCCACTGAGCTGATGCTGGCTGTGGGCTCATCACCTGTGGAGCGGGTGATTATGTTGAGTTACGTCTCTTCCATAACCACTTTATTGAAATTTTTTATCATAAATGGGTGTTGAAGCTTGTCAAATGCTTTTCTGTGTCTATTGATACAATCACACGGTGTCATCCTCACTAGAATGTAGAACTCCTGGGGGCAGGAGTTCTGCATCTTGACCGATGCATCCCCAGCAGCTAGAACACGACCAATAAACACTTTTGAACTGATTTGTTGAACAGCTGCCACGGAGCCTTCACGACCCCATTGGGTTATTCCCTAACCCCTTCTCACCGCACTGACGCTGATGGAACTCTGTACCCACCTGCAGTTTTCCTGAACAGAGGGACACATGCTCTGAAACCACATCACACTGGGTTTGGCGCGTCTTCTACTTCTATCTGACTCTTACTGACTTCAGTCTTCCTCTAAAATGGCAACCCCAAGGTCATGCCAATGACCAAGACGGGACGCCAGGGCAGACCCCCAGAGCTGTTTCACACTGAGGCCAAGAGGAGAACCAAACAGCAGAACGGGTGAACACACCCAGAAAGCACCGTGCCTTGGAAGTCAAGAGAAGTTAAGTGTTACGAGAGGGAGGAAGTAATCAACCAAGACAAAGGCTCTGAGGTAGTTGCCTGAGGTCAGAACACACAGATAACCACTGGATTTGAAAATACGGAGGATGCTGGTGGTCTTGACGATCTTCACGAAGTGGGGGGCGGAAATCCAGGGAACGCTCCATGTCCAACAGCCCTCTTCTCATCTGACCGGCTTTACCTGGGTCACTCCCTCCACCGCCACTGCTTCGACTCGCAATTTCCAAATCTCAGGTCGGGCTGCAGGCTCTTCCTGAGAACCACAGCTTGAGTGTGCGCTTCCCGCAGGGCGAGCACATCTAGGACCCTTGAGGGACCCTCGAGGCACTTTAGCACCGGACCCCCACCCCGGTGCTCAGTGCTGGTCCCTGGCCTGTTAGGGACCCGGCGGTGGCACATCAGGAGGTGAGCAGGTGAACAAGTGAAGAAGCTGGGCGGGAAATACAGCCTGAGCTCCGCCTCCTGGCCCCGCCCACCCGTCTGGGGAAAAACTGTCTTCCACGAAACTGGTCCTTGGTGCCAAGAAGGTTGGGGACCACCATTCTAACGGAACCCCAAATTCGCTATCAATTCCCTGACCCATTTTAATACATGGCATCACAAACTGAACCACTCATCCAAAGCCAGAGACTTCTTAACGTCCTCAGCCCCCTGCTCTCTCACGCGCTGTTCGTAATTTGCACGGCCCCTGTTCATGGGGGTTTCCTCTCTTACGCCTCCCTCCAGCCTCCCTCCGGCATCCACACTCCAGCCCGAGGTCCTGCAGCGCGGCCCCCAGGTTCCTCGGCAGAACTCCAACCACGTGGGCATAAGTGCTGCGCCTCGCACGGCCCGGCGCTCGGGGAAACCTCTGCTGAGTCACTGAAGCCGCTCAAAGGGCTCCGTCCTGAATCGTCCAGACTTATCCTCACAGAGCCAATTTTTTAACCTTAAAAACCAGGACTAGATTTAAAAAAAATAAGCTGAACAATCGGGGACTGAAGTAAATAAATAAATAAAGTAAATTTATGGCCATAAATTAAAAGATCCCAAAATGGAGAGTGCCGTCTGCGGTTGGGTGTCTCTTGGGAGACTCAGGCAGCGAACGCTGCCGAATCCCAGCTGCCATGACCTGGGATCATCCTGTCACAGCCCGCGGTCCCTCTGTCCTCAGCAACACATTCCCCCTTCCCGACCTCCTCTGCATTGTCCAAAAACTGCAGCTCCAATGAGAGAACGGCCAAAGCACACAGAACACGTGACCAAAATGATCGGTTTCTCCTCGGGAGAGGCACCAGTGGGAGAAGGAGGGCATCCTGTCCACCGGTCGGGGGGCATGACCGGGAGGACAGAGGCGAGAGTCAGAGATGACGCACACCGGAGACTGACGATTGACCACATTGTTCCGAGACCCAGCAACAGTCTCGAGCTTGATAACCTGCACAGGGCCTCCCTGGAGGACAGAAAAGACCTCCGAAGAATCTTGGCCCCCAAACATTTTTGAATCAAGTTAGAGAAAGTTATGAAACTCACACTTGTCATACTTGACTCGTGTCCAGAAACACAACTCAAGTGAAGCGCGTAGTCAAAATGGTTGATGGTTTTCAGCTGGGTGTACTTTCCAGCCACCGAAAACGAAAAATCTTCCTCCAATCTCACTCTAATAAAAATCTCAGACCTGGCCAAAAAAATGAAAAAAATAAAAAAAAAAAATAAAGCACCCTGCCGTTGACCCTTAAACGGCGCGGGCCCGCAGAGTCCCTTTAAATAGGTATGCTGGGGGAAGTTTTGGAGATTTGCGGCAATTTGAAAAACCTCACAAACGAACCTTATGATTTTCTCCACATCACTTCATTTTCTCTAGCTTCTTCACTGTAAGAGCACAGGGCATGATACGCAGAACCTACAGAGTGTGTTCACTGACTGCGCAGTTGGGAAGGAGGCCCTCCTTCTGGCCAGCAGCCCGGTTCGGGGGAAGTCAACGGTCCCACGCAGATCCCCTACTGCACGGTCAACGCCCTCGAACCTGCATGGTCCAGGGGTCCAGCACACACCTTCCCCGCAAAGGGAGGGGAGGGAGTAGGTAACAGGGAGTTCACGTAGTTTTGCACCTTTCGTTAATTTTTGTTTTTTTCAGTGACAGTTCACACTCAGCATTATTTTGGTCCAGGTGCACAGCCTAGCGGCCAGACAGCCACACACTTTACAAAGGGTTCCCACCAGCACTTCCAGGCCCCGCCTGGCACCATGCACCCCTGTTACAAGGCGGCAGAACCCGTTTCCTGCGCTGCCCAGCACTGCACCTTTGAACACTGGTGCTTCCACGTCAGACGCAGCCTGGAAGGCCAGAAGCTGCACAGGCCCTGCCTCGGCAGAGCTCACACATCTTTGCAGAGGGCCACGTGATGCTGAAAAAACCACGCATCACTGCAAACCTCCAAAAACAATCCCTACATGAAATGATTTTCCAAAAACAGTAGAATCGGGACTCTCATACACACATCGATGTGTATACTAAACACATACTAAAGATTCCATCCAACTCATTAACTAAGTAATGAGGGAACTGAAAGAGACGCTACAAACTGTCCCAAGGAGACGTCCAAGGGCCACAGAGTCCACACAGCAGAGGCACAGGGGACGGAAGTGTGGACACTGTTTCCCCCAGGACATCACTCATTTGCGTTCCTAGGGACAAGAATTGGCCACACTGCCTTCCATTTCCCACAAGTTCACTTCCAGCTCTAGGGAGTTATAAAGTGGTCTAGTCAAAGACAAAGACTCAGGCCCCCGAGGGTCAGATAATCCCCCGACGCCCAGCACTGCACCAAGACCCAAAGTCTCCCATTTTCCCACTCATCAGCAACGCACCAGGACGGTCAGGAGCAGTAACTGACACCTGTGCTGCCCAGGACGCTCTCCTCACCAAAGGCAAACACGGGGCTGATGGCACGCGCAGACCCGCCTTCCCCGGCGCTGCTAGACGCAGGTTCTGTGACAGTGCGTTGCACGGGGCGGTCCCTGATGGGTGACCGGGGTGTGGCGGGGGTGGGGTGGCTTTCTGAAGTATTTCCCAGCATCCAAGGCCCTCTCCCATCCACCGGAGTAGACTGGACAACCGACTTCATTCCAGGCGTCCAATGCTCACTCTTCTCCCCCCGGGACTCTCCCGAGGAGCTAGTGGGAAACCAGCACAAGGAGGTCGGGTTTCCGGCAGAGGAGGACCCCTTCTCACGCCCCGCAGCACCTCCGCCACCTGCACCTGCGTGTCCGTGACCCCCTCCAGTCAAGTGCCTCCAGACTGTGGGAGTCCCGAACCCCCGACAGAGGGCCCGAAGGCCAGTCTTCTTCCTACGGACTAGCATAACACTCACACCCCAGACTTGTGATAATGGTAAAAGAGTTCCGAGTCAAGTTTTGTACTTTTTTCCTACCCTTTATACTTCGGTATTGATACAGAATAAGATTCGAAAGCGTAAGAATTAAAAGGCAAAAGTTCCCACAGTGTGGCGTGTCAAAGGCCACAGTGCAAGCAGTGATTCTAAACATTCTGTCATTTTTTAACTCTTTTTATTAACCATATTGCAGCGACATTGGTTAATAAAGTCACACGGGTCTTGGCTGTGCATTTCCATGACACATTGTACATTGTGTCATTCCATCTGTACATTGCACCGTGTGCCCGCCACCCACAGTCAAACCTTCTGTCACCGTGTATTTGACCCCCTGTACCTTTTCTACATGTTACTACCTCTCACCCCCACTCGGGTCACCCCTACACTGCTGTCTGCCCCTCTGAGATTTTGTTTGTTTTCGTTCACTTGTTGCTTTCAGTTTTGTGTCCCACATATGAGGGACATCACATGGTTCTTAGGTTTTTCCGTCTCACTCATCTCACTCAGTGTGATGCTCTCGAGGTCCATCATGCTGTCACAAACGGTGGCGCTTCGTCTCTCCCTGTGTCCGAGCAGCGTCCCACTGCGCACACACGTACCGCATCTTCTCTGCCCAGTCTCCCATCGCAGGGCACTGTGGGTGTCTCATGTCCGGCCACCGTGGATAGTGCTGTGGTGAACACGGGTGCGTGTGTCTTTGCAAACACACGTTTTCAATTTGGGGTAGATGCGCAGGAGAGGAATTGCTGGGTCCTGTGGTGACTCTGCTGCTCACGTTCTGAGGAGCCTCCACACTGGTCTCCACGGTGGCTGCACCAGTTTACGTCCCACCAGCAGTGACTGAGGTCCCCCTTCCTCCACAACCTCCCCGACACTCCTCCCTTGTCCTGTTGGTGACAGCCTCTCTCACAGGTGTGAGGTGGTGTCTCGCTGCAGATTCAATTTGCATTTCCCTAACGCACAGCTAGTGCAGTTGGGCCCCTTTGCACACATCCGACGGCCATTTCAGATCTTCTCGGGAGAGGGGCCCGCTCGGGTCCTCAGCCTATGTTGTCACCGGATTGCTTGTTTGGTGGTGAGTCGTACGGGTTCTTTACACATTTTGGATGTTAACCCCTTATCAGAGGTGCTATTTGCAAATATATCCTATTTGGTTGGTTGCTTTTTTGTTTTGTTGGTGGTTTCTTCTGCTGTGCAGAAGCTTTGTGGTCTGACATGGTCCCACTCATTTAAACAATATATGTATTTAATGCAATCCCCATCAAAATGTCATTGATTTTTTAAAAGAAATAGAACAAAAAATTATCAGATTTGTGTGGAACCACAAAAGACCTCAAGTAGCCAAAGTAATCCTGGGGGGAAAAAGAACAGAGCCAGAGGAATCACACTCCCTGACTTCAAATTATACTGCAGAGCTACCGTAATCAAAACAGCATGGCACTGGCAGAAAAACAGGCACTCAGACCAACAGAGCAGAACTGAGAGCCCGGAAATCAACCCACAGGTATATGGGCAAGTAATTT
Source organism: Sturnira hondurensis (assembly GCF_014824575.4). Lineage (NCBI taxonomy): Eukaryota > Metazoa > Chordata > Mammalia > Chiroptera > Phyllostomidae > Sturnira > Sturnira hondurensis. The sequence goes on from NW_028097031.1 coordinate 4,442,726, forward strand.
TTGGCAATGGAGCTAAAAACGTTAAATGGACAAAGCAAACAGCCTCTTCCATAAGTGGCGCTGGGAACATTGGAAAGGCACATGTGACAAATGAAACTAGACCGCAATTTGTCCCCACGCACACAAATCAAGCCAAAATGGATCAAAGAGCTAAACATACGATCTGAAACCATAAAGCACAGAAAGGAGGATGTAGGTATAAACCTAGGGCCCTTGGCCTTAGAGAAGACGTTACGAAGTCAGCCCCAAAGACAGGCGAAGCGAGGGCACTGTGTGTGCTTCAGCGCAAACAAAACTCACTATTTAGTAGTGAGCACTCAGAATGCACGGACTCACACAGCTTGAGGGAACATTTTTCATGGGACGTGGGGAAATGGACGGTTTCCTTATGGTCGCCTTTGCCACCAACCCTCTCGCACCCGTCTCAGTCCCCTGGCTGCGCATCCGGAACCCCGACGACTGTGCGGAGGGGAGGGCTCTCCCTGGGCTGGGGGCGAAGTCCTTCCTAAGCACTTCGGGGGACGATTACATGTAATCCTCACGGCCCCTGGGAGGCGTGCCCTTTGCTCAGCCCCCCATGGCCCTGAAGGAGACTACAGCTCAGAGAAGTCACTCCCCACAAAGATCAGCCCCGTGACCTGAAATTCGAACACGGGTCCCTCTGCTCTCAGACAGGGTTGACCATGGCTCCTTGCCGCCTCGTACAGGAACCATAGCAGTAAAAGTTGGTCTTCATGCTTCCTTCTAAAGGAACAGAAGCCCAGGGCCTGCCTGCCCCGGCTCCCTCCGTAGCAGACGCCCACACCACTGCGCCTTAAACCATCACTGCACCCGGGGCCCCCAAGGACTGGAAACCTGCTACCCGGCGTAGGACTGGCCACCCCGCAAAGCGTGTGAGCACCGCCACCTCTGGGTAACTGTTGACAGCACGAGGAAGGCGCGAGCAAGAACAGGAACAGCCAGGAAGAGCCACCTGCCAGGGCCTCCAGGAGCGTCCCACCAAGGAAAGTCGTGAGCGAGAACAAAGACCCAGGAGCAGCCACCGGCATCCCCTGGGGGCCTCCTGGGCCTCTCCTCAAACAAAGGCAGTGTTCCCTGGGGTGTGCGGGAGAACGCGAGCCCCGTGAGCCATGGGGAAGTGCCCAGTGGAGCAGAATGAACTGTCCCCGCCACCCCGCCCCACCCCCTTGCATTGCTATTCGGAGAACCACAATTAGTGACTTTAAGAGACCTGAAGAGAAAAACCAAAAGAAAGCAAACAGGGGATTTTTACTTATGATGAACTGGCCCAAAGTCGTCTCTGCTCCCAGCGCTCACACCATGGATGTGCACTCACAAGACACGGCGGTGAAAACAAGAACAAACCCTAATCCCGGCGTCTCCAACACAGCAGGTGGGACTCCCCGCAGCAGAAGCCTGCGAAGGTGCAGCAGGGCCGCCCCCTGGGGTGGGCCGGCAGCTCAAAAACCCCGGGGAGCCGGGGCCGAGCCCCCTGCGTTCACAATGCCACCTCCAGAGGCAGAGGCGAGGTTCACTGCTGAGCAGAGAAGCCACGTCAAACCTGCCGTGAGAAGGGCTGTGGAGGGGGAGAATGGGTGCTTTCACGAAGTCCGAGGGTGGTGCCCCAGTTCAGAAGCAGGCTCCTGCGCAGGGCTCCTGGGCAGCGCCCTGTGTGGACGTACAGAGACTGTACAGTGCTGTTCAGCAGCTGCACAGGGCAGGGCCACTCCTGATTTCCCGTTCCCTCTGACACGCTGGGTAAATGTGTCCCCTCTAAGAGAAACGCCTGACTTGGCCTCTATGTCACCTCTTCCCGAAAGTGTGAGACGGCAACACCCAAACCCAGACAGAGGGAGGGTACCTCCGTGCGGCCCTGTCCGGTCTCCACCCCCGCCCTCCCAGCCACCTGGCCTGCCCAGTCTCGCTCTGTTACCAGGACAACGAGAAGAGGCTTCTGGTCTGGGGCAGGTGGGGCTGTCCCACTGGAACCCCACCCTCTCCTCGAGGCCCTAGACAGAGAGGGCGCTAACTGTATTTTCTAAGAAACACCGAGAGACACTTAGAGAAGAAAACGACAGCACCATGGGAACCAGACAGGAGGAAAAGAAGCGGCCACGGTCCGCTGACCAGGGGACACTGAATCTCAGCCAGGGGGTGAGAAGGCAGGGCTCCCAAGGCACCCAAGACCCCTTATGGCAGGTGAAATCAGGGTTAAGAACGGGAGGATTGGCTCGAAGCCCCTGACAGAAGGAAGGAGAGTTCCTGGTCCTTTCTCCCACCCCACATGGCAGGGCAGCTCCGAGAACCTGGTGGGAGCTCCTCCACTCACTCCCTGGGAACGAGAAAACCCACCTCTGGGCTGAGGTGCGCCAGGCACACGTTAGAGCCAGACGGTGTGCAGGGAGGAGGGAGTACAGGCGGCTGCAGCACAGGGGGCACCGAGCCCCTGGCCCCTCCACCCCAGCCTTCCAGAGCTCCGGGGGCCCCTGTTCTCCAGGGGCAGCAGGAAGACTGCAGCTTGGAGCTGCCCACCAGTCGGAGAGAGGGGAAACCCAATTATGGGGCCCCCCAATAGGACTATCAGATGTCTTTGGGCTGCAGTGGACAAGGCCCACCAGGGCCCGGAAAGCTCCGGACTCCCTTACCCGCCCTACTTTCAGGTATAAGTAGACAGACAGGAAGTGCTAGGCAGCTAAGAAAAGCATTAATATGAAAGAAACCTAACAGAGAGGAAGAGCCACTTGAGATAAACTGTTATGAGATGAAAAGTAAGTATATACAAGTATAGTACCAATAGGAAAAAGCCTGAAGTTGAAAGATACTAGGTTCATAAAAGAAAAGCAACAGGATGCTACCAAACACACACACAAAAAGAGCTCTTGAAACAGAGGGAAAAGAAAGGTAAACAGAAATTTAAAACTCGATAAAAGACTTAAAAGTTAGATTTGAGAAAATCTCCCAGAAAATGGGAAAAAAGGACAAAGAGGTAAAAAATACAAGATGAAAATTACAAAAATCAGAGGACCACTCCAGGAGAGCCAACAGAGAAAAGAATGTCAAGGAAAGTGTCATAGAACTTAAGGATTTGAATTCTAAATTGCAAGGGTCCAGCAAATTTCACTACAGAAATAGTCACGCACCAAAGGAGCTGTGAATTTCAGAAGACTGGAGTTTCCAAACAGGATTAAAAATGAAAACAACAAAAACAATCAAGAAAAAACCCTGATCAGACACAAAGAGTTCAGAGGGACAGTAATACTCCCCCCCGCCCTGCCCGCAGAGCCACATCAGACGTTCCGAAGCCAGAGGAGCTTTCAAAACCTTGAGGGAAAGTTCTCACCACCCTAGAATTCTACACCAGCCACACGCCATCAAACGCGATTTTGATGTGCAAGAGTCAAACATCGACCTCCATGCACCCGGGCGTAAGCGGAGACTGGGGAAGCCTGGAGGCCCAGCAGGGATCTCGGGGCGAGAAGGGGCTCCAGGCGTGATCATTCCGGGGCGTCGGGGGCCATAGCCAGGCCGCAGGCAGCCTGACAGCACCTGGTCCAGGCCGGAGCGGATGGGAAACGCCAGGAGGAATGTCCCCAAGAAGAGCAACTGAGAGAACTGTCCACTGCTGCTCTGTGAAATTATTCAAAACGGAGAGTCACACAACTCAGGAAGGTACCAGGAAATGAACCTATGCGGACAGGGCACACGGCGTCAGGGACGACGGGACGGCTCCTCTGGGGACAGCGGTGACCGAGGAGGGCGAGGAGTCAGGCTGTGTGTGCACCACGTGGCAGCCGTGGGTGGCACTCACAGACACCATACGGGACACTCGCGGACGCACCCCAACTGGGGAATCGATCATTCCGACGAGGTGAGGGTGGGTGAGGGGGGGTGCGGGGGTGCGGGGAGGAGAGCTAAGCCCTCTCTGTGCAGTGCATGATAACCTACAACAGGAACACCGAGAAGTAGCCACATCAGTGATTTAGGACAATGAAGGTTAACACCAAAAACAAAAACGGTGCTACACAGCCGGAAGGCGAGAAAGCCAGAGTGAGGGGTTGGGGGAACTGGAAAGGGAGGTAAACAAGTCACCGCTGGTTTCATCACACACTTTACGAATCTATCGGACCCTCCTGGGGGGCTCTGTAATTAAATCTAAGGGGGTGACATTGGCTAATAGGATCACACAGTTTGCAAGTGTCCAGTTCTGTGACATGTCAGCCGCACACTGCCCTGTGTGCCCACCACCCAAAGTCTGGTCTCCTTTCCATACATCCGACCCCATTTGTCCTCCACTGCCCCCACCGCCCTCCCTCTGGGAACCACCACACAGTTGTCTGTGTCTGTGAGTTTTTGTCATTTGTTGCTTTCAGCTTCACGTCCCGCACAGGAGGGAAACCATATGGTTCTCAACCTTTTCCGCCTGACTTGTCTGGCTTAGCGTGGGATGCCCAAGGTCCATCCCTGTTGTTGACGATGGTGGTGTTTCATCTTCTCTTGCGGCCGAGCACACACACTGCTCACACACACCGCATCTTCCCTACCTGGTCACCCATCGAAGGGCACTGTGGGTGTCTCACGTCCGGGCCACCGTGGATAGCGCTGCAGTGAATGCAGGGCTGTGTACGTCTTTGCAAATACATGCTTTCAAATTCTGGGGGTAGACACCCAGAAGACTGGATGCTGGGTCGTGTGGTAACTCTGTTCTTAATTTTTTGAGGAATCTCTATCCTGTTCCCCCTAATGGCTGGATCACTTTCTGACCCTTTAAAATATATGTTTACACATAAGCCCGACAAAAAATAAAAACTAAATGATAAAAAAAAGACCCATGGAATAGAATTCAAATATAACTTCTGTATCCCTTATAATATTACAAAAACATCCGTGTCTGTATTTTATAGCACAGGTAGTGCCACACTTTTTTTAAAAAGCAATTTTGAGGTTCTCTTTGGTTGAAAGCACTTTTATTGAAAACAATCACTCGCCCCATGTGAGTACCAGACACTGGCCAGACGCGCCGTATAAAGAGGCCAATCCATGAGCCGTTATTTGTGGCCAACGCCCTCCCCGCCTCCTGCCCTTCCAGCCTTTGGAAGTTTGCGTCCTTTGTTCATCTATAACCTACCTTTTCCCTCAAAGAGGTGAAGCGGCTATCTCTCTCTCCCATTACAATTTCCTCTTTGAAATGTAAAGACACACAGTGAGTGAGAGCAGGACAGAGTGGTAATTAGAATGTACTTCCCAGAGGCGGCGAAGAGACAGCTCTCTGAAAAGAGAGTAAGTGGTCGAAAATAAGATAGTTCGTTCTTTGTATCTTACTTCTTAGCTGCAACGCCAGGTTCTTATTCACGTCTGCCGCGCACACCCAAAAGCCAAGTGACAAGCACAATGGCCACAATCCACAAAAACAAGCCTCTTCTTTGCCGGTCAGTAGTGATTACCAAAAAGCCGACGTGCCCACGTCAAAGCGGCAGGCAGACTCTGTGCCGAGGGCGTCGCTCTCATAAAACTTCCCAGCTGGTTCTTCTCTTTCATGAACTGTCACTTCTCAGGGCAGGAGAACTCAGATAAAAAGGGGAACGGGTCAGTGTTACCCATTCCTACTAGAACCCACTCCTGCTTCCACCGGATTTACGTCTAGTATTTCCTTGGAACCCCATACCTTCACGAGAGTGGTTTGAAGGAACACGAGGCATCACTGTAAAAAATAATGCCCATGCTGTGAAACATTGTGTTTACCAACACGCAGCACTTCCCATCGCCATCCAGACCCGGACCCACTCAGGACGTGCCATCCCCGTATCCCCACCACGGACCCCGCAGGGCCTGCGCAGCGGTGCAGCGCCCAGGCCCCGGGGCCTCGGAGTCAGACAGCCGTTCTGAGTACGGACCTTAGCTCCCCAAAGACAGTTCTGCTGCTGCTGCTGGCCTGTTGCTTGACCGGGCCAGTCCCCACCTGCGTCTGGGCATCCTGAAATGGAACTTCTAACAGCCCAGGCATCTCAGCGCTGCAAGGGACCTCTCATGCCATGAGGTCCAATCTCCCCTCCTGGTACAGCAGCTGCGAGACCGGCAGAGAGGAGCTACCTCCGCAGACACAGGCCTCCCGGCTGGTCTGGGCACACCCAGAACCCAGCCCAGGGCTCTTCCGCAAGAACACGTTTCACGGTCCACGGAACCCATACCACCGCACCCTGAAACTCCAGGAGACCAGTATGGAAACACACACATGTTTATCAGACGCCCTCTGTTTATCTTTGTAGTCGCGCGGCGCACAAAGCAAACCAGGACTCTCTTTACTGCACACAAGACAGGCTGTCGGGTCCCAGCAGTCACTGAACCAGACAAGGTTTCCACCGCCTCCTCCCGCGTCAGGGCCTGCGTCTGTGTGCTCGGAGCGGCAGGCGCGGTCACAGCGCGGGTGTCATTGCCAACGCCCTGCTGGTCCTACTGGATGCCAAAGAGCAACAAGCTGGGGGGGGGGGGGGCTGTTATATCAGTTAACACCTCAGGATCCACCACCAGACCTACTCGCTGACTGAGGCCGGGGCGCTGGCCTCCTCTGTGCTCCAGAAAGCAGTGCTCAGACTGCTACAATGTCGCAACATCAGAGAGCCAGCCTGAACTTCAGGTAGCACGCAAACGAAACATGTTTAGGCTCCACCTTACTTTTAAAAGAAAGTAGAAGGCAAAGATAACAAGAAAGTTTAGCAAGGAAGTAAAGGTTAGTGGCCAAGCCCAAATGAGGGATCTGCACACTCAGATACGGAACCAGACAAGGGTCATTTGAGCAGGTGGAAATGCTACGTCCCAAATTTGTTTGGGCATTTTGGCTATTGGCTGACCCCCATTGGGAATGTGTTTGGCTGCAAGTAACAGAAACCTAAGTCATGATGCTTTCAACCAGGGGTCAGCAAACATAAAGGGCCTGAGAGTACATAGTTAGGCTTGTGGGTCACACAGTCTCTGCCGCAGCTACTCAACAGGTTGCTGCAGCATGAAAATATACATGATGTTATCGGGCAACACACAACAATGCATTTGTATGGTGTAGCTTTGCTCCAATAACATTTTATTTATAAGAAGAGGCAGCCAGCCCACAGGTTGTAATTTGCCAATCACTGGTTTCATCAAAATGCCAACCTCTGATTTAAGCCAAAAAGACTTATTTAAAAAGAAGCTGGCTTCTCCCCCCCAAGGGAGCAAGAAGGTTGCAGCAGCTCCGGATGTCACATCCATGATCAGGTGAGAGAACGAAGGAGGGGGGGTGGGCGGGAAGAAAGGCTGAGTCAACCACATCCATCCCTTCTCACGAGAAAGCAAAAGTCTTCCCCAAAGCACATGAGACAGACTCTCTTCGGCCCCTCCCAGCACCCCAGCCGAGGGTCAGAACCAGGGAACACAACCCGGGCACAGGAGTCACCACATCTTAGACAAACCATGATTAGCTGCCAGGCCCAAGCTGCACCGCGACTTCAAATTAAACCAGCCATCGTTTAGCGAGAAGGGACTGTGGTTATTCGGTACACAGTTAAGAGTGCTGTATTGGACTTTATCGTCCATACTTTCTCTATTGGTGTAATTGGCTCAAAGAAAACAAAACGTGCTTTCTTAGCTTTCAACTTAGTCAAATGGAGACTGAGAAAGATGAAGCATGTCTGATGGGGAAAAAATAACCAGAGAAGAGCGATTCCGCCTCCAGCTTCCCCAAAGGAGGGATCTGACAGGAAGCCAGGGAATGAGAAACCAAGCAGTGGTCCTGGTGGCCCGACGCTGTGACCCGAGCAAAAGCACCTAGGCTAGCTATGCCTCAGTTTCCCGAACTGGAAAAGTGAGGTTCCTCAATGGCACGCCCTCTGAGGCCTGACATTCCCAGGCTTGTCTTCCTGTGACTCCTTGGAATACGTTGTCCCATCGAGGAAACGCCACAGCGTCAGACACACAGTCAAAGTTCCGCCCTGAAACCTGCTAAGCCCCACTGACAGAAGGAGGGTTCCCGGAGTGAAGTCGTACACTAAGGCAGAGAGAGGGTTTCATTCTAACGGCGCTTCCCTCGCTGCTGAAAGGCTGGCCCTCCACGCAGCCCTTCCGATTTCCAGGAGAACCCGCGTGTGAGAAGGGTAGCTAACTTTGTTAAAACACTATAAACGTGTCTTGTAAAAATTATACTGTTTCTTACAACAAACACGAAATAGTTCTCAAGTCAAAACGGTAACTGTTCTAACCCCACAAACTAACCTAGGGCGCTCCCCCTCCCCCCTCCAGACTCAGGCCCACACTGCCGGAGAGAAGGTAGCCGGGTGCCCTTTTGACAATGAATTGGAAACTAATCGAAACAAAGTAAAAATCACTTTGTTAACAGGAATCCAAATGAATGACTCAGCAATTTGAGCTAGAAGGAAGAAAGGAGAAGGAAAAAACTGAAGACAGAAGGGAGGGGAGAGGGAGAGGACGTTTCGGGGGAGAGTGTTTAGCAAACATGTCCCAGTAGTTTTCTGGGAAATCTCCTAGTTTTAATATCCCTATCAAAGAGTTCATTAAATTCTATTCCCTAAATTGGTCAGAATTCGTTTTTAAAAACACACCCCAAACTAAGAAAATGTCCTAACAATCAAAGAAATTAATGCAGGAAAATTATTTTAATTGAGTGCCTTTCATTTTTTAAAAACTTAAAAAAGGGCAAAAAGGGAAAACCATCACTTTATCCTATTGGAAAGAGTGCAGTCTGTTGATATTTGATTCAGTTGAGCATAAATCACACTGTTTCTGGTGCGGCTGGTAAATACACTGATCGCAAAATCGGGACACGCACATACGTGAGCGAGGGGCCTTTCCCCAGGACCCCAAAGAAGAGGCCACGGGTGACGGCTGCAAGGATCAGAGCCAGAAGTGGGGTGGGCAGGCGGTGCTGGGGCCAGGAGCCTCAGGGAGGCCTCACATCCCCCCAAATGTCACAGAGAACGCCTGGCTCAGGAACACCTGTGACCACCCCAGCAGGGAGGCGATGCCCTGAGTGAGGATTCTGCCCCCTAGGAGGCCAGGCGGCCATTCTCAGTGCTGACACCATTCCAAAGGGGTGGCGGGGTGCCCCAAATGCCCATCCTTAGATAGATGGGAAAACTGCCTCCGGGAAAGGCTTCTCGCCCCAGAGCCCAGTCCCTACGACAGGCGGTCTCCATGGCCCTGGGCCCGGGCCAGCCTCCCCTCCATGTGCAACTCACACCAACACCCCACAGGAAAGCACCCTTTCCCACGGCCCCTGCTTGTCCTGCAGGGAATGGGCTGGGAGTGGGTGCAGTGCCCCTTGCTTAGCCCACGGAGGTGGGAAGGTACAGGTGGAACCTCCCTGCTGTGCCCAGGATGCGCGGTATGGGCACGTCTAGCCTTCCAGCTCCCTGACTTGGGGGATGGAGAATGCGGCGGGGGGGGGGGGATGGGGCAGTATCTATTTATTTATTCGGAGCCCTCACGTCTCCCCCCACACACAGGGCCCGTGGCACAGGCATGGCCAGGGGGCTGGGACCCGCAGTGGAAGGGGCACCATCAAAGGTGGCAGTGGCCACAGAGAATGGACACGCTGCCTGTCGAAGGTTAGTGCCGCCGCTGGGACAGCAGGTCGTGTTTCTGCAGGGGGTGACATGAAAGGCCAGCACCAGCCACAGGCCCCACAGCCGTGTTTTTCTTTCCAACCCGGGCAAATGGGAGGCACAGGCCCAGAGAGGACCCCCTTCTTATCGCTCAGGGCCGAGGGGGCGGGAGGGGCCCCTCCCGGATCAATACTGCCCCGGAGCCGGCCTGGCTTAATTCCTTTTACATTTTCCTTCCCATTCAGAAGCAGCTCACATTCAGCAAGACTCTCCTGCCTTAAACTTTTTTTTTTTTCTGTTTTTAAATCCGAGCAATCACAAGCCATATTCTGCGGAAGACAAAATAGCTCGGGAGGCGTAAATCTGGATGTCGGAGACAGGAAGGCTTTGGTGAGCCCTGACCATAAATCTGACACACGCTGATTTGATGGGTGGCGGTATCTGTCTGCTGCGCGGCCAGTCTAGACAGTCTATTGAGAAGCCCTGAAACACCACTGTTTGTTCCCTGGAAGACCATCTGGATGCGGCACGAAGCGCGACCCAGCGCCATTCACGCACGGATCAAAGCACATGCTAATGCTATCATGAAGTCATACACATAAAAAATTCAATCTGAGAACGCGAAGCAATTTTCCTGAGTCTTCAGTGAAGAAACCCCAGACTTCCAGCGGCTGGAGCTCAGTGGGCAGAGGGGGCGGGGGACAGGCACCGCATAGTTAATGAGCTTGGGCTTCCAGAGGCAGAGAGGCCACCCATCATATTGGAAAAGGCCCACGTCACAGTCAGTCATGGTCCCCGTCAGGGAGCCCCATCACAGAAATTGATCTGAGGACCTTTGTAATTACCTGTTTCGGCCGGGGAGGGGGCGGGGGGCCGGCAGGTTCGTGACAGGAAAGGAAAGGAGGGCCCAAGGTGCAGGTCCGACACTGCATCGGCCGAGCCGGCAGAAATGCATGACACCGCACACAGTATCAAAAACCTTTCTCATTAAACAGCGCTGCGGCACTGGATCAAAGAATCGAGGGCCTCCTATTGAACTCCTTTAAATATTACAAACATAAGAGCAAGCCTGGCTGCGCATAAAATAGAAACAAAGGCAATTTCGCCGTCCACCCTCCCCCCGTAGCCGGCTGGGGAGAGACACTGCTTGACAATCAATCCCTGTCCCGAGTCAGACGGGGAGACCCCCGAGTCCTCCTGCGGTGCGGAGCGAGGCGGAAGTGAGTGGATTCGCTCTGGCCGGGAATTTCGTCAACACGTTACTCCTGCAAAACTTGAGGCTACCCTTGCAAGCCACAGGCCGAGTTTACCAGCCCCCAGCCCCACAGCCCTAGCACAGCTCCTGGCGGCGGGGGGGCTCTTCCCCAGCCGCGCTCCCGTCCACCCTGGGCTCACCACTGCAAGAAACTTTGCATCCTCGGGGAGAGCACCATAAAACTGGCTCACGAATCTGTCCTTACTCCATTTCTGTCCGCACACTGAGACAGGAAGACCTGAGGGCCCCGACTGCGTGGAGCCCAGGTAAACTCCCACTGGCCGTTTCATTTTGCGGGAGCACAAATGGTTGTCTCAACATCGACAGTGTGTCTGCATACGTACACTGCACACACACCTGTGTGTGCACATGCACAGCACAAAAAATGGATCTTTAAGATGTTTTTATCACGTCACGGGGTTAAACAGATCAAAACAAAACCTGCCAGGAATTCCACGCCGCCCCCAGGTGTTTCAGCACCACGGGATGCGGCAATTTCGAGGGGAAGTGGCAGTCGTGACGGCTGGCGCGGCCACTCGGGCTGAGCCCAAGACGAAACCGGAGCAGAACCGTGTCTCACAGCGCACAGTGTGGTCTCTCTCAGCTCTGCCCGCTCATTCCTTAAGGTAACAGGGCAAAGCGTAACAGTCTGATTCTTAAATTGCCTTGAAGCTTAAAAAAAAACCCAACATCAACTCTATATTCAACCATTTTACAATTCCAGATACAAACTCAGTTTTAAAATGAGGAAAGGTAAACAGTTAAGTCACAGTTCCTCAAAACTCAATTCCATTTGAAAGGAAGACGGCTCCCAAAGCACTTCACAAAAGAAAACATATTTTTCTTCTCAAGTAGAATATTAGTAATATAACGATTTTTTGTTTCTTTTTTCATAAAATTATTACTTTTACCCTCTCATACTATAAGAAATCTTCCCTCAAATTATCTTACAATAAAGGAAAGTTCAGGAAATGTATCAACGGCCCATCGACTGGCCGGTTTTCACCCTAAAGGGTGGTTGTTATTTTGTAGGCAATCTAGATGGAGTCAATCATCGCAACACAGTCTGGAGCCCCCGAGACACGCAGGGCNAAAAAACCCAACATCAACTCTATATTCAACCATTTTACAATTCCAGATACAAACTCAGTTTTAAAATGAGGAAAGGTAAACAGTTAAGTCACAGTTCCTCAAAACTCAATTCCATTTGAAAGGAAGACGGCTCCCAAAGCACTTCACAAAAGAAAACATATTTTTCTTCTCAAGTAGAATATTAGTAATATAACGATTTTTTTGTTTCTTTTTTCATAAAATTATTAATTTTACCCTCTCATACTATAAGAAATCTTCCCTCAAATTATCTTACAATAAAGGAAAGTTCAGGAAATGTATCAACGGCCCATCGACTGGCCAGTTTTCACCCTAAAGGGTGGTTGTTATTTTGTAGGCAATCTAGATGGAGTCAATCATCGCAACACAGTCTGGAGCCCCCGAGACACGCAGGGCACGGCCGGCCGTTTCTCTATGCTGCTTGTTTCCCCGGGGCAACTGCACAAACCCTTCGGAAGACAGTAGCCGTCCCTCCGCCCCCCCCCAGGTGGCCTTACTCCCTGAACCCTGGCTGATAAGCACTGGAAGGGTATCCGCTGTCTCGTCTCTGAGACAGCCAGGACGCACCAAGAGCCTCAGCAAGATTACAAAGCGTTTCATCTGCCACACACACGTCTAGACCCACAGGAATGAAAAGAAATAACAAACACCCAAGTCCACTGCTCAGGATCCGCCATAACAATCAGCTGCTACCCGAGACAGAATGAAGGAGAAAAAATCGAGACAAATATTTTAAAAATATAATTACTCTGGTTAACCGTTTTTATACATTTAAATAAGCTGTTTTTGCAAATGCAATTAAAAATCTACACGCCATTCCCCAGGCGGGGCTCACTAACCTACAACGAATAATAATGTTGTCTACCAGTAATGGCTTTCTTTTAGGCTGTGGCTATAATTCCGTAAATTTAAAAGGGGGGAAAAATCACCCAAACATTGCTTAATGTAGCTAATGGAGCATTTTCACAATTAGACGCGGCAGGGATGTCCGGCCTCCAGAAGGGGGTTGGAAAGGTTGCGGTGGAACAGTACTGCCATCTACTGGCCGCGGTGGCGCAGTGCCACGGACTGTCCCCACCTGCAGGCTCAGAGGCCCTGTCGGGACAGAGCAGCAGCAATGGAGAAAGTAGACCCGTCTCCCTCGGCCTGTGCAGCCAGGGTGCGCTCTCTCTTTCCTTTCAACACGCCAAGCGGAGTGGGTTTGCTTTTATTTATTTATTTATTTTAAAATACAGCGCCCCAGAGGCTCAGCTGGTAACTAGTTCCCAGCCAAGGCCAGGGTGGTGGCAGGTCTGCGGAGCGCGGGTGCTGTGCCAGGCCGGGGCGCCCTGAAGGAGGCCTCCCTCACCGTGCACAGGAACGGCCCAGAATGCACACCTGGCTCTGGGCTCCCGGTGCCACGTCAGGTCCTGGGCAGCAGCTGGTGCGTGCAGAAACCCTGGATCTGCCCGAACCGCGTCAGAGCCCTACACCGGCCCAAGCCTCAAGTGGAGGGGCCTTCGAACACCTCTTGTGATGCCTAAGAAGCGACCCAGACACCCTACAAAAGTTCTGCCCACGTCTTCATTACGGAAACGCAGATGTCAAGTGGGGACACACATCACATGAGGGTTCTCGAAAGCCCGAGGGCCCCGAGGACCAAGCGCATCTTCGATCCCCGAGGGGGAGGCCTATTCCACTGCGGACTCCTAAAATATACACAATTACAGGCTAGAGATTTTAATATTTTAGAGAAAAACCACTGCTTCCTTCCCCCCCTCCTTTTGTTAAAGATAGTAATCTGAAAACACAGATTCCAGACACAATATATGCAAATGACAGATTTTTAAAAGGGTTTAGTCTCTACCAGCATAGCCCTTTTAGGCCACATAATTGCAGAACGTCAAAGAACCACAAAATAAACTGAAAACCCCGGACATAAAGAGATCCACTGATTAATGAAAAGCAGGCCCCCTGCACTATTAAAATAAGGTTGACCGTGCATACTTTATCACTGTTGCAGGCGCAGACGAGGCATCACCCAGAGCACGTAGGAGTAAAGTGAACAGTTCTCTACGCAAGGAGCAGAGTTCAGTCCCGTCTGCCAGCACAGGACTGTCTTGAAAAGAGGCTACATGGAGAGGATCAGAGCAGAAGGAAAAAAAAGACTAAAACGCGCCAAACCTCAGCCTCAGAGCTGGTCTTTGGTAGGGACCCTGGGGGGCACTACAGACCACACCAGCAGACCAGCAAGGCCGCACAGCTCCCGGGGTTTGCAGCTGCAACCCGGAGCCAAGAAGTGGCCACCAAAGAAAGAGGAGGGACACTCACTTATTAAATGACATGTTAACTAGACACACACTGTGCAGGGACTTTCTGGAAGCCTGGATTTTGCTTTTAAGCCAGTGCTGTCTGTGTCGCACCAGTGGTCGGGGAACCAAAAGGCAAGTCCCAAAAGGGGAGGAGAGGAGGGAGGCGGAGGGAGGCGGAGGGAGAAAAGCAAAGGGAAAAACAAGAACAACAGCAACCATTAGTATTTCAAAGTGTGAGTCTTAAGAATTCCGAAAAACTGCGTTACGAAAACTATGGCCATTCCTTACACTGTTCTTTCAAAAAGAGAACTTCACACAAAAGGACTCCTTCCATATTCGATACCGATCTATTTAGGAGGTGGGTGACGAGCCAGGTATCTCGGAGAAACAACTGCCTTTTTCTTTTCTTTCTTTCTTTTTTTTTTTTTTTTTGCAGTACCCTCACTGAATGTGGGAGGGCACAACAACTATGAATGATCTTCAAAAGTATGGAAAGAATAAATTCCTACGGCAGATAATCAGGACAGAAAACACAATTGCCTAATTTTATGGGGTACTAATAACTATGTAACTACCTCAACTGCACAGTTACAGCCATATAATTACAATGCCCGGTTATTTATGTCTCACAGATTATACGGCACTGAAGCAAGTTACCTGTTACCATATGTGGACATTTGTGGTTGGCAGATGTGGAAAATCATTTACTCAGAAAGGTCAAAACTGGCTTAGAAACCGACCCGGCATCCGAACGCGGTTCCTTTTTCTTCCCTTCTCCTCCGCTTTGTCGACTGTTGCTCGGGATGAAAGACGGAGGGAGAGAGAGAGGCGCTGTCTGTCTCCTGGGAAGGAGCCCTCAGCTCACCCAAGGGCCGTCTGCTGAGCTGGGGTCCCCCAGATTTCCCCGAAGTTTCTATGTGACGCGTCCCATGACCTTGAACCATCCTGGCATGCAATTCAAGCAGTAGTGGCCTTAGGTTAGGAACTCACTTCTTGCTCGATTTTTTAACACAACAGTCACCACCCTCACCCCACCCCCCACATTTCAAGGTGCAGAGGAAAGTTCGGGGACAGCCGGAGAGTTCTGCTCTGCTACTTGTTTGCCTAGTTTGATGAAATGGGCTTCGCTCTGAAGCCCGCTGCACAAAAGAGGAAGCCCATTTTGTTCCTGTCTGAAATTAGCGATGGCCTGAAACTAGCAACAGAGAAGACACAGCGTTGCGGAAGCCTGCGTAGCTCAGTGGGGAAGAACACCATCCTGAGCCTCCGAAGGTGTGGGTTCGGCCCTCGGTTGGGGCACAGCCAAGCGTCAACCAACGAATGCAAAAGCAAGCACAATGACAAACTGCTACTTCTCTCTCTCCCTCCTCCCACTGCTCTCTCTTTAAAATCAATCCATAAAAAATAACCATAAAAAGAAACAATGCCTATCATATAATTTATTGTTCTCTGTTTAGCTCGGGGAGCTCACCAACAAGCCGAGGGCTGCCCGAAACGCCCTCCTGTCCTGGTGAGAGCCACGCCGCAGCTCCGGCCCAGTGCAAAGACGGGAAAGTCCCGGGAGTGAAATGAGTATGTACCTTCTCTTTCTTGCTTTAATTCCGAATAAAATTCCAGAATCTGGGGCAGCACAAAGCACTCTCCACCTGCCTCTGACACTGCTTCCTACCAAACCTGACACTGCTTCCTACCAAAAGTCTAATTTCTTTCCCCAAATGGCCCACCAGTGAACAGAAAGAACCTCCCTGTACCTTTCACCTTCATTTTGTATCAGTCTGGGAACATGCGAGAATTTTGTGTTTGCTTTGAATGTTCTTGTTTTAAGAACATTTTTAGTGAAGGTAAGACCTAATACATGCACCACAAGAGTTGTGGTGCTGTCCACATAGGTCAGAAGCCAGGTGTTATGCAGACGAAACAATTTCGTGATAACTTCGCTCTGGGGGGCCTACACCGGGTGGGGGGGGGCGCCCTGGGAAGAGGCAAACGGGGCCGAGGCACAGCGCAGAGGGGAAGCCCCCCGGCGCCAGGTCAAGGAGGGGGGTGTGTGCTGATTTGTCATTTTAGATGAAACATGACCGCAGGGCCGCTCCAGTCAGGAGGGCGAGCCTTCGTCCTCCCCAAGAGGCTGCCTCTCCTCCTCCTCTTCTCCCCTCCTCTCTGTTGAAGCTTACGACTGGACAGCCACACAAGTGAGAAGCGAAGCATGTGCGCGCACACACCCCATGTGCACGCACACGCATACACAGTTTTATACACACCCCCCTTCAAATGAGGGGTAATGAGAAGGCAGCTGGTTTAAGAAAAAAATACGTCCAGGACAATCCACTCTTATTAAGCACGAACTTCACACAGAGGACGTGATACAAACAAACCACGTTTACTGAGAGTAAACAAACTTTGTCAAGCTCACAACAGGACAAGAGAAACCCCACGGGGGCCTCAAGAAGTGGTTCTTATGTACGTCTCTCTCTCACACCCTCGTTCAGAAGTATGGGACAACTCTGAACAATAAAAAGGCAGGAGAAATTCAAGTGACTTCAGTACTACTCCTCTCATGACAAATAAGCATAAACAAAATTAATCCTAAAAGCAAATTTTACAGACTAGAGGGTGGGATGGGACGGGGAGCCACGTGGGTGGGGAGGCCCACCCGAAAGGGTGACAGAGCAGCTCCTCTCAGACCCCGGGGAAGCCCACATCTCTAAGAGGCGAGGGGCAGCCCCTGGGCAAAGGAGGCAGCTGTGAGCAAAGGTTCCCTCTTAAAGGGACAGGATGACTAAGCTCGCTCCTTGGCATTTCATGCAAAGCGATTGTGCTGACTGCTGCCTCCTCGAAGATTCAGGAGGAGAACGTGGCGACGGAAGGGCACCAGGCACGAGAAAAGCCCCCCCGAACCCCAGAGGCTGACATTTAGCTGAGAGAATGATTTGGCCAGGGCTCACCCCATAAAAAACAAAACACAACCTCAAATGTACAGGCACCCTATTCACTGAAGCTCCCTATGGGGACATGATGGTGCGCCTGCTAAAACATCACGCCAGTGCCCAGGTGCTCTGGTCCCAGCTAACGCCGGCCCCTCGAGGCAGCAACATGTCCCAGCCAAGTCCGTCCCGCAAGCAGGTGAGGCTGGAACCTGCAACACCTGAGTACTCGCTCCCACTGCTGGGGGGCAGGGGACGGAGTTGGGGTGGGGGGCCAGGGACTTGCACCCCCCCCTTTCCTGGCAACCCCCTTCTCCTCCTCCTCTTCCCAGAGGAGGAGCCACATGGCACTGTGCACCGAGCCAGGCACAGAGGGAGGGGCCAAGGGCACCAGTCAGGACAAAAGAAGCCCCCCCACCCCGTCTTCCTCTCAAGTCCTGGCCAGGTGCCACCTGTGAGGGGGCACATCACCAGGGAGTCAAGCTGGACCTTGAGATGAGGAGGCAGGTGTCCCCCATCCCATCTTCAAGAGAACAGCAAATCATCCTAAAACTGCATAATTTTTAAATTGAAATTTAACTCATTTACAAGTTTTCTACCTGGCATGGCTCAGTGGCTGGAGTGCTGGCCTGTGAACTGAAAGGTGGAGGGTTGATCCCCAGTCAGGGCGAGGTCGTGGGCGAGGTCCCCAGTTGGGGGCATGCAAATGGCAGCCGACCGGCGCTTTCCTCCCACATGGGCACTTCTCCCCCTCTCTTCCCCCCTCCAGTCCCCTCTGTCTACAAGTGTACAAATAAAATCTTTGTAAAAATATTTGCTATTTAGCTTGGTTAAAAAGACCCTGTGTAGGTAATGTTTATGTTAAGATTGATTAAAATAGAGATTAAAAAGTAATTACAATGCTTAATTAACAATGTTTTTGATACTTTATGGGTGTCTTTCTTAAGGCAATTTCAGAAGTCACCCAGGTGCGCCAGAGCGGGCCACCACCAACCAGTGTCAGAGGTGGCGGGGATCCTGAGATGTGGCGTCTCTGACCACTAAGAAAGCAGTCCTTCTTCTTACTCGGGTGCAGGGCCCAGGACGCGTCCTTGGGGAATCGGGGCTCACAGGACAGAGGAAGGGACAGAGTGAAGGCAGGAGGCGGGCAGAGCAAAGGGTGGCAAACACTCATACTTTGTTTTCCGCCAGCTGCAATGCACACAGGGAGATGGTAGCATCTCAGGATTTGACCGAACATGCCTGCCCCCTGGTGGCTGGAAGCCGGGAGGACACCCTGGAGGACAGTCCTGGCAACAGAGCCTCAGACAATGAATTAAGAGAGATGTTGGAATAAAACTCACAAATCAAAACTCCCTTTATTTGAGAAATATAAATATCTGGCATAAGTGGAATGGAATTCAATTTTTTTAAAGGAAGAGGGGACTGAGAAAGAGTCTGAGAGACCTCGGCCTAGGAGACACCCCCTAGGAGGGACACTCCTGGTCCCTCGAGAGCTAACAACCCCCGTCAGCCCTGCGTCCCGGTTCCACACCCCCTTCCCCACGCCCAGTCCTCGTTGGCAGGGGCTCCGTGGCACCCAGTCCTGCCCTGTGGCACAGCAGCTGTTTCCCACGTCCCGGACTCCTGGGGTCCCCAAGACGCCTCCTGAGGACTCACAAGGTTAGACGATTTCCCTCATAGCACCAGCAGGGTCCTGTTTTCAGAACCACACTGAGACACTGGTCACCTCCCACGCCACACTGCACTGGCGCCGATGCTACGAGTCCAGGGACCGAGGCTGCAGGTCCCCAGCAGCCCAGCGGGCGCAGAATGGTCCTCACTCCAGACCAGCGCTGACTGAGCAGAAGACCAGCCAGACTCCACGACACTCGCCGGTCTGCCTCAGCCTTTGAAGGGCTCCTACACCTGTCCGTTCTGTTCATCGGCAAATCTCATCGTTCTGCGTGGACTTTCACTGCTGCGGGTCATCTGTAGCATCACTCTCCCTCCTGTCACTGTGCGACGCAGCGGGAAACACACGCAGTTTTTGCCTGAATGCGAAGCACACAGACTGTCCCAGGCAGGCCACACACAGGCGCTGACTGGCCTCGGCTGTCACAGAACACACGATCCCCAAAACGGACAAACTGCAATCCCGAAGACTGGTGCACATCACAGGCAAGTCCCCTGTTGGGTAGATGACGTGAGCCTGTCAATTCCAGGAAAACAGCTCCTAGTATCTGCGGCCCAAGATAAAATGCAAGTTTTCAAATGAAAATTAAATTGTTGGAAAGCGAGTATTTGTCCCTGTGAACCCGTTAGGTTCTCAATACTGAAACGACTTTTTCTGGTGACATTGGTGACATTCACAAATGTGGTTTTTCTAACACTGATTGTGAACTTGACAAGCCAGTTACAAGACCAATACATAACATTGTAAAATCACACACGGTTGCAAGATCTTCCCAAGTCCAAGGCCAACCGTGGATCTGACACCACAGACCAGTGGGAACTCCCTGATAGCATCTCAGGTTCTCCACGGAGACAGGCCCCTAAGGCACCACCACAGGGCAGTGTGGGTGCAGGGTCAAGAGCACTCGGAATTACTAGAAAGGGCCGCCAAAACACCCCTCCGTCTCCCGACGCCACACCTGCACGGGGCGAGTTTTCTTCACGGTCTTCACCCACAGCGACCTAGCGCCACAGATGCCCATCTGAGGATCTGGCCGCCCGCACTCAGCCAGATATGAAGGACATCTGTGAAAAGGCAAAACAGTGCGACTCTTCTCAGTAACTCTTCCGTTCTGGAAAATGCAGCTATTTTCCATCGAAAAAAACTATGATTCGTCTTGACAAGCAGCGGTGTACTGTTGTTCTGTGTGAATCAGTAAATAAAAATTTTCGAAGCGTCTCTGTCCCAATGCCTGTTAAATATTGATGGCTACCGCCCACCTACACTAAGGCTCTCTGGGGCCGTAGTAATTGTTAGCACAACGGGATCCTGGGACCGAAAAGTCCGAGTGCCGCCGGACCACCCTGTGCGACCCCGCGGGTTCCTCGGTGTGCCGGCGGGCCCTAACTTGTCACACTTTCCACGCCACCCCTGCCCCACAGTGCTCGGTGCCCCACTCGGTGTTCTCAGGCAGGACCACTACTTTAGTAGTCAGAGAGCTGCTTTATGTGAGTGAGCCAGGCTGGCAGACGGCAATCTCCGAGTGTCCATGTCTCAGAATTATGCCCATAATTCTGAACGTTACGCCCGTTGTTAAGACATGAAACAGACTTCAGCTTTGGTGCTGTGTCAAAAAGAGTCGGGTGTGCCCTCTAGTGGCCAGGAGTGGACGCTCACAGGCCACAAGAGAAACGCAGGTGGCTCTCCAGGGCAGTCCAGGCTCATCCCCGAAAACCCAGGCCATGCACCAGCAGAGGAAGATTACTAACTTCAACTTTGGATGGCATGTTTTCAAAAGAACTAAGAAAACGTGAAACCAAATCCAGTTCGGATCGCATCAACAACGAATCACAAACGGGAACCCGAGGCCACACTTCTACACATTAGGCCAAAACCTTCCTTCTTAAATTCTTAGGAGTCACTTGTACATCCGCTCTGCAACATCGCCTGTTCAAATGATGCGCTGCTTACCAAGCAGCTGCAAGTCCAGACAGTTAGAAACACTGGCACTGGTGCGCAAAGCTGGAATGGGGATTTATCCCTGGTTCCGTTTCGGGACGTTGAAACCACTGGCGCTCCCACGGCCGGAAGGAAACCGGCCCTCCACAGCCAAAGCCAGCCCCAGGGGCGCCACTGCCGAGCTTTGTGTGCGTGTGCTAGCAGGTGTAGTTCTCTGCCTCCTTCTCTGGGATGCCGTGAGGAAACACGCGTGACGCACACACAGCTCTACACTCACCGATTACGGCCGCCGTGGCCGCATGGAGAGCTGTCTGAAGTGCGTGGCCAAGTTAAAAAAGGGAGTCACAGAATAAGGGGTGGTGTCATCTAACTGATGTTCTTAAAAACGTACACCCGTGCGTCTACGTGAGCACAGGCCATGTGAGCACGTGGCACACACTCGTCATGTGCCATTTCTGAGAAGGAACACAAGTCATCGGAGCAGGCAACGCGTGTGCTTCCGCACTGCTCAGAGGCCGTCCACGCCTTAGTCCCAAATAACCAAGCGCCTGATCTTTCCTGAGGTACAGAGATGGAAATGGGTGCATTTGGAATGCATACTAATAAAGTCTCGTCGTATACACAAAACCTTCAAGAACACAGCTCTCAAAAATATGGATGCACGGAGAATGCCACGATCGGAAACCCAGCCCGCCAAGGCAAGCAGGACCGCCTGAACGGAGAAAACTCGGGGGGGGACCCTCCGCAGAATCCGTGGAGTCTTAAAAAATCATGTTGACCAAACACTACCACTGTTCCGCCCGTGGTTAGTGCAGCGTGTCCAACAGTGGGAAACACAAATCATTCAGCAAACGGGGCTGAGCAGCCGACTGAGCACACGGTGGGAAAAGGCAGACTACAGCCCTGCCTCCCAGCCTGCTCCCAAAGTCCAGTGGGTTCAAGTGTTAAGTGTGGAAAATAAAGCCATACGAGCACCAGAGGGCGGTTTAAATCGTGACCACGCTGTGACGCTGACATCGTCCCCTCCCTCGGCTGCGGAGAGCATCAGAGGGTGAGAGGGGCCTCCGCCACTCTCTCCACATGACCAGCCCAGCGGACATCCTTCCTGTCACCGCCATCCCCCCACCCCGATGGTCCAGAAAGTCCCAGGCCGAAAGATGCGGCCTGGCCACTCCACCTCTCACGGTCCTGGGGAGACCCAGAGCCAGGGGCGGGCGGCCCTTTGAGCCCTGTGGGCGCTACGGGACCACCTGCCCAGGGTCCAGCACCGCCAAGAGCCCGGGAAGTGTGAGGACACAGAGGACAAGGACAGCGAACCTCCCCTTCCTGACTTCTAGGCAGAGACGGGAGACTTGAGACCCACACGATGCTGGTTCTCCCCTCTGACCCCATCAAGGGACATCTGTCAGGAATGCGAAGCACTGGAACAAGTGGTTGTCTCTAAAGTCACCCCAAGTTCGTATTCTTCACCAGTTCTGACTCAAGAATTTGACCTTGACTTTAAGCCAACTTCACAAATGGTCATTTCAAAGAACAAGAAAATCTATAAAGACGAAATGAAACACATTTTCCAAATCACCCTCCCAGAAACAAAGTGGTGGCGGCAATGAAGAATAATGCAGTCACTGTATGAGCCAAAAAGGTATTCTTAGAGGGAGGGACACTTGGCCCAGCACAGACGGACAGACAGCTGTCAAAGGTCGGGGGCCTGACCTCTACAACTGGCTCGTGACAGAGATAAAAGTAACTAATGTGCAAAGGGCACAGCCATCTAACCTGACCTGGAGCGGTGACCAGGGGGCGTGACGCCACGGCCTCCTTTAGAGGCAGCCCCGCCCACTACCGAGGACCCCGCTAAGGCGCTCTGGGCAGCAGGCAGTGGAAGCAGGACCAAACCCAGGCCCCTGCAACTCCGAGCCCAGCAGTGTTTTGGGCCCCGCCCAGCACCTTTCCTGGCGGATGACACTGATGTCAATCTGTCACACCCGAAGAAATCAGGCACCCACTATATGACCGTGACTAGGCAAGACACTCACCGTGGGGAGGTAGCAAGGGAAGAGGCGTTACTACTGCCGATTTTCTGCGGCATTCTTTCACAGACTACAATCTAGGCAGAACGAGCCCTGTGATCCAAGGTAGGAAGCTTCTTGATTAAAAACCGCACGTGCAGAAAAAAGTGCAGTTGAAATATCCCGTCTACAGTGAAAGATGGGTAGGTAGTCATTAAAAATTCTCTTTTCTACCCCAGATGACAGTGCAGTAAGGGGATATATACTTATTTGGGCAAGGAACCATCTGAAACAAAGGCTCCTGAAGTCCGTGGTTCCTCTGGGCCGTCGGGGTCCCGCTCCCCCCAGCAGAGACTGGCAGGATCCCCATCCTCGATGGGGAACTGGGTGCGCGGTCCATGGGGGGAAAGCTGTATTTTCCAGCTTCGCTGGTAGTCAAGCACGACCATGTGGCGAAGTTCTGGAATTTGAGAAGTTAGCAACCCGAGGTGATGTTCTAGGATGCTTCTTCCCACCGTCTGAAGTCCCCCCTGGGGGCTTGGGCTCTGGCGGCCATTCCGGACCGTGAGGCGTCCACCGAACCTTGGAGCCGGGAGCCCGGAGCCAGAGCCGGGAGGTCAGGGGCCACAGCAGGGGCTCCAGACGGTTTCCCCCTGAACCTGTTCACAGAAGTAATTCTCCATCCTCCGTGAACAGCTGCACACGGACAGCAGGACCTGACTCGGACGCACACTCACGGTTTTTACGGCTTGGCAACATTTTCAAGTACCTCATGTCTCTCGAAGGGTGTCATTAAATTCCCAAATGTTTAATTTGCTTCAAGTATTTTCCATAAGCACATACATGACGACAGACCTGTGCACGGCTGGGGGCTCGGCGGCAACATTAACCCCAGGGCACGTTCGGCACGTAAACTATACATGCCAGCGTGTAGGTCCCGCTTATTTTTCAGAGCACCTTCTGTGTTTTATTTCCACACCTAACTCCAGTGCGTTTCCTCACGCCATCTGGAGCCGTCTGATTTTCTAGTGACCGCTCAGGCCTGGGGAGCTGTGCGGGCCTCCTCTGTCCTCAGCAGCGGGGGCATCGCAAAGACCACTGTCGTCAGAGCCCCTCTCCTCCGCTCCGGCAGAAAACCTATCCCTCCCCCTAACAAGGCATCAGGAATGTGTGCTGTACCACTGGGTCCCTGCGGCCATCTCATCCCACACAAATACACAGCCCATTAAAGTCTTCTGAAGTACCCGTGACAGTTAATGCTGCCCACTGATACTCGAAATCCCAATCCTTAATTACGCTATTAAAAATAAACCTGCAAAACTGACAACAATCATGTCTGGCAATCTGATTATAATTCACTCAATGGTTGTGTCAGGAAAAATATACTGCATTAGTATCCAGAATCATAAGGAAATGAACCACTCCAGATAAGATATTCAAATACCCTTTCCAAAAATGCGATACCTGGCTTTTTAAAAAAGATTTTATTTATCTATTTTTAGAGAGAGGGGAAGGGATGGAGAAAGAGAAGGAAAGAAACATCAATGTGTGGTTGCCTCTTATGCACCCCACACTGGGGACCTGGCCTGCAGCCCAGGCGTGTGCCCTGACTGGGAATCGAACTGCAACCCTTTGGTTGGCAGGCCGGCGCTCAATCCACTGAGCCACACCAGCCAGGGCAATGCCTTTTACTTCTTCATCTATAGAATGGAGATAATTATACTTACCTCACAGGTTGGTTTACCACCCCGCCCCAAGATTACATGATTTTTTAATATGCTTTTCAAATAATGCTTCAATAAATGGCAGGATAATCAGAGTATTATTATGTAATTTGCTGCCTCCTTAAGAGTCCACTGAACATTCTTCAATTTTTTGTAATGACTCAGCTCTGTCAGCACGGGCCACCTTAAAACCACCTCATTATTTAATTCATGTCCAGGCAGGCTCCGCCCACCACAGCGCGTGTGCAGGCTGAACTGCGCGCTTCCCAGACTTGAAAATGTGACGCTTCCTGAAACTGACACTAACTTCCCTGTGTCTCCTCCTCCTCCTCCGGGACTGCGGGGTGTCCCGAAAGCAACGCCGTCACTCTGAGGGCCGGGTCACCCACGTATGAGTATGGGGCCAACTGAAGCCATCATTCAGGGTCTATTTAAGGCTAATTTTACTATCTTGGTCATGAAGGACGTGCCCGGGGCACGGGTGCGGACTCGTGCACCGACCCCGTGGGAGCCTGGGCTGAATGGCTCAGCGGGCCCGGCATGCACACGGGCCAGGAGAGCACCCCGCCCGGAGGCTCCTCTCCCGCCCAGACCAGCGAGGGGGCCCAGCAATGCCCCTCTGTGTGCCCCGCACCCCGCTTCTCCTTCCCCAGCCTCGCCCCACCACACATGTGCATGCACACACACAAACTCACAAACACACTCACACACAAACACACTCACACAAACACACCCGTGCCTTTTGCCACCTGGAACGTAAGAAGAGGACCCTGTCCTGTTCCTTCCATGCCGTGTCTCACCTTTGAGCCTTGGACGCCACACCTTGCACTGGCTGGATCTTTGATTCATCTCAACCTCATCACACTCCTTTCTGTAAATTTTTATAAAACGCAGATTCTGAACGTTGAAACCGGGTTCCTGGAACTATGGTCTTGAACTGCTTCCTATTCGCTGCAAGTTGGATGTGCCGCTCTTTCCAAAACCCGACAGGCCCAGAGCCCAGGGTCTGTTCCTCACGGGCGATCTCCCGCCCTGCCTCTCACACTCCCACGCCGCCCGCCCACCCTCAGTCCCCACGAGAAGAAAACCACCTGCAAAGCAGCAGCAGCAGCCCCAGCTCCGGGCCACATCGGGTGGGTTAAGTTCTGTGGAGGCTGGGCCCCTGCGCTCTGCATCTGTGCTGTGCACTGTGACACATGCTCTTCGGCAGGGACACAGCCCCACTGTCCCCGTGGGGGTGCCATCTGACCATGTCCCCACACCAAGCCCCTAGAGATCTCACCACAGAGCACAGGGTCAAGGCTGGGAAAAGGTGCCTGCCTTTCTCCTGGGGCACTGTGACCTGTCAGGACAGACACACAGCCCCCATGCAGCACACACAGCACACGTCCCCCAACCCTTCCCTGAACCACCGCCCCCACCAGGGTCTGCAGGTTCTCCCAGGTTCTTCCATCCGCACAGACCCCTCCGGTTGCCGCACACGGCCCCACCAGCCTCACCCTGGGCGGTGTGTCTCGTCCTCCCGCCCCTTCTTGTCCCTGACTGACGTGCTCAGTCCCTCCGTGACAAACTGTGTTTCCGGAAATAAGACTCAGGAAACAGTTGGAGGCGTTTTTGTTGCTACTGGGCTCCTCCGGCCCAGGAGAGGAGCTCCTTGCTCAGTTCCTTTAACCGACCAGCCCACGGCCCAGGCTTCAGCGCTGATGCGGGGGACGCAGGACTGGGCTCGGGCCTCAACCCCTGAGAACCCACGTGGCCTCGAAAAGGCTCGGCTTCCTTATCCATAAAACGGGCTGAGAGGCCAGCAAACACCATGTGCCAGGGAAATGGAGGTGTTTTCCAAGTCTAAAACTCGCCCTGAGCGATGTGGCTCAGGGGGTGGGAATCACCACAAAGGGAAATGTCACTGGTTCAATTCCCGGTCAGAGCACACACCTGGGTCACAGGTTCAGTCCCCAGTCAGGGTGCGTGAGAAGCAACTGATCAACGTTTCTCCCTCACATCGATGTTTCTCTCCCCCTCTGTCTCTAAAAATAAATACATAAGTAAATAAAATCTGATGAGTAACCACCTACTGAACCCGTGCCTTGCACGGCGTGGCAGAAAGGCACGCACGTAGGAGCCGATCTCCGGGAACACAGTCTCCCGGGGAAAACCCCACACGGCTGAGTCCTGGATCCCAGGTGAAGTCCAGATGGGCCAAATGTAGAAACAGCCACGGCCCTCACAGTAGTAACAGCCAGGGTGGAAGGATGGCAGCACCACGCACCGAAGGAGCACTCGGGGAAGGCCGTCTCGGCCCCTCCTCTGGACGCAGCTCTGTGGACGAGAGGGGGCTGGGGACGGTAACTCCACAGGGCGACCCGATCACAAACCCGGCAGGGTGGGTCGCGAGGGTCAGGGGGCAGTCCCACCCCAGGCCGTAACTTTGTGATAAAAGGCCCCCCTTGGCTTTAGGTGAGCCCCGCCCCTTGCTTCTGCGCATCGTGGTTCACAGGCTTCTGAAACAAACTGGAACCCGCCCCCCGCAAAAGCACACAACTTCGCCAACAACTCTGTACTTCAAGCCCCACCCCCCCACTCTTCCCCTCCTGTGGGTTGTCTTCCTTACATGCCCCCCCCCACGGACTTGAGATACACAACAAGAAGCCCCAAGGCCCTTACTCTCCAGAACACTGGAGACCTGGCTCCCGGGCACGCGTCCTCAGGTTGGCTCCAAGGAACTCTCGCCAAATCCTCTGCGGGTCTGGACGTTTTCATGTCCATGGCACCTTGGTCCCCTGCAGAATCACGTCCCCCGCCCCAGTCCATGCTGTCTGGGTGGGGTGGCCCGCCCTTCTGCCCTGAAGGTGGGCCCAGAGGCAGGCCCGGCCCATCACAGCCTCGAGTCTTCCTGGCCACCTGGGCGGACTCACGGCCTACCCCAGGCAATCAGGAGACCCTGACAGGGGACTCCCGTCAGAACCATTGGGAACAAGTGCTTCTTGGAAGGGGTGGCGAGAGGCCGGGAGGCAGAGGAGCGTTCTGGCAGCCAGCATGTCACCTGCCACAGACAGAGCCCACGGAGGGGAAGCCGAGCTGAAAGGGAGGAAGCCAGCCACCTGTAATGACCTCTCGGGCGCCTCCAAGCCCGGAGATGCCCGAAGCCACAGTCACCCCCTTTCTCTCAGGCCAGTTGGCAGTTTGGGGCTGCAGCCAGAAACCCCAATACCCTCCCTTCGGGTCTTCCAGTGACACAGACTGCCACCCCCTCGAGGGGGATACAATGATCTGCCCTCACTTTTTCCATGCATTGATCCCATAAATGAAGCTCTGGGTGCAAACCACCACCAGGGGTGTCCAACCTGTGGCCCACGTGCAACCCAGGGTGGCTGTGAACATGGCCCAACACAAAATGGTAAATTTACTTAAAACACGATGACATTTTTTGTGATTACACGTCACAACAATATTTAAGGTGCAGCCCAGCCAAGACAACTCTCCTCCTTCCAGCGTGGCCCAGAGACGCCCAAAGGTCGGACACTTCTCACAAGTGTGAGAAGTACACGCCACTTCACGCACTTGGAGGTACACGCGCCCGACACTGAAAAACTTCCTCTTGCAAACCCGGCTGCAGAGACACTCCCAGCCATTTAGCCACTTTGAGGACAAGTCTCCGAGAGTTAACAACAGAGCACTGCGGTCTGCTCGGGGGCTCATAAAACCGGGGCGGGGGGGGGCAGGGGGGGCCTGCAAGTCTGGACAGAGTTTGCAGCATGAGCAGGAACGCAAGAGTGTGGCAGCCGAGAGGGAGGCGCTGGGGTTTCCTGGGGACATGGGACACCCACGCCAGGGCACGCGTCCCCTCCACGCCTGCTTCTGTGTGATGAGGTTCCGTGGGACTGCAGCCAGGCCAGCTCTGGTCTCGTCTCGCTGCTTTCACCCGGCAGCACAGAGGGCGTGCGAGCCACGGGGGCTGGGCAGCGGCAGGGCCCCTGTTCTGGGTTCTAAGCATTCACGGAGTGTTTGCCACACTCCAGGTTCTGGGGGCGGCCAGTATGACAACTGGCAGGCATGCAGAAATGAAAGAAAGCCCCCACAGACGGACACAGTGTCTCCAACATCTAGAAGTGGGCGGAGCGCCCACTAGAGGCCGTGGGAGGAGGGACACCCCTGCAGGTCTCGTGAGCACTGGAGGAAGTTTCCAAACCTAATCACCTGCAGAGGCAGATGAGGCAGTGGGGGCACGAAGCAACGGTGACTAGCACCGTTGATGGACTGTCGGTGATGGACCCAACGGTCTGAGTCCCGTCCGTCCCCAGGGGACAGTGGTCCCTCATGAGTGGGGACCCAACCTCACCAGCCCTCCCCTCTCCAACTTTCAAAAGAAGCCAGACAGCTGGACCTTTGTGGGAAGGAATTGTGAGCAGTACGTAGGCCGAGCAAAACACACTCAAGGCCAGTGGGCTGCCTGGTTCTGACACTCGGGGGCCCCAAGGACAGGCTGGCAAGGTGGGTTCAGGTGCGAGCGACAGTCCAAAGGCAGGTGTCCGAGACACTGGGTGCAGAGCCCTCCGCCCACCTTCGCTCTCCGGGCCTTATAATCGGACGGAGAACCAAAGGGCTGGCAAGTCCCCGTGGGCACTGCAGACGTGCCCCTCCATCACGGCCCCTCAAATGCCATCCTACGAGGAGACACCTGCAGACTGCACCCGGGTACAGTCTTTACAAAGGACTTCACAAAGAAAGCCCCTATCCAGTGCCCTGTGCAGACTGGGGACCGTGACTGCTCTGTGGGCGACACAAACTAAAGACTCCACGGGCCTGAGGCAGGAGCGGTTGTGGAAACTTTTATGAAGATTTTTGTCTCAAAAATACTAGAGCAAAGCACCCCCCTCCCCCCAAAACTCAACTGGGTCACAACCACACAAGCACAAAGGGTCTTTATATTTTGTAGGAGCCTGACACAGAACTATTGAACAAAATTAATGTGTCCTAAGACCACTCCCTAAAACATGGGAAAGAATTCTCTCCTGCATACACCCAAAAGTTAAAAAAAAGGAGTCAATCACAAAATCAAACACAATAAAGGTCAAGCTAAGACATAATCTACAGGAGCAGCAATAGCGTGGCTTCCTGTTATAAAGAGAGAGTAATGAGTTTTTCCATCAGAAATTCGATTGGATAGGAAAACCCTCCTGCTGGGCTCTGGACGCTGACTGGGGGCGGGGGGCACTGGCTCGGGTGGACACCACCAGCCCCCACCCGCACGGCCCCACCCATCATTTTGCCCCATTAACCATTTCCCTCAGTCTGCACATCATGTCAACAAAGACAAGGCAGCCGTGGAAATATCATTAAAATGCCCACCATCCACATTAACTAAACATGACAGCACTGCCCGAGTCCTCAGTATTTTTAAAATTTTAAATTTCAAAGTAAAAAATGTCATTTCAATAAATGCTGTCTATTACTAATCTCCACATTCATTTTCCATGCACCCTCCCTCTGAAATGCAGAAAGAGCACAACCTAGTCAGGTCCCCAAACACATTTTCTTTGTGGAACCAGGTCCCATTCAGGGGTCGAGGTGCCCGCCGTCACCCGGGTGCAGTCATCCTTGGGGCCACATTTGACCTCGACCCTCCCCCCACTAACTTCCTGTGATTAGAACTTCAAGGTGGCATCCGATCCCCTCCCTCAGACGCTCTCCAACGAGCTCTACAAGAAAACTCTAAGCGTGTGGGGAGCTGTTCAAGAGAAGAAGCAATTCGAGATGAATAACCAGCAGCCACCGACTCTTGGGAGAAATCAGGCAGAAGAATTCTCCGGAAAGTAGGCAAAGAAACAGAACTGGGCAGAACTCAGACTGAATAAAAAGACCTTCTGACCTCCTTCCTGCAGAGTAAAGGAGCGCAGGGCCTCTGCGAAGAAAGAAAATCCTCCACTTTCAAATCTCTTCCGAGGCAACAAGGTGGCCACTTCTGCCTCTCACGTGTTTCGGGTACCCAGCGGCCCCTGCGCTCCGTCCCCGCCGCATGGCCACGCTCGGGCCAGTGTCCCTCACCCACACTGCCGCTGTCACCAGATGAGGCGCCCGCCCCTCTCAGCTGGCCACTGTCTCCACAGAGGCCCCCTGGCTCCTGCCCTCTTCCCACTCGAGTCTTGTTGCACACCCGTGTGGACTACGGCCCCCAGAATCTTCCCAAAATGTCAGGCTCCCCACTGAGGACGGCCTGAAGCTCAAGTTTGTTTGCCAGATTCCTAGGATTCAGAGGGCCACGAACATCTTTGCTCACTAAAGCCAACTGGAAACCTGCAAAGAGGTTTCCAGGGCCACCTGAGTAACTTAGACGCCTCCGTAGAAAATGACAGGTAACACAGGAAACTAAATCCGCAGGTAACAAAGGGCATCACACAGAGGCACTGTGGTCAACCTGGCCCGGGAGACGTTTTCCACCCCAGCTCCCACACCCCCGCCCCACACAAACCCTCCCCTGCAACCCAGCTGCCGGCCCCCTGGCACACGGCTCGCCCATTCCGCCCTCTCTGGGTGCGTTCTGGGGCTCCCCTCGTCACACCCCCACTCAGTGTCCTTCCAGCCCCCACTCCCTTCCTGCAAAGCACCTCCGGGGACCACTCAGCCTGAACGCCTCGCCCAGCGCGGAACAGCCATGCAGCACTAGCCTTCCGCACTCACTCTCGTGTGGTCATCCATCACGAGCCACCTCTGCTGTTGGGGCGCCCACTGCCACTTAAACGTCACGACACTTAAGCTCCGCCATCAATTCTCCCTGGTCTGTGTGCACTCTGCCCAGCGAGGTGAAAAGGTCTCTGGGGTCGGAGAGTGTGCCTGACACACCCTGTGCCCACGAGCCTCGCCCAGTGCCTGTGTATAGAGTCTGCCGGCTACAGGCTGGTCAACAGCTAAGAAGCCTCAGACCGACCCTAAAGCAACCGCCCACATTCGCAGAGCGCCGGCAGCTCTCTGAGCACGCACGCTGTCGCACGCTGTCGCACGCTGTCGCAGGAAGGCGGGGGCTGGCCCCTCCGGCCCTTCTGGAGGTTCAGGACACCTGTGTGCCCATGGAAAGGGCATCCCGTGGAAGAAAACCTTCCTTATACATGTATCCAAGCAACTCACACCTGGTTTAGATGTCATCGAATAGCTAAGCATTTGGACATGTTTCCTGTGGCCTTGGAAACCACAAGTTTTCAACGGTGTAATTTAGCCCCCAAGAGAGTGAAAAGGCTCTTCGTGAGCTTAAACACTGATACAGTATCTCATGAGATTAAAATGCTGGGGAGTGTGGTTAAGAAAAAACCAGGGCTCAGGGGGGCATCACGAAGAAAAGCTGAGAAAGGCCATGGGGGACCCACTGCACAGCCCACTGCGCTCAACTTGCTGAGGCTTCCGAGTCCCCCATTCATGCTCCACGGACCACATTCCCTGTTCCATGTAAACGAGCGTGACCACATCCAGGGGGCCACCAACTGGGGTAGCAGTCAGCTTTGTGTTCCCGTGTTCTCAAACTTTCATATTTTAGATGCTGTCACATGTTAAATGTTCCCTCCCTCCCTGCTTGAGGGAGGACAGACCTGCACAGGCAAGGGGTGAAGAGAACGTCCTATCAAAGGGAATTTGGAATGAAGGAGTGAAGTTTTCTTAAAGAGAAAACTTATTTTTTAACAGATTTAAAGTATGTGTGAGAAAGTAGCTAGTCCTGAATTAAGTTTGAATGGTTATTTATATCTGTTTCCTGTTCAGCCTTTTGACAAAGGTCAGCCGGTGTTCCATGGTCGCCCTGGATAAGTCTTCCCAGAATAACCCCGTGGTGGGGTCCACTGGGAGGGAGGCCCGAATGGCATCCTGCAATTCACGCCCTGGGAACAGGAGTCTGCGAACCCAACAACTTCAAAACAACACACCCAGCACCCGACCCACTTCCTCCACTGAGCCCTGTTTTGCAACTCCAGGGCACAAAGACGGGGAGGAAAGAAAAAAAAACGGGACGTGTTCAGAAACAAAGGCAGGTTGTGAGAAACTTTATGGTCCTTTTACATTTTTTTAAAAATTAGCCATAAATTCCTCAGCACCGTCTGAAAAATGGACCACGCGAGGCAGAGAAACAAACGCCACCTTTGCTGCCTAGTTTTCCTGTCTCTGCAGTGTTTTTGCCCAATGCCAACAGGCTAACCCTTGTCAGGCTGGGTGGTCACGAAAATGAAGAACTCAGGTCAGAGGCCAGACCTGAAGTGAGGTGAAATAGAAGGAGGCCGGACAGAGCAGAGGAGCCGCCGCGGACCAGGCGTGCGCGCCGCTGGCCGTGGAAGAGGGATGCTGGANTTTATGGTCCTTTTACATTTTTTTAAAAATTAGCCATAAATTCCTCAGCACCGTCTGAAAAATGGACCACGCGAGGCAGAGAAACAAACGCCACCTTTGCTGCCTAGTTTTCCTGTCTCTGCAGTGTTTTTGCCCAACGCCGACGGGCTAACCCTTGTCAGGCTGGGTGGTCACGAAAATGAAGAACTCGGGTCAGAGGCCAGACCTGAAGTGAGGTGAAATAGAAGGAGGCCGGACAGAGCAGAGGAGCCGCCACGGACCAGGCGTGCGCGCCGCTGGCCGTGGAAGAGGGATGCTGGAGATGGGCTTTGCAGGAAGAGGACGGGATTCCCGGCCCGGGAAGAGGGCCGTCCCTTCTGATATCCCCTCGGAGGGACCGACTTCCCGTGGCTCTCACGGGGCTCACTCTGACCCCGTTTCCACACCCCGATCTATCAGCACCGCTCCACGCAGCTCCCCCGGACCTCAGGCCTCTCCCAAAACCAGAGCGCCCCAGCACCGTGCCCCCACACCCACCCACACAGTCTCAGCGTTTATGACAAGATCCTGAAATCATGTTTTCATGCACCTGTGGCTTCCAGAAACCATTTCTCGTTCACCCCATAAAGTGCGGTGTAGCTCCGACACGCAGAACATACCACACAAGGCCTAGGACTGACCCCCAGAGGACAACCGCACTTATAGCAGAACTAAGAGTTCATGGGACGAAGAACCGTCTGGATGCGAAAACCGCCACCGCCCCTGCTTCCCGGCCCCTCGCGGCACCAGTCTGCTCCCCCAGCATCTTCCCGGGGCCATGCGCGCTTCCCAGACGCGTCTGAAAATGCAACACATGCTGCCCTCCCCAGAAATCAACAGCTTCCCTTCACCAATGTTCAAGCCACACCCACTGGTGACCAATTAACAAAGACATATAGGAGGACGTGCCTGGCCACTCTGGGACAGTCTGCCTCACTGCCCTGCTCACCAGCGACACGCCACATCACGAGAAGTTCGGTGTGCTCCAGTCCTATGCATCACAGACCCTCAGCACTGAAGAGCCACAGAGCCGACCAGCCCCTCCCTCATGTCCTAGTCCCACACAGAAGCCACCGAAGTCCAGGGAAGCGGTCCTGAGTCCCCGTAGCCCGCCAGCTGCGAGGTCCAGGGGGACGACCTTCCCTCCTGGATTCACACTTGGAGCCCAGTTGAGTGATGGTTTCTCAGGACATTCGGAATGACTAGAAGTGCGATGTTCTAACGAGGGCCCTCCCGGTTAAAGCAAAACCAGCTCCGCTACAGAGTTCTTAGCTCTGGGAGGCAACAAGTGAGACCAGGCAGATTTAAAAACTGAAAAGGGCTTCAGGGACGAGCCTTCATCCCAGGAGTCAGGAGGGAGGAGCCTCGGGAGGCAGCAATGGAAGCTGCTCAAGGAAGCCTGGGCGCGCGCGGGGTCTGGTGGCCCGTGCAGTGTAAGCCCACATTTCGGAAGGAAGATAAATGTGCACATCAAGTGTGTCCCGCACATCAATCCCCCAGTCACGTTCTGGGTGTGCTAGACCGGGTGTCACACTCATTTTCACCAGGGGCCACATCAGCCTCCAGGTTGCCTTCCAAAGGCTGAATGTAATTTGAGGACTGTATAAATGGGGACTCCTTAACCATTAGTTAAGTGAGAGCTCTGCCGCCAGGTGGAAACAAGGTACCAGGTGGATAAAACAAGACGGAGGGCCGGGTTCAGCCCGTGGGCCTTGTGTTTGCCACCTCTGTGTTAGACGTTAAGATCACTGACTCTGCTTCAAGAAAGATATTTAAAGGTTTTATTTCAAAACTGCTGAAACAGCCCTTTTAGAAAGCATCCAAAAAGCAACAAATTCTACAATTCTCCCTTAAAGTCAATTCCTATAATGACTCTCATTTCTTAAATATTCTTTAAGATTTTATTTATTTTTAGTGGGGGGCGGCAGGGAAAGAGAGGGAGAGAAACATCAATGTGTGGTTGCCTCTTAAGTGTCCCCTACTAGGGTCCTGGCCCACAACCCAGACATATCCCCAATTGGGAATCGAACTGGCGACCCTTTGGTTCACAGGCTAGTGCCCAATCCACTGAGCCACACCAGCCAAGATTCACTTCCTTGACACTCTTAAAGTCTTGCTACAAAACGCTCACCAACCCCATTGAGTCTGAGAAGTGTGAGAAGCAGGTACAGAGTGGGGGGGTGCGGTGTGGAGAGGAAGAATTTACAACGGGGCGCATGCTGTATGAAGTCCGTCTCACGGACAGTGCCGGCCCTCCAAACCCTCACGACAGCCCTGCGGAGCAGGCGTGAGGTTTTCCACGGGGTCTGGAGGCAACGGCTGAGGCAGCATGGACTCGCCTGCGCCCTCTGTCGCTGCGCGGCTCTCTCCCACCCCTCTCCTCCTCCCCCTCCATGGAGGGCATTTCCAGATCCCTGCCTGTGCCCGCCTTCTCTCTGTTCTGCAATCATCGCGGCTCTTACTGCCACCTGAGGGTCTTGTGCTGCTGGTTTGTCGGCTAACTGTGGGCGGACAGTAAGCTCCAGGGGCCCCGGGATTCCATGGGATTCGTTAAAACACTGCCTGGCACACACGGGGCTCCTGAAACATCTGTCCGACTCCTCAAAGGCAACGTGTCTCCCTCGATCGTCTCTGAACTCAGCGCTGGTGCTGGTGTGGAGCTCAGTGACCGTTCAAAGGAAACAGTTCATGGGGATGGGTGAATTCCCCCTCCCCGGGGAGGATAAGCAGGAAAAGGGGGCAAGCAGGGAACACTGGTCACACTCACAGAACAAGAATGAGGAGACAGAGAAAGGCGGTCCAAGAGGCAGAAGGGAAATTGGGAGTGCTGTCCTTTGGAAGCCCAAGTGACTGACAGGGTCAGCAGTTGCCAGGTAGGACAGGGCTGGAACCGAGGGCGTCTCCAAGGTGGGTGGCGGGCTGAAGGAAGGGGAGGCAGAACCGGCCACCAGCTTTGGTTTGGGGAAGCCTGCCTGTCAGGGGAAGAAGAGGGAGGCTGGCAACGGCAGGGAAGCAGAGCCGGGAGGTGTGTTCAGAATAGAAGAGCCTGGAGTCAGTGGGGAAGAGACTCCAGGAGGCAAATAACAGAGAAAAAGTTCACGAGGGAACAGGAAGGCCCGGTCGGCCGAGAGGCCCTGGACAGGAATGGTGAAGGGAGGCACAGGCAGCAGCCACACAGGAACAGGGGAAGGAGGGACGGGAAGGGAGTTCCCACCCCATGTTTCTCCGTGAGGGTCCAAGGCCGGGAAGGGGCTGGAGTCCACAGACAACGAGAGAAGATCTCTAACAGCTGGGCTGGTGGGGCCTGATTGTGTGAGGGGTTTGGGGACAGCTGGGGAGTGAAGCGGCCAGCAGGGCCTGTGGGTCACCACCCTGCATCAAAGCCTGACATGGGTTATGGCGGTCTCCGTGAGTGGCTCTTGGCCCGCCGCCAGGAGGCAGGACGGGGACTGGGATGGGGAGAACACACCTGAAGACAGGCCTGGGGGTGCGAGCTGATGGGGGAGTAACAGTGGCCAAGGGGGGGGGGGGGGGCTCATACAAGCACGACAGGGCAAGACCAGACTTCCAAGGCCATTGCAAGGGTGAGAGGCAGGTGTCCCCAGAGTAAGAGAAGGGACTCGAGATTCTGCTGGCTCGGAGGGACAAGCAAGGGCCCAGAGCCACTGAGACCTGAGGGTTACAATGCAGAAAAGGATCTGCCACCCTGGAGGTCTGGAGGGGGCAGGTGGCAGTGGAAAGGCGAGACATGTGGGGACACGGCTGCAGGGAAGGTGGCCGATGGAGAGCTGGCTGGGGCGGCAGAGAGACGGAGCAGAGCTGCGGTCCTGGGGTGGAGCCGAGCTGGCCTCGCAGGGGCGGGCAGCCCGGGCCGGGCACCTGCTCCAGGCAGCTCCAGAGTGACAGATGGACACACAGCAGGTCACAGGGCCACTCTTTCAGCCTGGCTGGGACACAGTTCTCAGAGTGAAGCGAATTACAGAACAAAACAAAGTTAGCTTAATTTTACTGTATCGGCCGGCGATGCAGTAAATCAGATGCCCCGGTTAAATGCTATCATTTGATCAAACCCCCTTCTCCCCTAGGTAATTATTAGGCGCAGCTCGCCAAAGCTAAAGGAAACGCAGCCCCGCCCATGTGCAGGGGGGGCTGGGAAGTGACTCACGTCAAACCCCTCCCAGTTCAGACAAGAAGAAAAGAAAACAATGATGTAAGGCTTTAATTAGTGCCTCGCACTTTTCAGGACAAAAACACACCCTGCAGAAGTTCCACAGCAGCTGAAAAAATTCTTAGGTGTACTGTGAACTGAAGCAAAAAAGACAAACATCTGGAGGCTTCCGACAGACGTCTGTTTTCAAGTAATTATCCCAATTCTTTGCGGAAGATGCTTTTCCACGTACTCAAACTAGGGAGGGCAGACTGTAAATGAAAAAAGCTCAGTCACATCACTCAGCCACATCACTCAGCCACATGATGGCTCAGTCCCGGGGGTCTGAGACCCGCGTCTCCATGGCAGCACTGGGGGGGTAGGGCAGCGCTGCCCAGCCGGGACCCCCGCAGGCGTCCAGTCTGCACCCGGACCGTGTCCCCGTGGTTCCCCAGTTCGGAGCCGCAGCCACGTCTCTTTTGTAAGGGGGTCACCAGACCACCCCATACGCTGCTCCTCAATGCCTTGGACCACGATTCCAAACCTGCAGGGACGGGACCAGAGCGGGAAGATTCAAACCTGCAGCTCCTGGGCATCTCCCAGCCCGTCCTGCCCACGAGGCCTGCAACATAACCAGGCGAGTCCAGCGTCCCCGAGTTGAGGAAGGCGGTCACTACAGGAGGCAGCTCTCAGTCCTGTCTGCACATTTGAGGCCACCGAGGGAGCATTTAAACCCTCGATGCCCAGAGAACCGGATGCGTCAGACTCTGGGGATGAGGGGAGCCACCAGCCTTGTTTAAACCAACCGCAAGTTCCAATCACCAGCCACCACTGCCAACCACTGACACAGAGGGTGACAATGTCCGCAGGTTTTATGTGAGTGTGCCCCAGTGCGTGTGACTTTATGTGTGTGAAGAGCTGGCCCAAACAGGTATTTGATGAATCAATGAAAAAGAGGAATTCTCATAATTTCTCCATACTGGAACATAAGAGATGCCACTCCCACCATCAGCCAAATGCAGGTGGGCGCTGAGACACGACCGCACCACTGTCTGGGGGGCTGCAGGGGTCGGTCAGAACACCCATGATGCCAGTCATACCACACCCACAGGGCCCGGGCATGGTGCTCACACAGCCACACGTGAGCACACATGATCACCTGTGATCACCCATAACCAGCGCCAGCCACCCAGGGGGGGGTCGGGTGGTTAGGGAGGCTGAGGACTTGATTCAAACAAAGTACTGGGTTGGCCAAAAGGTCTGTTTAGTTTTTTTATGGAAAACAAAAGGCGTGTTTTTCATTTTCACCAATAATTTTATTGATTGAATATTTTGAGGACGTCGGCTCTCTCCCCCTACTGGCTTCCGGTGGGTGGAGGCCAGGGTGCCACTCCACACCTTCCAACGCGTGAGACGGCCCCACAGCAAGGAGTCACTTGGCCGAAATGTCAGCAGTGACCCAGGAACTTGGCAAACCACTTCAGACACGTTCAGTCCGTCACAGCACCTCCTCCACACACTGCACAAGTATTTTTGTGTTTCAGTTGCATTTTTACCTTTCTTGAAATAATGTAGCATAACATACTGAAAACGTTTCATATTTTCTTCCATCTTCAATATTAAACTGGCTGCCAAAAGTGCACCAATTCGGATAAGTTTTCCTTTAATGCATGTTGATATGACAGCCGTCACAATACATCTAATAAAATGGATTTGAATGAAGTTAAAGACAAGCACTGGGAGAACCATCGTGTAGAAAAAGCATAAAGCAGTTTGGGCCAACCCAGTGTCACCAACTGAAAATCTTAGCTCACTCAGCTCAACACAAGTAGGTTCTTTGCCAAGCCACAAGAGAAAACACAAATAGATTAAGTGCAGTTAATTATAATCGAGGCAAAGGATCAATGTGTTTAAATGTAGGGTACATTATAAATAATTACATAAGGCTAAACAACCAGGGAGATCAGTATATTTCGGAGACAGAAGAACTTCCCCCAACGTGCAACCGCTTAACCTGTAGCCAATCAAATGACTCCCTTGCTGAGCGTCTGCATCTTCTCTGAAGAAGACTCACCCCTGCTCACGCCCGGGTCGGGAGCCCCTAACCACCCCCCCCTGGGCACTGCCGATCAGAATGGATTTTTGCTCAAATAAACTCTTAACGTTTTTAATACGCCCCAGCTCATCTTTCGACAGACATTGAAAAGGAATGTTCCAGAAGCAAAGGGGAATGTAAAGAGTCTAAAACATCCAAATCGCCCCATAAACATGTGGGGAAAAATCAGTGCGCTGCGTCAGGTGACCCCTGAACAGCACAGGTCTGAACAGCACGGGCTCATTCACACAGAGGCCTTTCCCCACTAAATGAACACATCGGATGTGTTTTCTCTTTCTTATGACTCTTTAAAATTGTTACTGAATTCATTGGGGTGACATTGGTTAATGAGATCATAAAGGTCTCTGGGACGCATCATCTGGACACTGTATCCCTGTGTTCGTCACCCAAAGTCCAGCCTCCTCCCGTCACCATTTTCCTGCTTCACCCTCTCCCACCCCCACCCCCCACCTGCCTCTCCCTCTGGTCCCCCTGCACCTGCTCTGTGCCTCTGTCTTGCTCGGTTTTGTTTAGTCCTGTGAACCCCTCCACCTAGTTCCCCGAGGCCGCCGGCCCCCTCCCCTCGGACAGCTGTCAGTCTGCTCTGTGAGTCTGTTCCGTGTGTTTTTCTCGTTTGTTAGATTCCACGTGTGAGTGAAACCACAGAGTGTTGGTGTTTCTCTGAGTGGCTGATTTGACTGAGCATCCTACTCTTCTGGTCCAGCAGCCTGTTCTCTTCACACACAAAATGTGCTGACTGTTCACGCCACTGGTGAGACTTCTGGTCAACAGTGTACTATCAGAGGTTAAGTTTCCAGAGAGTCAGAAGTTACGGGCAGGTTTTCAACTGGGCGGGGCTGGCCCCTAACCCTGGTTCAACATGATACTCTTCTATCTCAGGTGGTAATGATTTCATTTTGCTCTAAATTATAACATTGAGGGAAGAGTGAAGACCCAGAATTGTGTGGGGGGAACAAACTTCCCCCTTCCCTCAAGGTTCTGCTGGCTGGTCTAGGACTCAAACAGACACAGGACAGATGAGCACGGGAAAACCACCAAACTGAATACCTGCCCGTGCAGGGAACCCGCATCCATGAGTCATTCAGAGACCCCACATGCAGGAGAGGATCGGAGACAGGGGGGGATCTGGGTGCAGGAGACGTCCTGAGCTAGGGCTGAGGTCGTGCACCTTGGGGACTTGAAAGGGCCGTGCGGGATGGTAAGAAGAACAGGTTTAGTAAAGAGAAGCTTGCCCTGCTCCACAGATAAGCCAAAGGAGGTTGTCTCTGATAATCTCGAATTCCAAGGTCCCTGATTCCAGTTCTACTAGGTGGTTTAAGGGAGGGCAGGAGTCCCTCCTGAGCCTGAAGTTACACTTGCCTTGAACTCCCAGGAACCTGCAGACCACCGAGGCGCCTCTCGGGCGGCTCCTTCTGAACCCCTGTGGAATGTATGAAATGGAGTTGGCTGTAACCAAGCTGCTGAAATTATTCACACCATGAACGCTCCGGCATGAGGACACTATTTCTGTGCTAAGCAGCCCGGAACTTAAGCTTTCTTGCACTTTCTAGTCAAGGCCGGGTTATACATCTGGACCCCGAGATGGCCCTGTGGTTACCCCCCCGATAGACTCACATGTACCCCCTCTGACATGCAATGTCCAGACCACCAGAGGTGACCAGACCTCCTGCCACCCACCCCGTGGACCCCCCACCGCCCAGCTGATGGCGGCTCTGGACAGACTCTCAGGCTGAGAGAGCAGGACGGACAATTCTCAAGAATGTGCTCTGTGCCGTATGAGAACTTCCAACTTTTCCTCTCCCTCTGGGCACTTCCGAGTCTTCGCCTAGCCATGTTCCCCATCTGCGAACTCCGAGACCCTAGAACGAACATGTATTGTTTGTTTTGGCACAGCCTCCGGGCTCTCTCGGTCCAGTAGACAACATCAGGAGTTGAGATGAGATGACTGACTCGAAAGCTGTCACTGTCACACCTCACTGGCCAATGCGGTGGGGGACTCAAATGTTGGGAAACTAGTTTCAGGTAATAGCTAAGAAGCTGAGTGATCAGTGCGTGTAAAAGCTACTGTTTCAGGAACTGAAGGCCTGCGTGCGTGACCCACCCTGACTCCAGGACACCACAAGCAGTTCCACCTTCGTGCCTGGGAGGGACTGCAGGCCCTGGAGATGGAATCTGAGCCGCTGTGCTCCAGGGGGAGACGCCCACTGCCCAGGGCACAGACGAGGCACCAAGGTCAACAGATGAAAGAATGCTGCAGCTTTTGATCTGGGATTCCCTGAATTCCAAACCCCGTGCCTACCCTTCTCCTTATAAAAAAGAAAATAGTTCGGTTTGAAATGGAATGTAAGACGGTCTGCTAGGGCACAAACCCGCCATCTTCTCAGGTCGCCGGCATCTGACTAAAGCGTCCATGGAGATTCGATGCCTGTCTCTGCTTCTCGGGCCTGGCTTTCCCAGTCTCAGAAGCGTGGAATGCTCAACATGTATAAAGCAGCGCCAGTACAGGCTCTGTCTCCTGACTGCCCTGTGACTGAGGGACGTCCACCGTGTCCTGTCCCCAGCAGCCCTGCTCAGCCCAAGCCAGCCCATCCCGTCTTCGGTCCTCCTTTTTTGGTGTTTTTCCTCTTTTCCGAGTGCCTTCTGTCTTTCTCGGCACTGATGTCTTTAACAAAGAGCCCTGCCTTCTTGGGGAGACTGCCCTGAGCAGGTCGGCCCCAGGCTGCCATCTCGGCCTCTGGCAGTGTCCCCGGCCAGCAGGCGCTA
Organism: Sturnira hondurensis; assembly: GCF_014824575.4. Lineage (NCBI taxonomy): Eukaryota > Metazoa > Chordata > Mammalia > Chiroptera > Phyllostomidae > Sturnira > Sturnira hondurensis. The sequence continues at coordinate 4,484,608 of NW_028097031.1, forward strand.
GGACCCACCTGCTCATCTCCCTGGAGGCCCAGGGCACCCGCAGGCCTCCTCCAACACCGAGTTGCAAAGAGCCATTTGTTCCTGTCACTTTCCTCACTGTCCCACTTTCACACCGTAGGCAGTGACCAGGCAGAGGAAGGTGCGACGGTGACACAGCTTTGCGCCACACGGGGGAGGAAAACCATCCTAAGGTGGTCCGCACCTGGGACCCCGTCATTTCCCAGGTGGGAGCTGAGCTGAAGGACACAATCGTGCATGCGCATACTGGAAACAAACTATTGCTCACCCTGCCCACGCCCCCCCGAAGGCCATCCGACCCCAAGCCCCAGGCCCGGCAGTCGGGCTCGGAGGGGCTCGGCCACCACAGGCCGACACCTGGCCTGCCCCCCGAGCTGGAAAGAGAAAAACGGGCCACGCTCCCTCCAGCAGAAAATCCCGTTTGGAGATGCACTCACGCTTGCAAAGCTCTGGCCGTAAGTGGCAATGGCGGTGAGGCAGGGCCAGCAACCGCGGGGAGCCAGGTTCCACGGAAAATGAGCAGACGGGCTGTTTAATTGTTATTACAATAACAATGAAAAAGAAACGCGCACATGCCAGGGAAGAAATAACCCAAGGACCCGGGCGCTTGTCAGGGCAGAGGCTGCCGGTTTCCGGTGAGTGGTGAGCCCAGCCTCCGACAGGCCGGGCCCACACATGGAACCGCCTCTGGCAGAACAGGGGCAGGTGCCTGTTTGCCGACCACAATTGCCGGGTGCTCCTCTGGCTGGGTTTCTTTTCAGAGCCGCATATAAACAACGGGGTATTGACTTACATTATTTGCTGCCATAACAATACCACCTTGTGTTTACAAGACACACGTAAGTGGCGGTCGGAAGCCGTCTGCACACAGCAGCTAAGCCCTGGGGACTGTCCCACCCAGGGGACTATGCGACTGGGCTTACTCCAGATCAGAAGCCAACCCGCCATGCACTCCCAGAGAGGCGCACGCTTCAGCTCCTCCTTGTGTCATTCATCCCTCTAGCCCCATCTTTCAGATGAAGACCTGAAGCAGCTTACTATTAAAAAGAAATGTGGGGTGTTGGGACGAGAATGAAGGGGAGCAGTCTGCCACCCCAAAATACGCCTCTTTGGGATGCTGGTTATCCCAGCCTGGTTGGTGTTCAGGCACAGCAGCCTGGGAGGAAGCTCTGAAACTGGGTAAAAGGCACCCTTTGCGGAGGACCCCGCGTTTGGAAGGGCAGCCTCCACCTGTGCAGGGTCTCTGTCCCCGGGCCACCCACCGCACCATCACCCCTGCCTCTTGTGCTTTTCCGGGTCGCTTCCTGTGGCTGACTCTCCACCCATAACATCTTTCCGCTTCAGCTGAAGGTGGCATTTAAGGTGACGGCTCCCCCCGCCCCATGGTGGGGAGGTGCCCAGGTGTCCCGGGTCTCCCCCGCGTACAGTGCAAACAGGAGGCAGACGTGCTATTCAGCCCCATCATCTGTTTCTCTCCCACTGGTCTGCCTCACGCCAGTCCGATTGGTAGAGAAGCCAGAGGAGCCCTGAAGGGCAGAAAGAAACTCTTCCTCTCCAGCAATTACTCGTCCCCAAAGGGCTGAACTCCAAGTGCGTCTGCTCGCTCCTGGAAGTCCTGGAGACAAGCGAACCGTGCAGGAAAATGTGGTCCGCCCTTTGCCCTGGAAGAGTTCCAGAACAGAGCAGTTCCAACTTCATGAGCACTTGAACTCTGGCTTCTGCCAAAGCCCCCAAGGCAGCCCAAGACCCTCTGGATGACGGAACGCCACCCAGCTCAGAGGTGGGGACAGGGCCTGGGAGGGAGAGCCAGGCTTCTCCCTGAGTCTAGCCAGAGCCGCTGAGGAACGTCAGGACCGCAGGCCCGTGTGCCCACAGGAGCCCCCAGGGCCGAGGGGGTGGTGCTCTGTGGTGGAGCCAGCCGCCCTCGGTCCCAGAGGCTGTCGGGAATCCACAGGACACACGCCTTCTCATACACGGACAACCCTGCAGACCAGCCCACAGGGGAGTGGCAGGACTGTACACGGTGCCACGGAGACCAGTCCCCACACCTGCCAAGCTCTGCCGTCCCTCTGCTCTGGGTCTGGGACACAGTCGTCTCCAAGTGAGGGACAGTGGCACACAGGGGGCCTCACAGCACACCCAGGGCTCTTCAGTACCCACCAGGCATCAACACTAGGGACAGACAGACAGGGGTGGCCCACGGGGTGCTCACCCACCAGACAGGCCCCACTCCACTCCCCTTCCACTCACTCACACACACACACACACACACACTCTCTCTCTCTCTCTCTCTCTCTCAACTGGGGGGCTGGTCAGTGTCAGCCTGTCCTGCTACCAGTTCCTGGCAGCTCCTGTCAGAGGCAGAGGTGGTAAACCAAGAACCACAGGCAAGCCCAATCCTTCTCTCTAGGACCAAGAATGGAGTGTGCAGAAATGCTGTATTTCCACTAACTTCCCCTGTTCCCATGGGGACATCAGTGGAAATCCTCTGAAGTGCTCTGCAAGGGAAAAAACCCAGGTTAGAGGGGGTGCCAGAAAGCGCGCCCAGGGGCTCAACAGGCTTCTGTGGGTAAGCTGAGGCCATCGACAGCCAGGCGTTCAGTCAACCGTGTTGCAGACTGTCACACTGAAGGGGAGGGGAGGGGCCACTGCAGGTCTGCCCCGCGGAGAAAACACAGACACAGCAGGATGAGCAAGGACGCTGCTCTCCCACAAACAGGACGACCCGGAGTGCATTACCGTCACAGCCTGACAGCACCCTGATGGCTGGTAGTGGGCAAAGGGCTTTCTTGCCCTGGGCCAGCAAGCAACGAGCCTGGAAAGCAGATACCAAGCATTAACCAAAATCACAGAAAAGGGTGTCTATCCAGAACAGCTTCGGACGTCCAGCTGACTCAACGAACCCAGACACATAAATGTGGGGAGAAGGGCGAGTGTGCACTCCGAAGTCTGCCACCCTGTTCCCAGGGGGACTGACACTGGCCAGCTTTCTGGGACGATACAACCTCTGTGCAGGGCCCGCAGCCATCCTGGGATGGCCCATTCCAGAACAGGTGTCTCCAGCGTCCCCACCTGGGAACGGCATCCCCCTGCACGCTCCCCACCCCCACCCAGTGCCGCCCTGAGCTGGAACAGGCACAGCAGAAAGGGACGAGGGGCCAGGGGGTCCTCCAACCCCAGTGCCCACAGCACCCACCTTCCCCAGGACTTTGCCCGCCTCAGCCCGACACACCCCCCAGCCACAGCTACCTATGACTGTGACGTCACGGGGCCATTACAATGAAGGCTGGAACTCCCAGCTATTTTCCTTGGAGATGTTTAAAGGTGCCACCTGCTACTTCTGAGTCTGGTCTCCCCTCTGGCTCCCCAGGAACTAAGGAAGGAGGCAAACAGGCCCTGGAAGACTCCCACTCACGTTAACCCAACAGAAAGACCACGTGGGGTTCAGAACCAGTCACCCCAGCTGTGCCTCTGTGGCATACGCCTGTTTGGAGTGAAAGGCAACTCCGGCCGAAGGCTCAGGTGAACCTTGTGCCCCCCTGGACCCCCTGCAGGAACGTGGATTAGGGGTCTTGCCCACCACGGGAGGTCATCAGAGAGAACCCCTGCGCCCCCAGGGCACCGTGCGCACCTCACCCGAGCCGGGCGTCCCACCCGTGTCCCCGTTCTGTCCCTAATTCTCACGCACGGTTCGTGGGTGCCCACATGGGTGTGTGGGTTCCACTTGGTTCTTTTCTCTTGTTAATCTGCCCCCTGCCTGTCTGACCAGGGGACCAGTCAGCAGAGCCTGGGGCAAGAGGAACCTCTGCCCCTCCCCACGTGGGCAGTGCTCGGATCAGCCATGACTCGGGGGAGAACCGGGGGCTTGGGGGAAGAAGCCGCTGCACTCCACAACAAGGAAATGCACACCCTCCTGATTCCAGCCCTTCCTTTAGGAAACTCTTCACAAATGCACAGAGCGTCTCTCTTGCCTACGAGGGGCAGGACGGCCTAAACAGGAAGGAACTGAGGCCTGACAACGACTCATGGTAGCCACCTGGAGAAAGACTCAGGGGCCAGAAGCCACAAGCAGACGGAAGATGGGAGAGGTGAAGGAGCGTACCCAGAGTCCGGGATCCTTGCCCCGAGCCCCAGCCCAACCTGAGTGCTCGGTGAGTGGGGCGTCTGCTCCCCAAACCGCCAGGCACAGAATTTGAAACGCAGCCCACGGACTCGGTGGACCCCATGCTTCCCGCATGGTGTCTGGGCCGTGGCTGTCCCGGTGCACCCCCCCCGCCCCCCGCCACAGGCCTGCTGCTGTGGGTGCGCCTGGCCCGATGTCCTGTAGGAGACAGCGCCCCCTTCCTGCCAACCACGCCCAACGGCAGACTTCACTCTCCCTGCAGCTGGACCACAGACTCACAGCACAGGCTTTCCTGCAGGTGCAGACCACCGGGCTCCCATTTCTCACTCGGACCCAGAGGGCCCTCCACAGCCATCAGGCGATTCCTCAAGGGTCGGGCCGCCGTCTCATCTCTGGAGCCCCGCGGTGTCCTGAGCGTGCAGTGGAGGCACCAGAGACCTTGGCCACACTGAACAGGGCATGTGCTGGGCACAGAAAGATTGGGACTGAAGACGCCATAAACCCGGAGAGCACCAGCAGTCTGGCTTTCATGACATCTCTGATCCTGCAGTATGCGCACCGAAAACGCCCTCAGAGAACCTCTAGTCTGGTCCTCCCCTTTCACACCCAGCAGAAAACAAAGTCTCGGGACAGGCAGGCGAATCCACCGGGTACCTAACTCTCCATCTCCCTAGACCTGCACCAACTCTCCCTCTCCCCCTCTCTCTCTCTCCCTCACACACACACACACACACACACACACACACACAATTACCACCACCTCTTTGGGGGGAGTGGTGAGGGTGTTGTCATTTTCTCTTAGCATCTACAAATAAACAAGCAAAAACTCCAGGAAGACTCTAGTAAACTGGATTCCCGACAACTCGGAGTTTCACAGTACCTGCCCCAGTTACAACTGTCCTGCTCAAACGCACAGCTGAACTACGGGTCCGTGTGTTGAGTCGGTCTCGGACAACGCATGTCTTCCGAACACGCCTTCCCTGAAACCCATCCGGCCCCCCGAGGAACCCGAGTCCTGAGGTGACGCACTGTGTGTTCACAGCCGTCTCCCCACCTCTCTCCTGTGGGAAGCCCATCTCCCCCGCAGGCCCGTCTGCGCACAGAGCACCCTTCTCCCACACACACCCCTGAATTCCTGGGGGTTCCTGTGTCTCTTCAACAACCTTTCCATCTCACATTCGAGCCACCATCTAAGCTTCCAGTTGCTTTAAATGCAGGCCGGACTCACGAGACGCAGAATTGGTGGTGATTTTAGTGGGAATTTCCTTCGGAGTCATTTTCAGAAAAGAACGCGGTCCCGATTACAAAGCATCTCGCCCAGCATCATGCAGCTAAAGGGTAGGGCCCGCGTCAGAGCCTGTCTTCCCGCCCCCTCCCTCGGGCCTTGGGGGAACTGAACATGGACCACCCGAGGGCCTGGCACTGAAAACGGCCCCCTCACTGAGACACGGTCATGCCCATGAGACCTGTGACCAGGCCTGAGACGGGAACTGAGGCAGCGCACGAAAAGTCTAGAGTTTACGGGTTTTGTTCCTTCTGCCTGTGACAGCAAACAGCTACCTTCTCCCACCTCTAATAAATAAAACAATGATAAAAGATGCTGATCTCTCCTGCCACCGAGCAGAGCTGAGAGCCTTTCCTTGCACTCTTCGTGGGAATGCATTAAAATGAACATTTCTCCAGTTCCAAACCAGTTAAAATTTCTAATTCCTACGCTAGCTCACCTGCACTTACCCCCCGAAATACTCAGTCTGTGTTCCTTTGCGATGAGAACTTGAGACAAGAAGCTCGATGATGAAGTTCAGTGAAGTGAACAAGCACTTGAATTCCTTTTGCCCGGCACCGGCCACAAACCGTAACCGTTGAGAATGTCAGGCATCAGTGGCGCCGACAGGCAGCGGACCTGCGGGCTTATCTTCCCGGCAGGCCGCCCTGGTGTGGACGGGGTGGGGGCACTCAGCGGGGACATGGCAGGGCATGGCTCCCACCCTGCTGCCGGCCACTGCCGGGCCACGGTCAGGGAGAGGTGACAGGGCCCCCAGCCGGCGCTATTTGGTTTGTTTGTTGTTGTTTGGTATTAATTATAGGCTGAAGCCCATTATGGGTTTATCAAGAACAAAAGTGCAAAAAAAAACCCTAATAGTATTCGTGCTTCTGTGGTGGCCCGGCGGTAACTGCCGGCCGTGTGACCCTGGAGCAGACAGAGGAAGGGCTTCGGTGCAGACGCCCCGTAACCCGCCACTCTCACGGTGAACAAATGAAGCAGGGTTAGAGAGCAGGCGAACGCAGTGAAGCCACGCTGCTTAAAGACTTCCCCACCCCACAGCTCGGAGAAGAAAGGGGTCGAAATGTGGAAAGATAAGGACTGAGGGGAAAGGTAGTATTTTGGTCTCGGGATGTGAAATGCTAAGGAAGATGTATGTCCTGTGCTTCCCGGCCATTGTCTGTCCCCTGATGGCCCGGGGAGAAAGGAAACAGGAAACTGGAGCGAGTGAGGCCGCTAATGAATGAACAGGCCGAAGGGCAGACCAGCCACCTCTGCTCTGGAAGACGGCCAAGGTCACCCCCACCCACCCGCCCGACAAACCCTCGGTGAGGGCTGCCTCCGGGCCAGGCAGGGGTCTGGACAACAGGCAGGCGGCGAACCAACAGAGCCCCGGCTTCTGCAGGCCTCCAACACGGCACCTCTGACTCAGAGGTCTAAAGCCAAGGTCATCTCTCCCCCCAAGGTCATCTCTCCTTGCCCACTAACCTAGTCCTTCTGTGGGCCCCGTCGCAGGTCAAGAGCTCACTCATTTCTCCGGGCCACTAGCTCCCAAGTCATGGTTAAATGCTGCCTCGTTGTAAATATCCACATCCGTAAGTAAAACTGTTGATCTCTTCCACGACTGAAAGCTCACTAAATGACGAATTGAAAAACATTACTCATTTTAATAAGAAAAAGCTTCTCTTCAGTCTTACATCATTTTGTTCTCGTTTTCTTCTTGAAGACGTGTGTCTTTTCCAGCTCCCCAACAGAAGTTTAATCTTAATGTGTCTTTACGATGGAAAATCTCGTACTGATTACTGTATCGGCTTCCCTGACAGTAAGCTGGCTGTAAAACCCAAGACAGGCCAGGAGAGTGGAACAGGGAGACTGAGCCAGGTAGCTGAACGGACTGGCCAAGCAACCGACAGCCAGATGCAGAAGGTCACCTCCCTGGAGCCACCATCCAGCCTCAGCTGCGTGGCGGCTCCAAGCCCAGAAAAGCAGCAGAACCAGGCAGGTGGGCTGGCCAATGGGCGAAGCCCACCCGAAAAACCGATGACTGTGCTGCTGAAACCATGCCAGCCCCGAGACCTCCCCTGTGCCCTCCAGACGAGAGCAGGACGGCCCCACTCCCTCCACCTCCCCCCCCAGGCTGCACCTCCTCGACTCTAAGGCCCCACGAGACCTGCAACCAGGGGAGCAGTGGGCGGCAACAGCTCGTCCCGGGCTCACCCCCCAGACCTGTCCCCAAGGCCCCCTTTTCTCTGACACCCCAGTGAGCCTGGGCTCTCTGTCCCTGGCTCTAATAAACGCACCCTCACAGCCACCTGGACTCGTGTGGGGAGATCTTTCCTGTCCAAGTCAAGAGCCCACACACTCCACGCGGCCCCAGGCAGACCCGCTGTGGGCCAGGTCTTCTGGGGGTTACACCAGTGCAGGTTATCGATGTGACTGTTAATGATCAGATGGCTACTTCAGTATGTTTGCCCTCGATTTTGTTGAAAGCCAAGAACAAAGGTGACTAGTCTGGTCACAGGAGGGCCACCCACTCTCTGAACACCAATGCCACGTTCTGATCTTCCTTGTTTGGGGCCCTGGAGGCTGGTCCCGAGGTCCACGCAGCACAAGGAGATTCCGTGGCAGCATGAGTACCTGCTCGCCCCTGCAGTGGGCAAGCTGTGCCAAGGGGCTGGGTGGAAGAGGGGCTCCTTCAACCACAGCCTCGCCCACACAGCTCCGGAAGGGTCTCCGGGCTTCCCGGGGGCACGGGCTTCCCACCCCCGCACACTGACAGGAGCCCCACTGTTCACTCACTCGGCTGTCCCACCAGGACTCACCCAGCCCCTGCAACAGGGCAGTGCTGGCACTGAACCAGCCACCCCCGTCCGAGCCGAAAAGCTCACCTGTGGGGTCCTCAACGGCACCTGCTGGGGTCGCCTCGCCGCCTGGAACCCCGGCGAGGCCCTGCCCTCACCACTCCAAAAAGCTGCACGCCTGGTCAGTCCACAGTCTGCCTTGAGCAACCACGCATTGCCAGGGCCCTGGCCAAGCCCGAAGGATGGCAGAGGACGCGGCCTGTGCTGCAGGGGGTCACAGGAGCCAAGTCTCTCACCCCCGGCCACTCAGGGTGGCCTTTTAAGCTAGTGTTTCATTACATTTGAGCTCTGCAAGGAAAGACCAAACCTTCACCAGGGCCAGTTCTACCTTCCTCTAGGTACATTAATATTAACCTGTGGGCTCGGCTTACAATCTAAAACACGATTTTGTCCCCAAGCTATGAACGTGAGTAAATCACATCCTGGACAGTGACTGCGTTCTGGAATAACTTAGACAAAAACAAGTCGCTCTTTCTAGTGAGAGAAACAGACGCATCCCGAGGACTAAACACTGGTCGGCGAACAGACTCCAGCATCCGTGAAAAGAGACAACATAAAAATTTCCCCGGTGGAAATTTCCATCAACTAGATGCACTCTTGTTAGGGGCCACCATGCCCCTCACACAGGAACACAAAAAACTCGCGGAGTCCCCGAGTTAAGTGACTCTAAATGTTTCTTATCCAGCAAAGGGCCTCACCGCCCAGCTGCGGTTGACCACGACCAAAAGCCACAGCACAAAGGCCCCTTGTCAAGAATGGCCCCTGGGGAGCTACCAGCCAACTTCCCGCTGCCTCTCTTTGTGCTGCCTTTTTATTAAAAAAAGAAAAACCAGGATAGGCAGAGTCAGCAGATGAGAATGCCGTATTTCCTGCAACGTTGAGTTAATAGAAAATACACCATCACAACTTCCTCCCCTCTGGAGACGGTACAGGCACGGCCGCCAGCCAGTCCACACTGCCGAGCCGCGAATGTGCGGGCAGCGGGAAGGGCGAGCGGAGACACCCACGGCCCGGGAGACAGAGGGACCCGTGAAAGCCAGACTCAGCGTAAACCCCAATTGCTCCACGGCCCGAACGGAAACTGCCTGGGATGGAGTGCGTTGGACCAATACCTGGATCCAGAGGGTGGGAGAGACTCCACAAGGTTCCATCTAGATCAAAACCGCACACATCTGAAACCATTTCAAAACTTCAGCCTGACTCCGAAAGGGCCGCACCTCAAAACATGCTACGAAGCTGTGATGCAAAAACGCACAGGGTGTGGGGGGTCCATAAGGGATGCCTCGGGCTATAAAGAGGGTGGTCTGTGGACTTGGCGCACAGCCAGAACCTGTCAGCTGCAGATTCAGGTCCGCAAGGAAGTAAAACTCATCCGCAGTCACCAGTGGTAAACAAGGCAAGTCAGCATCGTGTACCCCTGACAGGATGCACTGAGGACACCGCGTCACCTACCTAAAGTTCCAGCCACAGGCGTTTTGAACGCACCCAACCGTGAAGGAACAGTGACACAGAGCTGAGCGGAAAGGCACTCTGCAAAGCAGCTGGCCCGGCCTTTCCAAAACCAGCCCTGAATAGCAGACAAAAATGTGGAGGAACTCCTCCAGATTAAATTCAACCAACGTACACTGCACATCTACCGCCTGGGAGGCAGCAAAGCCCGGTAGCTCAGGGTTGAGAACCTGGCAGAAATCAAGTCCACGTGGAGCCCCCACCCCCGGGGGCGCAGACAGGAACTTCGCTGTGCTGCTCCACAAAGTGAGGATGCTACCAGCACCGCTCGAGAGGCCAGAGAGAGCAGGATGAATTCATCCTCAGAGGCCTCGCACACTGAGGATGTTCTCAGGAGAGGTCAGCAGTGGTGCCAATGACAAGGGTGCAGAGCCTTCAGATGCTGAGGACAGAAAATGGGGACCCGGGGTGAAAGGTCATGCCTCGCGGTCCGGCCAGAGAAAAACCAACAGCCAACACAAAGACAGTGAGACACAAGCACTGGGGACCACCTGGGGGCAGCACGGAACTGGAGTCGGAGGTGGTGGAAGGCTTCCCGGGAGAGGCGGCAGCTGGTCGCTCCGGGGTGCCAGACGAGCCCACACCAAGCACAGGAAGAGAAACACTGCGTGGGCCAGGAGCCAGAAACAGCTCTGGGTACCCAGAACACACAGCCAGGGGGCAGAGAGGCCGGTGGGTACAGGGCAGCCCAGGCTCAGTGCCTCACAATCTAAGTTAAGGATTCCAGGCTTCACCTTGAACTCAGACAGGAGGCTGGGAGAAGGTCAGCGCCAGCAAATCTGCATTCTGCAGGCTGCTGGCTGCACGGGGGTGAAATGGCTCAGGGGAGAGACCTCAGAGAGGGCAGACCAGACAGGAGGAGGCTGCTCGGTTTTTCTTGGTGGGAAAGGCTCATGCTGGAGCCCAGGTAAGAGCAGCGGTGAGGACAGACGCTAGGACGGGGGGCGTGGGGGCAGACCTGCAGACAGTGAGAAGAGGAGGCAGGGCAGCTGTGGACCAAGCCCAGGTTCGGGCATGGGCCATGGCAGCCACTTGGGTTGTGGTGCCAGTCTCCAGGAAAGGAAGCCCGGGCCACACGCAGGTTCGGGGTGGCTCCCACTCAGGGGCAGGGCCACTGGAGGGCGGCAGGCACTGAGGTCTGCAGCAGACCAGCCTTCACCCGAGACAAAAGGGTCCACCCTGCCTTCCCCAGAACAAGTCACCTAAAGCAAACAGGTTCCGTCGGGCTCAAAGCTGAGCCCCAATTTCACAAGACGGTTAAAAAAGAAAGAAAAGGCAGTCCTGTCCATCCAAGTACTTCGTGGTGCAAATCTCTTCCAGCATGAACGAACGGCAGCGCGTGCTTGCGGCTCTCAACAGGTTCACTACACTTCTCCGGTGCCCCACCAGGGACCCCCGCAGCGTGCACCAGGCAGCCTCCCCTCCTTGAGGACATCACTTTCTTTAGTAAAGCGAAAAGCTGTCCTAAACTCTCATCGCCTAGATCACACAGCATACCTCCCCCACACACAGCCTCCAAAATACGACCTTCAGGAACAGCACCGACTACACGTGTGCGTGTGTCTGTGGACAAGAGTGCAGGAGTGCTGACATGCATGAACTAAACACGGGACCCGACCTTGGCCATGACGTCTCCGTGACCAATATAACCCACACTTGTCACAAACACAAAGTCACTCTGGCGGCCACACTGGGCGCCGTCCACTGCACACACCACCCACGGCTCCAAGGGACACTGACTGTCCCACACTTTCCTCCAGGTGCACCGCACAGCCCCACGATGCAAGCCCCCCGAAGGAGACGCCGGTGGGCCGCCAGGGCCTGTCCTCCCCTCCCTTCCGTGTGAGCTCCTTACCAGAGCCTCCATGTCCAGGCCTCCTGGGTAGGAATAGAGCCAATGAGTCAGGTCCGGCACTCGGGAGGGGAGGGGAGGGTGTGTGCGGCTGGCGGTCGTGCCCAGAAAGCAGTCGCCCGGCCTCCGCTTCCTCTTTCCCACGACTCACACAGTGCCCGAGTGGCCGGCCACCCGCAGCAGCACGTGAGCAGAAGTGCCCTGGCGACAGGACGGCCAGAAGGAGCCGAGCCCCGAAGGTCTGGAGCAGCTGCGGGCCGGACTCCTGACTGGCCACCGGGCAGATTTCTATCTGAGACAGAAACTCGTCCTGTGCGGACGCGGCTGTTTGATCTTCAGTGAAATGCCCCCCCCCCCACCTCAATCGCCTCACCTCTGCTCCACTGAAGCCCTCCAATCGAGGTGTGCCTCCCTGCGGCTGGGAGCTTTTCATTTCTTCAGCATGACGGCAGACAGCTCAGCATTCCAGAGTCTACAGCAAACATGCGAGCTGGAGTCTCCCAGGGCACGGGACAAACAGGCCCGGTCAGCGCTGCTCCTCTCAGCGTGGCTGGGCGCTAAACCCGCCCTCTGATTTGCTGCGACAGCCAGCGTTCACAGAGCCCACGTGCAGGCCTTCCAGTCGACTGACAAGCATCCGACCTTGGTGTTGGATACGACGATGACACCTGAACCCAGCACCAGGGCTTGTCTACGTGACCTTCCCCCCAGGACGGACAGACGGCTGAGTCCTCTGCACTCACCTCTTCGGTGCCCGTGGTAGGTGAGATCATCGCGTCCCTTCCCTCCGCCACCGGGTGTGCACACCCTACTCCCCGAGATCCGTGAGTGCCTTCCCTTGCAGGCCTGAGAAAGGGTCCAGGTGCGGGATGGTCAGCCTGGGTGGTCCAGGTGCGGGAAGGTCAGCCTGGGTGGTCCAGGTGCGGGAAGNACGGCAGACAGCTCAGCATTCCAGAGTCTACAGCAAACATGCGAGCTGGAGTCTCCCCAGGGCACGGGACAAACAGGCCCGGTCAGCGCCGCTCCTCTCAGCGTGGCTGGGCGCTAAACCCGCCCTCTGATTTGCTGCGACAGCCAGCGTTCACAGAGCCCACGTGCAGGCCTTCCAGTCGACTGACAAGCATCCGACCTTGGTGTTGGATATGACGATGACACCTGAACCCAGCACCAGGGCTTGTCTACGTGACCTCCCCCCCAGGACGGACAGACGGCCTGAGTCCTCTGCACTCACCTCTTCGGTGCCCGTGGTAGGTGAGATCATCACGTCCCTTCCCTCCGCCACCGGTGTGCACACCCTACTCCCCGAGATCCGTGAGTGCCTCCCCTTGCAGGCCTGAGAAAGGGTCCAGGTGCGGGATGGTCAGCCTGGGTGGTCCAGGTGCGGGAAGGTCAGCCTGGGTGGTCCAGGCGGGCCAATGTAACCACAGCAATCCTTATATAAAGAGGGGCTGGAGGATCAGATGCATCCGAGAAGGGGATGGGAGGATCAAGGGCGGAAACAGATGACAACTGAGGCAGAAGTTGGAGTGTCCTTGTGGCTGGAAGGGAGCTGTGAACCAAGGGACGGCAGCCACTGGAAGCCCCAACGGCCTGGACTGGATCCTGCTCTGGAGCCCCCGGCAGGACCCCAGCCCGGCCGCACCTGGCTGGCCGGCGAAGCCCACCTCAGCCTCCGGCCCCCCAGAATGTCACGACAACCATCACGCGGCTCCAAGCCACTGAATGTCTGGGCACTTGCTTTGGCAGGAAGAGGAAGCCTTGTATCAGCCCCATATCTTGTAAGAACCCAGTCAAAGCTTAGGCTAGGAGTGCGTCCACCTGCGGAGGCACACAGGAATGGGCCGTTTTACTCCTGCACAGTGTTATTCGTACCATTACTGCCAACACACTGTCGCTTTTCCCTTCTGCTGTGATAGCAGATGGAGCTCTCCCTGCCCCTCCTCAGAAGAAGAGGCCCAGAAGACGACTGAGCCAGGAGGGGACTGGGGGGGGGGGCCCACAGGGAGCAGCTTCCACACCAGTTACAGCCGAATCAAGTGTGGTCACTGCCCACTGTCCTTTTCACAGACGGTTACTGCTCTAAAGGGTGAATGTGGTCTCCGCCAGTATCACAGCATCTGATACTGTCTGCAAAGTCAAAGGAGACGTCGAAGAGGTTTCAGAGCTCGTGCTAGTAACCAAGTCCCTCGCCATGCACGGTGTTCTGCAGGTAGCACTGAGGGAGGATACATCCGCCCCCAGACTGAGCGGCAGCGCTCGTGGGTGCTGGGTACCGGGAGAACCACAAGGTCATGCGGGCCACAGGCTCCCAACGGCACCGTCCTTGGGGGCGAGATGGACTGGCCAGGCTTCATCCATCCCAGGCCCCTGAGCTTTGACTCCTGACCAAACAGATTCACAAGGTGACAGAGGTGCCCTGAGGCTCAGGTTCCCACTCCCCACCTCATCCTGCTCCCAGACACCAGCAGACGTCCAGCATCACACTTCTGGCTCCCGACACTTCCGTTCCCAGCTTAGCCCAAGAACCCTGGGCCTGACATTCTGCCTGCCCTGGCGTGCCCTCTAACCCAGAGCCAGTCCACACCTGACCACAGAAGGGTCATTTCAGGGTCCCTTTGTGGAGTCCAGCCTGTTTCCTTCGCCAGGATTTCGTAAAAGCACAGCCCACGATTGTAATGCAAACTCTTGGCTGAACTCACTTCCCCTCCTTCCTCCTGACCAGAACACAGGAGCACAGCTGAAACGGTCCAGACCCTGCGTAACAGGCCTGCTTTTGTCTCAGAAACTAAAGCACTTCTTTGTGAGGCATCACGGTGCAGCGCTGGAGAGAGCACACGCCACCCCTCGCCGCACAGGAGGAGTCACCGCCTCGGTGCTCCCTGCGTCCCTGTCTCAGTGAATTCCAGGATCTTGTCAGCCCATCACCTAGTAAAGGGACGTGTTTCTACCTGTGCCCCAGCCCCTGCCCGGAACGCAGGGCGGCTGTGCTTCCGCTTCCCCCGTCGGGACTCAGCAACTACGCACCATCCCCTTCCACCATCTACAGAGAGCCCAGTCTGTTGCGGACGGTCTGCTCGAGCGGCCCTCCTAGTCCCTGGGGGACGACAGCCATCGAGCTGTCCCGGGCCCAAAGCTCGGTTTGCACTCACCCGTACACACGCGTTTATTTTAAACTGGGTGTTTTCAGAGTTTCTGTCACATGTATACAGGAGTGGGGAAAAGCAGGCTTACAGTTGTTTGCCTGGGAAATCACACAATCATTAACACATGATAATAAACTCCGGGTTTCGTGTGCTCATGACTGTGAACCTACTTTGGCCCAGCCCTGTATGGACGTATATATGAGTATATATGATTTCATTTTTAACTTGCTCATGTCAGACGATGGCTTCCTAATAAGTAAGAACTGCACTTTTTCCTCATTTTTTAAGTGCCCAACCAGCTGCTCTTTGACAGTAACGTCAGAAACACACAGAAATAAGAGTCAGTGGATCACCGAATACAGCTTCTCACCCTGGAGACCCAGGCACATCTTCGAAAATTCCCTCCTCTACTTTTTGTTTTACTTAGAATGTAGCATTTATTTTCAACAGGTGATACAAAAAGTTTTTCAGGCTTATGTTCTTTATTTGCAATTCACGAGGTTTTCCCCTCCTCGCGAGAGTCCCCTTGGGCACCACACAGGGCACCACACAGGGCACCACAGAGCGGCGGCTACGACTTCTCCCTCCCTGGTCCAGGGGCTGGAGGCCCCAGAGCACGGTGCCGGCTCCGTGGGTTTCCGGCGAGGGCCCGAGTCCTGGCCCTGCCTCCTCCGCACAGCGTCCAGGAGCAGGGAGGGCAAGCCCTCCACGACTCTCTGAAAGGCTGAGCCTGCCCCAAGGCTGTAGCTACAGCGGGTCAGGTCCCAAAGCTGCAGTTCCCAGACACCTCCACTGGGGTAACGGCCTCAACCTGTGAAATTTCAGGGAAGGGCGGAGGGGCAGGACACAGCCCAGTCCACAGCACTCCCCTTTCAGAGACCACGTCTTAGCATCGGCACTGCACGGCCAGAGCTCAGAGCAGCTTCCTTCGGTAAAGCGGACCGAACCCCTGCAGGGGCCAGGCTGGGCGCTGGTCCGCGGTTCCCGACACTGTAGTCCCCGTCACCCTCTGCCGCCTCCCAGTCCCATCAGCAAGGCGGTGTCACATTCCCCTTCCCACCAGCTGCTACATCTCCAGTTCAGTCCCCTTTAGAAAGGAGACCCCCCCACACCCCCAGCATCCCCGCCGCCGACTCCTTCACAGGGACTTCTTCACACTAACCGCAGCAGCAGCATCTCCTTACCTCCCTCTGACAGAGCCCGGCCACGGCCACCACAGACCTAACCTAGGGGTCCCGTGCCATCACCTTCCATGACCTCTGGGCCGTGCTGGCCCCCCAACAGGCCACCCCGCAGGTTCCCCTCTCCCTGCCGTTGCCATAGCAACCCCATGCCTGACAGGGGCGCTGGGCCTCTTCAGGGACCCGGCTCACGCCCACCATCACTGGTCACTCAGGCAGGTAAGAACAAGGGGTGGGACATCAGCCAGACCGGGACTCAAATTCTGGCCCCATCGCACCGGGGGCAGGACACTCGATTCTCTGAGCCGCAGGCCTCTGTTCTCTAAAACAGTGACAGCCACGGACAAGGCACAGAAAGCACGTGGCACTAACAACACAGTGCACACCTGGCAATGACAGTGAATGTCTCACCCCGTCCCAAACTCCACGCACAGGAGTCGCCGCTGCACTCCCACCCGCTGCACTCCCACCCACCCGCTCGCCTGGGTTCAGCACAAGCAGCGCCCACTCAGCACCACCTAAATAAAGCTCCTTTCCCACCCCCGCCACGGTGCCAGTCTTCCCAGGAGTCCCACTGCCGTGCATGACCCCGTCGGCCCTGGGTGCGGGGGTGGTGGTTTCCAACGCGCCCACACATTCTTCGACCTCTCCCACCGAGAGGTGTCACTGGTGTCCTGCCCGTGGACCTGAGCACGCCTCCCTGGCAGGTGAACATCGATGCTGAGGCCGGGAGACAAAGACCAGCAGCCTGCCAGTGTCGCCCAACACATGCTCTCCGTGACCCTGCGGCCCGGCAGGGCCGTGCTGCGGAAAGGCCGCAAGAGGAAAGTGCCCGGGCGTCCGCATTCTCTGGTCCCCAGCCAAGCAGCCCAGCCAGCACGTGGAAAAGCCACCAGCTGACTCCAGCCACCATCTGAATGTGACTTCTCCAGGGACCCTGAGCAAGAATAGCCTGCTGAACTCAATCACCTCCAGATTCATGAGCAAAATAAATTGTTCCGTGTTGAGCCACTGTTTTTTGTGTGTTTGTTTGTTTAGAAAGAAGGAGGGGAAGAGAGACAGAGAGAAGAGAAACGTCACTCTGGTGCCTCTCTCCTGCCCCCACAGGAGACTGAACCTGCAGCCAAGGCACATGCCCTGACTGGGAATTGAACTGGCGACCTTCCACTTTGCAGGACAAAGCACCAACCACGAGCCAGGCCAGCCAGGGCCAAGCCACTGTCTTAAGGTGGATTGTCACTTAGTGATAGATAACCAGAACAATGCCCAAACCCCAAGCCTGAAAATTAGCCCTGAAATCTCCTTTGTCCTCACCTCCTACAGCCCATGATCTGGTAGGAATTACCTGTGGTCGCTCCTAAGAGCCACTAAACTCTACCCCCATGGCTGCCTCCCCCGGCCCCTGCCTGGCCCTGAGCACCGCCATCTATTTCACTTTGGACCCAGGCGGCACCTTCCTGACTGGTCTGCTGGCTGCAGCCCGGCTGCCCTTTTCAGTCACCCCCCAACACCCGCACGGAGCACCAGACCTGACCATGTCGCTCTGGGCAAACTCAGCCCACAGTGTCACCCTCGCCAGAGCGGAGGCCTCATGGCTGGCCTGCTCCTAACCCAGCCCCTGACACACTGAGGCCACGGAGCCCCTGACGTCCTGGGGGTCCTCACACCTGAGTCTCCGTGCAAGCTGCTCCTTCTGCCCTGACCCTGCCTGGCCCTGGGCTAAGGTGACGCAACGTCAGTGTCGCAGATTGAAAAGGACTCCTCTGGGACACTCTCCTTGGCCCCTAAGGGTGAGCTCCTCTGTCATATGCTACCTGCAGCCGTCCCTTCCCTCTCAACAGAACAGGACATTCCAGCATGTAATCCCTTCTCCTCTGTCTCTGCGAGAACGCACGTCCCCCAAGCACAGGCCGGTGTGCAGCTCACCGTGCACCCCAACTGCCCCCGATGCCCCCAGAACAGTAAAGGCTCCTGAAGAACCAGAGTGGGTGAGTGGATGACAAAGGGTGTCGAGACAACTTTAGGACCGCTTATTTCATAGAATGAGAAGAATGGAAAGACAGCCATTCCAGGAAAAAACACGGTTGAAGGAAATCTTGACGTAAAAGAAATTTTAAGTGATGTAATTAACACCATCGTTCTGACAGATGAGGAAACGCAGTCAGCGGTGCGGACTGGCCTGCCTGCACCCCCACGCTGAATCGGGGGCCACGCCAGAAACAGCCAAGACACGTGCCTCCCACGGCACCTCGGAGCAGGACAGGATCTCCAAATGAATTACACAGCTGAACAGTGTGGGAATCTCAGAATACAGCCCAGTAATTTCTCCAAATTAAAAGGACAAATCTGCCTTCTAATCCTCCTGCATTACACTGTTCTCATGTCTGGAAGCAGACCTGGGCAGCTTTAAGTTTGGGGGAGTCACACCCATTAGAACAGCCAGACAGAAGCTCCAACAACCTAAAAGGCACCGGTGGGAAGGTGAAATAACCAGAACTCCCCGGCAGGCCGGCTGAAGTCCAATCGGTGCAGACACTTTGGGAAACAGCCTGGCAGCACCCAGTTGGCCCAAACCTACATATGCCCTGAGAACCTGAAACTCCGCTCCACCAGACAGAAAGGAGTGGGGTTGTCCTCACCAAGAACACGTACAGAGTGTTTGTGGCAGCTTTACGTCAAAACCCTCAAAACTGGAAACGAACTTCCCGCCCATCAGAACTGGGACGGGTAGACTAGGAATGGCACCTTTACTCAACATCACACGGCAACAAAAAAATGACACACTGCTGACTCACGCAACATTGTTGAGTGACATAACACACTGAAGAACACATAACTGAAGTTCCATTTACATGAAGATCAAAGTCAGGCAAAACTCACCCACACCAGTCCTACTGGAAAGGGACACGGGAGAGCCTTCTGGGGAACTGGGGACACTTCACACCTCCATCCGCGGGGGCGGGGGGTGGGCGGGTGTCACACAAGGTTCAGGGTCGTATAAATTCATCAAGCTGGACCTTTACGGTTTGTGCATTTTACTGGATATAAACTATAGCTCAGTTTTTGAAAAGATGATCATTTACTTGGGTGAATAAAAATTTAGCTTAGATAAAAGTGATGAGTACACTTTAGCTTTCTATAGCACCCTATGTTTCCGCACCACGTACAGGGCAGAACTGTCTCTTTCAGCCCTCAGAAACCCTGTGTTAAAGTGTTTTTGTAAACAAGATTCTCGGGTCACTGACGAGTCATAAATGCCACATTAAAAAACCCTCGGCTCTGGCCAGGTAACTCGGTTGTCTAGAGCACTGTCCCCACACACCAAGGTTGAGGGTTCAATCCCTGGTCAGGGCACACGCAAAATTCAACCAGTAAATGCATAGATAAGTGGAACAACGGGTCATTCTCTCTCTCTTTCTCTCTCTAAAATTAATGAATCAATAAAAAATCTCTGAATCAGGTCAGGGAGAAAAGAGGAAATAAAAATCAAAGCAACAATAAAAATTAACTTTAACGCTCTACTTGAGACTAGAAGTCCCAATATTGGTAAATTGCAGAAGAGACCAAAAAACATGTTTTTCCCCCCCAAGGTCAAGGACAACCTTTCAATGCCCAGCTCCTAAAATGTACAGAAAGAATGTGTTCCTACATGTTTAGCTAAATTATTTCACAAATATTGCGATTTTTGGAGAGAGGAAAAAACCACAGTGTAACTGATGAGAGAGAAAAGGAACTTGAGGGACAGAGAGACTGACTTTCCAGTCAACCCCCTGTTGGTGCCGTGGTATCGGGCCCTGGAGTCCCCAGGACTCTCCCACGATCAGTATAGAAATAATAATGCGCTATTTTGTTTCAGAGCGCTGACAGTCTATTACACTGTTACTAATGCTAACACAGAGCCTCTGACGCTCCCCGAATTTTGAGAAGGAGAACGATGTGTGGCTTGGGGTGATTTGTCCTAAACCGGGATCCCCGTATTCGGGGTTTCCGGAGTGAGTACATTGTAAACCCACACCTACGTGCATCTGCACGCACATACAGGCTCCAGGCCTGACGTGGGGCTCCCAGCCTCTTAGTCTTCCAGGCAATGACATTTGGAGAGAGAGGAACGGCCATTCACTACCATTTCAGAACAGACAATATATTCTTATATCCACAAGAGCTGGAAAAATATCTCCAATGTCCTAAGTCTAAATTAAACTGACAACTGCTTTGCAACAGGCCCCTCAATTTCCCACTTTTCTGGGGACTGAGATTCAGGAAACGCCCATGTCACAGACACCCGCACTGGGGCACCAGGAAGCCGAAGCCCTTTTTCTTCTCTGTCACAGTCACAACGACACAAGCAGATAAAGATTACGAAAGCGCAGATGAAGGTCATGAGCGTCCCACAGAGCCTGCTCACCACCGCGGCAGTGGGATGGACTGCTTGGCTCCTCCTGACCCGGGTCTGCGGGACCATCAGCCAGGGGAACCACGGCGGCGCCTACGCTGGTCGCAGGGATGTGGGAGGGACTGGAGGAACGGTGGGTGCGAATTAAGCGCTTCCTGGCACAGACTAAGCACACAACAAATATTAATTATCATTATCTCTGACTTTGCTATTACGTAAGTGTGCCTTAAACAGCCGCTGATAACACCCGGGTGCTGCTCTGAGGGCGCCACAACTATTAACTTACTTAATCACTACAAGGGCTTTAAAATGCAGCTGCCTTTTGACCCTGCACATCTCTTTCTAGAACTTGACCAGGAAGCACAAGCACCCCTTCCTCCTCGAGTAAAAAGGCAAGTCATACCCTTCCTCCCAGAGACACACTGTGTGCATCTGCAAAGTAAAAGCTATGTAAGTTTTTAAAACATCGTTTGACTTTACTTGACCCAGTCTCCACACTGACTCGGCACAGGAACCCCTTGTGAGTGGGACTCGTGAGAGTGCCGTGGCACTGCGTGTCCTCACGGGACACTATCCCGAAATACCCGACAAAGTCCCCTGCAAATGTTCAGGGCTATTTGTAACAGCCCAAACCAGAGCCAATGTGAATATTCAACAACAAGGTGGCCAGTTATGAAAAGCACAGGTTACCAGTACAACACAGAAAGCAAATGTTGCCGAAGGGAAACTGCTGAAGTGTATATAGTCATAGGCATGAAAAAGTTATAAAACTGTATCTTCATTTTGATAATGGGTTTAAATACGTTAAAGGTTCCGGTGGGTTGCTAGATGATGCGTATTTTTTTCCCTGGGGTGCTTTGCTATGCTTCCCAAATTCCTTCACTAAGCTTTTCCTTTAATAATATTGATAACAAACCTGTTACCAAATAATCTTAGCCCTTACACAGGCAAGAACATACATGTGTATATACGTATGTGTGTCGATGTGGCTACAAAATGATTGTTACAAACTGCAAAGCAAACCGATGAATCATAAGACTAAAACGCAGGCAATAAAATTTCATTAAACAAGGTGTGTGAAGTAAAACACACCCAACCAGGCCCAGGCCCAGTAGCTCAATTGCTCAGAGGATCATCCCGATGCACTGAAGTTGCAGGTTCCGTCCCTGGTCAGGGCACACAGAAGCAACCAAGTAAGGGGGACAACATATCCAAGTTTCTCTCTCTCTCCCTCCCTCCCTCTCTTCCTCTCTTGTGGGGCTCCACCGCAGAGCGCCCCCCCAACACTGCCGCCCCCGGCCACCATGGACGAGAATAAGCCTACCAAGACATGATCTGCTTGCAGAGGAAAGGTGGCCAATCTCTCAAAGGAGAAGGGCCAAGAACCTTTTCCTCTACGGGCTTTTATTGGGTTCAGTTTGCACAGGAATACAGGTAAAGCTCATCAATCATTGTCAGGCAGGGATCAATCAAGGATCAAACAGTAGGCAGTATCCAAAGAACCAAGAGGGATTATTCTGAGCCAGGGTCTGTTAGCTAAGGGGCTACAAAATGTTAAGAAACAAACTCATTTCCTGCTCAGACCCTTATCATGTACTTGAGAGCATTCTTAGCAAAGCAAGTTTCACAGGATTTTATGCATTCTTTCTCAGGCCTGAACACCCAGGGAGCCTGCCCTTTCCAGCACACGGCTGCACCGCCCTCTGGCATTGTTTCAGGCTTAAGTCAGGCAGGGGAAGTAAGGCAGCTAAGAGATTAGGAGACTTCTGACAGACAGAATGAGGACTCAGGCTATGTCAAAGCTGAGGGGCGAGGGTCCATCACCCCCTTTTGCTATAGCCCCTCAGGTCCTTCCCTGACCCTGCTCCCCATTATCATGCCTGTCTTAGGTCGTTCCTCCCTTGAGGAACCCTGCCCATCCTTGGCTAACGGATTATGCACCAGGGGCCAGGCAGGGTGAAGTAACAGGGGCAGAGGCGGTGCCCCTGCCAGGGAGATAAGCTTTGTTTCCTTAGTGGTTTATGGTCCAAGGTCACTCACTCAGCCTTAGCCATGAGGGCGGTTACAGCTTCTGAGACCAGGCAGGGCGGTTCCCAACACTCTCTCTCTAAAAATAATCAACATTTTAAAACCAACACCTATTCTCTCCCGTGAGCTCCTCACAAAATCTGGACAAGATTAGCTCTACACATAAAACAAGGAATGGTAATAACCAAACCAGAAACACAAAATAAATCCTTACTGATACGTGCAGCAACATTTATCAATCTCAAAAACATCAGAGACATAGACAAGGGTCAAAGAGATGAGGGTGGGATGTTACACTTTGTGTAGAACTGTTAACACACCCAGAACAATGCTCTATGTCGCTTACCCACACATGCAAACATAATAAAGAGGCAACCCGGCATGAGACAATACCCACGAGGCTCAGGACCCCCGAGGCTCAGGACCCCCGAGGAGGGCAGAGGGAGACAGCGTGCAGAGGGAGATGGCACGCGGGGGCTCCAGGCTGCAGTGGGAGCCTTAGCTTTCTTTTTCTTCAAATAATATCAGAGTTTTGAACTTGAAATGGAAACTGGTTAACTACTGTTCAATCGGGGGGAAGTTCATAGCAGTGTGTTTTATTATTTTCTGCACTTCACACGAGTACTGAGGGGACTCGTGAGCATTAAAAAGCACACTTTGCAGTAGGTGTTCTGCTGCAGCCCCGACTCTGCGTGGGGACCCGTGCGGGACCGGCCCCGTCCTCCCGTGCTCCGGTCACTGGTCCTGGCGGAGAGGCAGCACTCCTCTCGAGAAAGGAACCCAGAGCGTCCCTCTGAGGACACAGAGGCACAAGTCCCAGGACGTAAAAGGTCCTCGCCCCAAGAGAAGCAGTCCAGAGGGCAGCGCCGTCCCAGCAAAGCCAGGTACAAAGGCACCTGAGAGAAGAGACTGTTCCGTCCACCCAACTTTTCAATGGCTGGTTGCTATCAAAACTATGTGGGTGTGTTCGGCTGTGGGCCAAAGAGCAGAACATCAAGTTCATGCGGGAGAGTGAAGGGGAGGGCGGGAACCACGGGAAAGCACGGGCAGCTGCCCAGGGCCCTCCCTGCCCAGCGCTGCATCTATGGTTCCTGCGGCCCCTCTCGCTCGCCGCCTGCCAGACCACCCTGGGTAATGCTCACACGTGTGGGCTTGGGGCCGCCGAGCTGGGCTCAAACCCTGGCCAGGGAGCACTGGTCAGGTGACCCCGACCATCGGGCCCCCTCCCCCAGAGCCCCAGGGTCCCTCTTTCCAAACCAAGTCTGCAGCACCGAGCCGATGGAACCACTGGGAGCACACGTCCAGGGAAGCAAGGAGAACACCTCACCGGCATCTGCGTCCTCTCCAGCGCCTGCTACGCAGGCCCTGGCTCATCAGGTGCAGAGGAGACTCTGAAGACAGCTGACAGTCCCGCTGCCGGTTACAGATGCGGTAGGTGACCGCTGCCCCAGGCCCTCTCAGGCTGGCCTCGTGTCTCGGCTCCAGCATTGGAAGTCAGGGCCGCCTGCTTCCTGTGTGGGGCCCACTGCAAAAGGAAAATGTCTGGAGAGAGCCCGAAACACAGACTTTTGGGATGGCAACTGCAGAGCACTCAGCCAAGCACAGCCTCCACAGCCACGGGACCCAGCCCTGCTACGGGGGGAAGTGCCCAGGCATTTTGCAGACACTCGGAAGTGAGGCTCCACCGGAACCCCAAACCAGAGGCACCTGGGAGCTGCAGGGCAGGGGCCACAGCAGAATTCCAGGGGGCTGCCAGCACCAAAATGAACACCCACCGTTAATGCAGTTTCTGACAGAATCAGGGGACAGGGCGGCTTTCTGGTTATCGAGTATGCAGTTACCACCCCTCCCTGAAATCGCCCCTTCTCCCCACCCCACCTCAGATACAACCCTGTATAGTCCATGCCCTAGGGGGGGATTGGCCAAACTGACACCCACAAGCGAAAGGCTAACTGGGGCCTGGCGTCTGCTGGGGACAGCCCTGTGTCCCAGGCAGCACTTGGTGAAGGAGATGACAGATAGATCCCAAGTCTCAGTGACATCTCCAGAGAAAACTGGCACGTGGGGAAGGCCAGAGTGTGTCCCTGAAGTGACGCTAGAGGCCGGCTGACCAGGTTGCCTGGAAACCCATCTGCAGTCACTTGATGAAACATCAGATGCTCAAGGTCCTAGTGACCAGTCGGGACATGGGGGAGGCTCAGGACACAGCCCCGCTTTTCTATCTGGCCTTCTCTTTCTCCGTCGTGCAGCAGAACCAAGTCCCTGAGCCGTGGGAGGCCCAGTCCTGGGCTCAGGGCCCCTGGTGTCTTTGCCCTGGACCTGAGAAGCAGCAGAGTGGTCACATGAAACACACTGTATGCATTCCCCTGCTTCCACAAGCTTTACCAACCAGCTGGGAGAAAGTGAAGAGGCAGGGCCCTGGGGTGACAGTCACAGCTCTATCACTTGTCCGCTGGGTGATCTTGGGGACCTGCTCCACCTCTCTGAGCCTCGGTTACATGTCAACGCATTTTACGCTCCTAACCTACATGCTCGGCAGCCCCCGCCCAGCACGCCAGTGTGCGTAGGTGGCTCAGGCACCAACCAGAACGCAGCTCCTAGAAGGCAGGAATCCTGTCCCCTGGACCCTCCCCTAGGACCACACTCAGGACTGCGGAGCCGGAGAGCCAGCGCCAACCCCGGTCTCCACGCTCCTGCCCAATGCAGTGGCTATCCCCAAACTGGTCGGCTGCACCACCTCCACAGGTGGCAGACCTGTCTCCTGTGTTCGCATTATTTTTATCTTATTACTTATTAATGAAAGAATATTTATGTGACTCTGAGTTACCCAGTTGCCATTAAAACTAAAAAAAAAAAAAAAATGTTTGGCCTACACTGTTATTTTACGATCAGTTTGACCACAGCCAGACTAGTCACATCCATATCATTCAGAGTTAAACACAGCACACTTTTAAGATCACCAAACAGCAGATAAAATCGCACATGTGCCTTCACGCCTCCTTCTGAACCGGCGGGCTTCCAGCTGACCGGAGCGCCCACGCGCTCTGCTCCTCTGCGGGGCCGTCATGAGTTGCTGTCCTTCCTTGCTCAATTGGTGAGTTGGTTTTTATCCTGCAAATGGTGACAGCTTTGAACTAGCTTCTGTCGCCTGAACTTCCCCACTCACACACAGGGCTTTATAATGGCAGGCACGGCCTCTGACCAGGAAAGTAGGCCAGCTTCGCCCGTCTACACAAGGAAGAAATCTAGAACCCCAGTCTCATTAAACCCCAAGCAGGACATGCAAATGCAGTGACCAGTCAGGGACAACCAGCACCCACAACTCATCACGCAGTCAGCTGCCACATTTTCAAGTCTAACTTCACATTTTAGTTCACGGTAAAACAAAGAAACACGTGAAATAAGAGACAACCCCACCAGGAAGCCACCGGGTTTCCTCCTCCCTGACCTGTCCCACCCAGGCCCCAGGATAGCATGCCTCGCTCTCCCAAGGCCAAGGGCACCCCACTGGGTGTGCAGCCCTCCTGACTGCCAGCGCCCTGCACAAAGCGGGGTTCCATAAATATTTGCTGAATGGAGCAATGAGAAAGGCCAGAATGTGGCATTATTTTCATAGGTCTCCAACACTCCTCAAGAGTCTTGTGACCTCCTGCATACTGATCACCACCCAAATCTTTCCATCTACTAAGACTAGTTTAAAAGGTAGCCCAAGAGTTACCACTAGGCAGAAACAGTCATTCCACAGGAGATAAGAACACTATCGGCAATGAAATCACGGTGTATTTACATCCCTCTTCATCGTATCAGTTCATCATTATAGGTGGAGGAAGGGAAAAGGTGAAATCCAGACCAATGGGCAAAAAAACAAAATAAACTTAAAACAAAACAGAACCTAGAAATTGATCTCACCCAGCCTCCCAGGAAAAACTGATGGATGCGTTTTCTCCTTCGTCGTAACTTGATTATTTCCTCCCACCGCATTTGCAAAGCTCTGCACACTGGCTCACTAGCTCTATTTACCAGGAGAGAAAATTGCTGGCACTACCTGCTGGGACAGCACCACAATCCTGACCCACAGGCTGGCCAGGTGTAAACATGGCCTTGAAGCCCATCATGAAAATGGGAAGCAGGTGTGCGGCCTCCTGGGCCAATTTCCTCATCAACTGGAAAACTGAGATTTTTATACTTACGTTGCCACCCAGGCTAAACAAACTGTATCTTGATAGCCTTAAAGTGAGGGTAAAAGATACATTCTGCATTCCCCAGAACAAAACACCTAATCCAAACAGATTTTATCTCGTCTCAGTGTGGAAACAGGTGAGAAAAGTCTAAGTCTCATATTCACTCAATTCGACACGTAAATAGTGGGCACTGGGTGATACACAGTATTTAGGATTAGCAAATTACCGCTGCTTCCTTCAACTGAAATCAATAAAAACCCTGTCTTAAGTATTAAGGCCCTACCCCTGTCCCTCACCTTATCTGTCACCTCTAAAGGAGAACATTTCTCTTAAATCAAAAGCAACTTCTGAAATCAGAGGACGTTTTACTATCCGCCATCCTATTAAAAGCTGTTAAAAATAGCACCTCTGTCTTTCTCTCATTTCCCTTCCTTTCCATTCTCCTCCAAATAAAAAAGGTTCAGTGATGATAGCCAGTTCAGCACACCATGGGCAGGGCCCCCATGCACACACAGCGGCCCCTCCAGCTCCCGCAGCCACAGCCTGAAACTCAAACACCTGCCGAAAAGGAAGATGAGAAAAGACACAGCGATCACCATGATCGCTGTGACTGGGCCACGGTGCGGGGTGCAGACAGGGTGCTTACCCTCCTCCGAGATCTCAGCAAAATCCAAAGGGTTGGACTCAGAATAAAAGGAGCATTTTAATTTCCTGGAAGTTAAGTAAAAGAATTTGGGAATTGATTTATTTTAAAAATAAGATCCCAGATATAGTCAACAAAGTTGATCTTCCTTTTTCAGCAACTGGTTTTTGGTAACAAGATTTTGGCCATGAAACCAAGTCCATGTGAAAGGCAGGAAGAAAGGAATGGATGGCCCATCATTTTCTCTGACAGCTCACAGGCAAAAATTCAACACTAAAGACCACCACAGGGGTTTTCCCCCCTCAGTCCAGTCTCAGTGAAAACTAACTTAATGGCTAAGGATTTTCTCAAATGTTTTCATAGGAGATACTGGGCGCACTCATAAAAACTGAGTTACTTCCTTTAAGATTTTTTTCTCACCCCAAATGATTACCCAGTGATTTTTAATGCTACCATTTCACTGCACTTATGAATTGCTTAAAAAGCATAAAGTGGCAAAATAATGATTTTTCAAGTAACAATGCAATGGGCTGAGGGCAAGGGGGGAGGGGGGCGGGCAGGTAAAACAAAAAGGCCAGTCAAACTTGGGGCCTACTGACAGTGCCGAGAAACTGCCATTAATGAGTAAAGACACCATGCTGCCCTGAAGGTAACCTAGAGCCCCACAAACGTTCCCCACCATCCTCAGGCTCTCCATCCAGAAATGAACCTGTGGTTAGCCAGAGTTTTCCATTTCTTGTCTTGCCAAATGCTTTGGTGGGTTTGGCACCTCAAAGACAGTTTGTAATGCAGTGTGTGCATCTAAGTCACCCAGTAAATAAAGAAAATACTGTACGAAAATGATCATAACGACTTGACTTCCTTTTTAGGAACTACTTAAAGCTCAAAAATTAGCTTTCAATAGTATAGGTAGTGCTATCCTTTCCTATTTGGTAATTATCCTCAACAAAGTGGCTTTACTTTAGGCACTGCGAGAAAACCTATGGCACTGTATTTTAAAAGACAAGCTATAAAACAATCAGTTATTTAATTTAAAAAATAGCATTTGAGAAATATTTGGCAACTCTCTTAACCTACATGGCACGTTGCCTTTTAAAATACGGATAATCCCCAAACCGGCTCAGAAGTAGGCAAGGTCCCCTTATCACAAAGACAGAGGAAGTGACTGACATCCACAAAGGAACAACGAAACAGAATTTGAACTCTGGGTCTTTCACTCTGCTGTTGCCCACGGGCTTCGCCAAAGCTCATCAAACCTTGAAGCTTCAGGGGAAACATCTATCTGCTCCGCTCAACCACAACACGCCCAAATATTGTACAAAGTAACAGTACAAGTCCATCCTCGGCCAGCGTTTCTCGGTCGTGAAGCACCACGGTCTTTCTCAGTATGGCAGTAAATGCATTTCCTAGAAGGCACTGGCAAGTCTTGGCCAGGCCAGTCTACAATGGAGCAGCGACTGAATGTGTCCAACCCGATGACAAGAGGCTCAATGTGTCGCATCATCGCACCATCCTCTTGACCTCTGCATTGCAAGAGCGGTTCGGGTAACAAGGCAACCCTGGTGATTGTATCTATAGGACGGAACACAGCCCCTGTCAATCAGAGCACAAACACGTAGCGCGGAGGAAATCTAATTTCTGGAACAATACGAGGTGCTGCCTAATTCCACAAGCACACACACACACACACACGTCCATTTTTAAACTCGGTTCAGTCCCAGTGCGGGGCTGACCCTCCTCCCACCTGAACTTCTCTGCGTTAGCCCGGCCTAAGCACTTGGCCCGGACCGACCGGTGCGCAGGTGAGAGTGCCCGCGGACAGGGAGGTGGGGCCGCGCCGGCCCCTACCAGCCCGGGCCGGCCCGGCTGCAGGCAGGTAGTCCTGTGGACTTTCGGGTAATGTGCTTTTAAAACCTCCCTGCGACCGAGGTCACCGCTTTAGAGAGCTAATAACAGCCAAATGAGCGGGCTGCCGGGCACTTAGTGAACCATTCA
The DNA here is from genome assembly GCF_014824575.4 of Sturnira hondurensis. NCBI lineage: Eukaryota > Metazoa > Chordata > Mammalia > Chiroptera > Phyllostomidae > Sturnira > Sturnira hondurensis. The sequence continues at coordinate 4,513,799 of NW_028097031.1, forward strand.
GGATATGGCTGTTTAATGGTACCTGGAGTCCTGCTAAAGGGGGCGCCAAGGGCTCCCGCACCCCCGGAGAGGAGTGCTCGGCGGGGAGCGCCCCCGCCCGGCCAGCCTCACCTGTCACCCCCCCCCCCCCCCCCGCCCCCGGAGCCCGAGCCCGGCGCAGCTCCAGGGCCAGAGCGGGATATGGGGGCCCGGGCATCCCGTCCTGGGGAGAAAGCAGGAGGACTGTCCCCAGGCGGGGGACCCTGAGCGCGCCGGGTCCACCAGGCGACACACCGCCCCATCCCCACACCTACCAGATAATCCATGTACAGAAACTCCTCAGGTATCCGGAGATCAGTCATCCGGCACTTAAAGCATCCGGAACGTCTCCGAACCCGGAAAAAAAGCGGCGTCTCTGGCTGCGAGCGAACAGCCCCTGCAAAGCCAGCCACCACGAAAACAGCCGAGAACAGCCGAGCAGCCGACGGCAACACCGCGGCTCAGTGATTGGCCGGGGGGCGGGCCACTGGAGAGCGGCGCGCTGATTGGCTGCAGTGCCTATAAAAATCAGGCCGCCGCAGCGGGCGGCCCAGAAGCGCGGGAGCAGTGGGGTCTGTATTTCCCGGGAGAGGGCGGGGCACAGGGGCGGGAGCTGGGGCGGTGCAGGCGGAAGAGCGGGCGGGAGGGGCGGAAAGTCGGCGGTTCGGTGGCTGGAGCTTTGTGCTTCCATAGCTTCCTCATTGGGTAAAGCGGCCAGAACTGGGCGCCAGGGCGGGCGGCGGCAGTGCCTCCTTGCACCCCAGCAGCAAGCCAGAGCCCAACACGGGAGGAGCGGTGGCCACCGACCCTCGGAGCCTCACTCCCCAGCGACTCCTGCAGGCTCCGGGACTCCGATGGGCCGCGGGGACCGGCCCGGCAAGCCGGCGACCCTGGAAGGCCCCTGCCCTCCACGGTGGGGAGCTGCCCGAGTGGGCAGCAGCGCAGCCTAACGTCCTGGGGGTGCGCGGACGCTCCCTCTCAGCAGACCACCCGGGAGCATTCCCTCTCCAACGCGGGAATGGAAGGGCTGGCAGAGTCCACTGTAGACCTCTGACAGTGGGGCGAAAAGCTCGGCGATCTGCCCGTGTTGTCCAATTAGTGACACTGAACACAAATCCCTCACTTCTGGAGATCAGCAATAGAATAAGACACTCTCTGGATAGTACTATAAGTAAAATTATTATATGTAGGTGCCCTTGAGACTTGTGCATTTCCTGGTAAATAGCACGCAAATTGGTTGACATTAAGATTTCACTATCGCATTAAGCTTGGAAGGGAGCTGGATAAGAACACTCCAGGATTTTTTTTTCCCCTAAGATTTAGGCTATGAACAACCAATTCAACAAGCACAATTCCAGATACGGAACACCTGTGCTGTCAGGCTCAGGTGGCTGAGATGCCCCTAGAGGTTGAAGAGGATGAGGGATAGCTCACGTGTTAGCAACTAGGACTTCCTTCCAGTGATGTCTCAAGAGAAAAACTCCAACTGAAATCTTTCCGAAGTGACTGCCTAAATGTATAAAAGTTGTCTTAGAGGTTGAATTTTTACTTTCCCCCAACTTAGCACGTTCCTTTTTCCTATCCTGAGTGAGTTTCCCTACAATATGCTTAGCAGGTCCATGAAAACAATTCTATTGGGTAACAGTGGAATTCACTTTAAATATGTAGATGACTCAGGAAGGGGGTGTGTGTCCACTTCCAGGGAGCTCCAGGGGGTGAGCCATGAGATTTGGGGTATCCCATCTCTTCTGGTGAAAAATGAGAATTCCTACAGCCAGAGGCTTTTCAAAGGAACTTATTACAGAGCCTGACTTTAGTGATCCCACTGACAGACAAGGCGTGTGTGTATAAAGAAATTATACTTCTAAAAAACTTCAGTGAGTTTTTGCCTGTGTGAGAGCTAACTAGACTCAAATGCATTGTCAGTGGATCCAATTATGATTGGTCTTAGCATTCTGAGATTTAGAAGAGATTTTGACCTGGATCCTGGAGGCAATGAACTTCCATAAACCTACAGCACAGTCAGTGGAAAGCAATTGCCGGTGTGGAAAGCCTCTCAAACTTACTTGCAAAAGTCATTCAAATAGATACGAAACCTTATGTTTTTGTCTGTCTGTTTGCCTTCTCTTCATGAATAAGCATATTGCAAATAAAGGGCTTGAGTTGACAAAGAGACACTTTCTGGCCCCTCATTTTCAGGATCAGTGGCGTCTTGGCCACTGTCAGGCCGGACTCTCCAGAGACTGGTCAGTTTCTGTGCAGGGAAAGAACCACCGGGAGCCCCTGGCTTCCACCTTTCTGAGAGAAGCCAGGGTTGGAGGAAGACCTTCCCAAGCAGAAGGGCATTGGGCTAACCACAGTTCGTGCTGCCTCCAGGGACGGGTAAATGGGAGCAAAGCAGGCACAGGAAAGAATGTGTTCAAGGAGAGTTTCCCAAGTCTGCACCACAGTGCCCTCCTCCATGCCATTTGCACATTCGTTCTGCCTGGTGCACATTCATTCTGACTTGTGTTAGGTGTAATGTAACAAAAGAATAATATATTGCCTTTTAGAAGAGTCCTTTGTTTGTTTGTTGATGTTGTTTTTAAGGTTTTCTTTATCTATTTAGAGAGAGGGAAGGGAGAGAAACATCAATGTGTGTTTGCCTCTCACTCGCCACCACCTGGGGGCTTGGCCCACAATTCAGGCATGTGCCCTGACTGGGAATCGAACCAGTGACCCTTAGGTTCTCAGGTTCAATCCACTGAGCCACACCAGCCAGGACTTGCTTTTTGTCTTTTTTGACGAAGCTTCAAAACCCCCTGTGGAGCGAATTTTTCCAATTAGGTATTAATCTTCTGGGATGTAAATGTGTGTACCCTGTGCAGAAGAATGAGGCCAACTAGATTATGTTGCTCTAAGTAGATAATACGCTCCACACCGCCTGAGCCTGCAGTCATAGCTCGTAAAGCAGACAGCAGCTGCAGCAATCCCCCTCAATCTGTGTTATTAAAAAAGATAATGTTGAGAGGTCAGAATGCATCCAGTCAACCCATCCCACTACATGCCAGGTAACAGGCTGCAGTCCTGAATAAGACACAGTCTCAGTAATGCAGGCTTGCCTCTGCTCTCGGTAAACAGAACGGCCCTGCCCCGGATGCACAAGGAAACATGTGCAAACTGCTGAGGCAAGTGCATTGCTACACAGGCTGAGGAAACGGGGCTTCACTCTGGCTCGTCAAAAACAAGGAGAAATGTTTTTGGACAGCCCGTGCTCTACAATTTCGTCAAGAGCACCGGCTACCCAGATTTGGAGGAGGTTTTTTGTAAAAATGTTCCCTGTAGGAAACAAAGACAAAAATGCGTTTTTGCAACTTGGTCTCCCAAATTTGCTCTCCAGAAAAAACCAACATATCCGTGGCTCTCTCCATCTACTCCTTTCATGTTGCTCATTTGATACATGGTAACTCTGGGGGACTACATCTGTGGTTGTTTTGTATCATGCATGCTCAATATATAAAATTCACCATACCAGGAAACTTCATTAAGTGTTTAATGGGAATATAAATTTCTATCCACAAATCCTCTGTTCGATACAACTATTATAAATATCTCAGTGAGTGTTTGCGTATAGAATTGCTCACATCACATTATCCTACAGAGAGTGTCTAGAAATGGAATTACTGGTACAAAGGGTAGGAGCACTTTTAACACTCATGTTACCACCAGCTCACAGCCTCTGCTCTCCTACACCAACCTCAAAGCAGGGCATGCTTACCGGCCCCGCGTCTCCTTGGCGGAGAGGCTGGATGAAAGTTACCCCTCAGTCGCTGAGAGATGGCAGCTTTCCTCAGAGTAGTTCTTAAACCTCAGACGATCCTTTTCTCAGGAAAAGTGGAGGGTGTCCACACACTGAAATCTGTGGGCACAGGTGCCCAGACACTTGGCCTGCTCACTTAGTACCTCTGGGAGCTCTTGTGACTTTAAAATTCTCCCCTGAGCCCCCTTTTTCGAGGGCTTTGACTGCCCCCCACCCCATCCCCATTGCCACCACCATTATCCCAGTTCCCTTCCCTGCACCCCAAACCCACACAAAGCACCGCTGGGCCCTGGGAGATGAACCCCCCCCCCACCGCCCCAGAGCAGGGCGCCCCGCATGAATCTGCTACCAGCGTTTGGTTCAGACCTGGGAGAAGTCAGAGTGAGGTTAGGAGAGCAAGCACTGACCCTAAAAAGATGACTCACCTCTTCCAAAAAGGATTTGCTGGGTCTTGGAATAGTAAGGACAGATAAGGCATTTCAAATAAGAATCACCAATTAAAGGGAGAAATAATTACACTAGGAAAATGGAACTGGACCTCACAAGCGACCACGGTTCAAACACCAGATGTCAAGAAGCTCCGTCAGTCCCTCTCAGGGACTCCCCAGAAATCACTGACTGTCTCAGACACACCGCCACCCCTCAGGCTGTGCTCATTTCCTATTGTAACAAATCACCACCAGCTGAATGACTCAAAACCCAAGTTTACTCTCTGAACCGTGCTGCAAGCCAGAGTCCTGAGTTTTCTGGAGCTACAATCAACGTGTGGGCAGGGCTGATTTCTTCCAGTTGCCCCAGGGGAGAATCCCTTCATCGTTTTATTTTTTATTTTTGTCCCAGCTTCTGGTGGCTATCTGCATTCCTTGACTAGTGGCCACATCATTCCAGGCTGCCCCTGTGGTCACACTGCCTTCTCCTCTTCTGCAGCGTAATCTCCTCTGCCTCCCTTTTGGGGACAGTTGTGGCGGCATTTAGGGCCTACCCAGATAATCCAAGATAATCTCCTCACCTCCAGACCCTTAATTTGTCCCACCTGCAAAGTCACTCCTGTCATATGAATCCACCTGCTCCATGACCAACACGCTGGAACCCCACAGCAAAGTCCCAGATGAAGTGACTGTCCCAATACCTTGTACCACCAAGCAGCCGAGGTGGGGGATATCCCTCCCTAATTGCAGAGTGCGTGTTTCCCTTAAATGTGTTGCTGCCGAAGTACCAGACCACCTCCCCCACCCCACCTGGAGAGTAAAGGAATAAGAAGAGATCCCCGAAGGCAGCATTAGAGACAGCATAGGAGAGATCACCCATTTTGGAAAAATAGAAATCAGGTCGAGAAGCAGCAGGTAGCGCGGCTGAGTGGAGAGCCTGAAGCCCAAGTTCTAAGTGGGCAAAGCCTGAAGAAGACCCGTTGATCCCTGCGGCAGAACCCTTGGTTTCGGCTTCGAGAAAAGAGGCCCCTGACCGGGGAGAGACTGGGGGAAACGCAAAGCAGCTGTGAGGCAGCCATGAAAGGCACATTGCAGCCCCCTGGTCGGCCCGCCATGCCCCACCCCGAAGGCACCCGAAAGAAGACCAGAGTGAAAGGTTGCTCCGGAGGTTAAACTGGAGGCGGCTTGCCTTCAGGGGCACCAGGTGAAAGATCGAGAGTCAATTTAGTAGAGCTGGAAGAAAGCTCAGGAAATCAACCCCCCAAAATAAAGACATCAATGAGAAGCAGTGGGCAAAGAAAATCAGAACACTGACCTGGAGGCCTAATACCCAATTATATGTTTCAAACCCAGCAAAGAAAAACGGTGGCCACGGTCAGAGCAGCAGAGAATTCCAGCCAACAGCACACGGCCTAAGATGACACATTTCCAGACTGAAAACGCCACAAATACCCAGGACAATGGGTGGGGGAAGATGCATTATTATGGAAGGAACAACAATTTAAAAAGCTTCCCGTGAGAGCACAGCACCCGATAGGTTTGCCATCCACGGCCCACCGAACATTCCAGAAGCAAAACATTCCCCCCTTGAGCTGTCCCAGAGTTGGCTTCTTTGGGGGCTGTGCCCTGAGCTTGCACATGGCCGCCTTCTCCCTGTGTGCACAGGTGCTCCGCCCCTAACCTTCTGAAGGCTCCCATGGGAGTGGATCGGAGCCCACCTGACAGCCTCATTTTAACTGAATCGCCTCCCTAAAGGTCCCATCCCCACAGGCACCCACCTCTAATGCACTAGGGCTGAGGGCTGGAGCACAGGAAGTTGGGGGTGGAAGGACACCGTTCAGCCCAGAACGGTGTTCACAGCTGGCAATCTGAGGATAGAGGGGAAATTATTCAGACTGGTGAGGAGGATCTCCAAGAAACGCATAGTCAGAAGCAAGACAAAGGTGCCACCTCTCCCTGCTTCTCGGCTACATGACCCCGAAAGTCCCGGGCAATCAGACAAAAAACATAAACAGTGAAGATGGAAAGAACCCACTCACCTTCAGGTCGCAGTTGTGTCTAGAAAACCCAAATCTACCGCTCAGTTACTCAAGTGAAAATGGAATCTTGTGACTCCCCCAAAATCAATGTGAAATTAATTGTATCTCTAGTTACTTAGCAACAGAGGCAGGACATGTGTTTTAAAATAATCTTCAAACTGGAAATTTTAAAGACATCTCAGAATAATCCTTACAACTGGATGCGTTGGAGAGAAATCGAAAACTCGCATGTGATGTGCGTGGACAGGAAGACTGTCGTAGACTCCCGGGCCGATCAGAATAACAACGCTCCAAATCACGGAGGACAGCGCGCAGAAACAGCTCTTAACCAGCCGCACCTGGAGGGTGGTGCCCTCCGCGCTTGGAGAGGGCGGTGCTCACCAGCTGGCGTTGTCTGCACCGATGGAGGGCAGTGGGGGTCCGAGGCCCAGGGGCTGCGGCTGGTCGGCCTGGGTCTGCATCTTGGCTTTACCTCCTTCTCGTCCCGTGACTTCAGGCCAGTTACTGGACTCTCTGTGACTGACTTACTGCGTTTGACGGGGCAGGAAGCAGACGGCCACCTGGCGAGTCCTTAGTGGTTGATGTGAGGCCCTGGAGCGGGGCCCGGCCACGGCGAGCGTCAGGAAACTGCCGGTGCTGCTCTCGTTTCTGTTCGCTCTTCTCCAGTCTCAGTTCCCTGGAGGAAGGACCTGGCATCTCCCTTGGGTTGCCCCTGAGCCTTGCTCGCTCAGTCAGTGCTGCGTGCACGGCCCGTGCCAGCTACCCAGGTCCCCAACCCCCAGGTCCCCAACCCAGGTAAAACTGGGGTGGGGCTGAGGCAGCCCCGTGTGTCCAGACCAAAGAGGCTGGTCCAACAGCCTCATGTCCTCAATACAGGAGACCAGTGTCGCCTTGGGTTTCACCCAGCAAATGGCCAAAGCGTGACCCACACTTGTGACAACACCCTCATGACCTCCCTGTCAGCTCCTGGGCAGCCTCGGCTCTCCAGGTGCCTGAGTCCCTCCCAGCCCAGCCTCACCACGTGCTCCCGTCAGGCGGGCTGGGTGGGTCGGTACTGAAGCCCACGGCACCCCGTGTTGTCCTCACTAGTCCGTCCGGGTGCTTCTCTCAGTGTGTTTAATCCTTCTACCCCCATAACCACTTCCCACAACAGGCCGTCATTCCACTGTCCTTATCATGGGTGTCCTGCTTTGTCGCCCCTCAGCTCCATCCATGATGTCCCGGGTGCAGGAAAATCCTGTATTCCTTGTCGTCAGATGTACCAACTTTGGACCCTGTGGCTGGTGCTTTTGAAGTTAACGCCCCTTCAGCCACAAAGCCGAAAGTCTACATTTTCAATGACTTTCTGGCGTTACCTTCCACTTTCGTGTCTTTCATCCGCTTGGGGTCCGTCTTGCGTGTGTTTGGTTCAGGAGAGACCTGTCTGTACCCGACTGGCCGGCCAGGGTCCCAGCACCACCGGCTCACGACACCATCCTTCCCGTCCCATGGGGGTGGTGTCACTGTCAACCTCCGTGAAGTGCCTGGTCTAGATGGGTCTGCCTCTCAGCTCTCCAGTTTCATGGATCCCTTCATCCTTGCACCAACACAAAACAGTCTCCCTGGCTTTGTCTTCCCTCCTCGCAATCCCTTTCACGTGTGTCTGCTTTGTCCCCTGTGCAGCAAGACAGCTTGAGGGGAGGTGGGGGAGCAAGGCGCTGGACGTGTACATTCGGGTCGTCTACGGTGGGCCGAGACGATTGTCAACTCTCATGTTGGTAAGTTTGCTCCGCCCCCGTGACTCCCCTGGCGTGGGGTCCTGGCCCCTCTCTCTGCCCTCCACCCCCAGTGCATGTCCACTCGGCAACACTCTACCCAGTCCACAGTGGAACGCGGGAAAGGTGGGGACCATCGCAACTTCATTTCTCTTCCAAAATAAGGTCGTTTTAAGTTCAATATTCCAGAAGCAGTTGAGTTTTAAATCAACTACTTAAATCCCAGATCAGCTTTCTTAGGAGAAGGTTGTCTAAGAACACCTGCATGAAATTAACCATTGGCCACTAGCTACTCCCTAGTTGGTTAACGGGTATCTAAGGAACCGGGGGTGTGCGAGAGCCAGGCTTGCCCAGCACGTCCCTGCGCCCCTTGCCCTGCCCCCGCGGTCTGGGCCTGCACGTGGCGTTCCGTGCTGCACCTCACTGACTGCCGTGCAGTGTCCAGTCTCCAGGGGGTGGGGTGCTCCTCCCGACACTCACATGGAGCCCCCAGCTCTGAGCCGCCAAGCGCTGGAGACGGAGACAGCAAGCACGGCACGCCCTCGGCTAGGGCACACCACTGAGTTGCTCTTTCTAAACTGTCCCTCAGTGCCTTTCGGAGTGTGTTCTGGAACGTGTTTGTTCTACCGTGACCTCTTTTCCTGCCTGTTGTACACGTGTGTGTGCCAGCAGGTGTCCCAGGTGACCAGTGGCGTGCTCAGCACTGGACCTGCCGGGGGGAAACAAAGGAAGGACTCCATGCTGCCTACTGTGTCGTGTCTTCCTGCTGCCCCCGGCGCCTCCCAGGAGACATCTGGAGGCCAGAGGGAAGCTGGGACTGGTAGGGGTCATTGTAAAGGGCATCACACACATACGGCTTATCTTAGTAACAGGAACTGAAAGAAACCACGGACCAAGGCATGGCGCGACTGCCAAAGGTTTCAAGGGTGCGGAAAAGCCGTGGCTGACTCGCACCGCCAAGACCACCTGCTGTGCAACAGCTTCTCCACACCCCCGTGTTCCGGCTGCTAACAGTTCAGCTCCAGCTTTGGCGGCATGGAGACCGAATTTTCGATCCCAGGCACTTTAGTCGTGTGTGACCTTCAGAAGGGCAGTTAACCTCTGAGACTCTGTCTCTCTCTTGCCTCTTCAAATGAAGGCAAGAGCGTGGCTGCCTCCAGGCTACCGCAAGGATGACTAACACCGCACCGAGCGCAGTCCCTGTCCGGGAGCCTCGTGGGAGATGCGTGTTTTCCAGGGACACGGTCTGCGACTCAGGCTGCAGACCAGGCAGGGTCCTGCCTCCGTCGCCTGGTGCCTTGGACCGCAGCAGAACCGCCCCCCTTCACAGCGAAGGTGCCACCTTCCACGTGCCGGAGAGAGGGACACACGAAGTGAAAGGGCGAACCGAAGGGCAGTGAGAAAAACGAGGTGTCGCTGGTTGGTTCCCGGGCCTTGTCCAGTTGGCCCAAAACAGAGTGGAGAGCGCCCATGAGCTGGGCGGTCCAGAGGAAGCCAGCTGGCTCTGTGGGCCCCACAGCTCTGTCTCCCGAGCCGTCCCTGAGTCCAGAACTACGGAGCACACGGTGGCATCAGGAGACCCCGTGCAGCTGCCAAAGTGGGGGTCGGCCATTCCATTTCTCCAGCCGTTCTGCGGGCCTCCTGAAGAGCTGGCCCACTCCCACTGGTGCCCCCCTTGTCCACGCCCCAACGGGGGGACAGAGGCTCATGTGCTCCGTTGGGGACTCAGAGCCCGCCTCTCCGTGACAGAGGCCATGTGTGGGCATGCAGGGTCTCCACCCTTCTCTCGGTGGCAGAAGTGACCACTGTGAGCACAGGAGCAGACAGAGCTGTCACTGCGGAGGGAGACGCCTGAGAAAGTATCAGAGGGAAGGGCCGTGTTGGGAGGAGGGCCGTCTGTCTCAATCTCGGAGTCGGTGATTTGGATGAACATTCTGCCTAGAACACAGGGCTTTGACGATACGTTGGGACGACGAGACGAGATGTTCAGAGCACACACACAGTGTCAGGACGTACATGAGGCTTTTGTCTGACGCTAGCGACCCTCCCCGGGGCCCCGTGGTGAGAATACACTGAGGAGGGAAAGAAGAAAAGTCGCAGCACAGAATCTTACCGGGGAGGACCCAGCACGTGCCCTTTGGGACAGCACTGCGTTGCATCGTGATGCCCCCCGATGAGAAGGCAGGAGGCCAGGTCACCCCACGATGCCGCAGCAGGATTCACCATTCTGTCTTGTCAGAGAGGGGCGCGTCACTATGTCAACGATCTAGGGTCAGAAAAAGAAATTCTAACACTACTGAGGTCGTGTGTAGCTCTTATTCGAAGTTAAGACGTCAAGTGTTCATCGCGTGCCAGGCTCAACACTCTTACGAGGAGGAATTAACAGTGACGAGGTGCTCAGTTATCACGATGGCAGGCGCTGGGGGCAAGCAGGGGAGTTCGGTTTCTCTGCTCGAATCTCTCAGGAAAAGGCTGTGATTCCTGGCGCACCGGGGCACATTCGTCACTGGTATGGGTGACAGTTTCACAGGGAATCTCACAGCACAGGGCAATGACAAAACACTTCACTCTCGGCATGTCGGAAGTCATTTGATGAAAATTATTTAACACGTCACAGTCTAAAACTCGATAAATTACCCTCAAAAGGTTTTAAGAATTATGCATACCCAGAAAACATGAGTACCGACACAGACCTGTTTAGGAAACCCCATACTACAGGGGAAGGCCTTTGTCTTCGGTCTAAGCTGATACAGTTGGTCACCTAAGGGATGCTGGTTTGTATTTTCTAGGCCTGGTCAGTGGTGGTCGTCTCCCCACATCCTACTTTTCCCTCGGTGGTTCCACCTGAGTTACTAACATGTCCTGTTGTTCTGGGCAGAATGCACCACAAAGTGACAGTAAGCAAGACTTTGTGTCCTTGTCTGAAAGTCTAAAATGGACGTGGACACTGCTGGGCCTCGGGACAAGCAGGGGCAACACTGTGTTGTGTCCTGTCGGAAGTGGTGCGCTAGCTCTCAGGACAGACCCAACATCCCTGGGATTGAGGAAAGGAAGAAGGCCAAGAGCGACCTGTTCAATGTGCAGGTTACCCTGGCTGGGTAGCTAAGTTGGAAGGAGCATCACTATGTGCACCAAAAGGTTACAGGTTCGATTCCCAGTCAGGGCACATACCTCAGCTGCAGGTTTGATTCCCAGTCAGGGCACTCGAGGGAGGCCACCGATCGATGTTTCTCTCACAGTAATGTTTCTCTCCTTCCCCCTTCCTCTCTTCCTAAAACCAGCAAAAAAACAAATCCTTGGGTGGAAATTTTTAAAAAATGCGCAGCTGGGAGCTGAGTGATATCCCAGCCCCCACAACATAATGGATCTAGCCCCTGAGAAAGGAACAGAAAGCTGGTCACGGGTGAGTGAGGTCCTACTTCAGTAAGGCACAATTCAGGCCATGGTGTATTTTTAGTAAGTTAACAGATGTTTCTGATAAATCTGTAACTCAGAAGGATTAGTCGTGTTCATTGTGTTTGACAAGCCTCAAATGAAGCAAGTTAAATCATTCCCGGGAGGAAAAAACACGCCATGTAGCCACTTCATCAAATGACCACAAGCCAGCGCCGTCCCTTCGGGGGACAAGGGGCTCGCACACCTGGATGTGCTTCTCAGAAAAGGTCCCCACCGGAAGCACCAGGGCCTGCAAGAGTTTCCGTCCCACGTCCCACACGACCAGGTGGTTTAACCTGTGACGCACACCTTTGCATCCGATTCGTGGCCCCAGCAAATCAGGAGACAACGGCCATGGAACTCGAAGCCCTGTGGTGTGACAGGCGCTCTGAAGGCTGTGGGCTCACAACATCAGTCCTCTGTCCCCAGGCAGATGCAGGACAGCCTGGAACCTGGAGACAAATTCTGTGTACTTTCAAACTCACGCTCCACGATTTGTTGGCTGGGCGGTTTGGGGCACCTGGTCTAGCTTCTCTACACCGTAATGTCCAGACCTGCACGAGGCTGACGCCAGGACCTCCTCCCGCAGACTGGCTGGCATGGGCTTGGTTACGACTGTGCAGCTGTGTGGCACCCAGAACGTAGCAGGCACAGACGAGCTTTCCAGGCAACTTTGTCCACCCACAGCCGTAAAGGATTACTTGGGTCACAGCAAAAGGGCCATCCATGAAGGTCTCGACCATGCGAGAGAAGTCCAACATCTGGAGGCCTCACATCCCAGCCGGGGATAGAGGTGGGGCCTGGAAGCTTTGGAGGGCACATGGTTTAGGGGAGGGAGGGCACCTGCAAAGTGACTGTCATAGGCAGGACGATGACAAGGAGAATAAGAGCATGAACGGTGGAAGGGGGAACCGCTAAGGAGCAAACCAGAGTCTGCGTGGTCAGATGTGGGGACAGAGGGCGGGGGAGGCAGAGGTGATGCCGCTGGAGCCTCAAGGACGCCCACAGGATCCTGTGCATGGAGAGGGGAAAGGGGGGTTGGGAGGCAGTAGATCACACGCTGGCCGAGGGCACAGGGCGTTCAGGAGCTGGCCTCGCCCTTCGTGTCTGGGGGTTTCTAATGCATAATGCGTGAGACCAAGGGTCAGAACAGAGGGGTGGACCCTTCACTATTGCGGGGGCCCCTGGGCATGGAGTCTGTGCAACACAGGGGCTGTAATTAGAACCCCTGAGGGACGGATAGCAATGAGGGCTGGTGCCAGGCCGACGCAGGCGGCCAAGCCCTGACCGTCTGCTCCCGCGGCAGCTCCCGAGTGTGCAGGACGGCACTGTGGGCTGCAGTCACTGTGCTGCACCCCAGGGCCCCCAGACCTGCCCGCAGCACCCCCACTCCCCTCCCCCGGCCCCTGGTAACCACTGTTCTGCTCCTGGTTCCAGTGAGTGGGAGGGTTTTTGATTCCACGTGGGACTGAAGTCATACAGCATTCGTCTTTCCGTATCTGCCTTACATCCCCTCGCACAGTGCCCTCAGGGTCCACCCGTGCTGTCTCCAATGGCAGGCTTTGCCTCAGTCTGGTGGGTGAACAGTGCTCCTGTGTGTGTGTGTGTGACACCCTCGTCTCCCATCCGTCTGCTGCGGACACGTCCATGGTTCCCATGTCTTGGCTGCTGTGAATGGACATGGCAGTGCCCTTAACTCTTGGGAACAGCGACTTCTGCGTCTCTGAGAGACACAGATCCAGAAACAGCATCACTGTTGGCAGTTCCGTTTTCAGTTTGTGGAGGACCTCCCTCCCGGTCTCCCCAGTGGCTGCACCAACTTCCCAGCCCACAGCAGTGCACGAGGGCTCCCTTCCCCCGCACTCGCCCCAGCACTGGCTGCCACTGCAGGTTGCTGACAGCCATTCTAACAGGTCTGAGGGGGTGTCTCCCCGGGGTGTCGGCTCCCGTTTCCCTGATGGCCCAGCACCTTTCGTGTGCTCAGTGGCCACTGCGTGTCTTCTTCGGAAAATGTCTATTCAAGTCCGCTGTACATTTTTTAATCAGCCTTTTTGTTCATTTCAAGTTCTATGAGTCAATTACATGGTATAAACATTAATCTGTCATCAGATCTATGATCTGTGAATATTTTCTCCCATTCCATAAGTTGCTTTCTAATTTTGCCGGTTGTCCTTCTTAGCATGATGTGTATTTCTGCTTCTGCCGCCTGTGTTTTTGGAGTCCCACACAGAAGATCCTTGCGGAGAGCTTCCTTCCCCCGCACTTCCTCCGCGGAGGTGGGCGCACTGACGGGGCGAGGGAGGGGACTGTCCCCACCCTCCCTCCAGCCACAGACCAGTCCCCAGACCTGTTTGTCGGCATCTTCAGTCACGGCCACCCGCCAAGCCATCAGCTACTGCCCCCCTCGCCAGCTCTCCCCTCAGAGGAAAGAGGCACCCAGGGCTCTGCTCCCTGTTCTGCCCGCTGGGAGGAGGGCTTTCCTGTCCTGCCCCCCAGAGCCACCCTGGGGTCCGGCTGTCAATGGCCCCTTGTAGGTAGAGCCAGAAAATCACGCCGAATGATGCAAATATGCTTTCTTCTTCGGCTGCCCGGCCATCTAGGCCTCGCCCAGAGGCTGTGGGTGCAGGTGGAGAGGGAGAAGTTTCTGTGGCAGCCGCAGGCGTCTGTGCCACTTGCTGAAGCCACTTCGTGGGCCCCTAGGACCCCGATGACTGGAGAGTCCAGTCTTGACCTGGGGAGAGGGGACACCTGGGGAGCGTCGGGGTTCTTCTGGCCTGGATCCCCCAGGTCCGCACTTCCTGGTGCCCTGAGGGGCTAGGAATCCTGATGGCCCCCAGCACCACCCCACCCCGGGTCCAGTCATGGACAGAACAGGTCTCCACCAGGACCTCGGCAGGACCTCCCCTGTCAGAGCCAAGGCCTCGGGCCACCCCTGCCCTGCGCCCTCTCGCCACAACACTGAGAAGTTGCCCCAGCCCTTTAGACCCGACGCTGTCCTGTCTTCTCGGCATGACCGGGGTCCAAGTCTGTGTTCCCTCTCCCGCGGCACTGGCTGCACGCACCACGGCCCCCGCCCCAGGAGCTCATGACCTACAGGGGGAGTGTGGGCCTGGGCCATGGCTGGGGGTGTTGGCTGAACAGACAGGGACGTCCTCTGAAAAGGGGCACGAGGGGCCTGACGAGCTCTCGCTGAGGGTGGTGGGACTCCCTGCCCAGGGGCTGTGGGGCTGCGGGAGACAGGGAAGCTGAGATGCTGGGGTCTCCCCAGCAGGGGCCACCGCAGGGGCACATGGGGCCCAGCATTCCCTGTCGGGAGGCAGCTTTCCCAGCAGAATCACCTGTGTGCCCTGAGACGCCCAAATGCAGGGCTCTGGGTGTGCAAGGGGCAGGGTTCAGTGTGCGCGGTGGGGGCGGGTCACCATCAGGGAAGCTCCGAAGCACCCAGGGACCGTAGGAGAGTCACCATCACACATGTCCCCCAGCCTTGGGGTCCCCCCACCCGGCTGTCCTTTTCCTTGGACCTGCTGCATTCGTCCCCACCTGCAGTGCAGGGTTACCTCTGGAAAACCCTCTTTAAAAGGGACCAGCAATTGGAAAAGAGCACAGGAACACGGGGGCCGTCTCTGGGCATGATTTCCAGTTTGAATAAAGATTCTTCACAACCTTTCGGAATGTTCCAGATTGTCTGCAGTGAACACGTGTTAGTTTTGCAATCTCCCCAGAGAGACCTCATCTCAGCCGGGGCTGGGGCAGGCCGCAGTCAGCTCCTAGACTTGAACATCGCCGGTCGGGTCCTCGCGAGGAGAACAGGAGCGGGGCCTCGGCAGTCTCAGCCCCTGACCACTCGTGGTTGCGGCTTCTCCCCGGGGCCCTGGGCCGGCGTGTCACTTCTAGTTTATTCCACCGCAGTTCCCGTCACCCTGTGTCTGTCTTAGCACCAGGGCGACCTGAAAGCGCCTCAAGCCAAGCCTACATCGTAGGATCCCAGGAAGGCAGGCCTGGCTGTTCCTTCGTTACGGTCACAAAGAACAAAACACGGCAGACGTGACGAGAGGGGCAAAGACAAAGCCCAGTGACGGACGTGATCACAGCGATTGGGACGGGAGAGGTAGCCTGCACTCGAGTCACACTGATGTGTGCATCTCATGGAAGAATCCTCGATGCACAGGTGTTGTGGTGAACCAAAGTGCCCACGCGCGAAAGTGACTGACCTTAAAATCGGCGAAACACTTGTGAGCATGGCTTGGAGTCTGGGAGGGTGGGCAGCTGGGGCCCCAACAGACCGGTGTGTCCGGTGGACATAAAGGGCCCAGCGCCGGCCAGAGCAGGCCTCCAGTTGCCTCCTGGCCCTGGACTAACTTTCCGGTCACCCCTCAGATGCCCAGAGGTGCTGGGCGCGAGGCGTGTCCATGCTAAGGGCTGTGAGCAGCCTTGCCCACAGCAAGGAAAACCCAGAAGGCCTGGAGTGCTTTCTCCACACAGAAATGACACTCTTCTGCATTCTGCTCGTGATGATGGAACTCCCCTCCCGACCCCAAGAACCTCGTTAGGGTCACGATTCTTCCACGTCCGTCCCAACTGAGGTCCACAGTGCTGAGCCCTGGAACAGGAAACCGAAAGCAGGCCAGGCCCTGAATCCCGTAGAAGGCTGCCAGTGTGTGTTAGAGACTGCATGTTCGCGCCCACGTCCGATCGTTCATCAAAGTCCTGCCCCCCCGGTGTGATGGTGTTGGCAGGTGAAGCCCCTGGGAAGGCCGTGAGGGGGGGATCCCCTGGGAATGGGATTAGTGCCCAGATAAAAGTGACCCCAGAGAAGCCCCTCCCCCACCTGCCCTGCAGGGACACAGCGAGGAGACCAGGGAGTGGGTCCCCACCAGACACTGAATTTCTTTGCACCTTGATCGTCCCGGCCTCCAGGACCTTGAGAAATAAATGTCTGCCTGTAAGCCACCACCTGTAAGCCACCTCCTGCATGATACTTTGCTCAGCAGCCCAGGCAAACCAGGCGGCACTCAGGGTCCTGCTGGGGACAAAGCGTGCTCGGGGCAGAGGGCGCCGACACTGTTGGGCACAGGCTGCAGACTCCCTGGGGAATCCGTCTCCCTCACGGAAAGAAGGTTATACATTTAATATTGAACCTTACCGAATGAAAAATTAAGAGGGAGCGTGAGATTGAAAGCCAAGTGACGGAAGAGAATTTCAGGAGAAAGCAGAACAGATCAGAGCACTCGGGGGAAGACACCAGAGAAGGGGGACTCACCTCATCGAACACTCAGTCAGCAGGTTCTACGAATCATACCTCACAAGGACTCCGAGGCAGGAAGGACTCAGGGCTGGGCGTCCTCCTGGCCTGTGACGAGTCATCTTGTTGGGTGTCCTGGCGAACGCAACTGGAATGCAAAGGACAGGCTGGTGAGGTCACAACCGACACAGAGAAGATGCAGCCATACGACTCTGATCTGCAAGAATCCTCAGAAATATCCCAACCCGACCTCCGCCTTTTACAGACGAGGAGACTGCGAGTTTGTCGCTTGCCCGGCTGATGCTGTTGAGTTGGGGACGGAGCTGCGAACAGACCTCAGACTGGACCTTGAAGCCCAGGGGGACCCAGGCAGAGGCCCAAGTCAGGGTCCTGTCCCGCTGCCCCTTGCCTGACCCCTAGAGGGGTTCAGAGCAGGTTTCCCCAGGATCGGCTGCTTTGCCTTGTAGATTATTTATTATTTTGAGCTGAAGGCAACAGAGACCTTGCAGCCTCAGAGAAAGTTTTACATCTCCCTTAAAGAAGCTGAACTGGGGGCCTTGCTCAAAATAAGAGTTATTCCCAGAAATAACTTCCCGGACCTCTTCATCGAGCCCCACACCTGCCCGCCGCGCGGTCCCCTCTGTGGCGTGTAACAGCACACAGGAAGCGACAGCAGCTGGAATCTGGTCTCTGGGCTGATGCTGGGAAGGCGTGTGGACAGACTGCCACCCGCTCCGGTGAGTGGTGGCTTGAACACAGGACAAAGGCGCCAGGGAACAAAGACCTAAAGCGGCATCAGAGTCAGATGCGGAGATGAGCGGTGACTGTGGCTGCGTGTCTGCGTGGGGGGAGCCTGGCCAGCCTCTCGCTCCCACGAAGGAGTGGGTGCCGTCTTGAGAACACTGTTGCTTGACAGGGAAGCGAAGGAGACACTGCGTTACAAGTCTGCCGTGGCCAACCAGACTGCTGAGATGCAGCCTCAGAAGGCTGATGGGAAGGCGGCCGTGAGAAGGTTAAAAGACGAGACGGAATCATTGATTTTTGAATCCCGGTTTTTTTTTTGGCCACGGGAGCATTTTTTAAGTGTACAGTTCAGTGATGCCAAGTGCATGCGCAGTGTGGTGCCATCACTGCCACTTTCCATTTCTAGACGTGTTTAGGTAGCAAGCTGTGGGCAGAAGGTCTCAACTGTGACCTCCTTTTCGGACAGACAGAGGCAGCAGGGACCCTGGTAGACTGTGCGGGGCGGGGAGACTGCTGGGATGGGGTCTGTGTTTCCTAAGACTCGCCTGCCACGGGGGTGCAGCAAGTCCCCTCCGGCCGCACCCAGACTTTCATAAAGGTGGCAAGGACACCAGGCAGACACCACGTGCAGCCTCCCCCCGGTGCTGCTGGCAGGACCGGTCAGGACTGGCCCTCACGGGCTGGTCCCTAAGGGGGTGCTTCTCCCGAGGGGTGACCGGGAGGGTCCGCAGAGCACAGCTGGGGTTCCGGCCCCCCAGAGCTGCAACCCTGTTGTTCCAGTTTGATGCTGCAGCGACTCTCCGGCTGCGTGATCTGCCAAATCAGTAGAATTGGGGGCAAAATCAGTATAACCAGCATGAGGGGGGGCCCTGGAAATGCCCCTCAAGCTCTCTCACTGTCCCATTGCAGAAGCCTGGGAGGGAACCGGGCAGAGGGCGTGGCCCTCCACATAGTGACCCTGGTCTCTGCACACGCTCACAGCCGGGTGTGAGGAGCTCCCTCACACAGTTCCGGTTTGTCTTCTTTCTGAGCAACCAGACTCCCGGGAGCAGCTAAAGCAGAGCTGGGAGCCTCTATCGAATCCGGTGGCCTGCCTTTGCCCCAGAACAAGGCCGGTCTTATTTTGACCTCAGGCAGACTCTGAAGTGATGATAAGGCCAAGGCCAGGACACAGGGACACGCAGTACCGAGCCCTCTACGCAGACGTGGGCGGCAGGCTGGCTTCTGAAAGCCCGGTCCGAGAGCTGGTTTCCAAAGTGGGGGAGAGGCTGGGATCCTGGGATCCTGCCGCCCGCTGCCCCGTCCGTCCCTGCAGCCAAGGCCACTGCTGACACGAGGACATTACTCGTAGTTGGAATTTATCTTTATACTTGTAGCTCAGCCCTCTGTCTATTCTCGGCTCCTCCCCTCTGCCCCTTTCCTTCCGTGGCCCGAGGCCCCACATTCCCATCACCCTCTAGCTCCCCGGGGGCAGCTGGGGGGCCTTGGGTTTCGGGGCTTCCCGTGAGGATGCCCAGGCTGGGGCCGTCTTTCTGAAAACGCATAGGACTCACAGCTCTGTTTTCTGGAAATTTCCCTTCACTGCCACAATCCCTCAGTCCAAAGTGTCTTCTGCTGGTTTCTCAGGATAATAATCTCACTTCATCAGGTTCATGAAGCAGGACCCCCTGGGGACCTCAGGCACCCGTTGGCACTTTGACCTTTGAGGGCCCTTCCTCCATAAAAAGCACCACACACTGTGTGTTACAGTTGCACTGAGATAAAGATAATCTGGATTGGATTCATTACTATTTTTTCCCTCTGGTTTTAAGGAAAATAGAAAGGAATCCATTTGCATGGGCCCCTGCTGGCAGCTCAGGTCCCAGGCACTGTGTCGACGTGTCAGGCCGTGTTGGGTCATCATCACTCAGGATGTGTGTGATGGCATCACACTTGAGGGCTGGGACAATAAAGGTGAATTCCAGCTCACAGTGCTGGTGACCACAGAGGCTGCAGGGTGTGGGGCCGGGCACCTGCTGGGTGAGGTGGAGACACAGAGACAGACTGGGTCCCGCACCTGGCTTCTGTCTGCCCAGCGACCATGCCCCCGCCCCCCACACACACCATTTACCCAGCTAGCGGGGCTCCAGTGCCCAGTGAACAGGAGCTCTGTCAGCCTCCCTGGAGGGGCCGGACACAGCGGAACGCTGGCCAGTGCAGCCTCCATGTAAACACGCGCTCCTAGGACGGGTGTCCCCTGAGCTGTGTAAGAAGTCCCCACTCCTTCTATGCTACTTTGGGACATGCACACACCTCTGCAGGTGTCTTGAAGCCATGAGAGGCCCCATGGGTAATGCTTTTGAGGCAGCAGAGCAGAAGCAGCCAGTCTGGGTTGGTGATGGCGCGCTGCACCCACGAAACATACCAGGCAACCCCCTACCTCTCAGCACTTTCATTAAGTGACCTAATCAACTCGAATCAATGCAACTTCTTGCTGGGTATTCTATTACCTGCTGCTTGTATAGAGAATGAGAAAACAAATAAAGTCACCAGAAATTTTTATCTGTTGACAGGTGCTATCAGGACAATAAATACAGTGGGGACTCCTTCACTCTGAGTAAATTCAGGACTTTTTAAAGTGACATCAGAGCCTGAGGGAGCCAGCCATACACAGATCCAGGAGGCAGGGTATTTAAGACAGAGCCAACGGAACCCCAAAAGTCCTGAGGCGGCAGACAGCGGGGAGCGTGGGAAGAGCAGGGAGAAGCCCGCTGACCGGAGCGCACAGGAAGGAGGCGCAGGGTGCAACCTGAGGTCACAGGGGAAACAGGCCGTTTGCTTTTGACCTGAGCTTTCAGGAGGAGATGCCTTGGCACGATTTGGTGACATTGCCATGGAAGCTGCCGCTCTGTGTGCCTGCGAACCGTGGTGGCGGCTTCTGCTCCACGCTGCCCTCCGGCGCCCGGCTCTGGCGTCTCAGAGGCTGCGCTCCTCTCCCATGTGGTTCCCCGGACTCGGCGATCTTTCTTTTACGGCCGCTGCCTCTGGCTGGAGTCGCCTGGCTCAGGGGTAGGCATCTAATCTAAGCTGAGCCAAGGGCCTTTGTCCTGGGATCTTTTGTAACTGGGGGCATGGGACCCACTAGCTGCCTTGCAGGTGGCCGACATGGCCAGCTGTCGGGGCTGAGGGATGAGTCAACCCTCAGTCAAGTGGAGGAGATGCCATCGTTTCTCCCAGGAGGCAGGAATGAGCAAGGACAACCCCAGTGGAGCCTAAGACCTGGATTCTGGCCACTTCCTACATCCCAGCCTCACCCTCCCGCTGTCCAGTTCGCTCTTTCCACTTCTATACCCTTTTGGGGGAAGCGGAGATGTCAACAACGGGTACCAGGAATGGGGTATTAAAGTCCTAACCCTTAAAACACAGAGTCAGCTGAGCACAGCTGGGGTGGGACAGCAACCATCAGCAGTCCCGGCAGCAGCTGCCCCGGTACGCCACAGCGGAGCAGTGAGTCTGGTGGGGCCTCTGCTGTCTCCTGAGGACCACGCCCCTGAGGGGGTTCCGGTGGAACTGCGTGCCCAGCATTGATTTGCTCTCTCTGCAGGAGGGCTGATTTCCCGCTGAGGCTGGCGGGCCTCCGAGTCAGCAGAGAACAGAATCTGCTTTGAGAAAACACTCTTTGGCTCATAACCAGCGATCAGAGATTGCTATTGCTTAGCAGAATGTCTTGACAAGTGGTGCCGACCGAATTCTTGGCACCATTCTAAGATGAGGGTGCTAGTTTGGAGACTTTGGAAAAACTGAAGCCTCGTGCCTCCCCTTCCCTCGCTTCACGCACCCTCCTTTGTCAATCAGCCCCTCTGCTCCCCTCTCTCTGTAACTCAGTGGTCCCTCCCTTCCCCTTCACCCCTCGGATTTGAGCTGCATCCCGGCACTGTGCTGGGAATTCAGGTCTGGGCTGGGGACCCGCTCTATGGCTTATTCTGGTGTCCCCTGTTTCCATTGTCCCCTGGCGTCACAACCGTGCCCTGGTCTCTCTCCACCACTAAACTCGAAGCTGGGGCCTGGGCACATGGAAGGCCTTTGCACAAGAGTGTGGAATGAATGAGCCAACAGTTGTGAAGACTGATGTAATTAGATGCGAAGTAGTTGGCACACAGCCAGTCAACAGATTTTCGGCTGGTTTTCTGAGTCGCAGAATCACCCTAGAACCTTCGAGCAGCACGGCAGGCCGCCTGCTGCCTCACCTTGCGTGGGTGGAGCTGAGGGTCGTGTGGAAATCCAACGCCCGACCAACCATCCGTCGGCGCAGATGCCCACGCACCAGAGCGGCTGTGCCTGGCCTTCCACCAGGAGTGTCGGTCTGGTCCCCAAACAGCAAACTCCACGTATCGACCGAACGCCTGGTGCTTGCGGTTACGAAGTTACTGGAAGAGAGCCAAACGACCCAGGGTGGAAAACCACAATGTTTACTACTGGTAGTTTCAGCCACAGTCCAAGCAGTTACAGTGACGCCATTTGCACCCATAAGATCTTACTTGTAAAATTAACAGTGCATGTCTCTGCTATATATTAGCAATAATCATTTAAAAAACAATACTTCCAGTCACCCCCAGGGGTGTCCAACCTTTGGGCGTCTCTGGGCCACCCTGAAGGAAGAAGAGTTGTCTTGGGCCACACATTAAATCCGTGGTGACACATAATCACAAACAAATCTCATCACGTTTTAAGTAAATTTACGATTTTGCACTGGGTCACATTCACAGCCATCCTGGGCTGCGTGTGACCCACAGGCTGCAGGCTGGACATCCCTGAATCTAAGTATAAATTTAAGGTACATGAAGCAGATAGAAACTATGCAACTTTACAGAGAATCATACAATCGCTTGAATAACAAGAGATGGCATGACTTTTAAAAAATGTCTTAATGCTATAAGATACCAGTTCTCCCCAAAGTGTTTTTATAAGCAGTGAAATTACAAATAAAATGCCAATTTTTTTGTAAGTTTGTTTTCAAATGATAACGTACATACAGAAATTACATGTGATATAAGTGTACAACTCAACAAATATTACATTGTTTAAAACTGGTCTAAGTTAAAGGTTTGTCTGCAACACGACAAAGGTGGGAGAGGGGCATCAGGAAGCAGTTCGTGTGTTTTTTCTTTTTCAGCTCTTCTTTTTACTGTTGCTCAACGGAAACTGGGCCCAGCCCCGGCCCTTCCCAGAGTCTGCCGGTCCCTGGCTTAAGTAATGCCGTTTGTAAGACACTCTCTCCACATAAAATCCCTACCCAAGGTTTTCCCGAGTGAGGCACCCCGGCACACCCAACACTGGGGATGTAAAGGGCAAATCAATAGATCGAAAGTCTGAAAGTTTCAGCGCGTGGAGCGGCACCCCAGAGGCGGCCTGGCCACCCGAGGCCCAGTCTCGGCTTCACTCTCACCAGCTTCCCAGCCTCGGGCCGGTCCCCAGCTTTTCTGGACTATAGGACCACGGGAGGTAGCACGTGGGACCGCCTACATGCCTACCCCAATGAAGGAGTTACTGAATATTGATTCTGCCGCTGCCCAGAGGGAAACTGTCTAGACCTCTGAAGCCAGAGGGCCGGAAAACGCATCCTGTGGGTGCAGAGCCTACACTGCAGTGCTCCGTGAACTGCTTGCTACATCACGTCTCTTCCTGTGGTCCTCAGGAAGCCGCTCCCTTAGCAGGAAAACGTGAATCGTGGGGGCAGGCCGCCCACGGGGGCTAAGCCTGGAGCTAGAAGCCAAGCAGCGGGACCCAGCACAGCTGCAGCCTGCCCACCGCGGTCGGCACTGGGACCCCGGCCAGCAGGCAGCAGGATGTCCTGGCCCTCCAGCCACGGAGGCTTCCTCAGGGGGCGGGGGGTCCACATGGACTTGCAGACCTGACCTCTACCTGAGGGACGGGGCCGCCTGTGGCCATCAAAGGGCAGAGCTGAAACCGAAGCACGTGACGTACCACAGGGGAAGAGCCTCAGCAACAACCTGAGGTTCGAAGAGGTCACCTTTCTGTGTTCAGTTTTAGAACAAAAGGGGATTTTTTCAAAAAGTGATCATTCCAAAACTGAGTTCTTCTCTTCTGGCTCTGCAGGGTCCACAGTCCAGCAACCCCCCCCTCCCCTGTCTCTGCCTGAGCTGGGATCCCTCAGCTAAGATTTTTTGCGATGAGTACCTTAGTGGTTAATCAGCCCAAGCGTGGTTCTGGAATGATGACTCCACACTCAGTTTACAGATGAAGGGACTGAGGCCCCGAGGGACTGAAACCCCTGTGTGAGGCCAGGAAGCGTTTTTATGCAGAGGGAAACGCTGGTCTGAACCTCTGACTTCTGCCCCTCTCCTTCCGGTGGGGGAGACGACAAGGTGAGCGTGCCCCTATGTGGTGCACCGGTGACAAGTGGGAACTGAACAGAGAAAGCACAAGGGAGCCAAGTGGCCAGGGTGGAAGGTCAGACAGGGGTTGAAGGGCGCCCTCACAGAGCCGGGAGCTTCTGAATAAAAGCCTAAAAGAAGTGTTGGGGAGCAGGTGAGCCATGGGGGGCCCTAGAGTGAGCGCAGCCCTGTCAGAGGGCCCTGCGAAGAGGCTGCGCAGTCACAGCAGAGAGAGTGGCGTAGGGAGGGACAGAGAGGGGGGTCCTCAGTGCAGAGTGCCAGGTCACATGGGGCCTTGTGGCCACTGTGGGCCTTTGCTCCTCACTCGGGGCCACGCAGGAACCCGCCGAGAGATGGTGGGATTAGACCGTCCTCTCTGTAGAGTTGCCAGCAGCTTCGTGTGAACAGGCCGAAGAAGCGCAAGGGCAGGAATGGACCCCTTCAGAGGCGGCTCGGTAGCCCCGGTGAGAGTCACCGGTGTCCTCCTAAGATCTCAGCGTGAACCTCCCTCTGTGAGGCTCCCTAGAATCAGTCCTGTCCCTCTGATCAGCTTGCCGCCCGCGCTCCCGTGGGAGACACCTGCACCACGGTCACCTTGGGACCTCCTTCCCGGCAAGAGCCGGGTCTCCTTCATGGGGCCCTCACGGCATTGATGCCTTTCTCAAGTGTCTGTCATGTAGAAAGTCCCAGAAGACAACTGGATGCGCTTCCTTATCTTGGACCAGGATGCAGACGTGAGGCCAGTGAGCAGTCGTCACAAGATATGACCACGCGTTTCCCAGGGGTTCACCCACTTCAGCGCAGGCCTTTGTCACGACAGGGGCTCTCCTGACACTGTCCTTGCCTGTGCTGGGGCCCCAACACCCTGTGCTAGGGGAAGGGAGGAACAACACGCCATCTGCTTCTTGCATTCATGCTTTGTCCCCTGGAGACAAAAGGACGAATCGGGGGCTGGCTCTGCTGTGGCGGACCCTGGCCAGGCCGTTCACGCCCAGGGGCACAGGACCATGCGCGTCAATGGCCATCTCTAGAGATGATAAGTTACAGGACTGTAGAAATAGGCAATTCTTTTTACTTCGAGAAATCCAGTTATTCTCCTTGCTCTAAGGCAGAGGTGTCAAACTCATTTTCACCAGGCCCACGTCAGCCTCCAAAGGGCCGGATGTAACTTCAGGACTGTATGAGTGTAACCACTCCTTCACTAGGGGCAGGGAGTCCGGCGCTGCCGCCGGGCAGAAACAAGGCGCCGGGCCCGGTAAAAAAGGGGGGGCCACCTGTGCTCTAAAATAAATTCCGGCGGATGCATTTTAGAGATTACACACTTCCCTCTTCAAAGGAGGGAAGGACGATTAAATGTTACTTGCATCCTAGTGACTGGAATGGGCAGCCATCGGGGCTTTGGGGTAAGCAATGGCCTGAGGAGTTTTGAAGGAGAGACAGTCAAGGAAATTGCAACTCTTTGGACTCAAACGGAGACATCAATTAGAAACGGAGAGACGGTCTGCTCTCTGTCTGCAGGCTGATGGGCCTCCTAAGTGTTTCAGGCTGGAAGAGGTCACGTTGGAGAGTGCACAGAGCTCTTTAGACGCCCCTGCAGATGCATTAGGCTACATCCAGCAGGCAGGCCTGGACGGAGGCTCGACTTCTTTCCTCTCCGAAAACGGCGCTGGGCTTAAAAACACGAGGGAGGGCCCAGGACGTCCCCACAGGAGACAGGCCATTGGATTCTTTCTTTCTGGAATGGCCTTTCCAGATGCCGTACCTGAACCAAAGTTCTGAGCAAGCGTAAGGCGTGGCCCAGCTTCGATGCCACCTGCACAGCTGAGCCTGACCCCCCCAGGAGCTACATGCGGGCCTCCCGGTCGGCCCCCGGGACGGATGCAGGAAACAGCATCCCCAGCTCCCATCAGGGCCTACTGGGGCTCCAGGCAGACTGAGAGGGTAAAACAGACTTTTCACAAATGAAGAGGCATCACGCTATTCGGCCCAGCAAGGGAATCTTCACTGTTGCCAAGGCAACTGCAGGATCCCGGGCTGCGGGGGGCGGAGCGTCTCCGAGGCCAGCAGGCTCTGCTGTCACTCACGGTGCCATCCAGCACAAGGGCCTTGTAAGGAACTCACGAGCATCAGTCCGCAAGCCTTCCAGAACGGCAGGACGGTTCCTGAATTATCCAAACAGCAGGAGGGGCCGCTCGGGAACAAAGTGTACACACGATACCCTTTAAACATGAATAATTCAACGACACGGGAGTGGCAGCTACACGTCGTGGTCCGTTTGACAAAACCCACACGGCGGACGGCAGCAAGTGTGAATGGGTCATGTGAGCCACGGGCTCTGGGCGGCTTCGAGAGGTGTCCCCATTCACTGTAGCAAATGTCCCTCAGGATGTCGATGCGGGGGGAGGTGCGGGGCAACGAGGGAACACCCTGTACTCGCCGCTCAGCTTTGCTGTGAACATGAGCTTCTTAAATGATACAGTTTCTGATGACTGCACAGGCGAACGAGTGAGAGAAAGAAGAAGAAACAAGTGGACTCTTCCGGGTGCAGCACAAGCCCAAGGAGCTGAAAGCGAGGCTGCAGGGGGTGGGGGGCACTGTCCTGCACACAGTGACCCCGGAGACCCCGGGCGGGAGAGGGACCCACAGCACGTTCTGCCGCCCATGAGAACAGGGTGCTGCCGTGGGGGCGAGAAGGTGACGCCGTTCACCGGGGCTGGGAAGCCCGCCGTGGGGCAGACTGCGCCTCTCGTTTACGTTTGTGGATGACATGTGGGAACATGCTGAGATTTGTAAAGGTCACAAAGGAGAGACCGACCCTGAGAAACGGGGTGTTTTATGTAACGGCCTAATTAATGCTGGTGTCTCGCCACTTCAGGCTGCTGCCCGGAGCCAGGAAAGCTTGCCCGCTGCGTCTACGCAGGGCACAGACACTGGGGACTATTGTGTAGCCCTCCAGGACCGTCCGCAGCACCTGCAGGTGGGCTTGGTGCCCGTCCCCACCCCTGCCCACCCCACCCCACCCTGCGGTCTCTGGTCGAAGGTTTTGTTGCAGCTACTACTGTTGCCCTTGCCAGGCGAGGGGGTGCGCAGCCAGGGAGTAGAGGAGACAGAGCCCAATGGGGTGAGGGGTCCCCCAAGAAAGCAACGCTGGCAAACCCGGGGTTCCGGCCACACAGGCTCACATCATGCCTGTCTACCCTGGGGCCCCCTTGCCCACTCGAATGGACCTGTTCGATCCGCTGCCTCTGACCTTGATCCTGATTGGCCCACACCAGACTTGTTATGGAGCGGGTGCGTGATGGACACAGAGCAGAGCCACGGGCAGCCGCGGGCTCGGGGTCGGACTGCCAGGGCCGGGAGTCCAGCGTCACCGCGGACGCACGGGGTGGTCTTGTGCGGGTGACTCCCGCCCTTCACGGTGCAGTGAGGATGATCATGGCACTTAGCTCGCCGTGCGCTGTGAGAGTCTCATGACACAGTCCACGCAGAGCACCCCAAACTGCGCCCCGCACGCTGCCGTGGCCGCAGGCTCACCGCAGCGCCAGCCCCTCTCGCTCGGGCCAGGCACGGCTGCCTCAGCGCCCTCCGTGACGCTCCTCGGAGAACAGAGAGGCAGCCTCCGGACGAGGGGCGGCGCCTTCGGGCCCGTCGGTGCCGGGTTCCCTTCCATCACACACCTGAAGGGACGAAGCAAGTAAAACACTGAATGAGTTCCGCTAGGTGCTTGCCCTGCCGAAGAAACAGCCGACTCGGGAGGTCGGTCCCGTGAGCCCCGGGTCTGCTTTGGGAACCCCGCCCAGAGGCAGGTTGACTCCAAGAGGTCAAGACGCTTCCGTGGTGGAATCTGCCTACCGTTTGTTTAGAGGCAGCGGTGGTCAGAAGGCTGTAGAGGCTGGGAAGCCTCCTTCCATTCTGCACTGTGTCTCATCTCCAGTCAGCAAGGAGAAGGAAGTGGCTCTCTCCCGACTTCCTCTGCCTTCTCCTTGGGCCAACGCCGTGCCCGGACAAGCTTGGGGTGGCGCGGGGCCTGGGACCCAACCCTGAAACTGCCGCTCCCCTCCCCCCACCCCATGTGCTCTCTGTGCCAATCCAGGGGAACAGTGGCTTCCGGGGTCATTGTCCCTCAAGATGGAGTGGAAGCAAAGCAGCAGGGGCGTCTCTTGGATTTGAGTCCCCCCCACTTACCCGAAATGCTGTTGCTTTGATTGTGGTATTAGATGCTTCAAAAATGTACACGCCGATGACGAGTTCTACTTGTTTGAAAAATATTTTATTATATTAATTATTCTGTGATAATGGTTCTGAAGCTATTCAATGCAAGCTGCAAATGACCCCCACTTACAGCTACGTACAAAGTGCTCTTTGGCCACCCTTCAAATAGAGACTTTAAAAAATGCACGTGGGGGCGTATGTTACAGCGATGACCCCATGACCCCGAGAGTATAGGGAGCCCCAGAGCAGCAGGGGCCGGTGCCCCTGAGGCACTCAAGTGGTCATTTTATTTAACTCTAACACATTTACACTTAAAAAGCCACCTGTGGCTACGCCTGCCATCCTGAGCAGTGTAAATTCAGAGCGTGATTACCAGTCACCCTTCCTAAGTCTCCTCATCTAGGTTTGGACCAAGCCGGTGGTTCCCAGTGTTGGCTACACAGTGAAATCACTCGAGCAGCTTCTAAAACCCCGACCCCGTGCCTCCCAACCCACCGTGGCGGAGCGTGCAGCCCGGGCGCCGAGGGTTCTGAAAGCCACCCAGGTAGTTCCAGAGTGCAGTCAAGGCTAGAAACCACCAAACTAGGTTATCTCTAATTCCAGGTTTCGCCGTAAGTTACAATGACTGGATTTGGAGTTCTGTATGGCTATTAAAACTCATGTTACTTAAGCTTATCGCACAAGAAAATTATATGCGGGTATAAGCTTTTTACAGAGTCTGTCCTCAAACTTGCTTGAAAATTAATTTTTTAGCAACAGCCGATTTGCTGCACCCCTCGTGGGAGCCTGCCTCGCTGGTGCAGACCCAGGAGCCAGGCTGCAGACAGCGAGGGAGCAGCAACCTGTGCATGCGTGCTTGGCGTCCCACTGCAGCCTGGAGTCAGCTTTGGCCACCTGCCCACAAACCCACACGGGTGACCTCACGGAGGAATCCGAGCGGCCAGCCCCTGGAGCTCTCGGCGGGAGGTCTCTAGGCAAGTCGCTCGCAACGCCAAGCAACAACTGCTGAGTTAGTGTCTTCCCTGGGAGCACAAAAACAAATTTGCGGGCCAGGCCATTCTGCCCCAGGCTACCACAGAAACGCTTCCGGAGAGCGGCAGGGTGCTGCAGGCCTGAAATGCACGTGCCCACTTCCCAGTCGGTGAATGCCTCGCACGGCGAGTGAGACAGGTGAGCGTCTTCAGCTTCTGAAAATGACTCAGCTTTAAAAGACAGTGGGGCTCCTAGGTGGGTTTCTCGGTGGGTCTTCACTAACTGATACTCAATTATACGGGAGAACCAAGGACCAAGTGCAGTCAACATGTTGGTGGTGAACGAGAAGGTAAAGGGGCGTGGGGGACGGCTGCAGTAGCTGGCTTTTTCTGTCGACAAAGATGCTGACAGGAAACGGTGAAATTCACCTGCACAAAACCTAAAACTTCTGCATGTTACGGTAGCAAAACCAAAATAGAGAAATAAGAATCCCTAGGCCAGGTAAACAGATGTGTAACACAGAGTTGAAAGAGTGGCAGGTTTACGAAGCGAGGAGACCAAGCGAGAAACTGGCAGACGGCCCCTACCAGGCGCTCACGGAGGAAGGCGTCCTGTTTGCCAACCACCACGGCCGGGGAAAGGTGCTCCAGTCACCAGGTAAGTCCACCTTGAAGTCGCATACCACTCACAGCCCTCGGGTGGCAAAACATAGAGACTGACCATATCGGGACAACAGAGGGACCTTTGGTCACTGCCGGTGGGGGTGACACTGGCACATGTGCTTTGGGAACAGGAGGTGACACCCAGGCATGCTGGGGATGAGCGTATCCTGCCGCCTGGTGAGATGGTGGGAGCCTGAGTCCCAGGAGACATATGGCACACAGTGGGGAAGGACTCACTCCTTCTTCCCAACGGGAAAGGACACACAGAGAGAGAGGAGGCAGCTGCTCCCGCCACGGTGGCGGGAGTGGACGAGTCGCTTGGTCAGTTATTTACGGGCTTGCTTATTCAAGAAAAGGCATGGTGTTGGAGACAGCTGGGAGACACGCTGCACTGCAGTGCCACATCGGGTCAAAAACCGTCCCCACGAGGTGGTAGTTAACAGACACTGACTATTGTGGTAGCACCAGATAACGAATGCTTTACAGAATAGATTGCTGTAGACTGAACATATGGGTCCCTCCCACCCCCCAAATTTCATGTATTAAATCCTAACACCCAGTGCGATGGTATCAGGAGCTGGGATCCTTGGGAGGTAGTAAGCCATGGGGACAGGACCCTCATACACAGGTGGGTGCCGTACAAAAGAGGGCCTTTCTGCCACGTGAGGTCACAGTGAAAAAATGGCCACCTAAAACCAAGGAGCTGGTCCTCACCAGACACCCAGTCTGGTGGCCCCTAGCCTTGGACGGCCCGGCCTCCAGAGCAATACATGTCTGCAGCTTACAAGCCACGCATCTACGGCACGCGGCTCTAGTAGCCGGACAGGTCAGAACACAGACCCACTGGCGTGTCCTCCTGAAGCCCCTGTGCAGGCGACGTTCAGAGGAGGGCGTGGCTGCTGGGGCAGACGTACCAGGAGATGACTGAGGCCTCAGAGCCTAGACGGTTTTCTTTCTTCTTTTTTAAAAGATTTCATTTATTTATTTCTTGAGAGAGGGGAAGGGAGGGAGAAAGAGAGGGAGAGAGACGTCAATGTGTGGCTTTCCCTTGAGTGCCCCCTACTGGGGACCTGGCCCACAACCCAGGCATGTGCCCCAATGGGGAATCGAACCAGCAACCCATGGGTTTGCAGGCCGGTGCTCAATCCACTGAGCCACACCAGCCAGGGCTGGGCAGTTTTCTGTCAGGCACTGGAATATTTTTGTGGAACCGCCTTGAAGGCCACACACGCAAATGCAGAGGGACACTTGTGCTGCTGTTTCAACACCCTGACCAGCTTGGACGAACACAAATGAAACTGTGTACGCCACGACACCCCGAGCTTCGCGGGAGCTGCACACGGGGAATGTCAGGAGATGTCAGAGACACACTCGGGTGCCTTCCTCCCTCCCCCTCCTCCCGTCCTCCCTTCCTTCCTGTGAAAGGAAACACGAGTCCTTTGTCCAGACCCCAACAAGCAGGTTGGTTGGGCAACGCGCGTGCTCTCGGGCCACCCCGGGGCCCGTGGGCTTATCCTCCGCTGGGTCTCTCCCCAGAGGCACGTGACCCACCGCCAGAGACTCCCCGTGATTTCCAAGATGGCTTACATACTCCGCCCCCCGCACCTGGAGGACCATTATTCTAGAACCCAGACTCTAGCTGGATTTTACCTTCCCCTTTCCCAAACCAAGCATGTAGCTGGCTGCCGAAATAGAAAACGCACCCGAAACTCCTCAAACATAA
Organism: Sturnira hondurensis; assembly: GCF_014824575.4. Classification (NCBI taxonomy): domain Eukaryota; kingdom Metazoa; phylum Chordata; class Mammalia; order Chiroptera; family Phyllostomidae; genus Sturnira; species Sturnira hondurensis. The sequence continues at coordinate 4,545,201 of NW_028097031.1, forward strand.
ATGTCTTTGGCCGCCCACTCGACCTCTGTTCCAGAAACCATTTACTGCCTGTCGGGATACAGGCCCAGTCTGAGGGGGAAACCGCCGAAAGGCAGCAGCAACGTCAGTGGCGGGTGTCTTGCCAGCACAGCCTTCCAAGGCGCCTCTCGCCCTTTGGTCTACCTGCAGAGCAGGACACCTGAGGGCCGAAGGCGCCCCATCTTTAAACCTACAGTGGCGGTGTGGGCCTGCCGTCCCGGGCAGCAGCAGGAATGTCAGGAAGTCACCGACGTCTAGAAGGTTAGCCTGAGCTTCAAGCAAAGTCACCAGGGCTAGCTCCAAGCCAGTAAAGTGGTAAGTGGCCCCCAACAGGCGGTCAGGGATGGTCCCGGCAGGAACCACTGTGCTCACAGCAGCATAACCCAGCAGGCAGTAATTAGGGCGTGTTTACAAGGCGTGGACAGGGTGTGGGATCCCGTGGGGTAGCAAAGAACTCGGAGGCTGTCACTGCCCCCAGGCTGAAGGCACAGGGGAGGGCAGAGTCTCTGAGCCTTGGGACAAAGGTCACTGGAAGCAGCTGCCCCGCCCCCGGACCGCTGTGTCCCTTATGGAGGAATGCCGGCGGTCCTGGTGGCCCTGCAGGACCAGGCTGGAAACCCACTTCCTCACTGCGGGCAGAGGAACCCCGGGGAAGCCTGAGGACAGGAGAGTATGGGGTTCGTGGCGGTCCCCCAGACAGTGGGAGGGCCTGGGTGCGCCCCGCGTAGGGGGCAACCGGCCAGATGTTGGCAGTTTTGGACACTCCCCAACCCTGCGATGGAACTGTCCGAATGGAGCACGTTGTGAGCCGGTGGGCTTCCTCCTTCTCTCAGGGGCGGTGAACCTACGGACCTACCTCTAAGACGCACGCACATGCCATAGGCTGAGCTGATATGTTGTGCCGCGTGGACAACTGGTTTTGACACGTGAAATGGGGACACTGTGCTTGAGGCCGTCGGTCAAGAAGACGAGAAGCAACGGGGGTGGAAGGTGCGCAGGAAACGGCGTGGGCGCCCCCCCCCCCCCCGCCCCCACGGGCCTCGGCACCGCACGGCAGCGAGGCGCGGGGGAAGGGCATGGGTGTGAAAACCAGCTTCTCAGGGGGAGCAGGGTGGGGACCTGGCCGAACTCTCCCCCTCTGAGCTCCGTGCATCCCCAACCATCTCCAACCGGGAAGAAGTCGATGACATCTGACACTGTCGGGAAGACCGACGTGTCCCTGACCGAAGAGTGAGGTGCACGTGAGGTGCCTGTGCCCCACTTGTGCCAGTGAGAGGCCAGCGGCTCTCCATTGCCTTCTGGCGGCCATCACGGCCTGGGCACCTGCCGGGAGACGCAGTTTCTCCCGGTGGCCCCAGCGGTCACCAGGCCGAAGTCTGAGAACGTCCGTATGAGACCTCGGTGGGGCTGACGACAGGGCAGCACAGACGCTGGTCGGTGTGGGACTCCTGAAAGGGTCTTTGAGCCGCTGTGAGTGGAGCCCCCGAGAAACCCACGGGCGCCCCATCCTGCCCTCCTGTCTGTGGAAGGACCCGAGTCAGGGGGGCCCTGCTGCCCTGTCCCCACTCCTCACTCGGATCTGGGGGACTCCTTCCTGCCCCTGGACTTCACCAAACCACAGAGAAGGGGGTCGTGTTGCTGCCCACGTGACAGACCAGTCTGGGAAGACCAGGTGTCACCCGGTCCCTTCTGTGACCGGGTGCATGGGTCCAATCCTGAGGCTCAGCGGGGCCGTGCAAATGGAAGCCAGCACCTCCAATGCAGCTTCTAGTCACGACTGAGTTAACGTTTTGATCTCCCTGCGTAATTCTTGCTTAGCAAGAATTTTCCATTGGCTCTGGGGGAAAAAATGGAGTGTTGTTTTTTAAATGATACCCCGTGATCCTTAGCCTCCAAAATTCCCCAGTGATGCCATCAGGTGGTCACACCCTCGCACTTAGTTCCACGGTCAGTGTGTGCCTCACAGGTGCCAGTGTGTCACCTCCAAGGTTAGGTTAGAGAAGACACTGGGGCTTCTCTCTCTCTCTCCCCATCTCTCTTCTTCTCATGGGTCCCTCACTCTGGGGGAGACACAGGTCCCCCAGTGAGCACTTCTGTTGAGAGTCCACCATGACAACCGACTGTGTGTATGAGGCCTGGAGTGGGGGCCGGATCTTCCGCCCGCCCAGCCTCCCAGCCGACCACAGCCCTGGCTGACAACTTCTCAGCACCCTCATGACAGGCACTGAGCCAGGAGGACTTGGGCGAGCGGCTCCCAGTGCCTCCCACTCAGAAGCTAAGTGGGACGATACCTGTGTGGAGGTGCTTTGAGCGGCTGAGCCCAGGGAGCGGTTTGTTAGGCCTCAGCAGAGGACTAAGATTTCAGCACCCGGGAGGGCACTGCTACCCTAACCAATACCTACAGTTTTCAGGGTGGCGTTGGGCCGGGGCCGCGGAAGCCTCGCACAGAGGGCCAGCAGGGTTACGGAGTGAGCAGGGCGCCGGTAGGCGTTTCAAAGAAAGTGGGGGAAACCCTGCTAAGAAGCGGAGCTCAGCAAATCCTTACTGTGTGGTGGCTAAAAGCTGAGCAACGTTGCTGTCTCCAGGGACCTGGAAGAGGGACAGGCACCTGGTGGCCTGGGCGATGTCACTGAGGGGGTCTCCAGCCAGGTGTGGAGGTGCCAGGGGCTTCGTCTAGCTCTTGATAATACAACACAACAAGCGGTGAGCCCAAGGAAGAATCGTTCAAAGAAGGGCCAGGACTTAGTTTGGGCAAGAGTCCAGCCGCCACCCAGGGCAATGCTGAAATTAAGAAATGGCTTCAGAGCACAGGTCAAATTCCCAGCACCCTCAGGGACCCTGGGCTAAAGAGGGAGATGAGGGTGTGACCTTAGATCAAAAGGGTTCCTCAGCATCCCGCTTAGTCACCTAAAGGCCTTTAAGGTTTTCCAGGGTGTGGCTCACGGAGCCTCTCGTCAAACAGCAAACAGCAGGGCTTCTCAGAAGCTCAGAAGCGTCGCCCTCAGCAGAATCCCAGCTGGGAAAGGGGCTAATCTCAAAGACGGGCATAGGTGTGACTTTTGCCTAATGAAACCGACTGACCCAGTTGGCAGGAGAGCCACGAAATGTTTTAAAGAATTGTATCAGCAGAAACATTGCCAACTAGACCTCAGGGGGGCAGAGCCGCGTAAAGTCAAAGGGGCGTTTGCACCCCACGCCCCATGCTGTGCAGGTTTGGAAATGGTGCCCCTGCCTGTGTGAGCTTTCAGGGACAACGTGTGGCTCCGGGGGCACAGCCAGGAGCCCCGGAGAACAGCTGCTGAGTAGGAATTGGCCCGAGTCCTAGGAATTTCCAACGTTGTCCTGGCCCGATTTCAGAGCTCTGGGGCCTCTCGTCTGCCTCCCATCACCCCACCCCTGTTGGAACTGCTCTGCCCGGTTTCAGGAATTGCAAACTGTCTCCCATGCCTAAGGCTGAGTGAGTGACCTCCGGAATGCGAGCCACAAGGAGACAAAGCTTGTCTCTGGTAGCAAACGCTGCCCCTGCTTCCTCTCCCTGCCCCCAAAGTATGGTCGGAGGGTCAGAGATAGGTGAGACCCCTCAGAGGAGGGGCACCCTAGGCCAGACACTAGCACTTGGGAGGCCATCAGGGAAGGACTCAGGGGGCTGGGACAAAGAGGGAGTGATGAACCCCTGCCCCCGGGGTTTGACGAAGCCCAAGTCCCCATGTCCTCTGGGAGAAGTGCTGCCTGTTTCTAATCCACTTAAGCCTGAAGACCTGTGATGGGGAAGACGATGCAACCTTCCACCAGCTAGTGCAGGGCCCAGGTAATCTGGCAAGATAAAGAATTCTTCATAATCCTGTGAAACCTGCTTTGCAAGAATGCTTTTAGTTAAATGATAAAGCAGAAAATGAGTTTATGTTCCCAAAGTTCTGTAGCCTTTTAGTGGACAGACCCTGACTTAGGAGAAGCCCTAATGGTTCTTTGTATACTGTCTATTGTTTACTGCCTGACAATGATTAGTAAGTTGTACCTGAACTCCTGTGCAAAAAAACCAATAAAAGGCTGTCTAAGCAAGGGTCAGCATGCTCTCTCTCCCCTTGAGAGGGCGGCAGGCCGTTCCGAGGCTCTCTGCCTTGAGGGAGTAGCCGTGCCGGCCCTTTGCCTCCACGAGACTCGATAGTCCGTGTGAATTTGTCTCATGTCTCATCCACAAGGCCACGGGCACTGTGCACGCGTCACACCCCCCTTCTAAAACATGTTCGCTGAGGACAAGTTCATCGATTTCTAAAGAGAAGGGAAAGAGGAGAGAGGAACATCTATGCGAAAGAGAAGCGTTGACTGACCACCTCCCGTACTTTCCCTGACCAGGGACTGAACCTGCGACCTAGGTATGTGCCCTGCCCAGGAATGGAACCGGCGACCTTCGGTGCGTGGGATGATGTTCCAGTCAAGTGAGCCATACCAGCCAAGGCACCCTCACCCCTCTCTGAGTAGGAATGCCTGTGTCGTTTGCCGTGAGCCTGTTCCGCCCTGCATGGTGGCTGTGTGGGGGGCAACGTTTCTCTTTTGCACCCGTGCTTTTAGGTGAAGGGAAACCACGCTCAAGGCACTGTGTGGCGGAGCCCCCCATGAACCTGGACCTGGCTGAGATGACGGGATTCTGGACTTGGAGCTGATGCTACAGTGAGACGAGAACGTGAAGGTCTCGGGATGGGGTGAGTGCCCTTCCCAGGTCGGGAGTCACAAGCCGCTGGGGCCCGGGAGGCAGACTGCTGGCCCGCCTCCGGGATGGTCTACTCCTGGCATGCAGGGGACCCTTGTAGAGCCCCCACACATGTTGTACCGGAATGTGCTGGGGTGACCAAAAGAGTGCGGCGGAAGTGACGGTGTGTCACCTCCAAGATCAGGTCATGTAAGGGTTCTTACTTTCTTTTCCCCTTTGGTCCCTCAGTCTGAGGGACTCCTGACCTGGGAACTGCGTCAGGTAATACATGTTGCTTGAAGTTTTTTAATTTGGGGACTTGTACTGCTTTAATACAGCAATCAGTACATAATTACCACACACACACCTCTAAAGGTTTCATTGTATTTATATCCCATAAATGTCCCAAAAGAGCAACTTTTACATTTGCCTGGGCTGTTGGTGTCTGTCTGGGCTTTCAGAACGAGTCCTCTCATGCTTGAAGGACAAAGCAGGCTCCGCCTCTCCTCACACAGAGTCCCCATGACCCAGGGGGAGCCCCCCTGGCGGCCTTCCTAACAGACACAGTGTAGATGATTCCAGCTGGACAGTACCATCTTGAGTTCTCTCAGATTCAATTTCTGAGATCTAATTCAGAAACGAAAGTCATTGAGCTTCTCATAAAACTTATAAATTGGTCCGGTTTTAATTTTAGGAACATGAATATTCTTGGAATTCAATTTGTCCAAATCTGTAAGCCAGATCATACTGAATTTGCTTTGGTTTTTTTTTTGAAAGAAGAGACTAGTGAGCAGGTAGCAATTCTGTTCTTTCAAGGCTTCTGTGAAAGTCTCTTTGAAACACCCAGAGGGACTCCAGACATTCAGGGTAGAAAGGGTCATGCCAAACTTCTATCTGTCCGTGTTTTCTCCATTTTGAAGCCCTTGTGTGAATTGTTTTTGTAATTTTTGAAATTTTATTTTTCAATGACGGGTGACGTTCAGTATTATTTTATGTTAGTTTGGGGAATGTAGCACAGTGGTTAGACAATTTCATAATTTAAGAAGTCGTCCCCCAATAATTCAAGCCCCCCGACCCCGCCCCGTCACCATCCAGGGTTACTACGCTGTAATGGACTTCATCTCCTGTGCTGGTCTCGGCATCCTTGAGACTGTTTCGGAACTGCCACTTTGTCCTTCTTAGTCCCTTCCCCTTCCTCACCCAGCCCCCCTCCCCAGCCCCCAGCTCCCGCGTGAATTTTGATATTGCATTTAGCCCCTTGCTCTTGTAGACAATGGTGGGGAAGACCAAGGAATTTGTGAAGGAACCAACTCTGACATTTACATCCCCGCACAACACACTCAACAACCGTAAGTCCCTGCACGTGTCACACTCGTTTTCCTACCGTGAGCCAGTTCGTGTGACCCAGGGGACATCTGTGCTTCTGCTCCCTTTCTGGGGAACAGGCTGCCCCTGTGTTTTCCAGTGCCCCCTCTCTCAAACACGCAGGGGTGTGCCCCCAGACTCCCTGTGAGCGAGAAAAGCACTCTGCACAGAACAGTGGGAGAGCTGTGTGTCCTGCTCAGTTCCCAAGAGAATGTCACATGGCCTGGAAGGGAGGCTGTGTAGGCCACTGTCACTTCTACGTGGACGGCTGGCCTTCACTTCAGGGTCTAACCCCACAGGGGAAATAAGGAGGCAGGTCAAGAAAAACCTAAACACCCTGAAGATATTGTAGCTGGGCAAAAACTTACCACCTATGGAACACACNAAGCTCTTGTGTGAATTGTTTTTGTAATTTTTGAAATTTTATTTTTCAATGACGGGTGGCATTCAGTATTATTTTATGTTAGTTTGGGGAATGTAGCACAGTGGTTAGACAATTTCATAATTTAAGAAGTCGTCCCCCAATAATTCAAGCCCTTCTCGCCCCGTCACCATCCAGGGTTACTACGCTGTAATGGACTACATCTCCTGTGCTGGTCTCGGCATCCTTGAGACTGTTTCGGAACTGCCACTTTGTCCTTCTTAGTCCCTTCCCCTTCCTCACCCAGCGCCCCCCCAGCCCCCAGCTCCCGTGTGAATTTTGATATTGCATTTAGCCCCTTGCTCTTGTAGACAATGGTGGGGAAGACCAAGGAATTTGTGAAGGAGCCAACTCTGACATTTACATCCCCGCACAACACACTCAACAACCGTAAGTCCCTGCACATGTCACACTCGTTTTCCTACCGTGAGCCAGTTCGTGTGACCCAGGGGACATCTGTGCTTCTGCTCCCTTTCTGGGGAACAGGCTGCCCTGTGTTTTCCAGTGCCCCCTCTCTCAAACGCGCAGGGGTGTGCCCCCAGACTCCCTGTGAGCGAGAAAAGCACTCTGCACAGAACAGTGGGAGAGCTGTGTGTCCTGCTCAGTTCCCAAGAGAATGTCACATGGCCTGGAAGGGAGGCTGTGTAGGCCACTGTCACTTCTACGTGGACGGCTGGCCTTCACTTCAGGGTCTAACCCCACAGGGGAAATAAGGAGGCAGGTCAAGAAAAACCTAAACACCCTGAAGATATTGTAGCTGGGCAAAAACTTACCACCTATGGAACACACACATTTAGATGGGAAACAGAAGCCTGTAAGGGCCAAACTTCCACTGTGAAAATGGGAATTCTTTAAAGATGGAATCCTGCAATTCTTTCCTCTTAGCAACATACAGGGGTTTTGCTCTTGAACTACAGTTGGATGCAATCAGACATAGGTTTTCTAACTAAACAGTAATCTTTATAAAACTTTGTATTATAGTTTCTTCAAGAAAAGTCATCCTTATTAAATTTAAATAGTAATAATAATAAATCATTCTTATTGCAAATCTAATCTACACTCAGTACTCTGGACTCCACTTCCTCTATCAGATTTTCTGTTTCTGTGGTAACGTGAGTCGTGGGCGTGTGATGGTGCAGTGGAGCCGCATGGACAGAGGGGAGGACAGGAAAGGAGCCGGGCAGCTCCCCCGAGAGTTCCCGCATGCCCCCCCAGGTGCTGGGCTCAGGGGTCCTGCTCAAGGAGGGGGTCTGCTTTCGAATGTTAACACAGGGGGAGAGTGAACATTTGCTCATTTTTGGTTGGGACGCTAATATGGGCTCCATTTGACAGTTGATTTTAGCTCTATGGATAGAAACCATGTTTTTTTGTTCTTGGTTCAGAAATCTGTTCGGTTTATTTGTGGCAGTCATTTGCCGTTCTTCAGACATAGGAAAAATCCAACTCCAACTTTATTAGTAACCAAATGACATGCAAATTAAAACAAGAGCATTTTTTTTCTTACAACTAGGTGGCGAAAAACTTGAGGAATTATATTCTATTCCGGGGAGAATTTTTAGGCCCTCCCTGGCTTCATGGTGCCCGGGTTTGGGGCGTCCTCCATCACCGTCCTCCCCCAGTTACCGGAGCCCCACCTCCGCCCCCGCCCAGTCCTCCCTCCTGACGCCCAGGCTTCCACGGACAACAGCTGTCCTGTGGACAGAGCTCTGCCTTCCCCTGAGTCTCTGTGTAAAGGGCCAGGCAGTAAACATTTTAGCCCCGTGGCTGAAGCAGCAAAATTACGGAGATATTATGGAGCACTGGACATAATCATTTAAAGTGGAAACACTAGCCACGTGACAAGCATTTTCAGCTCAGGGGGCTGTGAAAAAGCAGGCAGCAAGCCAGAGCTGGTGCTCTGGCTGCGTCTGCCCACCCCTGGCTGAGACCCTCCTGCAAAGCCCTGAGACCCTCTGCGTGGGTGCAAGGGGCGCCATCTAACAGCCTCGAGGGTTAACTCTCCTCTTCTGGTCCTCATAACCCTGGGCTCAGGTCAGGACCCTCGGGACATCCCCCAGTCAATGACCGAAGAAGGTGAGGCCCCCGCTGACAGCCAGTAAGGAAGAAGGGGCCAAGCGAGCCCTCTCCTGGCGCGTGGGCCATCCCAGAGCCTGCACGGAGGGGCCCGGCGGCCACCCCAGTGGGCCTGGAGCGACCCTGAGCAGAGAGCCGGGCACGACACCCGGCTTTGGAACTGCAGACCCACAGGATGACCGTTGGGTGTGAGTTTGAGCCGCGCAGCCCGTGGGGGTTAGTTAGTTAGGCAGTAGCAGAAAGGAAGTACGCGGGGACGTGGCGTCGCAGGGCCGAGCCGGCAATGCGGAACCGACTGGGAAAGACGGGGGCAGAGCACCATGCCACAGGTTTTCGGCGTGCCCTGCAGCCCAGACGCTCCGGGCCCGAATGGGTCTTCCTGTGCTCCGTCAGTGACTGTCAAAGTCTCCCCTGTTGCCGAGGGAGGCTGTATTTGCGATGGCCACAGGGGGGTCGGAAGTTCCGGCTGATTATTGTTAGTGTTATCTAGGAGGACTTTGCTACTTGATGATGGCCCTGTCACCTTTGTAACTGAGGACCAGCCACACAGAGGCGGGGCCAGGCCCGACCGGGGAGCCCTGGGGAGCGTTCCCCGCTGGGCACTCCCGACGCAGCGGTCCTTCCCACAGCAAGTGTCTGTGGCAGCCCCCGGGCACTGGCCAGAACACCAGGACAGCCAGCGCCGGGGGCTCGCTTCTAAAAACCCAGAAGTCTCACCGCCTGGCTTTTAAAACCCACTCTTTCTTCCCGACAGAAGCACTCCTGGGAGCGACGTGCTCGTTCCAGAATGCCGGGGAGAAGGCTGAGGGCCGGTGGAGCAAAGCCCCGGCCCTGCAGTCAGCAGCCTGTGAAACTAGCAGTCGGCACAGGGGGCCTCCCGGCCTCTGAGTGCTTCCGAGTGCGCCTGGGAGGTGCGCGCTCCGCTCCTGGGGCCAGCAGCGAGCCTGGGTTCTGTCCCTGTGGCCGGGGCTCCCCGAGCCGGTGTCCGCAGCGCTGGGACTGGGTGTGTGACCAGGGCTGGTGGGGATGTTTCTGCTGCAGTGACCGAAGGTGGGAAGACAGGTGGCATGGAACATAGGGTGTGTCGGGAGGCAGAGCACGCCGTTTCCCTGATAGTCGGGCCGAGCTTCACTATACCAAGTTCCGAGGCCTCACTGGTGAAACACAGTGTCGAGTTTACACACGTAGCAGTATCACCCTGGGTGCCTGATTCAGATTAAGGAACTGAAGGGGAAGTTCAAGGTTATCCTGCTTCCATGGTCGTGACTGCAGTCAGGAAACAGAAAGAGCCCCTGTCACTAAAGCAAAGCTTTTATTTGTAGAACGCTAGCTGATCGTGGTAGAAGTACCGATAGAAACAGCAAATAAACGGTGTTCAAGGTACGACGCTGAAGTTAACTGATCCAGACGAGGACCCACGGTGAATGCCGAAACTGTTAGCGGAATGGCTGACGGGAAGCTAGGTCCTCACGTGGTTCCAAAGTAGCCCCTTCCCCCACCCCCCACCCCCCGCCCCACCATTACTTGCTAGTAGTAAATGCGAAGGTGGGGGGCGGTATCTTTTACAATGGACAAGTAGGGCTGTCATCACTCAGGGGTCAGACTGACTGCCCGGCAGTCCCGCTGTCAGTGACGCCCTGTGACTCCTGAGACGACGCCTTGGACGTTCCACGCCATCGCCTCCACTTCGACAACGGCATTTAGAACGGGGGTTGGTCCAGATTAGACGCGACTCAAGCAAATGTGAAGCAGCAAGCTGATGCCACCAGGAGGGAGCGACTGGACACGTTCGGAACGTGGGGACTTTCTTTACAAGATAACGGGTCTGGTCTCTCAAAAAAAGTCAACGACGAGAGGAAAAGGAGGACCTAGATTAAAGACTAAAGACACAAAGCCAAGTTCGATGCAAGATATTCTACTGGATTTTGTGTTTTTTAAAAAGCTTTGAAAACCTCTTGTGCCAATGGGAACCTCAATATGACCTCTTCAGACGTCGCTAGAGTCCTTGCAGGAAGCAGGCGGCAAACTCAGAAAAACTCGATCGGGAAACACGTGCTGAGGGGACGGTTGAGAGGCATGCTCAGGGCTGACGGAGCCAGCGGGGGAGGCCGAGGTGCCCGGGACCCGGGGGAAGCCACCGCCAGACTCCCTTGGGCCTGAAGGAGTGAGCAGGAGACAGGTCGCAGCTGGGGCTGTGGACGTGGGTCCTGCTTAGCCAGAGACACGGTGGTGGATGCAGCCAGAGTGGCCGCCGGGCAGGTGGCACAGAGGAAAGGTGTCCCAGTCTCTCCACTCACACTGGTCTCCTGCAGGTGCCTCTGGTGGCACCCCCCATGGCGGGACACCCCCCATAGCGGCACCCCCCGGGAGCCTGGCTCTGGTGGTCTGGAGGTGTCACCCTCTCGGGGCTCTGACAGAGCAGACAAGGCAGGCTGGGCGCATGGAGGGGGGAGCGGGGAGACAATGACGCTGAGCCGAGTGGTGGGGGAGATTCCAGGACTCCCGCTAATTGTGAGGTGTGATGCCAGAGTTGCAGTTATACAGAGTGATGTCCTGAGGTCTTTGTTTAAAGTGCCCGCAGAAGCATGAAGGGGTGGAATGTCACGATGCCTCATTTATTTTGAAATGGTTCAGCAAGATAGACAGTAAGTAGACAGACAGAATAGATACTTGAAGCAAATATGGAAACAAGCTGATAGGATTTCCTCTTTGCTGCCACCAGCTTTGCCCACTCTGGATGCAATGGCATCCCACGGAAGAAACAGTCCTCACACGCCTCTTTCCTAACCCAGGACCTGAGACACGGGGTGGGTGAGGGTGGGGGACGGGGGACAGGGTGCCAAACTGAATTCTGACCCGTGTGTCCCTTCCTCAATGAAACCATCTCCTGCCCACCCTAACACACGTCTATGATTTAAAAACCCCACCACACTGCTCTGCCCATGGTCGCCTCTCCTGCAGGCCACAAATCTGTCGATAGCAAGGTTTTGTCTTATTCGTCCTTGAGCACCTACTGTGTGTCTCACACTGTGCTACAAGATACGTTATGATTTGAGACCCAAGATGGCGGAGGGGTGAGCGGAAGCCACACACACCCCCTGCCAGGACCAACCTGGAGTCACAGCTACATTGTAGAGACATCATCCTGAACCACCCGCGGAACACGAGTTGGAGAGAAGCCTTATAACCACAGACGGACAGAAGAAACCACTTCACCACAGTGAGACCGGCAGGGAGTGCGGAGTGGGCATGAGAGGGCTGGCCGGGCTCCCACGGGCAGCAGCTGGAGTGCAGCCACGGGGCTCCCCCTGAGAACGGTGGGGTCTGAACCCCAGGCTGGGCTCCCAGCCCGCAGCAGCAGAGCTGGGAAAGGAACCCAGGGAACATCCGGCTGTGAGAAGCGGCAGGGGTTCTGTCGATCAGGGAGAGAGGGCTGGCGATGCAGAGAGCCTCTTAAAGGGCCACACACAAAATTCCATTTGCAGACACTCACCCTGGGCCCTGGCAGAGGGAGGGAGGGCAGAGTGGACTAGAGACGCTTGAGGACAGTCTGGGGCCGGTGTCTCTGGGGAGAGAACTGAGGGAACGGCCACCAGGATCCCTGTGCTGAGTCACCCGCCACCCTGCAGAAGTCATCTCCTCAGGCAGAGCCCTCCTCTCCAAGTGGCAGCAGCCTGAAGCCATAGGCCCACCTGCGGGAACTGCTCTGCCCCACCCTGTGGGGCTGCCGATCACAGCGTGAGGCTGCATCACTGATGAGTTTAACAACTGAGGCAGATCTCTGGGAAGACAAGGAAACAGTCCCCAAAGGAAAGAATTAGAGAAATCTCCCGAAGAACTAGATGAAACAGAAGCAAGCCATTTATTAGATGAGAGTTTACAGTAATGATTATAAAGGTACTCGACAACATGAAAAAAAACATAGAAACCGTAACAAAGAATCAGTTGGAAGCAAAGAATGCAACATCTGAGATCAATAGCACACTGGAAGGAGTAAACAGCAGGTTAGATGAAGCAGAGGATCGCATCGGCGACTTGGGAGACGAGGCAGAATAAACACCCAGGCAGAGCAGCCACAAGGAAGACATACTTCAAATGAGGAGAGCTTCAGAAACACGTGGGACAACACGAAGCATCACAACATCCGCCTGTGGGAACACCAGGAGGAGGGGAGGGGAGCAAGGGGCGGTCGTGCTTTCTTACTTTGTTACCAAGGGCTTAAGATTCTGGGAGACAAACGCTGCAGAGGCGGGTAGGAGGTGCTGCGTGCTCTGGGCAGCGTCTGTCTGCACTGCCCTCTAGTGGTAGCTCCACTCCCTGCTCTCAGGCAGAGCTCACCTTTGCATGCGCCGAGGTTACCTTGTTCCTTCCTTTTCCAACAGAGTAACAAAACAGACACCGGATTTTTTTTTTATAATGAAGCCACTATGGGCAATTCCAGAGTCTGTGGTTTTCAAATTTTATTAATCATTCATCTCCTATGGTGAGAGGATCTTGCTTTTCTTTTTCACTACAGGTTAAATCTGTTACATTTGTATTTAAATTGAACTTGTATTTAATTTCAAGGTAAAATGTTATTTGTATATCACTTTATGGGAAGTCTGGAGAGCTATGTCAGTGACCTTATTTTCAATTCTATGTTTGATGTTAAGGAAAACAGAAACAACACGAAATGTGCTGACGACGTTTCCGGTACTTGTGACATTTGCGGTGGCTCTTTGTCTGACACCCTCCGTCAGCTGCGCTGGAGGGTCATCGGTCTCGGTTTCGTCTATTGTTTAAAACTCTGCCACACTCTTCTTTGATTGAAATCGAGCATCTTCTTGGCCGGTGGTTTTCCATCGGAGATGCCTATTAGAGTCACCTGTGAAGCTGTGTTAGAATACAGATGTTTGGGGCTTGCTGCAGGCTGACCCTCTCTCCTGGACGCTCTTGGCACAGTCTTGGTAAACGCCTGGTATGTGCTTTCTATGTTACGTACGTTACGCCTCAAAATTATTGTATGTAACGATGATACGTATCAGTCTTCATGAATCAGATGAGAGGTACTGACTCTGAAAACCGCTGATCATTGTGTGTGTATGTGTATATATCTATATATGTGTGTACATGTATGGACACACATATGTATGTGTATGTGAATAATCTAAAACTTTTTAAAAGTGACTTTTTTATCTTTATCACACAGGCCGCAGAAACAACCAACTTTCCTTGCAGTCTTCCTGTGACACGCTCTCGCCGGATGTCGCATCCTGAATCGGGTCAGGAACACATTGACCACGGCCGTGGGGAACCTCTGCCATCTGCGAATCGGTCCCTTCGACGCTGCCCCGCAGGTTGGCGTCTGCGTCTTCACACCATGGCCATGGCGGTGCCCTGTGGAAGAGGACCCTGCAGCTACGTCAAACCAAAGCCACTTCGAGAATGGACGCGTGGGCATGGGCTGCTGCCGGTGTCGCCCTGACAATGGGCAATGTCCCCTCGTCCCACCCGTCCCCTCCCACCCAACAAAACTGCGGGCTGCTGACCCTGAGTGGGCCACCCGGTCTCTGTGAAGCCCACATCCCCTCTGTCTCCTCCCTCTGCCTGGTGAACCTCTGCCCGATGGGTCCATCTCTCTTCGCGCCAGTCAGTCCCCAGTAAATACCCCATACCCCAGTCTTGGTCTCAGCATCTGCTTCTAGAAGCCCGACCTGGAACAGTACTTGGATTGGGAAAACATCTGAGAATACCACACTTCACGATGAGGGCCCTTCGGCAATGGACCGACGTGTGTGTCCCCGCCCCCATTCCTCTGTTGAGACTCAGTCTCCGGTCTCATCCCCTCGAAGTGGAATAACGAGACCTCTTCATGGGCTCCGCGTGGGGACCGGAGACACAGTGCTGTCCCCGACACGGAGCACACGAGCGCACGAGCCTGGTACCAACGGTTCCAGAGAGGGCGTTGGGGGCTGACCGAGTGGCTCAGACGGGAGAACGGGTTCTCCCGACTGGGCACATCCTGAGGATCGGGGGCTGAGGCTGGGATGCAGTGTCAGCTGTGTGTGACAGCAGCCACCAACCTGAGGGCCGGACCAGCGCGAGTTTGCACTCCTGGCCTCTGGGGGTGGGACTGTGGGCCCAGGGAAGCAGGGCTCCAGGCTGGGGTTCTGGTTGGAACTCCGGGCTGGGGTTCCGGCAGGGCTCTGGGCCCTCTGCCAAGCTCATGGGGTCAGGGGCAGGATTCTGTTCCCGGAGTTCCCAGGGGACTGAGGCCTCTGCGCCCAGCGGCTGCCCTGCCCTTGGACGGCTGGTAGGTAACATGCTCCTTGCTTTCTTCCCTGAGCCGGCAGGAGAAGCTCTCAGCTGCTTTCAAGGCTTTTCCCCTGACGAGGTCATCCCAGCTGAGATACTCCTGCTCCTTTCAACTCAGGAGGAACAGACCTAGTAAATCTGTGCAGTCCCTTTGCCACGTACCATCGTAAATCGTGGGGGCATCAGAGGCCCCCGGCCTTCCCAGGGAAGGGCAGACCCTCCTCTGCGGTCCGCTGACTCTCGCGTCCGAGGGCCGGGCCTCCGACAGAATCCTGCATTTGAAGCACCTGCCCTTTGCCAGCCAACCGGTGGTGCGGCAGATGAGGTGGCCGGCGGGGTGGGGGTGGGGGGCTGTGAAAGGTGGCTGCTGGGCTGGGAAGCAGTGCTTGAACATGGGCACGGTGACATCGCAGGGGACACAGGCCGCCTGCCATCAGTGTCATGCGTGTCTTCTTCTCTCCTTCTAGCTATACACTTTTTTAACCTGGGAAGAGACCTTATACAGTTTGTTCAGTCCACGTTCTGTTCGTACCTGGGAGCTGGGGGTCACGTCAGTTACCAGGGTCTGGCCGGCCCCGGAGCTATCCAGGAGCCTGGCCTCTGTCTCCAGCCCGGACGGCTGGGCCGCCCCCAGTCCCCCGCCCACCACCGCCCAGCCTGCACCCCCTGTAACCTCGCTCCTTCTCCGACCTTTCCCGCAAGCAGCGCTGTGGGAGACCCGGCTGTGGGGGGGCGGAGCGCGGGCGGCGGCTCCCGAGAACCAGTTGTGGGCAGCCATAGTAAGTATTTCCTTGGAATTTCCCCGCCGGTTAAAAAAGCCATTTGGAGTTTCTCAGGCTTAGTAGTTCAGCAACTAAAAAGTAATGTTAATACCACCAAACGGCTTAAAAAGCAAATTGTGGGGGGAAAAATCATTTGATCGTAGCTGATAAGGACAGCCCTGGTCCCACAGGGAAGGTGTGGAAGGGCCCTCCCAGGGCCCGGAATGGTCTGAGCCGCATCTGCGCACAACCAGTGGCTGGTACCCGGTGACGCCTCACCGAGGCCGTGGTTGGTGTGCACACGGGCCGTGCTCCCTGCTGTTCTTAAAGTCGCCGCTGCTGAGTGGGAAGGGCCGGCTGTTTCTCCAAGGAGCTTTGCAGACCCAAGCGCTGCCACCTAACATTTACCAAACACGCCCTGCACCTTCTCAAATCCCACGACCGCCCTCAGAGGTGTATGTGTTTTCCCCAGTTTCCTGGCGGAAACGCAGCCACGGAGAGGTCGTGCTCTGCCCTGGGCCGAGTGGATAGGAGCCGGCAGACTGAGGGTTCGAGTCTGCCTCTTCCGGTCCCAGAACGCCTTCCTCTAATGACACCGCTGTAGCACCTCTTTAGGTCTATCTAGGCAGAACCGACGTGGGTCACTCTTGATAGTTTTCACTCAGAAGCAAGGGTTCCCAACTTATCCTTTGCAAAGCTCCCAGGCCCACCCCGCTACCCCAGTCCAACACAAGCGACCTAAGAGCTGCAAGCTCTGGACCGAACAGTAAAATCGGGTCAGGGTGCGAGGGCCTTTACCGGGCACGGGGAGTCAAAAGGAAGGAGTATGAATTGCTCCTACAGAATTGATTCTAGTCCGTTGTAGGCGTAATTCCAGTCTCTCCCACCAGAGGGCACCCACCACACAAAAACATGAAACCTTCAGCGTTTGGCTTTCTGAGCCCCACAGCCCATCCCACCTGGAATCGGTTTCACAGCTCAGGGCAGACCCTGGGAAGGTCTTGGCTTCTTCTAAATCCCGAGCTGACCCGTTAGGCCTTGCTTGGTTGCCTAGCAACTACAGGGAGCTGTGACATCTTAGAAACTATCTCTGAATGGGAGAGTTAACCTGACCAAAGGCAGGTGATGGTACTGGTCCCGTTTCAGAGGCTGAAACCGCATGCAAACCGTCCGTGGCAGGCAAAGGCATCCTGGGTCCGGAAAATTCGGCTTGTTCGCTTCACCATGAGCGTTCCAAACAGGAGCTAAGAACAGGGGCCGAAGCCCCTGTCAGACTGTGAACAACCGCTCACATGTCCAGCCTGCTTGGGGCTTGCAGAGACCACCAGACACACGTCCATTTCCAGATCTTTTGACACAATGCCCCATGGAGAAAACACTTGATGGCCAGGATCAAGTCCCATCCCCCCAGCACCCCTGGGAGGCGGTTGTGCTGCTGAGCCCCTCCTAGAGGGGACGGGGTCGAGACTCAGCTCTGGTGAAGGAAGGATATGGCGGGGGCGGGAGGGGCCCCGGAGGCAGATTCGGCAGGGTCAGGCGGGAGGCTGGCACTGGGCTCAGAAAGTCCAGCGCAAGGAGGAGGGGGTGGGGAGGTAGGAAGCCACCGGGCTGCCCTCAACCCCTGCAGCGTGAGCTCTCTAAGTAGGGCCACGGTTGCAGATGGTTACTCCACGGCAGACCAGGACCCCGGGGGCTCTCTTCACCCAGAAGTCACATGGTCTGGCGAGAGTGTGGCTCACAGGGTCCGGGGGGGGCTGGAGACTGGCTCAGCATCTGTGGAAAGCAACCGTGCCCCCACAGGGGTGCCTGGCTGCAGCTGTCTGCCAGGGTCCTGCACCAAATCCAGGCTCTGAGAGGGATCGTGGGGGGCTTGGCAGGGAAGAAAGCAAAGAGAGGAGGCAGTTTACAAGGTCAGTGTTACCAATGGGCCAGCCCCCAGAGTAGGAAGGGCCTCGACTGGAGTCTGAGAGGGCAGGCGGCCGCCCCACTGTGCAGCTGCCCCACTGTGTGGGAGGCTGGTTCGCTGCAGGTCCCTGGGACCCTGAACGGAGGCTGTGGGTGAGGCGTTTGCCTTGGTTATACTGGGCTTCAGAGCAGGGACAGGGCAAGGTAAACTCGGGGTGGAGGAGTCACCCCACTGTGAACCCCTGCATGTACAAAGGAAGTTTGTGTATATGTGTGTTACAGACACACTGCAGAAATCAAAAGCACGGATTACTCACAGTGAAGGTCAAGTCTCCCTCCAGCCCCTGCCCGCCCCGCCCCCAGGCGGCAACTGCTGTTCCCAGAGGGAACGGCTCTCGGAGGGGCCCTATTTATAGCCTCAAATGCCTACTCGTATAAACGGCGGCACATGACTGCCCTCTGGGCTTGCTACTGCACAGGCCTGGGAGTTCCTTCCACAGCAGTGGGCACGGACTTGCCTCATCCTTGAAAAGGCTGTTACAGGTGAGAAACTATGTGACTTCTCTTCGCTGTGTCTAGATTCATCCTAGATTCCTGGGCTTGCGTTTCCCACAGTTCAGAGCTTCCCCGTGGTTCTCTCCCCACCGGCTCTGTTTCTATCACTAAGTGTCCCCGTCCTATGGCCTCCCACCCTGGGCTTGGACACTTCTCCGGCTTTGTCACCCATCTCATTTTTGACAAGTCAAATGGAATAACCCCAGAGGATAGGGCTCCGATGTCCCTTAAGGACAAAAGCTTAAAAGAGGAGGGGAGAGAACAGAGGGACCGAGGGCCGTGGGCCTGTCTCGGGTCTGAGATCTGGGTGTGCGTGTGCCTCTTAAGTCCCCACAGGTTCAAGCCGGACGCGACCCCGCAAGCCCCGCCCATGGAGTCGGGTCCACGCAGCCTGTCAGCAGTGAGTCTGTCCATCCGGCTGCTCCGAGAGGTCACGGCGCATTCGCCCACGGTGGTTCCCGAGGGCAGTGCGCTTGCGTTTTTCACATACTGCCTCTGGTTCTGACTCCTTTCCTCCGGAGATAAGCTCGGAACCCCCGTTTGGCGGGGAGAGGGAGGACGGATGGACGGGAGGGCGGCTCCAGCAGGCTGGGAGCTACGGGAACACAAGCCCGGCGCCTCCCTATAAATAGCCCTGCACTGTCAGCCTGTGTGGCGACACAAGACTGAGGGCGTGGGGTATTTTCGGGCCTGATCTGTGCAGGGTTATTAGCCAGTGGCTGCTCCACCTGCTAGTTTGGTCAGAGGGCTCCGGCTGGGCGGACCGTTGGAGGGACAGGGTCGGAGAGACACGGCCCGGAGGGACGCTGCCCACCACGCTGTTTCTCTCTCCCCCATGGCCCAGATCGTTCGCAGGCTCCTCATAGAGACCCCGGTGCGCTACCAGGAACAGTTTGAAGCACGGGGTCTCGAGGGCTGCAGGCTGGACCACGCCTTATTTGCCCTGCCCGGGCCGACCACCGTGGACCTGGGGAGAGCCGGCTCGGTCCAGGCTTCGGCAGGGGCCGCCAGGGCGGAGGCGCCAGCCCAGGGCAGCGAGGCGCGCTTCCAGGTTCTGCTGGACGTGGTCCAGTTCCTCCCCGAAGACATCATTATCCAGGCCTTCGAAGGCTGGCTGCTGGTTAAGGCGCAGCATGGAGCCAGGATGGACGAGCACGGCTTCATCTCTCGGAGCTTCACTCGGCAGTACCGGCTGCCCCCGGGCGTGGAGACCAGGGACCTGTCGGCCCTCCTCTGCCACGACGGCATCCTGGTGGTGGAAGTGAAGGGCTCCGCCGGGACCGAGTGACCTCTCCCGCACTGTGCTCCCCGGGCACGGGGGCAATCGCGGGCCAGCGGCCGAGGTACCTACCGTGGGAGTGTGTGTGTGTGGCCCACGTCGGAGACGCTTCTCTGCAAGATTGAAGGCAGAGCTCTACGTGGGCCCCGGTTTGTTGAGCTGGTCTTTGCTCCCTTTGCAAGAGCGAACCCTCGTTCAGTTCCTCCCCAGCGCACCAAGTGCCGCCCTCCTGCCCCCGACACACAGAGGGTCAGGGGGGCAGGTTTGGCACTAGCGAGAAACCGGACCTGCCTCTTTGCCATGGCGCCAAGACCGGGGAAGCAGCCTTTGCCACGCCAGGTGGCAGAGAGCCCTGCTGGTTTCAGCAGCACTCAGCCACTTTGTGAAAAATCTTTGCGTCGCTAAAAAGAGCGGGGCTCCTCCGGCCGACAGGCTTCTCTTCTCAGTGATTTGAATGGCAGCTTTGTAAACGGAATCTGACAGTCACAACACGGGGCTTGGAGATCGGGCCTGAAGTACGTGTGTGGTTCACTACAGTCTGCATTAAACTCACGTGGCGTTTATGATATAAACCTTGCTTTTAAAAGTTCCGTCTACATGTCTTATACTTTTTAAAAACTGACTCTTATCTACAGCATTTTAAAAACAGTGCATGTTCTGTGGAGGTGCATGAAATATTAATAGGCTACGTGTTGACTCACACTCTTAGAAGTTAACGTTAAGACTAGGAAACCACTCTAAAAAGCACAGCTAGTTAAATGTGCTCTTTAGACCAGCCTGGCGGCCCTGAGGGGCCCAGGCCAAGCCACCCAGGCAGGGTGGGCAGCCAGTGGCATGTGCAGGAAGGTCTTCGGGCTGCTGTTCTCCCCACCGGGGCAGGGTGGAAGGGGGGTGCCTGGCTGTGGGACGTTGTCGTGTCGTATCCCAGGTCCACAGGGATGGCGGGAGGAAGGCAGTCCCAGAAACCAAGCAGAAATTCTCCCTGCACCGGAGACCACCAGCTGTGACTTGAGTGGCACAGCTGGCCCAAGGTGACAGCTGTAGAGGCTCCCGGAGAAGACACTCCCATCTCCCTCCAGTCTCCTCCCAGGGTGGCGGGGGCTGGGGAATGACATCTGGCCCCCAAGTCCTGTGGGAACTGCCGTTGGAGCTCTCCTGCAGAAACTTTCCCACAGGGTATGGCCGACACTTGACCTGGGAGGTGCAAGCCCAGGATGGTCCAGCTAAGGAACCAGGAGGCAAGCAGAAACGGGAACACACGACGTGACGTTACCGGGCTGGCCGCGCTCCACGGTGAGCGCAGAGAGGCCCGGCAGCCTCCCGGTGGGGATGGGGACGCTGGCACAGCACCCGGGCTCCAGGGCCTCAGCCAAAACCCTGTCTTAGAGCGAGGGGCGGAGAGGAAGGGGCGCCATCCGCCACGGTTCCAGTCACAGGAAACAGCCTCTCTGCCACCCCATCCCGTGGGGTGTCGTCAACTCCGAGAGGCTGCCCAGGAAGGCAGGTGCCCCGAGGACTGGCGTGTCCCCCACGGCGCTGGGGCAGAAGGGCACTCGGCTGGTGAGGCTCGCTGGCTCTGATGCGTCCTCGTCCGGGTCTGGGTTTGTGTGCGCCGTTTGTATGCCATCTGAAAACACGTCTTTCTTTAAGGTCTAGAAACTTCCTGGCTATCATTTCTGCACGTGTTTTCAGTTGACCCTATTGGTTTCTTTTTGAGTTTTTATTTCATGTAGCTGCACAGGGAACTTTCGAGGCCGATAATCTCACAGGTCTTGGCTTCCTGTGCCCTATTTCTGGGTGAATTTCTCAGTATCCAGTGCCCTTATTCCTCTCGAAATATCCCCCCCCCACACACAAAATTATCATGAATGTTATACACACGTGTTCTATAAAGACTGTCCACGTGGTAAACGGCGCAGGACAAGAAAGAGGTCATGTACCCGGAAGACGCCCCCCTCCCTGCCTTTCCGGAAGCAGCGACTGTGCTGTCCTGTGTGACGAGGGGCTTTTCTCTCCTTAAAGAGTCTGCATGTGTGTGCGCATCTGCGATCGACCCCGGTGTGTGTGGTCTGTGTCTGGACCCCAGCTAACTGGACCCCTAGCCTCGGTCTTCCTCCCCAACTCACCGCTTTGACTGAAGGGTCTGTGAGCCGCACGCACAGGGAATAGCATTCTGTTCGTTTGTGTGTTTTTTAAATATTTTATTTATTTATTTTTAGAGAGAGGGGAAGGGAGGGAGAGAGGAAGAAAAGCATCAATGTGTGGTTGCCTCTCAAATACCCCCACTGGGGACCTGGTCCACCACCCAGGCATGTGCCCTGACTGGGAATCGAACCACCAACCCTCTGGTTCACAGGCCATGCTCAATCCACTGAGCCACAGCATTCTGTGTTGCTACAAATTATTTTATAGTCAGGAAAAACAATAAATATAAGCTTGAAGTATTCTAGAAATGCACCTTTGAGAAATGGTCATCACAGTATCTTGGAATAAAGTCCTTGTTCATCTCCACAAGATGTTACAATTTCAGCAGAAAGCATGCATTCACTCACTTGGTGGACATGTGTCCCCGCCCCCATCAGCTTATTCCAAAGAAATCACAACTTGCAGACCAAGAGGTCACGATTCTACAAAATTCAGTGAGCACAAATGCCTTTATTCCTAACCATCCAGGTTTCATGCATCAAAAATCACTTTCCAGCCCGAATGACAGATGCACCCCAGCGCTTTGCTCCACTCAGAGTTCATGAGTGAGAGGCAGCCGACCAGCCTGGGCTGAGCGGACAGCCAGGACCCCAATCACTGTCCTGGGCTCCTCGGGGTCCCCGGGCGGCCGCGCCCCTCGGAGCAGCTGTGGGGCACGTGCCACACTCCTGGAACGCTGCCCCTCCAAGGGGCGGTGTCCCCCTGCCCCAGCCACATCCCCGCAAGCCCAGTGGCCTCAACTTCCCCAAACAATGTCAAAGGCCTTGGAGAACTCAGTGTGGCTTTAACTTTCTGTGGCTATCGAATGGGATACAATGAATTTCCTGTGAAACTGGTTTCTTAAGTTGCCAGGAAATTCTAAACAGGCTCTTTTGGCGTGGAGTCCATACATCAACTTTGTCCCTGGACAGGGAAGAGGTGACAGGGCCTCTAGTGACTGTGGCTTCACGGCCAAGAACAGAGAAGTGAGGAAAGCAGGCTCTGAGAGCAGCCAGGGGAACTGGTCATTCCAGCCAGGTCACTTCAGGCCTCTGTACCTCCAATTGCTCATCTGTGAAATGGTCTCACTGTGATACCTGTCACACACAGGTGCTTTGAGGATTAGCTGAGGCCCAGGTGCAGGGTGACCAGCTGGCCCAGTGTGCCCAGGCCTGACGGATTCCTTGGGACACAAGAGTCCCAACGTGGAAACCGGGACATTCTGGGCAGGCGAGAAGGCAGGGTCACTAAGCCGGTGAGATGTCAGGGGTTCGCATAACGTCCGATATCGGTAAATGGCGGCCACACCCTTACTCTTTTATCTTATTTTTTAAATTTATTTGGTTGGTCGGTTGGCCAAAAATCTGTTTAGTTTTTTTCTGTAAAATAAAAGACACATTTCTCCTTTTCATTAATAATTTTACTGATTTGAATATTTTGAGTATGTCGGCTATCACTTGCATGCAAGAATGTTGATTGTTCTCAATTAATGTCTCGATTTGATCACTATCGACTTCATCAGGTCCACCCAACCGTGGAGCATCGTCCGTGAGAAATCTCCAGCACGACGCTTCGCAAACCACTTCTGACACATTCGATCAGTCACAGCACCTTCTCCACACGCTGCACAAACCTTTCCCTGCATTTCAGGTGTGTTTTTGCTTTTCTTGAAATAATAAAGAAACGTATGCTGAAAATGTTACATATTTTCTTCCATCTTCAATATTTAAATGGCTGCACAAATATTCACCAATTTTGGTAAGTTTTTTTAAAGGCACACTGATATGACACTTGTCATGATACAATCTAACAAAGTTGTTTTGAATGAAGTTAAATCAACTAGGCGCTACTAGAGCCATCATACAGAAAAAAATGAAATTTTTGGCCAACCTAATATTATTAATTAGTTAATTTTAATCCTCACCCAAGGATATGTTTATTGATGTTAGAGGTGGGCAAAGAGAGAGAGAGAGAGAATCATTCATCAGTTGCCTCCCATACGTGCTATGACCAGGAATAAGACTCACAACCCAGGCTGTGTCCTGACCAGGAATCGAACCTGTAACCTTTGGTGCACAGGCTGACGCTGAACCCACTGAGAGAGCAGCAAGGGTGCTACTATATTTTAGACATTACGAGCATCTTTGATATGTTTTCTACATAGGTCAGTTAGACACATCTCAGCCTTATCTTTCATAAAAAGACTGAAAGTTATCACTAAAAGATGAAATGCTTCGTTAGCGGGTCAGAATCACTGCCCTTCTCTAAGGTCTACTCGGTTATTTCTAAAATTCTGCAAGTTGATTTCTTTTGCTTAACGAAGCCAAGCCTTTGGTCTTAAAGCCCCCAGTGGTAAGAAAAAAACTCTCATGATAAGAAGCGAATTGCAGAGTCATCAAACAAAAAGTCGCATAAGGCACATCAGGCTTTCGGAGACAGGATTCCCATCGGAAGACTCCTGGTTACGGTGGCAGACAGCGCACTTCCTGGTCTCCCACCTGTCGGTCCCACTCAGTGACATGAGTGTCTCTTGCACTGGTCCTAACTCCTAGCACTGCAGAGACCGGGAAGGGACTTCTTAGGTGACCCAGACAGTAGCAAACATCTGGCTGACCAAAAACCACTGGGATCATGCATACAAATCAGGCAAGAGAAGAGCAGCAGGGCCGTCTCCCCGTCTCCTAAACTAGTCTGAGTATGAGAACCACCCGGGGCTCTCATTAGATGCCCAAATTCCTGGGTGTCCAACAGAGGTTCTGACGCAGGTGGGGAGTGGGCGCCCTGGAGCCCCTGTTTGGTTGGTACCCCCGATGCTTCTGATGGGACACCTTTGAAAACGGCCTCCCCAGTCACTGTCACTCTCCCGGGCCGCCTCCCGCATTTAGTGCCCAGGAACCAGGACGCCAAACACCCCATAACACTGGAGCCAACGACACACAAACCCAAACCCGGGAAACAGGACACAGGCTGTGCGGAATTTTCAGTGGAACTCTCAGGGGTGTCCGACCTTTTGGTGTCTCTGGGCCACACTGGAAGCAGAGCTGTCTTGGGTCTCACATTAAATCATCGTGACAAGTAATCACACAAAAAAATCTCATAACGTTTTAAGTAAATTTACGGTTTTGTGTTGGGCCGCGCTCACAGCCATCCTGAGCCATGTGTGGCCCGTGGGCAGTGGGTTGGACAGCATCACTCATACACCTCACTGGTGTTGGCCAACTACAGGGCTTCCCCAAGTGACAGCTCTCCCAAGGGGCCGACTGAGCCAGGCTGGCCCTGCCGGGTTCCAGCTGGTGCCACGCCCCCCGCTGTGAGGGGTGCGGGAGAGCCCCCTGCAGACGAGGGGCCATTTTAAACTGCTCTGTTCCTGTTCTCATTCTCCACACACACGACACAATGTCACGTTTTCTAGGAACACTGGAGAAGAGGCGTGCTTGTCCTTCCGGAGGGGACATCCCAAAGGGAGAGGAAGAGCGGGGGTAGGACGGTGTTTAAACGCGTCTGATTCTGCCTCCTCCCCCTCCCCACTCCTCGCCCACTGGCGCGCACCCTGCTTGCGTGTCTATTTATATTTCACTCTCTCGGGCGTGTTCCCGGATATTTTTAACTAGTTCTCCATCCCCAAAATGTTCTGTTTGCCCGGGTGTCCGCATGGCGACATTTGGGGAAAGGGTATAGAGACTTACTATTTTGTACAGCTGCATGCAAATCTGTGATCATCCCAAGACAAAGAACGTGGTTAAAAATCATACTCGTTGAGTCATGGTCCACTGATGAGAACGGGTTTTTGAGGCTGTAACGCAGTCCCCAGGAGCTCCTGAGCTAGTCTGGCCTCCCGTCCCTCAGGAGACAATGCGGTGTCCCCAGATCTGCTTCTGTCGGCACAGCTGACGTTGCCTCAAATAAGTGAGTCGCAGGCCCAGGAGCCAGGCCTGATGCCTTGGAACGTCCGTGACCAAAAGGGACCACAGGGTGTCTGTCTCCATCGCCCGGACAGGCCAGCCTCTTGCACTGATACCGGGACGGAACCGGTCTGAACAGCAGGACGAGGAAACATGCTCGGTGCCGTCTGTGTCATTCAGGGGGTTGTAGTTCACGGGATGAACGAGATTACTCAGCATTAGAACAAAGCAGTAATTTAAAAACCAGTCTCAATAAACAGAGTCCTGTGGGGAGCAACAGCTGACCCATGACCCCAGAGGGGAGGGGAATTAAAAGCCTGACCCCAGCGGACTTTCTAGATGGAAAGCACCTGATATCTACCGCCACTGACACGAGCGTGTGGAATGCGTGTGGAATGTGTGTGGGATGCATGTGGAATACACACTGGTTCCGAATTGGCATCCATGTACCTTTCCCCCAGGTGCGTCAGTCCTGTGACTTCACATTCCACAGAGTTCCCACTGAAACGCCAGGCAGGCGGGGGCTTCGGAACAAAGAATGATGAGGGTCTGGCCTGCAGCCCCCCCACCCCCAGTGACATACAGCACACGCTCCTCACCTACATCCTGGGAGACGAAGTGTCAGGAGCTTATTAAGCAGCTCATCAGACAACGCCGAGGGCAGACAATGCAAGGGCATTCTAGTGAGCGACGGTACGCCCTTTATGATTTAGTGACCCCGTCCGAACTCAGGGCAGCGCCAGAGATTCAGATGCGGGGGCGGATGTTTAGGAACACCAACGGCCTCAAATGCACACCCAGCGGGTCTCAAAGGCGGGTCTCAAAGGCGCCGTTGATCGGCACACGGGGAACATTTGGGGGGGCACGGGCAGGTGCTGCAGCGCAGGTTCCCTCCTGAAGCCAAGCTCTCTAGACCCATGGACGTCATCATGTGTGAAAACGGCCGCTTTCCCGGGCTCACACACTCACACTGCGATCCCCCAAGACAAGGTGTAGCCGAAGGCCACCTCCATCAGAGGCGGAGACACAGTTCCCTTAGGAGAAGAACTGTCCCGTGGTGCCAGGACCTTTAAATGGCCACATGCACTGCATTCGAGCAAATGGGTGCGACAGCTGGGCGGGAGCGCCTGGCGGCCCCACAGCTGTGCTGCCGGCTCCGCGGAGCTGCGAGTCCCATTCAGACAGGCTGCTCTCTCAACGCCGCCTCCTCCTGGCCTCTGTCCCCTGCTGCAGTGCCGGCCGGGGGTCTCCATGGTGGGTAAGCGCCGTTTCCCTCTTCCCAGGGCAGGACACCATCTACAGGCACCATGGGAATTTTCCTCTTTTATTCCCTGAGGCTGACCTGGGTCCACAGCCTGACTTAAGTCCTTGTGGAGCAACCATGTGACCTTGGGGATGTCAGGTGACTCCCTGAGCTCCCACTTCCTCCTCTGTGAGAGGAGGGTCAGGTGGGATTCAGAGGGGACGTGGCCACGGCACCCAGGCCCCGACTCAGGGGTGGCTACCATCAATGGGGGTGGAGCAGGGTGCCAGGTCTGAAACTTGGCTCCACTCCAGATGACTTCGCCATAATGCACTGAAGACGGAATGCGACAGCCTCACAGCCGCCTCTCCACCCTGCGATCTGCAACCCACGTGCCTCGGGGGTTTCGAAAACACGCAGAACCTGTTTGGTCAGGGGCACTGACCGCTTCTCCCTTGGATTGTACAGTTAAAAAAAAATGAAAACAGCCGACACAGCAGTGGCCGTGTGAATGAAGCAAAATTATACCTATTCTTGTCAGATAGACAAAAAGATATTTTTTGGTGTGATGCAGAATGGTAGGAATTAGTTTATGTGTGCCAGGAGATGAGGAAGGCTGAAAATCGCTGACGTTGCCAACAGCAGGAGGCAGGGCTTGCTTTTGACAGATAAGAGACGAGACAGCGCCCTCTGGTGGTAACAGGCAAAGCACCCGAAAGCCTTTTTTTCAACTTAGAATTACAGATGAAAGTGATGAGAGAAATTCAACGCCAAGCTACAGGGGTAACACATAATTTTAACTTCACTTCATCTCGTGAAACAATGAAATAAAGGGAAGCTTCCTCATCTGCTGTAAAACTGATCGCCGTGTAAGCACGTGGGCGACAAAAGGGGCAGGGCCAGAAACGACTTCCTTCTCTGGTCCGACTGGAGCCGCTCTGACTGTCCCGTGCTCCTGACTGAGCTCGGACGAGGAAGTGAGGCCGGGGGTTGGGGAGGACGACCTGGCACACCCTCTCCAAGGGCAGGTAGCAGCACCTAGTCGATCATTTCAGGGCATTTCTTTTTTAGGGAAAAGGGCATGAGCAGTGGAACCTTCTCCGGTGATCTTCCCTAAGCATCAGTGGCTATTTACAGAACTTCCCTGAAGTTGACATTAATAGGGCTGGTCCTGGGCAGCTCCTGAACACTCCGAATCTCCATTTCTACCAACACGGTTTCCCGTCAAAGTCAACCGGGCAGTCAAAGGTAGGGGGTCAACGCGTGGACGCTGAAGCCGGACTGGGCTAAAGCCCACTCCTTACTGACCACATGAACGCCAAGCCCTGTCTGTAAAACACCAGAGTCAGCACTTCACGGGCTTTTTGTAAGGACTGGTGCAGCTCATACAGGGACAGTGATTGGAACACAGCCTGGAAAATTATCAGTGAGCAGCTGGTATGTGCCCCTCCTTCTCAGTCTTATAGAGACTGCACCGGAAGCTTGAGGCAGGGGCTTCGCCCACAGAGAGCTTACAGTCCCCTCTGCAAGACCTTGCTAGAGGGGTGGGCCTGGACCCCCTGTTGGTGTACAGAGGGCTTTTTCTCAAACGTACCCCGCTTCTCATGTCTGTGCTTGTTCTCATCTGACCCTCATTCTACACTACCTCCCACAGTCTCACGTGGTCAACAAATAGGACGGTAATTGGTGTCCATCTGCCAGCTGTTTGGTTAGGTTCCCCACTGGCACAGGTGTTTATTGAGGGGACTCTGCAGACCCCAACAGGATATCAACACAAAGAAACCATTCACTGCTAACGTGCATGGGGTGAACACACCATGCAGATGTTTCCAGAAATGGGAGTTGGCCGAACAACAGGAAAGGGTCTCCCAGAGGGGGGCTCACAGGCCCCTGGGGAACGGGCTAGAGCTGGGGCGGTGGGAGGGGGGAGAAGGGGCCTTCTGCAAGCCAGGTAACTGTGTTCCCAAGACTTGGAGCAGTCTGTGCTTCCATGCAATCAGAATAAACAGGCACTGTTGGTTAAACTGAGAAAGTCATGTTCCCCTGTGACGACTATGTACCGATGCAGCTACGGCAGAGATACGGGGACCTGGTGCCTCACTGCCCAGTTCTCCAAACGCACGTGACCCACTGCCGGAGCATCCTGGGTGCCCTACAGTCACATACGACGTCACTGACCCTGTGACACGGGCATGACCACTTCCTCCCTGTCACCCTGAGGGCTCCAGAGTCTGGAGGGCAGGCATTTGTCCACTGCATTCTCCCACATCATCCCGCTTTGTAACGTCTGGGTCCCGGGATCCTTCCTTGTGAAGGGGCGCAGTGGAGAGACCAGCCTGGCCCAGGGACGGTGTGGCCTTTGGGGGCTGCGACACAGGCCTGAGAGGTGGGCCGGGCTGGTCAAGGGAGGGCTTGAGAAGCCGGGTGCAGTGGTTTGGATGGGGAGGTGGAAAGGAAAGAGAAGGTTCATTTGTTTTTCAGAGTCTGCAGTGAGATCCTACGGTACTTACCTATGTCAGACTTATTTCACTCAGCATAATGCCCTCCAGGCCCATCCAAGTTGTCACAAATGACAGGTTTTCATTCTTTTTTATGGTCAAGTAATATTCCATTGCGCACGCGCACATGCGTACACACACACACACACACACACCTCACTTCCTCCTTACCCATTTGTCCATCGATGAGCACCGAGGTTGCTTCCAGATCGTGGTCGCTGTAAATAATGCTGCAGGGAGCGCAGGGCTGCAGACGTCTTTTTGAGTTGGTGTTTGGGTTTCTCCGGATAAATGCCCAGAAGTGGGATGACTGGGTCAACAGGCAGATCCATTCTGAGGACCCTTCACACTGGTCCCCACGGTGGCTGCCCCAGGCTGCACTCCCACCACCAGTGCACGAGGGTCCCCTCCTCCACGTCCTCACAGCACTTGTGTGTGGACTTGTCAGTGACGGCCATTCGGACAGGTGTGAGGTGGTATCTCATTATGGTTTTAATTGCATTTCTCTGATGACGAGTGACGGTGAGCATCTTTTCACAGGTTTGTCCTCCTTGAAGAAATGTGTATTCAGGTTCTTTGCTCATTTTTAAATCAGATTGTTTGTTTTTCTTGTTAAGTTGTATGAATTCCTTACATATTTTGACTGTATCATTGGTAAATATCTTCTTTCATTCAGGAGGTTGTCTTTTCATTTTGTTGGTGGTTTTCTCCACTGTGTAAAAACTTTTTAGTTTGATGAAGTCCCAAACAGCAACAAACTCACAGAGAGACAGGACAGACTGAGCGTTGCCACCAGGGAGGGACTCGAGGGGCTGGGTGAAAGGGGGAGGGGGTTGGTAGTCCAGACTGGCAGGTACAGAGCAGTCACGAAGCCGTGAACTTCAGCGTGGGGAGTAGAGCCGATGACGTCACAGTAACTCTGTGTCGTGGCAGAGGGTACTGGACTGGAGGCGGCCACTTTGTAAGGGACGTGAATGTCTAGTCACTGCACTGTGCTCCTGAAAGCAACATGATATCGCACGCCACCAGTAACAGTCCCCCAGTGGAGGAGGGCACTGTGGGTGTCTCCACGTCCTGGCCACCGGGATGCTGCTGCAGGGAACACAGGGGCGTGTATGTCTTTACCAATAAGAACTTTCCGTTTTGGGGGGCAGCCATCCCGAAGAGGGGCTGCCGGGTCCCACGGTGACGCCATCCTCAGTTCTCTGAGGAGCCTCCAGGGTTTTATGGAGGCTGTGCCAGCGGACACTCCCACCAGCAGCGAATGAGGTGCCTTTATCCACACAACCTCTCCAACACTGGCTATTTCTCGTCTCATTGAGGCCAGAAAAACCCAAAAGAACCAACAGAAAAATGACTGCCTCCCATGAGAGAATGTAATAAGGTAGCACAGTCAAGACAGTACCCAGAAATGTCCACCAGTCAGGCACCAGGACACGTACCTGACCTACGGCGCGTCATGTGTGGGAGGCCGTGATGCCATGCGTGGAATGAGGCCCCTCTACACGCCAACACAGAGCAACTTCTAAGGCACATCATTAAGTTAATGAAACGAGCCGCAGACCCACGTGGGCAGCGTGTGATGGAGCGGAGGGGGGCCATGTCAGTGTGGGGGACCCCTGTATCACAGGAACTTTGGACGGGGTGGGAGGGGCTGGGGACACAGAGAGGACAGTGGGGGGCACCGCTTCCCACTGAGTGCTTTGCCGTTGAGTTCCGAATCATGGGAGTTTAATGCCTGTTCAACAGACTTAGCGAAACAAAGTCGAAACCAGTCCCTG